>NW_028152256.1:122500-1322500 GCF_964638095.1 Poromitra crassiceps
ACCATTCAATGAAAGTACAACTTGAAGTGTAAATGTCGCATTTTGGCACTCACATCCCATTGCGATCGCGCCCATAACATGACATCACCATGTTATTTGATAGCCTATTGTAGGATATATTTATTTGTTCTTTTTATTCCATTGACATCATGCAGTTTTGAGAACACAGGAAAGGTACAATTAAAGCAATATAACCTATGAAGGGTTTATTTATCTTGCATTTTATTTATTTATTATATCATTTTATTTCATTTATATATTTGTATTGTATTTTATTTTTAATATTTGTTCTATTGTAGATCATAATTAGGCCTACAACTTTCACCTAATCATTTTCACTTTGATAGGCTATGGCGTATCAGCATGTGTTGTCTATTGGGCTAATTTTAAGAATGGCTTTAAATCTGTTTTTGCAAATGAACTATTCATATAGAAATAAATAAATACCGTAAATGACCATTAACAGCCACATGACCACATTGATTTAAATAATCAATTACAGAAATTCAAATTCTAGTGTTGGCGGAGACTGTATGATTGTTCCAATGTTCTAAACATTTCCAATGACTTAAGGCGGGAAGGTGCATGGGGAAAAACAGACTATTGACACAGGAGAGATCATTCAACACATTTTTTTTTTACAACGCAATACAGGCCCATCATAGGTTAGGCCTACATATCTTTTCCAAACGCAAACAACCATTATCTCCGCTTGTCACAACAAAGGGAAACCATGCACTTCAGTTGGACGGTGGTCTAGCATTTCAGCTTTGGAAATAGAATAGAATGGGGTAGAACATCGTCACCTTGTTTTTTCATAACTTTGACATGTCCCCTTCATGAAATGGATGGTCACCAAATGTACTTTTACTGCAAAAGCCATCAAAATTATCAATAAAGTGCTTCACCACATAGGCGAAAAAAGAGGTTAAAAAATAGGTTAGGTTTAGGCATGGGGGGTGGGAGAGGTTTGGGTTAGGGGGTGGGAGAGGTTAGCCGTCTGGGTTAGGATTAGGCATTGTTATTGGGGCGTGGGAGAGACTTGAAGGGGTCTCCGGGGTCCGACCCCTGAAGGAAGGGGGGTCGGAGACGACCCCCTCTTCAGCTCGGAGAACCCCCGAAGCGACCCCACAGGGTCCTGGGGCCCACCCAGGCCTCGGAGACCCCAGGTTTATCCATTAAATATGCTTTTTCTGGTAAACTGTGCAAGCTGTCCATTGGATTGGGTTTTTAAGGTAACGTGCAAGCTGGACATTAAATGGGGGTTTGCAAGTAATCTCTACAACCCCAGAGAAACTGGGTTGTAGAGATTGTACAACTCCACCCCAGAGAATGGGGACATTTTTGAAGCAATTCCTTTTTATTGAATCCATTGATTCATAGTAGATCAAAAATATGGTTATATTGTGAATAATGGCCTTTTATATAAGGCCTTATTATAGGCGGAATTATCAAACAGTTCATTTTTCTGAAAAATACTCAATTCTAATCCTAATGTACTGTCATGGTCGATACTTTGGCCATCATCCACTGATTACATTTATTTGTGTGTTTGTGCCTTGTCTAGTTCATTTATTTCTGTGTGCCATGTCCTCTGTCTGGCCCAGCTGTGTCTACTTTGTAATCACCTCCTTGTGTAGCCTATATTGTCTTGTCTCCCCTGTCAGTCTTGTCGGATTGTTGTTGGTGTCATGTGTCTCTGTTTTCTGTGAAGAGCTCAAATACTATACTATACATAGTGACTCATTTACACAAAACATTTCAGTGAAAAAATAAAGACAAGAGACATATCTCGGCAATTAAATGTATATTTATTACTTTTCACGACTCTCTCTGTACTGCGGTGCGCTCCAAAACCGGAAATCCCCAAATTTAATTTAATTGAATTTCCTTTCATTGTACGATTACAACGAAACTTGAGGTAGCCCCTGTCAGACAGGCAGTTAAAAACTCAGTGCAGTTAAAAACTTTAGTTAAAAACAAAACTATAAAATCAAAGTTAATATAAACTAAGCTAAGATAAAAAAATACAGACACAAAACCACAACAAAAAAACATTTATAACGCATACATTCCACTAGGTCCGTGTTCGGTCCGTCTGGGTGCGCTGCGGTACGGCATCGGAGCCGATACGTTTCCACTCTAATCATTGTGTCAACTCCCACCTACTCCACTGCGTTGCGTGTCTACTCCGTCCCACCTCCGACGATCCGGAGCTCTCTGAAAGAAATACGCAAGGCTTCTATTTTTCACGGATGACGGAGCAAAGCTGCAGCAAGTTGGGTGGAGCCAGGCATGAAATCAACAGGGCAGAGGTGTTTACAGCATTCAATATCAAGCCAGAGGACAAACATGTATGAGGAAAAGTTCATAATTGAAGTGGAAAACCACAAAAATAATTTATGACACGACCCATCCTTTTTACAAGGACAACACCAAGCAAGTCCACCCCTCCTCTGCTTCTCCAGTTGGGAACAATGATCTTCTGCCTGTTTGTCGTTGTATTTATCCCACATACAAATTGTCTCGCGCGATTCACCGTGAGAACCTGTCGGTCTCGTCACTCTAGCTGTCTGGCGGAGCGGCGCCGTGACGGGCTCTGCACGCAGCCGGTTAGTGTTGGCGGAGCACAGAGCACGGATCAAAACCGGAGAACAGCCGCAACGCACCCAAATGCAACCAGTGCAATCCCGGCGTAAGTATTGCACAGACAGCCATATATTGCACAGTATTGCACACCCTGGTTTTGCACTAGCTCCTGTCTCTGCCTCTCTGTCTGCATTTGGGTCCACACCTCTACACAAACCATGCCATGTACTCTTCTACCAGGGGTAGAACAACATTTCATTGTGTTTTTTCATAAACTTGAGATGTCCCCTTCATGAAATGGATGGTCATCATTTTTAATTGTACTGTTTAAAAAAAGAAACAGTGCAAACATGCCTTCCCTGAATAGTATACTTACTTAAGTATACTATTTATGAATGTGCTCCTGGATGTGATTAACATACTTCTTAAAAGTATACTTTTAATATACATGTTGTTAAATGTGTTCAACTATAAATCAATTTCAAACAAAAAAACAACAACAGCAAATTGTTGGATCCTGAACAGTTTATATATGTACATACATTAATCACATAGATTGTTTCTGGACAAGAATAACAGCAATGATTGGGTACATATATATAAAAACAAGTTAAAATGGTTGAGTTGATGTGTATCTGAAATTATTGCATAGCATCAAGCAGGATAACTACACATGTGTTACTTGGTTTGTCATATTTTGAGATTCTCTTTCTGTCTCCCTGTGTCATTGCCCCATATCTCTCCCAACCTCATTTTGCATACTAACAATTAAACTAATTGGCTTAATCTATCAGGTGCAGACGTCTATCAGTCTGACATAATGATACATGGCCCAAATCATTTATGTTATTCTCTATGTCCCAGAAGATAAAAGATAAAAACAATAAAATTACTGTTTGCTCATAAGCCCCCCTCCCCCCATTTTTATCATCTGATAATTCAATACAGTTATTTTCACAACAACGTGGCCTTCAGGAATGATATCACCCATTAAGTGCGGTTTATCATTATTTTTCATCTGCACCTTTCTTCTTCCATAAGCAAAAGACCAGACAAGAGCTGACAACGCCAGTGTCATTTGCAACTTTTTATGAGACATATTCTAGGCAATCAGTGCATTTCCAGGAGGACTGAGATACCAGAGAACGACTCTCCCTGTCTGTGTTTCTCTGCAGAGCAAGTGCAATTGTCTGCAGAATGAACGGCTATGTAACAGGAGGGGTAGAGCAAGGCGGTCTACCAGGGTCGCCAAATAAAACAACACATAATTATCTTGTAGTCATAGAAATTGAGAACCATGCAAGTTTTCCTTTTGTATCAAGCAGCATTTTTTTCATATTTGAGTTAATTTGCCTTACTTGACCTTGCACATCCTGCCATGTATTGCGCATGTGCACATTATGATGGCGATGCAGAACTGATATACCGTGCAGTCCTAGTCTCTCTCCACTTCATTTGGTAGAGGAATAACATAAAGTTTCTCCCTGGTCTCAACCATGACACACTTTCTTTTAATGGACTCAGCTTTCACAGCAAACATGTTGTTGCTCTTTGAAACTTCATGAATCCATCGTGATGACGTGATGTTTAAAGTACTGTCTCTATGTAGTGGCTTTGTGCTCTTTGGCAACTCTTTGACCAACACACAAGACATTTCTTCATTTTCTGATTTGAAGGCTGCCATTGCTACAATTTTGCACAGAGTTCCATCATCCAGCTCTACAATGGAATTGTTTTTCTTCTCAAGCTTCTTGTTTTCAGATGAGTGGAAAAGGGTGCCATTGTTTATGAAACGGTGGTAAAAGAGACAACTGCCTACCGTGACCCCAAGTAGATCATGAATGGCAAGTTTTTGCAGTACATTCACCTGAACCTCTGTAGGCTTTCCAAACACTCTTACTTGCTCTTGAAGCCGGTGTGAATTTGATGTTGAGGTGTTGCTGTTTTGAAGTTTGGAAAACAATTCTTTGACACTATGATTGGCTTCCTTCAAGATCTTGTCTGCTTTTCTGTTGAGGCTTTTCCACCTAAGAAGTCTTTTTGCCACTTGAATGGGCACATGAGTGGTGCCATTGAAGAATGTTAACAGGGTACCATTGAAGGATTCAAATGGGAATGTTGATGTAGCCCACAAAGGTCCCCAGCTCCGGACACTCGCTGCCAGATGTGTCATCAAATGCACATTGAATGACGTATTACAAGTGCCATACAACCTTTCAAAGTCCACAGTGAACTTCTTCAGTGCTCGCTCTGCAAGATCAATATCACAAGCTTTAATTTTCTGCTGAAGAAGAGTGTACACAGCAAAGACGAGGAGGAAAAGATGGTTCCAATACTTCTTTTTTAGTACACCACTGAGAATAGGCAGGGAATAAAAGAGGAGAAATGATCTCCACTCTGATGCTTTCCAATATTTCCGATCATCCAATGACCTTGGTGGTCGTGTAACCTCTACAGGAGGTCTGATTGCAAGAAGTTCTTTATCTATGGCATTTTTGTGTGTCCCCAAGTACCACTCTTTGCCATGGTTGGTGGACTCAAACCATAGCTTGACTAGCTGGCGGGTGGTTCCAAGGCAAACACTATGCTGGTAGTCAGGCACAAAGCCATTTATCATTTGGAAATTCTGTAGTTTCATGAGTGGTGAGGGGCCTTTGACGCCCATTACGGCTTCCTTTGCTGTTCCTGCCATAGCATGCTTGAAGTGTTCTGCCTCTGTCCTGAGCTGTGGTTCAGGGGTTGTGCATGAATAATTAGCACCGCCAACATGGAAACAAAAGTCACATCCATATTTTCCATTGAACTGTTTAGTGTTCCTGAGCATGGGGCGTGCAACAGAGTCGGATGAGCATACTATTGCATGTACTTTACTAATATGCTCGACATTATTTCTATCTCTCCATGTTAAACCTTTTTCTTCCAGCGTTTTCAGTTCATCCACAAAGGCAGTCAAAAAGGAGAGCATGTTGGGCTTAGTATTGCCAAACCACAGGCATGGGACACATATCTTTTTTTGGCGTTCTTTTGGATTTAGCTCGATTAGCTGACACTGAATGGGCCATATCTGAAATTTGTTGCTCTCAAAAGCTGGAATTCCATCACAATTCCAAAGCAGAGTGATGTCATCTTCCCCTAATTTACCACTTCTTTGGAGTTTGTGGTACTCTGCTCCAGAATGAATGTCACATACAAACACAGAGGATGACTCTCGACGGTTTAGATTTATGTCTGGATTTTCTAATATCTCTCTTATTTGGGCAGATAAACTGAGAACTAGAAAATATGATCCATTTTTTAGATTGCTGTCTGCATTAAAAGGGGCATGACAAGCACGGCATATTGAATCTGCAGGCTTACTTCCTATGTAATTTTCACATTTTGAACAATAGAAGTGGGTTTCATACTGTCCATACTCGCCATATGATTTGTGGAACAAATACGTTGTTGCTGGCACCAACCCTGGAAAATGTTCATTGAAGATGTCGAGGAGATCCTGCAGTGCTACTTTTGTCAGACTGTGCCGTAGAACAAATGACATCAGCAAAAGCAGACTTTGACCTTTTGTGACTGGTGCTCCAGGGTAAAGAGGATCATCACTATGTGGAAATACAGGAGCATCCTAAGAGAGAAAATACAAATGATGCATCAATATTACAGTCGCTTCAAACCCACACTCTGTTTGACCATCTAATTTTGAGAACCAACCTATACATTCGAGAAAGTTTTTTTAAATTATATCATTTTCACCTGGAACACATTTCTCTTAATGTTCTCGTTGCGATTTGGATCTCTCTCCTCTTGTCCATTGCCTTCTGATCCCTCCTCTCTCTCGATGCTTCCCACTCCATCTCCAACCTCGTCTTGTCCACTACCCTCTAACCAATCTCCTTCATCAACTGGTCCAATCTCCTGTGGGATATTGTTTCCATCATCTTGGCCAATATCTTCCGATCCATTTCTTTCATCCCTTTGTCCACTATTCTCTGGCTCGACCTCTTGTCCATTGTCCTCTGCTGGATCACTGCTGTCTTCTATGTTTGCTGCAAGGGCATCTTGCATCATATGCGACTGGCAGTGGACATCATCTGAGATATCTGACAACACCATTGTGGCTGTATGATTCTAAGAGGAGACATTCAATCAGTTAATGATGCTACTGTCATATAACAAATATTTGCAAAAAAATAAAAAATAAAAAAATAAAAAAAAATAAGCCAAGAGCAAGTTATACAATTATTTTATTTTTCCTACTTATGAGATTGTCCATTGAATTAAAATTAAAATAGGCGTTGTTAGTTTTGATGTTCAACAGCTGGATACATTTAAAAGTGGTAGGCACTAAATGCCACACTTGAGGAATGACAATAACTAGCTCTGTTAGAACTCTTTCGGCTAGCTATGCTACCCTAGAAAGAGTTCTGTCTCCCTACATAGACTTGCATGCGACCTTCGCTGCCAAGGTGTCTAAATCAGCAATACGGACATATTTACAAGTGCCACAGAAACATTTCAAAGCCACATACTTGAGAAGAAGGGTTCATAGCTTCTCGACGTTGGGGTTAGAAAGCTCGACGCTAGGGCTGGGTTTTGGCAAGGACCTCACGATACGATACGTATCACGATACATGGGTCACGGTACGATTGTATCACAATACATTGCGATACAATACATATTGCGATATATTGCAATACTCTACATAATTTACTGAAAAGTAAATTCGCTGTGTACCACCCAGGTAGTGTAATAATATATACCGGTACATCACTTTATATTGATAACTTAGTGGACAAATTGAGTCAAAACTACTGAGTGTTGAGTATGTTACTGAACGCATTGAAATAAGAAGTATTCTTATTGTGTCACTGAACACACGGCTGTGCAAAAAAATCGATATGGCGATATATCACGATATTTTTCTGAAATATCGACACAGTATTGCGGAAAAAAGTAACGCGATATATTGCCGTATCGATTGTATTGCACAGCCCTACTCGACGCTGCTCATAAATGCCTCTTTTCATCCGAAGTCTGTGCTGGTGATATTATTTTTTACAGAGCTTTCGACCAGAGTGGCGCTGTTGAGCGTTGTGACGGCTGGGCTCTAACCCGGAAAAAATATCACCAGCACAGACTTCGGATGAAAAGAGGCATTTATAAGCAGTGTCGAGCTTTCTAACCCCGATGTCGAGACGCTATGAACCCTTCTTCTCAAGTATATGGCTTTGAAATATGTTTGTGGCACTTGTAAATATGTCCGTATCACTGATTTAGACAGCTTGGGAGCCAAAGTCACATGCAAGTCTATGTAGGAAGACGGAACTCTTTCTAGGGTAGCATAGCTAGCCGAAAGAGTTCTAACAGAGCTAGACAATAACATGATTGCCCCAGGAAGACCACAGAAAATATGTGTACACCAGCTATGTTGTTTTACATTTTAGTTAAAGGCACTAAATGTATTCAGTCCTACTAGATGCTACCAAAAAACTACTATATATCTAGCAAGAAAGAGGAGTAATGATGGTTACACATGATTGGACCAGCTGATAAAGAATACTTAACTTATAAAGCTGGCTCAACATTTTGCCACCAAAACCAAAAATGTATTTTTCAAACAATTCTAAATGGCAGTTTTAGGTTTGACTTGCTCTTTTTTTAAATTGTTACACAATTTCAAAGTCTTTATAAGAAAGCAGGTGTCTGTATGTACGTGTGCACACCAGTCATTGATGTGTTTTTGTGTGTGCCTCTTCATCTATTAAACACAGAATGTTTTGTGTGGCATAGTCAATAAAAAAGGCTTATGCCACTACCAATGTGTCACACAATTAAATAAAGTTGACATCGAGAGTAAACCCAAAGGTGTCATGTTTACTTAGAGCTAATTACACATTATCCCAAAATATACTGTGCTAAACAGTTTTTAAGGCATTCATTAATTTATTTCAATCTAAATATAATTATCAGGATTTGAGTACACTGGCCAGGTATAGACCACATTTTGAAGTGGTTTATTAAGCTTCGCAAAAACGTACCATAGATTTGGGCCAACTCTGTCCTGATTTGCCTTCCTCCATTACTTTTAGTCTGCAGCTATGGTTATCCTCAACATCGTGCATCAGTTCATGAACCTGAGACAAATTAGAAAACAGGATTAATCCAGTGAACAGTAGGACTATTCAACTCTACATAAAGAACCGATTAGCTAATTGAATTAGTAACATATCTGCTGAATTGCAACATTAATATGAGTACAGTTATGAAAGTGTTCATGCTTTACATTACATAATGCACATAGCTAAAATAAATACAGTAGATGTGCCAGAACCATAGGGACCCTGAGACTGATAGATTATCAAACAATCAGTCAGATGGGGGCAAACTGGTTCTCAACGTGGGGTCCGGGGACCACTAGGGGTCCTTGAGGGTGTTCCTCGGTGTCCCTAGCAAATTGATTATTAGTTTAAGTAAAATGTAGAACAATTATTTGGATCGTATTTCACTATCTCTCTATAATACAGATAGTCATGGAGTTCTGGATAAAATCAAATCCAAAAATATTCTCATTCTCATTCATATAAAAGGCATACATTAGAACACAATATACCTACTTGATTCAAATATGTTTCTTTTCTCCATTTTGTAGTTTTGGCAAAGCTGTGATTGCCTTCAAACTCACAGTGTAGCTTGTAACGTTTTGGTCGCTGGTGATAGTTAAGAAGACAAAATAATTCAGTAAGGAGTACATTAAATATGAGAGACGTTACAGCCTATTAAAATTATATAGATCGATGCAATGTAAATAATGTTCTATATTGTTGTCATGGCGACAGGATACACATCAGTACTTACTGCTGTTCCTGAAAGGCTTGATGGTTGTGTAGAATCATCGAGATGCGTCTTGTATTTTCTTTTTAAAGACATGTCTAAGAAAAGATATGTCTAATGTCAGTCTATCAAGGAGTTGAGCCTACTATGAGGATGAGCCCGCGATTTCTGCCGCCAGTACTGCTGTATGCCGCCAATTTACCAGTACAATGCTGCCTTCATGTGCTCCTCGGATGGTCCTCTTTTTTGAACTGGCAAGTCGTTCTTCCGACGTTTGTGTGTTCATTTGATTGTTGTGTCGGAATGATCGGAATGTGTAAACCAAATTAAGACTAACTGATTTTGTAATAACTTTTCCAACTAATCTAGGACACTACTGCCCTGCAAAGCTAAAAGGGGGTAACTCAATTTTTGTCAAAAATGAGTTTTTGTCATTTTTGGAACATTGAAGATCTGCTTTATCATGTGGAAAAATATCTTGAGTCAATTGTGTTGTTTTATGGAGAAAATAGGGGGTCACATTTACAGTAACTTCCAAAAGCCCTAGAAAAGCCAAGCAAGACTAAGGTAACATCAGTTACGGTTGTTTGGTTTGGTTTGACTGCACTCTGCCATGCAACGCAAAAAGGGGGTAACTCACCAGAATGCTCAGGTTGAGTTGAGTTATGAGTTACATTACTGGGCAGGCCTAATATCACGATTATGACATCAGACCGATACCATGCCACCCTAACCCACACAGACACCCACACCACCCACATTAACTCCCAAGGTTGCCAGCTCATACGGCATTAACCCCCTAACCCTTATACATTAACCCGCGAGGCACCTCATATGACATTACCCCCCGAGGCACCAGCTCATACCACATTTACCCCCGAGGCTCCAGCTCGTACAACATTAACCCCAGAGACGCCAACTCATATGACATTAACCCCCAAGGTGCCAGCTCATACGACATTAACCCCCGAGGTGCCAGCTCATACCACATTAACCCCGAGGCACCAGCTCATACGACATTAACCCCCGAGGCACCAGCTCATACCACATTAACCCCGATGCGCCAGCTCATACCACATTAACCCCGATGCGCCAGCTCATACAAATTTAACCCCCGTGGTGCCAGCTTGTACAACATTAACTCCTGAGGCGCCAGCTCATATGACATTAACCCCCGAAGCACCAGCTCATACCACATTAACCCCGAGGCACCAGCTCATAGGAAATTAACCCCGGAGGTGCCAGCTCATACAACATTAACCCCCGAGGCATCGCTCATATGAAATTAACCCCAGAGGTGCCAGCTCATACAACATTAACCCCTGAGGTGCCAGCTCATACAACATTAACCCCCGAGGCGTCGCTCATATGACATTAACCCCTGAGGTACCAGCTCATACAACATTAACCCCTGAGGCACCGTGCATATGAAATTAACCCCAGAGGTGCCAGCTCATATGACATTAACCCCCGAGGCACCAGCTCATATGACATTAACCACTGAGCTACCAGCTCATACAACATTAACCCCGAGGCGCCAGCTCATATGACATTAACCCCTGAGGTACCAGCTCATACAACATTAACCCCAGAGGTGCCGCTCATATGAAATTAACCCCAGATGTGCCAGCTCATACGACATCAACCCCCGAGGAGCCAGCTCATACAACATTAACCCCCGAGGCACCAACACAGACACACAACGGGCCAACAAGAGTCCCACCAAACTAGGCTTGAAGGATGTGTAGCGGCCTGATAATCTAGTTATATTATATTTATATGTATATTATATTAAGCGTAATTGTGCCATGAACATGAGACTTCATGTCTATGTTATCATTAGTATCATATATACTGGTTTTATATAGTGATAAGCAACCAAATAAGGGATCAAATTGAAGTTACTGTCTTTTTGCTTGGCATCACCCCTTATTATTTTGCAGACAATGCAAAGCCAGAGTAAGGTAACTTCCAAATAAGGGTCAAAGGTCAAGTTTGAGCTAAAAAAAATATGTAGATAAATAACTACATTAAATAAACAAATAATTAACACATTTCCAGTTTTCTTCCTACAATACATTTGGCTGGACAACAACAAAACTTTAAAGTCGTTTTTCTCAGTTCTACACTCTGGCGAGTTACCCCCTTTTAGCTTTGCAGGGCAGACTAGATTGACAGCAACTACCTCATTTTCCAGATTAGTCTGACAGCACCTGAATGCAACACAAGTTTGGGCGCTGTGAGTCATGGGGTTGCCAGATCTGCTGTTACTCAGCAAAATGAATCTGAAATAGCCTACAGACAGATTAATGAGTAGAAGCAGATTGAGGGGAAGGAGAACACCTAACAAATAAATGTGCATATTTCAGATCTTTATATTATGATTATCGTGCTTTGTAGGTGACAGTTTGTGTAGAATTCCATGCTTTCTGATGCATTGCTTTGCAGGACCTGGCAACCTTATGACGTTAGCCTGGAGTGTTCAGATTCAAAACAGAGACATCCTAGCCGTGGGGTGGCGTGGCTTGTTGAGTAGGGTAAACCAGCTAGTTTTACAATGTCACGATTCAGCTTTGCACTTTATTATTTTCAGAACAAGTCAGTCAGTGTGGATAGCACAGACATTATTAGAGCTGCTTACAAACACGCGGCTCAAAAACAGATCACCCACATCCCAGATTTCGACAGTGATGAAGGATGGATCGAAGTGGAATATACCAATAGGAGAGGCCCACGGACGGTACTGCCTGCAAAGATCATTCTTTTGGGAAGTAAGTCGTGGTTAATTTTTTTTGCACAGTGTGTTTGTATTATGTGTAACGGAGATTGCTTCTCCTGATCAAAATAGTAATGCTAATGCTAGCGTTTACGTCCATTTTTGTAACCGTAATGTTGCATTAGCTAGCCAGTTAGCTAACATTAGCCACCCTTAAGCTAGCATCACGTGTAAGAACTGAGTAGCTAGCTATCCAGCCGCACCATCCCAAATCTATATTGCAACTTTCATGAACAAATGATACGGTAACTACCAGGCCTTGTGTAACATTAAGCTAGGTTAGCAGCACCACGTGTAATAAATCCCATTCTTTTTTGGCTTTTCTGTGATGTTGACTTTGTTTGGACAAGCTAGCTATCAGAATAAATATTGGCCCTCCAGGGGAAATGGAGTCATGCAACAGTTGCTCGCAATCAGATGTGGAAAAATATAAACCTTAAACATTATAAGAGGCATAGAAATGTACCATACACAATACAGACATGTCATCCCAAATCAAGTATCACGACTTTCACAAACAAATGATACTACTAGGCCATGTGTAACGTCACTGTCTAAAGGTAGCAAGTTGAATAATATTAGTGAACTTGATATGAGGTGATGGTTTAGGGCGGCTATGTGATACATTTGCAAGTTCAGAGGGACAGTGAACTTCCAATTGCAGCGTGGGTTTCAGTTGCCATTCTGTGGTTTTTATGCCTTGAACTACACTCAGAGTTGCCATAATTTGTTGTTTAGGAAGGTATTTATCTCTAGCTTCAAGTTATTCAGTATTGATTGTGTGTGTGGGGGGTGTTCATGTCAGCTAGTGTGAGGTCCATGGAAACCGCACACCTGCTGGATTGGAAAATTGCATGTCTGTGTGAAAATATTCAGAAAAAGTAGCTGCACAACTCCAAGAGTATGTTTTCCAATAACAGGAACGTCCCTCACCTCTCTCTCTACATCTAGTGACACATTAGCCTACCTGATGAATCTGCAAGCTCATGTTTTATTTGCTCTGGCAGATAAGGTAGACTGTCTTGTTTCATGCAATATGTGTTGGTATTATTATAAGTGTGTTTCAATCATGAGAGACCAGAGGGTAGAATTCAACAAGCGAGCTATCACGAATGGCACGGCGATTAGATCTATGGCATGAAATGACATGGCAACTAATTATATGGCATGGCAGCATGGCAACTAGTTCTTTGGCGTAATGACTCCGTGGTAAGATGCCTCTCTTCTTGTGGTGAGAGAGGAGGGCATGTGCTCTGACTAGGATAGAGAATCCCCCCCCGTAGGGGATTCTTCAGGAGTCAAGACATTGGTGGTGGACTGGGGAGGTGGGTGGGGCGAAACACAGCTTCAGAGGATGGGATGCGATCAGCCCATGTACAGCGACCATGGAGGAAAAGGATCAGGGAAAGAGGACGATGACACGCTGAGCATGGCTATAAGTACTGCTCGGCATTGACGTCATTACCGACGTCATATTGGCAAGTTGAGGGGCTGATTGGCTGTTGAGGATGGGGTGATGAGTCACACGTCACAGCGGACATCACACTAGGATTAAGCTTGACGTCACACTAGGATTACGCTTGAGGCTGGGAGCTGAAGCCTATTGTGATGTGAGGTAGCGTGTCTGGTCTTCATCTTGAAACTAGGTCGAGACCAACATTTGTATGCGTGTTTTTTCCCCCCAGATAATTTCAAAGAGATGGTCGACAAGAAAAAGCTCTTTGAAAAACAACAAAACATTTGGGTGGATTGGAAAAGATCGGACATGAAGAAAAAGCCGAAGGTGACTGCCTCCCAACCTCAAGGAAGCCCAGAGGTTTGTAGCTGCATGAAACGCTAGAAAAAAGTTACAATAATGCAGATTACTTATTTAATGTCGAAGTGGTTTTAGTCAATTGGTCTTCATGTGCAAAATTTAACTGGTTGTTCCCTTAATTGAGTGGTTCTCAAACTTCTTCATGTCAGTCAAGGACCCCTAAACCGACACAAATTAGACCACCAACACCCATTTGATAAGAATTTTGTTTTTAGATGTTTTAGTACAGAAAGTGTATGAAACCCATTTCCAAAGTAGTCCTACATTCGGTCATTGTGTTACTTATGGATGGAATTATAGTGAAAATAAAGATCCTTAGTGTGAGCCTGAGCGATCAAAAATATCAGAGAAAAATGTCGAAAGAGGCTGTCATCTAAAAACAAAAAGATATCGATCTTATACCTTAAATTTAAAATGATTTTTTTTTTTTTTACATATTTCATATGGCTGTACTTACCTTTATGATTTATCCAGAAGGCACTACACTACGTAAGGTTGGTGTGATTGACAACTCCCACAGTGTGTATAGATTGGGATTGGAACATTCTTTACATTATTCTCATTGCTTAAATATTGGATTGTAGAAAAATTAGACAACCCTGTTAGAAATGTGTGATTAGGACATTTTCCTTCACTCCTGCCTTTACTAAAAACAAAAAATGTCTGTAGCCATCCTCATCAGCTGTGAAAGATGCTGCAAGAGATGCCGTCGTCAAACAACTGAAGGACGACCTCCAGAATCGACCTCAACGTTTTTCTTCACTGGTCGATGATGACGACACGCAGATAGACTTGTTTGAGGGTTATGCTGGTTACAAAACCGTAAGTCTTCAACCTAAGCTGTTGCACAAAGTGTTTGTTTCACTTCTTTCCAAAATACATATCCCACAACTGGCAGGAGATTATCAACTACAAAGAACTGAATATTACAACATTTGGAATTTAAAACTTTTATTGTTGTAACTTTTTTAAAGTCCAACTAAAGATGAATAATCAAATTTTATAGTACACAATTCATGGCACATTTTTTTCCAATTATTGTCGAAAGGAAGAACTATAACACCAATATAGTTCAAATTTGTTCAGTCCAGAACTACAGGTGCAGAACTACCTAAAGAGCGTCCAGCTGAGGCAGCATCCGACACCGATAGTGGCAGTGACTACACTGAACAACTACACTTGCACAAACAGGTATCTTTTACAAATTTATATGGCTGTATTTGATATTGTCTAATTATATAGTTAAAGGCATATGCCACCTTTTCGGGAGTCTCACTCATTTTCCATAACCCCCATACATAACCAAGATACACACTGCCTTTACCGTCAGTCTCCGCGCAGTATACAGTGAGCTACAGTCGTCAAGTTAGTTAATATCACCATATAATGGAAGCTAATGGTCCAGCCGTTCTAAATCGCCAAAAACACATCTAACAGCACCAAAATATGAGATGAGATATTAATCCATAGTTATGTGAAACGTCATTTTCGGAGTAGATCCCCACACCGAGTTACTTCCTTGTTTGCCTGTAACCCTGCTGAAAAAACCAGCATGCACCAGCATAGCTTTTTATGCTGGTGTACCAGCATCCCAGCATCACATGCTGGGATGCTGGTAAATTTGTTGTGTTTTGAAAACACAACAAGTTATGCTGGTGTACCAGCATCCCAGCATGGGATGCTGGTGGTGTGACCAGCATGGGATGCTGGTGGTGTGACCAGCATGCAATGATGCTGGTATGCTGGTGGTGTGACCAGCATCCCATGCTGGTCACACCACCAGCATGGGATGCTGGTGGTGTGACCAGCATGCGATGATGCTGGTATGCTGGTGGTGTGACCAGCATGGGATGCTGGTCACATATGCTGGTCTTGTGACCAGCATGGGAAGCATACACCAGTACACCTATGCTGGTGTGCTGGTGTGACCAGCATACACCAGCTATTCTGGTGTCAAAACACAACATGCTGGTCTATGGTTGAATGCTTGTTAACCAGCACCCCATGCTGAGAGTAGTCAGACCAGATAAACATCACAAAAGTAATCTTTCTTGAACTAGTTAAATGAAGACTATTTCAGGTTTACATAACAATATAATTATTTATTAAATAAAAGCAACACAGAGAGGGAGTGGGAGAGAGAACCGCACATACAGCAGTGCACCTGAACAGTCAGCCTGTACCTGTCTTTATGTCAAAAGTATTAAAAGTAAAAGTGTGACTCAACTCAATTAATGTGCTGAAGGCAATTAAAGACTCATTACAATTAAACTCAATTAAATAATAAAACTACTGACTAATTAACAATAACACAACAAACAGGCAACATCACCCGACAAGAAAAGAGGTCACCCCAGGAACAGCTGGAGAAGAGGTGTGCAGGCAGAAATGTCTGGGAGCAGACTCAATTGGGGAGAACAGGGAAGAACCGCCAACCACCGACATTTTGTCAATAGCCTATGCTCCCTTGAGGAGCAAAGGCCTTAAGTCAAATCAGAAGTAGAGAATTTCACTGAAAAACAATGCAGATTTATTTTGCACAAAATCTCACAATCCTAAAAACTTTATGGAAAAAAACAATGTTTTGCAGGCATTCATTTACCGTAATTAATTAATTTCAGTTATTGAGAGTTGATTTGAGTTCAGTCGTGGACCAGTGATGTCATTCACAAATCACAACTTAAATCAACTCTCAATAACTGTCAAACTAAATGAATGCCTGCAAAACGGTTTACAGTTTTTGGATATGTGTGAGATTATGTGCAAAATAAATCAGCATTGTTTTTCCGTGGAGTGTCCCTTCAAGTGCTATTCTTTGCTTGTTTGTTTATGTCCATTATTTTCTCTGTGATGTAGCATCCAGGCTTCCCCACTCGAGCTTCCACATCTGCTTCACCCAGGTTTTGGTTCTGGAGCCATTCTTTGTATCAAACTGAAAAGCAAACAGAGATAAATTAGTGGCAGAGTAACACTGTTCTTTGGTCAATATTTCAACTGCCATTTGAAAAAGTGCTACACAAAAGTGACGCATGAGCTACTTTAAAAATTATTTCACTGTACTGTCTGCCCAGGGTCTAGCTGTACAAAGACCTTTCTGGCTCACAGCCCGATTGGTCCCAAGTTCCCAACACATTTTAAAATTCATCTTGAAGTTGATAAGTCAGATACTGTAAGTGGGGGCGTTAAATCGCACCTTTCTGATCCACCTTGGAACCTGGTAAAACAGCTCATCCATTCCAGACACATTACAATTTGGTAAATAAGAGTCCAAATGCAGTGACACATGCATTAGGTTCCATGGGATCATGGCATCAGCTATGTGCACAAATCATTTATTTAACAAGCCAGTCACCTTTAATTAAAACTACAGCCACCCACAGGATATGTCCATCTAGATCGTTTTGGTGTGAGTTGCTGAGTTTTGGAGACACCGGCCATGTTGTGGTGCTCAAAGCACACACAAAATATAAAAATAAAATAAAATAAAATCCTTTCCAGAAAGGATAAAAAGCAAGTAGGCCTAGAGGACCACAGGAATAGGTTTTTGGAGAAAAGAAAAGTTCTCAACTTACTTAACAGATTAATGTGTGTCCTCCACTGGCTGTTTCTCCCTCAATGTATGATATCTCATCGAAAACCTGCACACACACAGTATATAGACAAAGAGACAGTGTCCATTAGAAAAGCATGTGTGAAAAGCAGCACTTGCCCCTCCCTCATTACCACCACTGAGGTGCCCTTGAGCAAGGCCCTTAACCCCTTAATGTGTGTGTGAGTGCGAGCAGGGCCCACTTGAAAAAGAGATGGAAATGTCAATATGGTTACATCCAAGATCTACAGAGCATTACAGGGAAACAGTTTAGTGACTGTAATATTTGCACAATTGAAAAGTGAAACCCAACGAAAAAGGTCTGGGTCAGTTTCTCTAGCTTTACTTTACACATCACAAATACCAGGTAAGGTAGAGCTTTCCCCCTGTTTTCATATTTATACAGTAATTAAATCAGCTCCACCATTAAAGTCGAAGTGAACCGGAACGGAATGCACCAGCGCGAGCGTCAGACACTGAAAACTAATTGAGAGGCGGACCATATACGTGTCGATGATTTGATTTGACAATTCTGAGGACTGGCTTTGGGATTGGCCAATCCTGGCGTGTTCCACCCGCAAATCCAGTGGGATTCAGCCTGTTGTCATGCTACACGAGTGGGATCCGCAGAGTACCAGGGAGCCAGCTGCTTCGTGCGGGGCGAGCGGACAATCCGATTCATAGGTGCTGCCCGCCCGCCTGGAATCTCCGAGAGACGACCCCTGACAGCCAGGGAGGCTGTCAGGCTCGGAGGCGCGCACCATTATCGTTATAAATGTAAATAATATTCCTGGAATGCGTGTTTTAACGAGCCAGTTACATTTCTTTGCATTCTTAGACATTACCGTTTGATTTAGTTTGCATAATTGCTCAAGTTAGTAGTTAGTTTATGGGCTAGAAACTCTGCCAGATGACAGGCAAGGCGCCATTTTCGCCTTCATTTGGAAGAGAAAATGATCCTGTAATGAAGATTTGATTGACAGCTGAACCAAAATACTAAACTAAATACTAAACCAAAATACTAGCCTGTTACAATATAGAATTATCACCCAGCCTGAGCCATAACGCCACCACAAGCGCGCGCACGCACACACACACACACACACGCACACACACAGAGCTGAAGGTGAGAGCAGCGATCTATCACGGTAAAAAAGTGTTCCCCCCTCAGCGGCCACTCTCCTTCTTACAAGTAATTGACTAACGTGAATAACCTCTTTCTGTCGTAGTAAATAACACACAAGTTAAGCCTACTTCACTCACCTCCACAAATAATCTGCTTCAAGCCGCCGGTTCGTTGTTTCTGGAGTTTATTTGAAGACCGGAGCAGTGAGTGCTGTACTGACAATTGACAAATGGTGCAGACAGGTCCAGCCGCGCGAAAGTTTGGAGATGGTCTCGCGCAGCATATCAGAGGCGTAGTGATACTCAGTTCCATAAAATAGTTCCAATTGAATGGAGGGTACGCAGCACGGACGTCACTTTCCCACTGGAACATGCCCCCTCAATCGAGACTGGCAAAACCTAAAACCTATGGGCAAAACATTCAGCAGGTTATCTGTTGTTTGGAGCAGTAGGTGTCATTAATCTAGGCTGATTACTGCATTCAAAATCAGTCTTGCTGTCACTCAGTGGGCGTGACCATGCAGTGACTTCTGCCTGTGACATCACGTGCATACCCTATGGGAAAACTGGCCTCAGAAATGAGTCTGACCCAGGGCCACCTAGAGTTTATATTAATTAAAGCCTCTGTTACAGTAGAAAACATAACATAGCTTGAAAGTAATAATAGTAATAATAATGACAACAACAACAACAACAACAACAATAATAATAATAATAATAATAATAATAATAATAATAATAAAACAATAACAATAACAATAAAGGTAATAATAATAATAATAATAATAATACATTCATGTGTAATGTTATTTTAAAGGACTATGCTTGATATAGAATTGCATTAGCCTCTTGTATTGTGTTATATTAGCCTGTTACCCTGTAAGGTGTTTTGTTGGGCATGGTTAAAACTTTTTTCTTGTGTGTTGCGTTATTTGTTGCTTATGTTATAACTTGGCCCTGTACCATTTATTTTATCTGGCAAGCTGTCAATGGAGGCCAGAAGACGATACAAAATATAAAAAAGAAGGCATATAACCCTAGCCTGGGTAAACCCAGCCTCCACGTGACCTGCTCTCAGACCTGCTCTGCTCTCGTAGTGACTGAGAGCAGGTCTGAGAGCAGGTCACGTGGAGGCTGGGTTTACCCAGGCTAATATAACCCACCCTATAACCCATAGGGGATGGGTGATGGGCCAGATTGTTTCCCAAACTTTTTCACATCAAGGTCCCCTAAACTAGACCACAGACCCCCAATTTTGTGCCAGGGTCCCCCATCCAATAAAACTTTTGCTTTTAGATGTTTTCCTCATGGTTGCCATGGCAGCCATTTTACTTTCCACTATAACCTAATTATTTTTGCATCAAATCTCCTGAACCAAACATGATGACAGAAAAGGTGATGTCTACCCCTTACTGTATGTTTTCATGGTATGATCCAGTGTAGGAAATTAGCCAGGGGCAAGGCCAAATATGCTCTAATAAATCTCAGAATGCACCAAAAAAACATGATCAAGGGGCAAAAATTGTCCCCAAGATTTTGATAGGCCTAATTATATTCTCATTACATTAATTACATTTTCATTTGCTTCTCTAACACACACTAACACAATTACCTTTTGTAAAACACCCCAAAAAGGGACCTGGGCTTGGCCTGGACACGAAAGTTAAAATTAAATCCATGCCATGGACCAGCAGGGTACAGAGGAGGTCATTTCCATTGTGGAGCACTTCACAATCTCCTCCACCAGCATGACCATGCTGGTCAAGCAATCCCCAGCACAACCATGTTGGTCCACCAGCTTCACCATGCTGGTCCAGCAACTTCACCAGCTTTACCATGCTGGTCCACCAGCTTCATCAACATGACCATGCTGGTCCACCAGCTTCACCAGCTTCACCATGCTGGTCCACCCGCTTCACCATGCTGGTCCACCAGCTTCATCAGCATGACCATGCTGGTCCACCAGCTTCACCATGCAGGTCCACCAGCTTCACCAGCTTCACCATGCTGGTCCACCCGCTTCACCATGCAGCTCCACCAGCTTCACCAGCTTCACCATGCTGGTCCACCTGCTTCACCATGCTGGTCCACCAGCTTCATCAGCATGACCATGCTGGTCCACCAGCTTCACCAGCTTCACCATGCTGGTCCACCAGCTTCACCATGCTGGTCCACCAGCTTCACCATGCTGGTCCAGCAACTTCACCAGCAAGGCCATGGTAGTTTACCAGCTTCACCAGCAAGCGTTAGCTGGTGGACCAGCAAGGTAATGCTGGTCCACCAGCATCAGACCAGCACTAACCAGCATAGACCAGCATCAGACCAGCACTAACCAGCATAAACCAGCATAGACCAGCAAGAAATTCATGCTGGTCTATGCTGGTTTTTTCAGCAGGGAGTGCTTCCGCTGTACACAGCGCAGCCATTACTTTACTTGAAATGAAAAAAGAACATGTATTCATTATTATAGTAGGCTAGTTATTGATAATACAGTTAAATATGAAAACTGTAAATAAACATTGCTGATGTTTATTTTGATTTAACAGTCAGTCGTTGACTACATACAGACATTGTACTATTAGGCTACTTCATTCATTGAAGTACGCTAAGTTCAATGGCACTGAATCATAACGCAAGCTACGTTACGATGTTCCGTACCTTTGATTAAGGACATTTTCTCTAACTGGACCTCTTGGAATTTTAATTGACTACCCCTGCCCTAGGCCTAGGGTGTGCTTTCCCATTATTGGCACTTCAGTGAAGCGTACAGACTTCAAGACAAGTGCCTACGTCCTGCCGCATCACTGTTGTGCCAATAATCAAGGTAAAGCACACCTTCTCATTTAATATAAAGATTTAAGAATATCATTTATTTAAATAGAAATTGTAATGTCTTATTTGAGGAAGATGAGTGATCCATTCTTGTTTCCCAGGTCATTACATCATACATCACTTTTTTTTTTTTTTTTTTTTTTTATCATTTCTCTCAGACTATATAGGCCCACTAACTGGAAGACATGTTCCAATGTTAACAATGTTAATGTTCAACATTCACTCCAAAAACAGTTATTGTCATGCACAGGTATGTACATTATGACAGTATAATAATGATCTGAACTATATTTGATTTTGATTTTATATGTTCCTGCAGGGCATCCAAGTTCACTCATTTTATGAAAAAAGAAAGGTGAGTTTTTGTTTATTATGAGGATCCCCACTAGCTGACTAAAGCCTTTTCTAAACATTAACTGTGGATCATAGCCATAGAATCAGGTCCAACTATCCCCCGCAGGTACCCTGCTAGACATGACTCAATAAACTACCTTATCACTTTCTAAACATGAGGGAGAAGCTCCGGCGTGGTTTGGTTTGTTAAGTATAACGGAAAGAGGAGATCCTTGCAAGCTCTTCCGACTCAGACTCCAGTGTGGTGATGGAGTTGAGGAAATCAATTTCAGCCAGCTGAAAATGCATAATGTACATACCTGTGCACGATAATACCTCTTCTTGCTGTTTTAACATGTCTTGATAAATTGAACATGTCTTCCAGTTTGAAACATTTGAATATTACCCATTGACCTACTTTCTACCCCATATCTGACAACATAGCTTAGGGATACATAGATTTCAGAAGTTGCACACTTGGACTTTTTTCTTCTTAATCGGCATATTAAGACAATAGTCGTAATTCGTTTGTTTGTAGGTTTTAAAATAACTTTGATTAATACATAACCTAAAACACCCCTCTGCTGTCTGCTTTCAAATAAAATAAAAATTGCAATATCCATATTTCCTCAGGTCTGCACTGAAAAGGGACCAGAACCACATGATGATGAGGAGTTTGTGGATGACGAAGACAGTCAACAAACCGCCTCACCCAAGATGGTGTGTGAGGGTTCCCACAGGTCTTTTATCCTTTTTTATTTGGCGGGGGGCACAAGGCCTTTACATTTTTTGAAAATAGACATACATAGAGGTGGCTCATTGAAAGTGCTTGGATTTATGTTTTGTGACAGTATAAAAATTTGAAGTTCTTTTGATAACATTTCTTTTATCCAACTTTAGTTAATATGTGTAACACACCACAGTTGAAGTGTTCACACATGCAAGCCCCTCTCTTTTTAATTGTCTGAGAGCTTCGGTAAATTTTAATCCATTTTCAAAATGCCTCAATGGCAGTGTCTGTCTACCTCGTTTATGGCGGCCGCCATTGTAGCTATTACTCTGTGCACTTGACATTGTGATGTTTATTGGCGCTGATTGATTGCTGGTGTACTGTAATAGTCACGGCTGTGATTGGGTCATAGGAGACCATCACAGCTGTGAAGATAATACAGTACAACAGCACTACCTCGAGTGTGATATTGCTTTTATACAACAGTTGTAAAGTGTAAACAAAGCTGTTCATCAAGTAATCACATTATTGAAGTAATTTGATACAACCTATGCTTTCTGTCTGTTATTTGTCTCAGGCAGCAAAAAATGGTTCCCTCAGGAGTGGACTACCAAGTGTTGCCAAGCAACTACAGGTAAGTTTCACGAATGCAAGGTAGTTAAAGGGATAGTTTGGTTTGTTTGAAGTGGGGTCCTATCAGCTAGTAAGATACACTAACTTAATTAGGTACAGTGTTCAGGAGGCTGGGCGCATTGTGGAACGAAACCGCGCACTCAGCGCAGCACCCAAATCAGCCGTTTCTCTATAAGTATGGGGGTCAACAACTAAAACGTAATTTAGCCACCTAAAACAACGCCCACCTAAACAAATCGATAGCTCTGTTTTGACAATTTTCAACGCTTTTCCGCCAAACAGCAGTTTCATTCGGCACTGCTTTTTCTCCCAACCGTACAACTACCGTATTCCTCCGCTAAAAGCCAGCACAGAGCACAGAGCCGTGGTTTACAAAACAGGAAGGCTTAGAAGAGCGATAAAACACTGACTTACTTTAGAGACAACAAGTCACCTGGCCTCTCTGGTCTGGGACGTTTTCCACAATTTATCCTGTGAATGGTGAAAAAGGTCTGCAGGGCACCCAGGCATTTAGGCAGCAGGCGCATCTCTCTGCCTGTTCACTCTCTGCAAAAGTTCCTCTTCTGTATTCTCTCTGGTTCATAATTGTATCCTCTTGTCACCAAGGTGAATGGCATATCATCCTCGCTATCAAAATCACTCATATTTTCGTTCGTGTATTCTATTTGTTGTGTCTTCACTAACAAACCGAGAGAAATAAAATACCCCCAAATAACTGCGGAGTAATCCAGTGCTGCGGCTCTGTGCAGGCTTTTAGCCGAGGAATACGGTAGTTGTACGGTTTGGAGAAAAAGCAGTGCCGAATGAAACTGCTGTTTTGCGGAAAAGTAAAGCGCTGAAAACGTTCAAAATAGAGCGTGCATGTACAAAGATATCGATTTGTTTAGGTGGGCGTTGTTTTAGGTGCTAAATTACGTTTTAGTTGTTGACCCCCAGGACTTACAGAGAAAAAGCTGGTGAGGCTGCTGCTCTGGGTGCCGGATCTCGTTCGACGCTGCGCCCCGCTTCAAGACCACTGTACCTAATTAAGTTAGTGTATCTTACTAGTAGGGCTGGGTATCGTTCAAAATTTTTCGATATCGATACCGTTTCGATACTTGGATTTCGATACCGGTTCCTGAACGATACTTTTTTCGATACCAATTTTTAGAAAAATCCATTTTAACAAAAATAAAACTGCATTACACATTGAAATTATTTTACAAATCTTTAGTTTCCCCCCATCTTAAGTTTTACAGCAGAAAAACCCCTAGCCACAGTTTAAGTGGTAAGTTTTAGTTTAAGTTCTCTAAACGTATTGCCGTCCCTACAAAAAATATTGGAGTACTACAAAGGAAAGAAATGTAGCTAAAACAAATAAATCAGTGGAATAGTTTTCAGTGCAAAACAGAGAGTTGCAAATCAGGGTTTAATGCTCACTGATGCAACAGAACTCTATTCTTGTACAAACTGATGAGATGGCTCCACTTCATGCATGGAAGACTAGTTGAGCATTGACTAGCCTATCAATATAGCCTTATATGCCACAAAGTGAATCGCATTTATATTCAACAAACTATCATGACATCAGCGTTTGTTAACAAGTTGCTAAAAATACATGGGCGATAACTGCCCGCTTGCACATAACGCTAATTAATTAAACATTAACGCTAGCGTTGCAGATCAGTGTGCTCACTGCTGCAACAGAACGTCATTCTTGTCAAATCTGACGAGACAGCTCAACTTCACTGACTAGCCAATCAATATAAATGAATCGCATTTACATTCAACAAACTATCATGACATCAGCGTTTGTTAACGAGTTGCTAAAAATACACAATGCCCGCTTGCGCATAACGTTACGGCGGCAATTAATTAAACGATCTAATGCTACAACTCACAGCCAGATGCATGGATTTGTCAGACTGAGGGATCTGATAACCGCTAACTTGCGGTAAGCTGAGCTGACCCACCTCTCAATTATTTCTCTTGTCTGTGGAAACCAGTCCGTGTTGTTTCTGTTTCTTTTCCTGCTTTTCATCATCTTCGCCATATGGTAATCCAGGATAGGAGTAGCTTGAGTGGCTAACTTCTTGTATACTATCCGCACCGCACGCCTGGCTCACAGTCACAACAAACACACCGGCTAAAGTGGGCGTAACGTTTCCTGCATGCCTCTACATGACAGCCAATCACCAGCCGTATTAGAGTGCGGCGTGCAAGCATGTCGCATGCTTATAGGCTCAATGACGCTGTTTTGTTTTGGTATCGAAAATTGGTATCGATTGACAAGGGAGGCTTTGATACCCCTTAGTATCGATGTTTCCATTTCGGTGCCAAGTAAGTATCGAAACTCGATACCCAGCCCTAGCTCCATGTACAAGTACCTCTCCGCTCAATGTACAAGTACCTCTCCGCTCAATGTACAAGTACCTCTCCGCTCCATGTACAAGTACCTCTCCGCTCCATGTACAAGTACCTCTCCGCTCCATGTACAAGTACCTCTCCGCTCCATGTACAAGTACATCTCTGCTCCATGTACAAGTACCTCTCCGCTCAATGTACAAGTACATCTCCGCTCCATGTACAAGTACCTCTCCGCTCCATGTACAAGTACATCTCCGCTCCATGTACAAGTACCTCTCCGCTCCATGTACAAGTACCTCTCCGCTCAATGTACAAGTACATCTCCGCTCCATGTACAAGTACCTCTCCGCTCCATGTACAAGTACATCTCCGCTCCATGTACAAGTACCTCTCCGCTCAATGTACAAGTACATCTCCGCTCCATGTACAAGTACATCTCCACTCCATGTACAAGTACCTCTCCGCTCAATGTACAAGTACATCTCCGCTCCATGTACCAGTACCTCTCCGCTCAATGTACAAGTACATCTCCACTCCATGTACAAGTACCTCTCCGCTCAATGTACAAGTACATCTCCGCTCCATGTACCAGTACCTCTCCGCTCAATGTACAAGTACATCTCCACTCCATGTACAAGTACCTCTCCGCTCAATGTACAAGTACATCTCCGCTCCATGTACCAGTACCTCTCCGCTCAATGTACAAGTACATCTCCGCTCCATGTACAAGTACCTCTCCGCTCAATGTACAAGTACCTCTCCGCTCAATGTACAAGTACATCTCCGCTCCATGTACCAGTACCTCTCCGCTCAATGTACAAGTACATCTGCGCTCCATGTAGGGCTGGGTATCGTTCAAAATTTTTCGATATCGATACCGTTTCGATACTTGGATTTCGATACCGGTTCCTGAACGATACTTTTTTCGATACCAATTTTTAGAAAAATCCATTTTAACAAAAATAAAACTGCATTACACATTGAAATTATTTTACAAATCTTTAGTTTCCACCCATCTTAAGTTTTACAGCAGAAAAAAATAAAACCTACTGTATTTAACATAACTTTAAGTTCTCTAAACGTATTGCCGTCCCTACAAAAAATATTGGAGTACTACAAAGGAAAGAAATGTAGCTAAAACAAATAAATCAGTGGAATAGTTTTCAGTGCAAAACAGAGAGTTGCAAATCAGGGTTTAATGCTCACTGATGCAACAGAACTCTATTCTTGTACAAACTGATGAGATGGCTCCACTTCATGCATGGAAGACTAGTTGAGCATTGACTAGCCTATCAATATAGCCTTATATGCCACAAAGTGAATCGCATTTATATTCAACAAACTATCATGACATCAGCGTTTGTTAACGAGTTGCTAAAAATACATGGGCGATAACTGCCCGCTTGCACATAACGCTAATTAATTAAACATTAACGCTAGCGTTGCAGATCAGTGTGCTCACTGCTGCAACAGAACGTCATTCTTGTCAAATCTGACGAGACAGCTCAACTTCACTGACTAGCCAATCAATATAAATGAATCGCATTTACATTCAACAAACTATCATGACATCAGCGTTTGTTAACGAGTTGCTAAAAATACACAATGCCCGCTTGCGCATAACGTTACGGCGGCAATTAATTAAACGATCTAATGCTACAACTCACAGCCAGATGCATGGATTTGTCAGACTGAGGGATCTGATAACCGCTAACTTGCGGTAAGCTGAGCTGACCCACCTCTCAATTATTTCTCTTGTCTGTGGAAACCAGTCCGTGTTGTTTCTGTTTCTTTTCCTGCTTTTCATCATCTTCGCCATATGGTAATCCAGGATAGGAGTAGCTTGAGTGGCTAACTTCTTGTATACTATCCGCACCGCACGCCTGGCTCACAGTCACAACAAACACACCGGCTAAAGTGGGCGTAACGTTTCCTGCATGCCTCTACATGACAGCCAATCACCAGCCGTATTAGAGCGCGGCGTGCAAGCATGTCGCATGCTTATAGGCTCAATGACGCTGTTTTGTTTTGGTATCGAAAATTGGTATCGATTGACAAGGGAGGCTTCGATACCCCTTAGTATCGATGTTTCCATTTCGGTGCCAAGTAAGTATCGAAACTCGATACCCAGCCCTAGCTCCATGTACAAGTACCTCTCCGCTCAATGTACAAGTACCTCTCCGCTCCATGTACAAGTACCTCTCCGCTCCATGTACAAGTACCTCTCCGCTCCATGTACAAGTACCTCTCCGCTCCATGTACAAGTACATCTCTGCTCCATGTACAAGTACCTCTCCGCTCAATGTACAAGTACATCTCCGCTCCATGTACAAGTACCTCTCCGCTCCATGTACAAGTACATCTCCGCTCCATGTACAAGTACCTCTCCGCTCCATGTACAAGTACCTCACCGCTCAATGTACAAGTACATCTCCGCTCCATGTACAAGTACATCTCTGCTCCATGTACAAGTACCTCTCCGCTCAATGTACAAGTACATCTCCGCTCCATGTACAAGTACCTCTCCGCTCCATGTACAAGTACCTCTCCGCTCCATGTACAAGTACCTCTCCGCTCCATGTACAAGTACCTCTCCGCTCCATGTACAAGTACCTCTCCGCTCAATGTCAAGTGTCGACAGTACCTCTCCGCTCCATGTACAAATACCTCTCCGCTCTCATGTACAAGTACCTCTCCGCTCCATGTACAAGTACCTCTCCGCTCAATGTCAAGTGTCGACAGTACCTCTCCGCTCCATGTACAAATACCTCTCCGCTCCATGTACAAGTACCTCTCCGCTCTCATGTACAAGTACCTCTCCGCTCCATGTACAAGTAGCTCTCCGCTCAATGTACAAGTGTCGACAGTACCTTTCCGCTCCATGTACAAATACCTCTCCGCTCTCATGTACAAGTACCTCTCCGCTCCATGTACAAGTACCTCTCCGCTCAATGTACAAATACCTCTCCGCTCCATGTATAAGTACCTCTCCGCTCTATGTACAAGTACCTCTCCGCTCCATGTACAAGTACCTCTCCGCTCAATGTACAAATACCTCTCCGCTCCATGTACAAGTAGCTCTCCGCTGAATGTACAAGTGTCGACAGTACCTCTCCGCTCAATGTACAAGTACCTCTCCGCTCAATGTACAAATACCTCTCCGCTCCATGTACAAGTACCTCTCCGCTCAATGTCAAGTATCGACAGTACCTCTCCGCTCCATGTACAAGTACCTCTCCGCTGAATGTACAAGTGTCGACAGTACCTCTCCGCTCAATGTACAAGTACCTCTCCGCTCCATGTACAAGTACCTCTCCGCTCTCATGTACAAGTACCTCTCCGCTCCATGTACAAGTACCTCTCCGCTCAATGTACAAGTACCTCTGCGCTCCATGTACAAGTACCTCTCCGCTCAATGTACAAGTACCTCTCCGCTCAATGTACAAGTGTCGACAGTACCTCTCCGCTCCATGTACAAGTACCTCTCCGCTCAATGTACAAGTGTCGACAGTACCTCTACGCTCAATGTACAAGTGTCGACAGTACCTCTCCGCTCTCATGTACAAGTACCTCTCCGATCCATGTACAAGTACATCTCCGCTCCATGTACAAGTACATCTCCGCTCAATGTACAAGTACCTCTCCGCTCCATGTACAAGTACCTCTCCGCTCCATGTACAAGTACCTCTCCGCTCCATGTACAAGTACCTCTCCGCTCCATGTACAAGTACCTCTCCGCTCCATGTACAAGTACCTCTCCGCTCAATGTACAAGTACCTCTCCGCTCCATGTACAAGTACCTCTCCGCTCAATGTACAAGTACCTCTCCGCTCCATGTACAAGTACCTCTCCGCTCCATGTACAAGTACCTCTCCGCTCCATGTACAAGTACCTCTCCGCTCAATGTCAAGTATCGACAGTACCTCTCCGCTCCATGTACAAGTACCTCTCCGCTGAATGTACAAGTGTCGACAGTACCTCTCCGCTCAATGTACAAGTACCTCTCCGCTCCATGTACAAGTACCTCTCCGCTCTCATGTACAAGTACCTCTCCGCTCCATGTACAAGTACCTCTCCGCTCAATGTACAAGTACCTCTGCGCTCCATGTACAAGTACCTCTCCGCTCAATGTACAAGTACCTCTCCGCTCAATGTACAAGTGTCGACAGTACCTCTCCGCTCCATGTACAAGTACCTCTCCGCTCAATGTACAAGTGTCGACAGTACCTCTACGCTCAATGTACAAGTGTCGACAGTACCTCTCCGCTCTCATGTACAAGTACCTCTCCGATCCATGTACAAGTACATCTCCGCTCCATGTACAAGTACATCTCCGCTCAATGTACAAGTACCTCTCCGCTTCATGTACAAGTACCTCTCCGCTCCATGTACAAGTACCTCTCCGCTCCATGTACAAGTACCTCTCCGCTCCATGTACAAGTACCTCTCCGCTCAATGTACAAGTACCTCTCCGCTCCATGTACAAGTACCTCTCCGCTCCATGTACAAGTACCTCTCCGCTCCATGTACAAGTACCTCTCCGCTCAATGTACAAGTACCTCTCCGCTCCATGTACAAGTACCTCTCCGCTCCATGTACAAGTACCTCTCCGCTCCATGTACAAGTACCTCTCCGCTCAATGTACAAGTACCTCTCCGCTCCCTGTACAAGTACATCTCCGCTCCATGTACAAGTACCTCTCCGCTCCATGTACAAGTACCTCTCCGCTCAATGTACAAGTGTCGACAGTACCTCTCCGCTCCATGTACAAGTACCTCTCCGCTCCATGTACAAGTACCTCTCCGCTCAATGTACAAGTGTCGACAGTACCTCTCCGCTCCATCTACAAGTACCTCTCCGCTCAATGTACAAGTACCTCTCCGCTGAATGTACAAGTACCTCTCCGCTCCATGTACAAGTACCTCTCCGCTCCATGTACAAATACCTCTCCGCTCCATGTACAAGTACCTCTCTGCTCCATGTACAAGCACCTCTCCGCTACATGTACAAGTACCTCTCCGCTCCATGTACAAGTACCTCTCCGCTCCATGTACAAGTACCTCTCCGCTCAATGTACAAGTACCTCTCCGCTCCATGTACAAATACCTCTCCGCTCCATGTACAAATACCTCTCCGCTCCATGTACAAGTACCTCTCCGCTCCATGTACCAGTACCTCTCCGCTCAATGTACAAGTACATCTCCGCTCAATGTACAAGTACATCTCCGCTCAATGTACAAGTACGTCTCCGCTCAATGTACAAGTACCTCTCCGCTCAATGTACAAGTACCTCTCCGCTCCATGTACAAGTACCTCTCCGCTCAATGTACAAGTACATCTCCGCTCCATGTACCAGTACCTCTCCGCTCAATGTACAAGTACCTCTCCGCTCCCTGTACAAGTACATCTCCGCTCCATGTACAAGTACCTCTCCGCTCCATGTACAAGTACCTCTCCGCTCAATGTACAAGTGTCGACAGTACCTCTCCGCTCCATGTACAAGTACCTCTCCGCTCCATGTACAAGTACCTCTCCGCTCAATGTACAAGTGTCGACAGTACCTCTCCGCTCCATCTACAAGTACCTCTCCGCTCAATGTACAAGTACCTCTCCGCTGAATGTACAAGTACCTCTCCGCTCCATGTACAAGTACCTCTCCGCTCCATGTACAAATACCTCTCCGCTCCATGTACAAGTACCTCTCCGCTCCATGTACAAGCACCTCTCCGCTACATGTACAAGTACCTCTCCGCTCCATGTACAAGTACCTCTCCGCTCCATGTACAAGTACCTCTCCGCTCAATGTACAAGTACCTCTCCGCTCCATGTACAAATACCTCTCCGCTCCATGTACAAATACCTCTCCGCTCCATGTACAAGTACCTCTCCGCTCCATGTACCAGTACCTCTCCGCTCAATGTACAAGTACATCTCCGCTCAATGTACAAGTACATCTCCGCTCAATGTACAAGTACGTCTCCGCTCAATGTACAAGTACCTCTCCGCTCAATGTACAAGTACCTCTCCGCTCCATGTACAAGTACCTCTCCGCTCAATGTACAAGTACATCTCCGCTCCATGTACCAGTACCTCTCCGCTCAATGTACAAGTACCTCTCCGCTCAATGTACAAGTACATCTCCGCTCCATGTACAAGTACGTCTCCGCTCAATGTATAAGTACCTCTCCGCTCCATGTACAAGTACCTCTCCGCTCCATGTACAAGTACATCTCCGCTCCATGTACAAGTACATCTCCGCTCCATGTACAAGTACCTCTCCGCTCCATGTACAAGTACCTCTCCGCTCCATGTACAAGTACATCTCCGCTCCATGTACAAGTACCTCTCCGCTCAATGTACAAGTACATCTCCGCTCCATGTACAAGTACATCTCCACTCCATGTACAAGTACCTCTCCGCTCAATGTACAAGTACATCTCCGCTCCATGTACCAGTACCTCTCCGCTCAATGTACAAGTACATCTCCACTCCATGTACAAGTACCTCTCCGCTCAATGTACAAGTACATCTCCGCTCCATGTACCAGTACCTCTCCGCTCAATGTACAAGTACATCTCCACTCCATGTACAAGTACCTCTCCGCTCAATGTACAAGTACATCTCCGCTCCATGTACCAGTACCTCTCCGCTCAATGTACAAGTACATCTCCGCTCCATGTACAAGTACCTCTCCGCTCAATGTACAAGTACCTCTCCGCTCAATGTACAAGTACATCTCCGCTCCATGTACCAGTACCTCTCCGCTCAATGTACAAGTACATCTGCGCTCCATGTAGGGCTGGGTATCGTTCAAAATTTTTCGATATCGATACCGTTTCGATACTTGGATTTCGATACCGGTTCCTGAACGATACTTTTTTCGATACCAATTTTTAGAAAAATCCATTTTAACAAAAATAAAACTGCATTACACATTGAAATTATTTTACAAATCTTTAGTTTGCCCCCATCTTAAGTTTTACAGCAGAAAAAAATAAAACCTACTGTATTTAACATAACTTTAAGTTCTCTAAACGTATTGCCGTCCCTACAAAAAATATTGGAGTACTACAAAGGAAAGAAATGTAGCTAAAACAAATAAATCAGTGGAATAGTTTTCAGTGCAAAACAGAGAGTTGCAAATCAGGGTTTAATGCTCACTGATGCAACAGAACTCTATTCTTGTACAAACTGATGAGATGGCTCCACTTCATGCATGGAAGACTAGTTGAGCATTGACTAGCCTATCAATATAGCCTTATATGCCACAAAGTGAATCGCATTTATATTCAACAAACTATCATGACATCAGCGTTTGTTAACGAGTTGCTAAAAATACATGGGCGATAACTGCCCGCTTGCACATAACGCTAATTAATTAAACATTAACGCTAGCGTTGCAGATCAGTGTGCTCACTGCTGCAACAGAACGTCATTCTTGTCAAATCTGACGAGACAGCTCAACTTCACTGACTAGCCAATCAATATAAATGAATCGCATTTACATTCAACAAACTATCATGACATCAGCGTTTGTTAACGAGTTGCTAAAAATACACAATGCCCGCTTGCGCATAACGTTACGGCGGCAATTAATTAAACGATCTAATGCTACAACTCACAGCCAGATGCATGGATTTGTCAGACTGAGGGATCTGATAACCGCTAACTTGCGGTAAGCTGAGCTGACCCACCTCTCAATTATTTCTCTTGTCTGTGGAAACCAGTCCGTGTTGTTTCTGTTTCTTTTCCTGCTTTTCATCATCTTCGCCATATGGTAATCCAGGATAGGAGTAGCTTGAGTGGCTAACTTCTTGTATACTATCCGCACCGCACGCCTGGCTCACAGTCACAACAAACACACCGGCTAAAGTGGGCGTAACGTTTCCTGCATGCCTCTACATGACAGCCAATCACCAGCCGTATTAGAGCGCGGCGTGCAAGCATGTCGCATGCTTATAGGCTCAATGACGCTGTTTTGTTTTGGTATCGAAAATTGGTATCGATTGACAAGGGAGGCTTCGATACCCCTTAGTATCGATGTTTCCATTTCGGTGCCAAGTAAGTATCGAAACTCGATACCCAGCCCTAGCTCCATGTACAAGTACCTCTCCGCTCAATGTACAAGTACCTCTCCGCTCAATGTACAAGTACCTCTCCGCTCCATGTACAAGTACCTCTCCGCTCCATGTACAAGTACCTCTCCGCTCCATGTACAAGTACCTCTCCGCTCCATGTACAAGTACATCTCTGCTCCATGTACAAGTACCTCTCCGCTCAATGTACAAGTACATCTCCGCTCCATGTACAAGTACCTCTCCGCTCCATGTACAAGTACATCTCCGCTCCATGTACAAGTACCTCTCCGCTCCATGTACAAGTACCTCTCCGCTCAATGTACAAGTACATCTCCGCTCCATGTACAAGTACCTCTCCGCTCCATGTACAAGTACATCTCCGCTCCATGTACAAGTACCTCTCCGCTCAATGTACAAGTACATCTCCGCTCCATGTACAAGTACATCTCCACTCCATGTACAAGTACCTCTCCGCTCAATGTACAAGTACATCTCCGCTCCATGTACCAGTACCTCTCCGCTCAATGTACAAGTACATCTCCACTCCATGTACAAGTACCTCTCCGCTCAATGTACAAGTACATCTCCGCTCCATGTACCAGTACCTCTCCGCTCAATGTACAAGTACATCTCCACTCCATGTACAAGTACCTCTCCGCTCAATGTACAAGTACATCTCCGCTCCATGTACCAGTACCTCTCCGCTCAATGTACAAGTACATCTCCGCTCCATGTACAAGTACCTCTCCGCTCAATGTACAAGTACCTCTCCGCTCAATGTACAAGTACATCTCCGCTCCATGTACCAGTACCTCTCCGCTCAATGTACAAGTACATCTGCGCTCCATGTAGGGCTGGGTATCGTTCAAAATTTTTCGATATCGATACCGTTTCGATACTTGGATTTCGATACCGGTTCCTGAACGATACTTTTTTCGATACCAATTTTTAGAAAAATCCATTTTAACAAAAATAAAACTGCATTACACATTGAAATTATTTTACAAATCTTTAGTTTCCCCCCATCTTAAGTTTTACAGCAGAAAAAAATAAAACCTACTGTATTTAACATAACTTTAAGTTCTCTAAACGTATTGCCGTCCCTACAAAAAATATTGGAGTACTACAAAGGAAAGAAATGTAGCTAAAACAAATAAATCAGTGGAATAGTTTTCAGTGCAAAACAGAGAGTTGCAAATCAGGGTTTAATGCTCACTGATGCAACAGAACTCTATTCTTGTACAAACTGATGAGATGGCTCCACTTCATGCATGGAAGACTAGTTGAGCATTGACTAGCCTATCAATATAGCCGTATATGCCACAAAGTGAATCGCATTTATATTCAACAAACTATCATGACATCAGCGTTTGTTAACGAGTTGCTAAAAATACATGGGCGATAACTGCCCGCTTGCACATAACGCTAATTAATTAAACATTAACGCTAGCGTTGCAGATCAGTGTGCTCACTGCTGCAACAGAACGTCATTCTTGTCAAATCTGACGAGACAGCTCAACTTCACTGACTAGCCAATCAATATAAATGAATCGCATTTACATTCAACAAACTATCATGACATCAGCGTTTGTTAACGAGTTGCTAAAAATACACAATGCCCGCTTGCGCATAACGTTACGGCGGCAATTAATTAAACGATCTAATGCTACAACTCACAGCCAGATGCATGGATTTGTCAGACTGAGGGATCTGATAACCGCTAACTTGCGGTAAGCTGAGCTGACCCACCTCTCAATTATTTCTCTTGTCTGTGGAAACCAGTCCGTGTTGTTTCTGTTTCTTTTCCTGCTTTTCATCATCTTCGCCATATGGTAATCCAGGATAGGAGTAGCTTGAGTGGCTAACTTCTTGTATACTATCCGCACCGCACGCCTGGCTCACAGTCACAACAAACACACCGGCTAAAGTGGGCGTAACGTTTCCTGCATGCCTCTACATGACAGCCAATCACCAGCCGTATTAGAGCGCGGCGTGCAAGCATGTCGCATGCTTATAGGCTCAATGACGCTGTTTTGTTTTGGTATCGAAAATTGGTATCGATTGACAAGGGAGGCTTCGATACCCCTTAGTATCGATGTTTCCATTTCGGTGCCAAGTAAGTATCGAAACTCGATACCCAGCCCTAGCTCCATGTACAAGTACCTCTCCGCTCAATGTACAAGTACCTCTCCGCTCAATGTACAAGTACCTCTCCGCTCCATGTACAAGTACCTCTCCGCTCCATGTACAAATACCTCTCTGCTCCATGTACAAGTACCTCTCCGCTCCATGTACCAGTACCTCTCCGCTCAATGTACAAGTACATCTCCGCTCAATGTACAAGTACATCTCCGCTCAATGTACAAGTACGTCTCCGCTCAATGTACAAGTACCTCTCCGCTCAATGTACAAGTACCTCTCCGCTCCATGTACAAGTACCTCTCCGCTCAATGTACAAGTACATCTCCGCTCCATGTACCAGTACCTCTCCGCTCAATGTACAAGTACCTCTCCGCTCAATGTACAAGTACATCTCCGCTCCATGTACAAGTACGTCTCCGCTCAATGTATAAGTACCTCTCCGCTCCATGTACAAGTACCTCTCCGCTCCATGTACAAGTACATCTCCGCTCCATGTACAAGTACATCTCCGCTCCATGTACAAGTACCTCTCCGCTCCATGTACAAGTACCTCTCCGCTCCATGTACAAGTACATCTCCGCTCCATGTACAAGTACCTCTCCGCTCAATGTACAAGTACATCTCCGCTCCATGTACAAGTACATCTCCACTCCATGTACAAGTACCTCTCCGCTCAATGTACAAGTACATCTCCGCTCCATGTACCAGTACCTCTCCGCTCAATGTACAAGTACATCTCCACTCCATGTACAAGTACCTCTCCGCTCAATGTACAAGTACATCTCCGCTCCATGTACCAGTACCTCTCCGCTCCATGTACAAGTACCTCTCCGCTCCATGTACAAGTACATCTCCGCTCCATGTACAAGTACCTCTCCGCTCAATGTACAAGTACATCTCCGCTCCATGTACAAGTACATCTCCACTCCATGTACAAGTACCTCTCCGCTCCATGTACAAGTACCTCTCCGCTCAATGTACAAGTACATCTCCGCTCCATGTACCAGTACCTCTCCGCTCAATGTACAAGTACATCTCCGCTCCATGTACAAGTACCTCTCCGCTCAATGTACAAGTACCTCTCCGCTCAATGTACAAGTACATCTCCGCTCCATGTACCAGTACCTCTCCGCTCAATGTACAAGTACATCTGCGCTCCATGTAGGGCTGGGTATCGTTCAAAATTTTTCGATATCGATACCGTTTCGATACTTGGATTTCGATACCGGTTCCTGAACGATACTTTTTTCGATACCAATTTTTAGAAAAATCCATTTTAACAAAAATAAAACTGCATTACACATTGAAATTATTTTACAAATCTTTAGTTTCCCCCCATCTTAAGTTTTACAGCAGAAAAAAATAAAACCTACTGTATTTAACATAACTTTAAGTTCTCTAAACGTATTGCCGTCCCTACAAAAAATATTGGAGTACTACAAAGGAAAGAAATGTAGCTAAAACAAATAAATCAGTGGAATAGTTTTCAGTGCAAAACAGAGAGTTGCAAATCAGGGTTTAATGCTCACTGATGCAACATAACTCTATTCTTGTACAAACTGATGAGATGGCTCCACTTCATGCATGGAAGACTAGTTGAGCATTGACTAGCCTATCAATATAGCCTTATATGCCACAAAGTGAATCGCATTTATATTCAACAAACTATCATGACATCAGCGTTTGTTAACGAGTTGCTAAAAATACATGGGCGATAACTGCCCGCTTGCACATAACGCTAATTAATTAAACATTAACGCTAGCGTTGCAGATCAGTGTGCTCACTGCTGCAACAGAACGTCATTCTTGTCAAATCTGACGAGACAGCTCAACTTCACTGACTAGCCAATCAATATAAATGAATCGCATTTACATTCAACAAACTATCATGACATCAGCGTTTGTTAACGAGTTGCTAAAAATACACAATGCCCGCTTGCGCATAACGTTACGGCGGCAATTAATTAAACGATCTAATGCTACAACTCACAGCCAGATGCATGGATTTGTCAGACTGAGGGATCTGATAACCGCTAACTTGCGGTAAGCTGAGCTGACCCACCTCTCAATTATTTCTCTTGTCTGTGGAAACCAGTCCGTGTTGTTTCTGTTTCTTTTCCTGCTTTTCATCATCTTCGCCATATGGTAATCCAGGATAGGAGTAGCTTGAGTGGCTAACTTCTTGTATACTATCCGCACCGCACGCCTGGCTCACAGTCACAACAAACACACCGGCTAAAGTGGGCGTAACGTTTCCTGCATGCCTCTACATGACAGCCAATCACCAGCCGTATTAGAGCGCGGCGTGCAAGCATGTCGCATGCTTATAGGCTCAATGACGCTGTTTTGTTTTGGTATCGAAAATTGGTATCGATTGACAAGGGAGGCTTCGATACCCCTTAGTATCGATGTTTCCATTTCGGTGCCAAGTAAGTATCGAAACTCGATACCCAGCCCTAGCTCCATGTACAAGTACCTCTCCGCTCAATGTACAAGTACCTCTCCGCTCAATGTACAAGTACCTCTCCGCTCCATGTACAAGTACCTCTCCGCTCCATGTACAAGTACCTCTCCGCTCCATGTACAAGTACCTCTCCGCTCCATGTACAAGTACATCTCTGCTCCATGTACAAGTACCTCTCCGCTCAATGTACAAGTACATCTCCGCTCCATGTACAAGTACCTCTCCGCTCCATGTACAAGTACATCTCCGCTCCATGTACAAGTACCTCTCCGCTCCATGTACAAGTACCTCTCCGCTCAATGTACAAGTACCTCTCCACTCCATGTACAAGTACCTCTCCGCTCAATGTACAAGTGTCGACAGTACCTCTCTGCTCCATGTACAAGTACCTCTCCGCTCCATGTACAAGTACCTCTCCGCTCAATGTACAAGTGTCGACAGTACCTCTCCGCTCCATCTACAAGTACCTCTCCGCTCAATGTACAAGTACCTCTCCGCTGAATGTACAAGTACCTCTCCGCTCCATGTACAAGTACCTCTCCGCTCCATGTACAAATACCTCTCCGCTCCATGTACAAGTACCTCTCCGCTCCATGTACAAGCACCTCTCCGCTACATGTACAAGTACCTCTCCGCTCCATGTACAAGTACCTCTCCGCTCCATGTACAAGTACCTCTCCGCTCAATGTACAAGTACCTCTCCGCTCCATGTACAAATACCTCTCCGCTCCATGTACAAATACCTCTCTGCTCCATGTACAAGTACCTCTCCGCTCCATGTACCAGTACCTCTCCGCTCAATGTACAAGTACATCTCCGCTCAATGTACAAGTACATCTCCGCTCAATGTACAAGTACGTCTCCGCTCAATGTACAAGTACCTCTCCGCTCAATGTACAAGTACCTCTCCGCTCCATGTACAAGTACCTCTCCGCTCAATGTACAAGTACATCTCCGCTCCATGTACCAGTACCTCTCCGCTCAATGTACAAGTACCTCTCCGCTCAATGTACAAGTACATCTCCGCTCCATGTACAAGTACGTCTCCGCTCAATGTATAAGTACCTCTCCGCTCCATGTACAAGTACCTCTCCGCTCCATGTACAAGTACATCTCCGCTCCATGTACAAGTACATCTCCGCTCCATGTACAAGTACCTCTCCGCTCCATGTACAAGTACCTCTCCGCTCCATGTACAAGTACATCTCCGCTCCATGTACAAGTACCTCTCCGCTCAATGTACAAGTACATCTCCGCTCCATGTACAAGTACATCTCCACTCCATGTACAAGTACCTCTCCGCTCAATGTACAAGTACATCTCCGCTCCATGTACCAGTACCTCTCCGCTCAATGTACAAGTACATCTCCACTCCATGTACAAGTACCTCTCCGCTCAATGTACAAGTACATCTCCGCTCCATGTACCAGTACCTCTCCGCTCCATGTACAAGTACCTCTCCGCTCCATGTACAAGTACATCTCCGCTCCATGTACAAGTACCTCTCCGCTCAATGTACAAGTACATCTCCGCTCCATGTACAAGTACATCTCCACTCCATGTACAAGTACCTCTCCGCTCCATGTACAAGTACCTCTCCGCTCAATGTACAAGTACATCTCCGCTCCATGTACCAGTACCTCTCCGCTCAATGTACAAGTACATCTCCGCTCCATGTACAAGTACCTCTCCGCTCAATGTACAAGTACCTCTCCGCTCAATGTACAAGTACATCTCCGCTCCATGTACCAGTACCTCTCCGCTCAATGTACAAGTACATCTGCGCTCCATGTAGGGCTGGGTATCGTTCAAAATTTTTCGATATCGATACCGTTTCGATACTTGGATTTCGATACCGGTTCCTGAACGATACTTTTTTCGATACCAATTTTTAGAAAAATCCATTTTAACAAAAATAAAACTGCATTACACATTGAAATTATTTTACAAATCTTTAGTTTCCCCCCATCTTAAGTTTTACAGCAGAAAAAAATAAAACCTACTGTATTTAACATAACTTTAAGTTCTCTAAACGTATTGCCGTCCCTACAAAAAATATTGGAGTACTACAAAGGAAAGAAATGTAGCTAAAACAAATAAATCAGTGGAATAGTTTTCAGTGCAAAACAGAGAGTTGCAAATCAGGGTTTAATGCTCACTGATGCAACAGAACTCTATTCTTGTACAAACTGATGAGATGGCTCCACTTCATGCATGGAAGACTAGTTGAGCATTGACTAGCCTATCAATATAGCCTTATATGCCACAAAGTGAATCGCATTTATATTCAACAAACTATCATGACATCAGCGTTTGTTAACGAGTTGCTAAAAATACATGGGCGATAACTGCCCGCTTGCACATAACGCTAATTAATTAAACATTAACGCTAGCGTTGCAGATCAGTGTGCTCACTGCTGCAACAGAACGTCATTCTTGTCAAATCTGACGAGACAGCTCAACTTCACTGACTAGCCAATCAATATAAATGAATCGCATTTACATTCAACAAACTATCATGACATCAGCGTTTGTTAACGAGTTGCTAAAAATACACAATGCCCGCTTGCGCATAACGTTACGGCGGCAATTAATTAAACGATCTAATGCTACAACTCACAGCCAGATGCATGGATTTGTCAGACTGAGGGATCTGATAACCGCTAACTTGCGGTAAGCTGAGCTGACCCACCTCTCAATTATTTATCTTGTCTGTGGAAACCAGTCCGTGTTGTTTCTGTTTCTTTTCCTGCTTTTCATCATCTTCGCCATATGGTAATCCAGGATAGGAGTAGCTTGAGTGGCTAACTTCTTGTATACTATCCGCACCGCACGCCTGGCTCACAGTCACAACAAACACACCGGCTAAAGTGGGCGTAACGTTTCCTGCATGCCTCTACATGACAGCCAATCACCAGCCGTATTAGAGCGCGGCGTGCAAGCATGTCGCATGCTTATAGGCTCAATGACGCTGTTTTGTTTTGGTATCGAAAATTGGTATCGATTGACAAGGGAGGCTTCGATACCCCTTAGTATCGATGTTTCCATTTCGGTGCCAAGTAAGTATCGAAACTCGATACCCAGCCCTAGCTCCATGTACAAGTACCTCTCCGCTCAATGTACAAGTACCTCTCCGCTCAATGTACAAGTACCTCTCCGCTCCATGTACAAGTACCTCTCCGCTCCATGTACAAGTACCTCTCCGCTCCATGTACAAGTACCTCTCCGCTCCATGTACAAGTACATCTCTGCTCCATGTACAAGTACCTCTCCGCTCAATGTACAAGTACATCTCCGCTCCATGTACAAGTACCTCTCCGCTCCATGTACAAGTACATCTCCGCTCCATGTACAAGTACCTCTCCGCTCCATGTACAAGTACCTCTCCGCTCAATGTACAAGTACATATCCGCTCCATGTACAAGTACCTCTCCGCTCCATGTACAAGTACATCTCCGCTCCATGTACAAGTACCTCTCCGCTCAATGTACAAGTACATCTCCGCTCCATGTACAAGTACATCTCCACTCCATGTACAAGTACCTCTCCGCTCAATGTACAAGTACATCTCCGCTCCATGTACCAGTACCTCTCCGCTCAATGTACAAGTACATCTCCACTCCATGTACAAGTACCTCTCCGCTCAATGTACAAGTACATCTCCGCTCCATGTACCAGTACCTCTCCGCTCAATGTACAAGTACATCTCCACTCCATGTACAAGTACCTCTCCGCTCAATGTACAAGTACATCTCCGCTCCATGTACCAGTACCTCTCCGCTCAATGTACAAGTACATCTCCGCTCCATGTACAAGTACCTCTCCGCTCAATGTACAAGTACCTCTCCGCTCAATGTACAAGTACATCTCCGCTCCATGTACCAGTACCTCTCCGCTCAATGTACAAGTACATCTGCGCTCCATGTAGGGCTGGGTATCGTTCAAAATTTTTCGATATCGATACCGTTTCGATACTTGGATTTCGATACCGGTTCCTGAACGATACTTTTTTCGATACCAATTTTTAGAAAAATCCATTTTAACAAAAATAAAACTGCATTACACATTGAAATTATTTTACAAATCTTTAGTTTCCCCCCATCTTAAGTTTTACAGCAGAAAAAAATAAAACCTACTGTATTTAACATAACTTTAAGTTCTCTAAACGTATTGCCGTCCCTACAAAAAATATTGGAGTACTACAAAGGAAAGAAATGTAGCTAAAACAAATAAATCAGTGGAATAGTTTTCAGTGCAAAACAGAGAGTTGCAAATCAGGGTTTAATGCTCACTGATGCAACAGAACTCTATTCTTGTACAAACTGATGAGATGGCTCCACTTCATGCATGGAAGACTAGTTGAGCATTGACTAGCCTATCAATATAGCCGTATATGCCACAAAGTGAATCGCATTTATATTCAACAAACTATCATGACATCAGCGTTTGTTAACGAGTTGCTAAAAATACATGGGCGATAACTGCCCGCTTGCACATAACGCTAATTAATTAAACATTAACGCTAGCGTTGCAGATCAGTGTGCTCACTGCTGCAACAGAACGTCATTCTTGTCAAATCTGACGAGACAGCTCAACTTCACTGACTAGCCAATCAATATAAATGAATCGCATTTACATTCAACAAACTATCATGACATCAGCGTTTGTTAACGAGTTGCTAAAAATACACAATGCCCGCTTGCGCATAACGTTACGGCGGCAATTAATTAAACGATCTAATGCTACAACTCACAGCCAGATGCATGGATTTGTCAGACTGAGGGATCTGATAACCGCTAACTTGCGGTAAGCTGAGCTGACCCACCTCTCAATTATTTCTCTTGTCTGTGGAAACCAGTCCGTGTTGTTTCTGTTTCTTTTCCTGCTTTTCATCATCTTCGCCATATGGTAATCCAGGATAGGAGTAGCTTGAGTGGCTAACTTCTTGTATACTATCCGCACCGCACGCCTGGCTCACAGTCACAACAAACACACCGGCTAAAGTGGGCGTAACGTTTCCTGCATGCCTCTACATGACAGCCAATCACCAGCCGTATTAGAGCGCGGCGTGCAAGCATGTCGCATGCTTATAGGCTCAATGACGCTGTTTTGTTTTGGTATCGAAAATTGGTATCGATTGACAAGGGAGGCTTCGATACCCCTTAGTATCGATGTTTCCATTTCGGTGCCAAGTAAGTATCGAAACTCGATACCCAGCCCTAGCTCCATGTACAAGTACCTCTCCGCTCAATGTACAAGTACCTCTCCGCTCAATGTACAAGTACCTCTCCGCTCCATGTACAAGTACCTCTCCGCTCCATGTACAAATACCTCTCTGCTCCATGTACAAGTACCTCTCCGCTCCATGTACCAGTACCTCTCCGCTCAATGTACAAGTACATCTCCGCTCAATGTACAAGTACATCTCCGCTCAATGTACAAGTACGTCTCCGCTCAATGTACAAGTACCTCTCCGCTCAATGTACAAGTACCTCTCCGCTCCATGTACAAGTACCTCTCCGCTCAATGTACAAGTACATCTCCGCTCCATGTACCAGTACCTCTCCGCTCAATGTACAAGTACCTCTCCGCTCAATGTACAAGTACATCTCCGCTCCATGTACAAGTACGTCTCCGCTCAATGTATAAGTACCTCTCCGCTCCATGTACAAGTACCTCTCCGCTCCATGTACAAGTACATCTCCGCTCCATGTACAAGTACATCTCCGCTCCATGTACAAGTACCTCTCCGCTCCATGTACAAGTACCTCTCCGCTCCATGTACAAGTACATCTCCGCTCCATGTACAAGTACCTCTCCGCTCAATGTACAAGTACATCTCCGCTCCATGTACAAGTACATCTCCACTCCATGTACAAGTACCTCTCCGCTCAATGTACAAGTACATCTCCGCTCCATGTACCAGTACCTCTCCGCTCAATGTACAAGTACATCTCCACTCCATGTACAAGTACCTCTCCGCTCAATGTACAAGTACATCTCCGCTCCATGTACCAGTACCTCTCCGCTCCATGTACAAGTACCTCTCCGCTCCATGTACAAGTACATCTCCGCTCCATGTACAAGTACCTCTCCGCTCAATGTACAAGTACATCTCCGCTCCATGTACAAGTACATCTCCACTCCATGTACAAGTACCTCTCCGCTCCATGTACAAGTACCTCTCCGCTCAATGTACAAGTACATCTCCGCTCCATGTACCAGTACCTCTCCGCTCAATGTACAAGTACATCTCCGCTCCATGTACAAGTACCTCTCCGCTCAATGTACAAGTACCTCTCCGCTCAATGTACAAGTACATCTCCGCTCCATGTACCAGTACCTCTCCGCTCAATGTACAAGTACATCTGCGCTCCATGTAGGGCTGGGTATCGTTCAAAATTTTTCGATATCGATACCGTTTCGATACTTGGATTTCGATACCGGTTCCTGAACGATACTTTTTTCGATACCAATTTTTAGAAAAATCCATTTTAACAAAAATAAAACTGCATTACACATTGAAATTATTTTACAAATCTTTAGTTTCCCCCCATCTTAAGTTTTACAGCAGAAAAAAATAAAACCTACTGTATTTAACATAACTTTAAGTTCTCTAAACGTATTGCCGTCCCTACAAAAAATATTGGAGTACTACAAAGGAAAGAAATGTAGCTAAAACAAATAAATCAGTGGAATAGTTTTCAGTGCAAAACAGAGAGTTGCAAATCAGGGTTTAATGCTCACTGATGCAACAGAACTCTATTCTTGTACAAACTGATGAGATGGCTCCACTTCATGCATGGAAGACTAGTTGAGCATTGACTAGCCTATCAATATAGCCTTATATGCCACAAAGTGAATCGCATTTATATTCAACAAACTATCATGACATCAGCGTTTGTTAACGAGTTGCTAAAAATACATGGGCGATAACTGCCCGCTTGCACATAACGCTAATTAATTAAACATTAACGCTAGCGTTGCAGATCAGTGTGCTCACTGCTGCAACAGAACGTCATTCTTGTCAAATCTGACGAGACAGCTCAACTTCACTGACTAGCCAATCAATATAAATGAATCGCATTTACATTCAACAAACTATCATGACATCAGCGTTTGTTAACGAGTTGCTAAAAATACACAATGCCCGCTTGCGCATAACGTTACGGCGGCAATTAATTAAACGATCTAATGCTACAACTCACAGCCAGATGCATGAATTTGTCAGACTGAGGGATCTGATAACCGCTAACTTGCGGTAAGCTGAGCTGACCCACCTCTCAATTATTTCTCTTGTCTGTGGAAACCAGTCCGTGTTGTTTCTGTTTCTTTTCCTGCTTTTCATCATCTTCGCCATATGGTAATCCAGGATAGGAGTAGCTTGAGTGGCTAACTTCTTGTATACTATCCGCACCGCACGCCTGGCTCACAGTCACAACAAACACACCGGCTAAAGTGGGCGTAACGTTTCCTGCATGCCTCTACATGACAGCCAATCACCAGCCGTATTAGAGCGCGGCGTGCAAGCATGTCGCATGCTTATAGGCTCAATGACGCTGTTTTGTTTTGGTATCGAAAATTGGTATCGATTGACAAGGGAGGCTTCGATACCCCTTAGTATCGATGTTTCCATTTCGGTGCCAAGTAAGTATCGAAACTCGATACCCAGCCCTAGCTCCATGTACAAGTACCTCTCCGCTCAATGTACAAGTACCTCTCCGCTCAATGTACAAGTACCTCTCCGCTCCATGTACAAGTACCTCTCCGCTCCATGTACAAGTACCTCTCCGCTCCATGTACAAGTACCTCTCCGCTCCATGTACAAGTACATCTCTGCTCCATGTACAAGTACCTCTCCGCTCAATGTACAAGTACATCTCCGCTCCATGTACAAGTACCTCTCCGCTCCATGTACAAGTACATCTCCGCTCCATGTACAAGTACCTCTCCGCTCCATGTACAAGTACCTCTCCGCTCAATGTACAAGTACCTCTCCACTCCATGTACAAGTACCTCTCCGCTCAATGTACAAGTGTCGACAGTACCTCTCTGCTCCATGTACAAGTACCTCTCCGCTCCATGTACAAGTACCTCTCCGCTCAATGTACAAGTGTCGACAGTACCTCTCCGCTCCATCTACAAGTACCTCTCCGCTCAATGTACAAGTACCTCTCCGCTGAATGTACAAGTACCTCTCCGCTCCATGTACAAGTACCTCTCCGCTCCATGTACAAATACCTCTCCGCTCCATGTACAAGTACCTCTCCGCTCCATGTACAAGCACCTCTCCGCTACATGTACAAGTACCTCTCCGCTCCATGTACAAGTACCTCTCCGCTCCATGTACAAGTACCTCTCCGCTCAATGTACAAGTACCTCTCCGCTCCATGTACAAATACCTCTCCGCTCCATGTACAAATACCTCTCTGCTCCATGTACAAGTACCTCTCCGCTCCATGTACCAGTACCTCTCCGCTCAATGTACAAGTACATCTCCGCTCAATGTACAAGTACATCTCCGCTCAATGTACAAGTACGTCTCCGCTCAATGTACAAGTACCTCTCCGCTCAATGTACAAGTACCTCTCCGCTCCATGTACAAGTACCTCTCCGCTCAATGTACAAGTACATCTCCGCTCCATGTACCAGTACCTCTCCGCTCAATGTACAAGTACCTCTCCGCTCAATGTACAAGTACATCTCCGCTCCATGTACAAGTACGTCTCCGCTCAATGTATAAGTACCTCTCCGCTCCATGTACAAGTACCTCTCCGCTCCATGTACAAGTACATCTCCGCTCCATGTACAAGTACATCTCCGCTCCATGTACAAGTACCTCTCCGCTCCATGTACAAGTACCTCTCCGCTCCATGTACAAGTACATCTCCGCTCCATGTACAAGTACCTCTCCGCTCAATGTACAAGTACATCTCCGCTCCATGTACAAGTACATCTCCACTCCATGTACAAGTACCTCTCCGCTCAATGTACAAGTACATCTCCGCTCCATGTACCAGTACCTCTCCGCTCAATGTACAAGTACATCTCCACTCCATGTACAAGTACCTCTCCGCTCAATGTACAAGTACATCTCCGCTCCATGTACCAGTACCTCTCCGCTCCATGTACAAGTACCTCTCCGCTCCATGTACAAGTACATCTCCGCTCCATGTACAAGTACCTCTCCGCTCAATGTACAAGTACATCTCCGCTCCATGTACAAGTACATCTCCACTCCATGTACAAGTACCTCTCCGCTCCATGTACAAGTACCTCTCCGCTCAATGTACAAGTACATCTCCGCTCCATGTACCAGTACCTCTCCGCTCAATGTACAAGTACATCTCCGCTCCATGTACAAGTACCTCTCCGCTCAATGTACAAGTACCTCTCCGCTCAATGTACAAGTACATCTCCGCTCCATGTACCAGTACCTCTCCGCTCAATGTACAAGTACATCTGCGCTCCATGTAGGGCTGGGTATCGTTCAAAATTTTTCGATATCGATACCGTTTCGATACTTGGATTTCGATACCGGTTCCTGAACGATACTTTTTTCGATACCAATTTTTAGAAAAATCCATTTTAACAAAAATAAAACTGCATTACACATTGAAATTATTTTACAAATCTTTAGTTTCCCCCCATCTTAAGTTTTACAGCAGAAAAAAATAAAACCTACTGTATTTAACATAACTTTAAGTTCTCTAAACGTATTGCCGTCCCTACAAAAAATATTGGAGTACTACAAAGGAAAGAAATGTAGCTAAAACAAATAAATCAGTGGAATAGTTTTCAGTGCAAAACAGAGAGTTGCAAATCAGGGTTTAATGCTCACTGATGCAACAGAACTCTATTCTTGTACAAACTGATGAGATGGCTCCACTTCATGCATGGAAGACTAGTTGAGCATTGACTAGCCTATCAATATAGCCTTATATGCCACAAAGTGAATCGCATTTATATTCAACAAACTATCATGACATCAGCGTTTGTTAACGAGTTGCTAAAAATACATGGGCGATAACTGCCCGCTTGCACATAACGCTAATTAATTAAACATTAACGCTAGCGTTGCAGATCAGTGTGCTCACTGCTGCAACAGAACGTCATTCTTGTCAAATCTGACGAGACAGCTCAACTTCACTGACTAGCCAATCAATATAAATGAATCGCATTTACATTCAACAAACTATCATGACATCAGCGTTTGTTAACGAGTTGCTAAAAATACACAATGCCCGCTTGCGCATAACGTTACGGCGGCAATTAATTAAACGATCTAATGCTACAACTCACAGCCAGATGCATGGATTTGTCAGACTGAGGGATCTGATAACCGCTAACTTGCGGTAAGCTGAGCTGACCCACCTCTCAATTATTTCTCTTGTCTGTGGAAACCAGTCCGTGTTGTTTCTGTTTCTTTTCCTGCTTTTCATCATCTTCGCCATATGGTAATCCAGGATAGGAGTAGCTTGAGTGGCTAACTTCTTGTATACTATCCGCACCGCACGCCTGGCTCACAGTCACAACAAACACACCGGCTAAAGTGGGCGTAACGTTTCCTGCATGCCTCTACATGACAGCCAATCACCAGCCGTATTAGAGCGCGGCGTGCAAGCATGTCGCATGCTTATAGGCTCAATGACGCTGTTTTGTTTTGGTATCGAAAATTGGTATCGATTGACAAGGGAGGCTTCGATACCCCTTAGTATCGATGTTTCCATTTCGGTGCCAAGTAAGTATCGAAACTCGATACCCAGCCCTAGCTCCATGTACAAGTACCTCTCCGCTCAATGTACAAGTACCTCTCCGCTCAATGTACAAGTACCTCTCCGCTCCATGTACAAGTACCTCTCCGCTCCATGTACAAGTACCTCTCCGCTCCATGTACAAGTACCTCTCCGCTCCATGTACAAGTACATCTCTGCTCCATGTACAAGTACCTCTCCGCTCAATGTACAAGTACATCTCCGCTCCATGTACAAGTACCTCTCCGCTCCATGTACAAGTACATCTCCGCTCCATGTACAAGTACCTCTCCGCTCCATGTACAAGTACCTCTCCGCTCAATGTACAAGTACATCTCCGCTCCATGTACAAGTACCTCTCCGCTCCATGTACAAGTACATCTCCGCTCCATGTACAAGTACCTCTCCGCTCCATGTACAAGTACCTCTCCGCTCAATGTACAAGTACATCTCCGCTCCATGTACAAGTACATCTCCACTCCATGTACAAGTACCTCTCCGCTCAATGTACAAGTACATCTCCGCTCCATGTACCAGTACCTCTCCGCTCAATGTACAAGTACATCTCCACTCCATGTACAAGTACCTCTCCGCTCAATGTACAAGTACATCTCCGCTCCATGTACCAGTACCTCTCCGCTCAATGTACAAGTACATCTCCACTCCATGTACAAGTACCTCTCCGCTCAATGTACAAGTACATCTCCGCTCCATGTACCAGTACCTCTCCGCTCAATGTACAAGTACATCTCCGCTCCATGTACAAGTACCTCTCCGCTCAATGTACAAGTACCTCTCCGCTCAATGTACAAGTACATCTCCGCTCCATGTACCAGTACCTCTCCGCTCAATGTACAAGTACATCTGCGCTCCATGTAGGGCTGGGTATCGTTCAAAATTTTTCGATATCGATACCGTTTCGATACTTGGATTTCGATACCGGTTCCTGAACGATACTTTTTTCGATACCAATTTTTAGAAAAATCCATTTTAACAAAAATAAAACTGCATTACACATTGAAATTATTTTACAAATCTTTAGTTTCCCCCCATCTTAAGTTTTACAGCAGAAAAAAATAAAACCTACTGTATTTAACATAACTTTAAGTTCTCTAAACGTATTGCCGTCCCTACAAAAAATATTGGAGTACTACAAAGGAAAGAAATGTAGCTAAAACAAATAAATCAGTGGAATAGTTTTCAGTGCAAAACAGAGAGTTGCAAATCAGGGTTTAATGCTCACTGATGCAACAGAACTCTATTCTTGTACAAACTGATGAGATGGCTCCACTTCATGCATGGAAGACTAGTTGAGCATTGACTAGCCTATCAATATAGCCGTATATGCCACAAAGTGAATCGCATTTATATTCAACAAACTATCATGACATCAGCGTTTGTTAACGAGTTGCTAAAAATACATGGGCGATAACTGCCCGCTTGCACATAACGCTAATTAATTAAACATTAACGCTAGCGTTGCAGATCAGTGTGCTCACTGCTGCAACAGAACGTCATTCTTGTCAAATCTGACGAGACAGCTCAACTTCACTGACTAGCCAATCAATATAAATGAATCGCATTTACATTCAACAAACTATCATGACATCAGCGTTTGTTAACGAGTTGCTAAAAATACACAATGCCCGCTTGCGCATAACGTTACGGCGGCAATTAATTAAACGATCTAATGCTACAACTCACAGCCAGATGCATGGATTTGTCAGACTGAGGGATCTGATAACCGCTAACTTGCGGTAAGCTGAGCTGACCCACCTCTCAATTATTTCTCTTGTCTGTGGAAACCAGTCCGTGTTGTTTCTGTTTCTTTTCCTGCTTTTCATCATCTTCGCCATATGGTAATCCAGGATAGGAGTAGCTTGAGTGGCTAACTTCTTGTATACTATCCGCACCGCACGCCTGGCTCACAGTCACAACAAACACACCGGCTAAAGTGGGCGTAACATTTCCTGCATGCCTCTACATGACAGCCAATCACCAGCCGTATTAGAGCGCGGCGTGCAAGCATGTCGCATGCTTATAGGCTCAATGACGCTGTTTTGTTTTGGTATCGAAAATTGGTATCGATTGACAAGGGAGGCTTCGATACCCCTTAGTATCGATGTTTCCATTTCGGTGCCAAGTAAGTATCGAAACTCGATACCCAGCCCTAGCTCCATGTACAAGTACCTCTCCGCTCAATGTACAAGTACCTCTCCGCTCAATGTACAAGTACCTCTCCGCTCCATGTACAAGTACCTCTCCGCTCCATGTACAAATACCTCTCTGCTCCATGTACAAGTACCTCTCCGCTCCATGTACCAGTACCTCTCCGCTCAATGTACAAGTACATCTCCGCTCAATGTACAAGTACATCTCCGCTCAATGTACAAGTACGTCTCCGCTCAATGTACAAGTACCTCTCCGCTCAATGTACAAGTACCTCTCCGCTCCATGTACAAGTACCTCTCCGCTCAATGTACAAGTACATCTCCGCTCCATGTACCAGTACCTCTCCGCTCAATGTACAAGTACCTCTCCGCTCAATGTACAAGTACATCTCCGCTCCATGTACAAGTACGTCTCCGCTCAATGTATAAGTACCTCTCCGCTCCATGTACAAGTACCTCTCCGCTCCATGTACAAGTACATCTCCGCTCCATGTACAAGTACATCTCCGCTCCATGTACAAGTACCTCTCCGCTCCATGTACAAGTACCTCTCCGCTCCATGTACAAGTACATCTCCGCTCCATGTACAAGTACCTCTCCGCTCAATGTACAAGTACATCTCCGCTCCATGTACAAGTACATCTCCACTCCATGTACAAGTACCTCTCCGCTCAATGTACAAGTACATCTCCGCTCCATGTACCAGTACCTCTCCGCTCAATGTACAAGTACATCTCCACTCCATGTACAAGTACCTCTCCGCTCAATGTACAAGTACATCTCCGCTCCATGTACCAGTACCTCTCCGCTCCATGTACAAGTACCTCTCCGCTCCATGTACAAGTACATCTCCGCTCCATGTACAAGTACCTCTCCGCTCAATGTACAAGTACATCTCCGCTCCATGTACAAGTACATCTCCACTCCATGTACAAGTACCTCTCCGCTCCATGTACAAGTACCTCTCCGCTCAATGTACAAGTACATCTCCGCTCCATGTACCAGTACCTCTCCGCTCAATGTACAAGTACATCTCCGCTCCATGTACAAGTACCTCTCCGCTCAATGTACAAGTACCTCTCCGCTCAATGTACAAGTACATCTCCGCTCCATGTACCAGTACCTCTCCGCTCAATGTACAAGTACATCTGCGCTCCATGTAGGGCTGGGTATCGTTCAAAATTTTTCGATATCGATACCGTTTCGATACTTGGATTTCGATACCGGTTCCTGAACGATACTTTTTTCGATACCAATTTTTAGAAAAATCCATTTTAACAAAAATAAAACTGCATTACACATTGAAATTATTTTACAAATCTTTAGTTTCCCCCCATCTTAAGTTTTACAGCAGAAAAAAATAAAACCTACTGTATTTAACATAACTTTAAGTTCTCTAAACGTATTGCCGTCCCTACAAAAAATATTGGAGTACTACAAAGGAAAGAAATGTAGCTAAAACAAATAAATCAGTGGAATAGTTTTCAGTGCAAAACAGAGAGTTGCAAATCAGGGTTTAATGCTCACTGATGCAACAGAACTCTATTCTTGTACAAACTGATGAGATGGCTCCACTTCATGCATGGAAGACTAGTTGAGCATTGACTAGCCTATCAATATAGCCTTATATGCCACAAAGTGAATCGCATTTATATTCAACAAACTATCATGACATCAGCGTTTGTTAACGAGTTGCTAAAAATACATGGGCGATAACTGCCCGCTTGCACATAACGCTAATTAATTAAACATTAACGCTAGCGTTGCAGATCAGTGTGCTCACTGCTGCAACAGAACGTCATTCTTGTCAAATCTGACGAGACAGCTCAACTTCACTGACTAGCCAATCAATATAAATGAATCGCATTTACATTCAACAAACTATCATGACATCAGCGTTTGTTAACGAGTTGCTAAAAATACACAATGCCCGCTTGCGCATAACGTTACGGCGGCAATTAATTAAACGATCTAATGCTACAACTCACAGCCAGATGCATGGATTTGTCAGACTGAGGGATCTGATAACCGCTAACTTGCGGTAAGCTGAGCTGACCCACCTCTCAATTATTTCTCTTGTCTGTGGAAACCAGTCCGTGTTGTTTCTGTTTCTTTTCCTGCTTTTCATCATCTTCGCCATATGGTAATCCAGGATAGGAGTAGCTTGAGTGGCTAACTTCTTGTATACTATCCGCACCGCACGCCTGGCTCACAGTCACAACAAACACACCGGCTAAAGTGGGCGTAACGTTTCCTGCATGCCTCTACATGACAGCCAATCACCAGCCGTATTAGAGCGCGGCGTGCAAGCATGTCGCATGCTTATAGGCTCAATGACGCTGTTTTGTTTTGGTATCGAAAATTGGTATCGATTGACAAGGGAGGCTTCGATACCCCTTAGTATCGATGTTTCCATTTCGGTGCCAAGTAAGTATCGAAACTCGATACCCAGCCCTAGCTCCATGTACAAGTACCTCTCCGCTCAATGTACAAGTACCTCTCCGCTCAATGTACAAGTACCTCTCCGCTCCATGTACAAGTACCTCTCCGCTCCATGTACAAGTACCTCTCCGCTCCATGTACAAGTACCTCTCCGCTCCATGTACAAGTACATCTCTGCTCCATGTACAAGTACCTCTCCGCTCAATGTACAAGTACATCTCCGCTCCATGTACAAGTACCTCTCCGCTCCATGTACAAGTACATCTCCGCTCCATGTACAAGTACCTCTCCGCTCCATGTACAAGTACCTCTCCGCTCAATGTACAAGTACATCTCCGCTCCATGTACAAGTACCTCTCCGCTCCATGTACAAGTACATCTCCGCTCCATGTACAAGTACCTCTCCGCTCAATGTACAAGTACATCTCCGCTCCATGTACAAGTACATCTCCACTCCATGTACAAGTACCTCTCCGCTCAATGTACAAGTACATCTCCGCTCCATGTACCAGTACCTCTCCGCTCAATGTACAAGTACATCTCCACTCCATGTACAAGTACCTCTCCGCTCAATGTACAAGTACATCTCCGCTCCATGTACCAGTACCTCTCCGCTCAATGTACAAGTACATCTCCACTCCATGTACAAGTACCTCTCCGCTCAATGTACAAGTACATCTCTGCTCCATGTACCAGTACCTCTCCGCTCAATGTACAAGTACATCTCCGCTCCATGTACAAGTACCTCTCCGCTCAATGTACAAGTACCTCTCCGCTCAATGTACAAGTACATCTCCGCTCCATGTACCAGTACCTCTCCGCTCAATGTACAAGTACATCTGCGCTCCATGTAGGGCTGGGTATCGTTCAAAATTTTTCGATATCGATACCGTTTCGATACTTGGATTTCGATACCGGTTCCTGAACGATACTTTTTTCGATACCAATTTTTAGAAAAATCCATTTTAACAAAAATAAAACTGCATTACACATTGAAATTATTTTACAAATCTTTAGTTTCCCCCCATCTTAAGTTTTACAGCAGAAAAAAATAAAACCTACTGTATTTAACATAACTTTAAGTTCTCTAAACGTATTGCCGTCCCTACAAAAAATATTGGAGTACTACAAAGGAAAGAAATGTAGCTAAAACAAATAAATCAGTGGAATAGTTTTCAGTGCAAAACAGAGAGTTGCAAATCAGGGTTTAATGCTCACTGATGCAACAGAACTCTATTCTTGTACAAACTGATGAGATGGCTCCACTTCATGCATGGAAGACTAGTTGAGCATTGACTAGCCTATCAATATAGCCGTATATGCCACAAAGTGAATCGCATTTATATTCAACAAACTATCATGACATCAGCGTTTGTTAACGAGTTGCTAAAAATACATGGGCGATAACTGCCCGCTTGCACATAACGCTAATTAATTAAACATTAACGCTAGCGTTGCAGATCAGTGTGCTCACTGCTGCAACAGAACGTCATTCTTGTCAAATCTGACGAGACAGCTCAACTTCACTGACTAGCCAATCAATATAAATGAATCGCATTTACATTCAACAAACTATCATGACATCAGCGTTTGTTAACGAGTTGCTAAAAATACACAATGCCCGCTTGCGCATAACGTTACGGCGGCAATTAATTAAACGATCTAATGCTACAACTCACAGCCAGATGCATGGATTTGTCAGACTGAGGGATCTGATAACCGCTAACTTGCGGTAAGCTGAGCTGACCCACCTCTCAATTATTTCTCTTGTCTGTGGAAACCAGTCCGTGTTGTTTCTGTTTCTTTTCCTGCTTTTCATCATCTTCGCCATATGGTAATCCAGGATAGGAGTAGCTTGAGTGGCTAACTTCTTGTATACTATCCGCACCGCACGCCTGGCTCACAGTCACAACAAACACACCGGCTAAAGTGGGCGTAACGTTTCCTGCATGCCTCTACATGACAGCCAATCACCAGCCGTATTAGAGCGCGGCGTGCAAGCATGTCGCATGCTTATAGGCTCAATGACGCTGTTTTGTTTTGGTATCGAAAATTGGTATCGATTGACAAGGGAGGCTTCGATACCCCTTAGTATCGATGTTTCCATTTCGGTGCCAAGTAAGTATCGAAACTCGATACCCAGCCCTAGCTCCATGTACAAGTACCTCTCCGCTCAATGTACAAGTACCTCTCCGCTCAATGTACAAGTACCTCTCCGCTCCATGTACAAGTACCTCTCCGCTCCATGTACAAGTACCTCTCCGCTCCATGTACAAGTACCTCTCCGCTCCATGTACAAGTACATCTCTGCTCCATGTACAAGTACCTCTCCGCTCAATGTACAAGTACATCTCCGCTCCATGTACAAGTACCTCTCCGCTCCATGTACAAGTACATCTCCGCTCCATGTACAAGTACCTCTCCGCTCCATGTACAAGTACCTCTCCGCTCAATGTACAAGTACATCTCCGCTCCATGTACAAGTACCTCTCCGCTCCATGTACAAGTACATCTCCGCTCCATGTACAAGTACCTCTCCGCTCAATGTACAAGTACATCTCCGCTCCATGTACAAGTACATCTCCACTCCATGTACAACTACCTCTCCGCTCAATGTACAAGTACATCTCCGCTCCATGTACCAGTACCTCTCCGCTCAATGTACAAGTACATCTCCACTCCATGTACAAGTACCTCTCCGCTCAATGTACAAGTACATCTCCGCTCCATGTACCAGTACCTCTCCGCTCAATGTACAAGTACATCTCCACTCCATGTACAAGTACCTCTCCGCTCAATGTACAAGTACATCTCCGCTCCATGTACCAGTACCTCTCCGCTCAATGTACAAGTACATCTCCGCTCCATGTACAAGTACCTCTCCGCTCAATGTACAAGTACCTCTCCGCTCAATGTACAAGTACATCTCCGCTCCATGTACCAGTACCTCTCCGCTCAATGTACAAGTACATCTGCGCTCCATGTAGGGCTGGGTATCGTTCAAAATTTTTCGATATCGATACCGTTTCGATACTTGGATTTCGATACCGGTTCCTGAACGATACTTTTTTCGATACCAATTTTTAGAAAAATCCATTTTAACAAAAATAAAACTGCATTACACATTGAAATTATTTTACAAATCTTTAGTTTCCCCCCATCTTAAGTTTTACAGCAGAAAAAAATAAAACCTACTGTATTTAACATAACTTTAAGTTCTCTAAACGTATTGCCGTCCCTACAAAAAATATTGGAGTACTACAAAGGAAAGAAATGTAGCTAAAACAAATAAATCAGTGGAATAGTTTTCAGTGCAAAACAGAGAGTTGCAAATCAGGGTTTAATGCTCACTGATGCAACAGAACTCTATTCTTGTACAAACTGATGAGATGGCTCCACTTCATGCATGGAAGACTAGTTGAGCATTGACTAGCCTATCAATATAGCCTTATATGCCACAAAGTGAATCGCATTTATATTCAACAAACTATCATGACATCAGCGTTTGTTAACGAGTTGCTAAAAATACATGGGCGATAACTGCCCGCTTGCACATAACGCTAATTAATTAAACATTAACGCTAGCGTTGCAGATCAGTGTGCTCACTGCTGCAACAGAACGTCATTCTTGTCAAATCTGACGAGACAGCTCAACTTCACTGACTAGCCAATCAATATAAATGAATCACATTTACATTCAACAAACTATCATGACATCAGCGTTTGTTAACGAGTTGCTAAAAATACACAATGCCCGCTTGCGCATAACGTTACGGCGGCAATTTATTAAACGATCTAATGCTACAACTCACAGCCAGATGCATGGATTTGTCAGACTGAGGGATCTGATAACCGCTAACTTGCGGTAAGCTGAGCTGACCCACCTCTCAATTATTTCTCTTGTCTGTGGAAACCAGTCCGTGTTGTTTCTGTTTCTTTTCCTGCTTTTCATCATCTTCGCCATATGGTAATCCAGGATAGGAGTAGCTTGAGTGGCTAACTTCTTGTATACTATCCGCACCGCACGCCTGGCTCACAGTCACAACAAACACACCGGCTAAAGTGGGCGTAACGTTTCCTGCATGCCTCTACATGACAGCCAATCACCAGCCGTATTAGAGCGCGGCGTGCAAGCATGTCGCATGCTTATAGGCTCAATGACGCTGTTTTGTTTTGGTATCGAAAATTGGTATCGATTGACAAGGGAGGCTTCGATACCCCTTAGTATCGATGTTTCCATTTCGGTGCCAAGTAAGTATCGAAACTCGATACCCAGCCCTAGCTCCATGTACAAGTACCTCTCCGCTCAATGTACAAGTACCTCTCCGCTCCATGTACAAGTACCTCTCCGCTCCATGTACAAGTACCTCTCCGCTCCATGTACAAGTACCTCTCTGCTCCATGTACAAGTACCTCTCCGCTCAATGTACAAGTACATCTCCGCTCCATGTACAAGTACCTCTCCGCTCCATGTACAAGTACATCTCCGCTCCATGTACAAGTACCTCTCCGCTCCATGTACAAGTACCTCTCCGCTCAATGTACAAGTACATCTCCGCTCCATGTACAAGTACATCTCTGCTCCATGTACAAGTACCTCTCCGCTCAATGTACAAGTACATCTCCGCTCCATGTACAAGTACCTCTCCGCTCCATGTACAAGTACCTCTCCGCTCCATGTACAAGTACCTCTCCGCTCCATGTACAAGTACCTCTCCGCTCAATGTACAAATACCTCTCCGCTCCATGTACAAGTAGCTCTCCGCTGAATGTACAAGTGTCGACAGTACCTCTCCGCTCAATGTACAAGTACCTCTCCGCTCAATGTACAAATACCTCTCCGCTCCATGTACAAGTACCTCTCCGCTCAATGTCAAGTATCGACAGTACCTCTCCGCTCCATGTACAAGTACCTCTCCGCTGAATGTACAAGTGTCGACAGTACCTCTCCGCTCAATGTACAAGTACCTCTCCGCTCCATGTACAAGTACCTCTCCGCTCTCATGTACAAGTACCTCTCCGCTCCATGTACAAGTACCTCTCCGCTCAATGTACAAGTACCTCTGCGCTCCATGTACAAGTACCTCTCCGCTCAATGTACAAGTACCTCTCCGCTCAATGTACAAGTGTCGACAGTACCTCTCCGCTCCATGTACAAGTACCTCTCCGCTCAATGTACAAGTGTCGACAGTACCTCTACGCTCAATGTACAAGTGTCGACAGTACCTCTCCGCTCTCATGTACAAGTACCTCTCCGATCCATGTACAAGTACATCTCCGCTCCATGTACAAGTACATCTCCGCTCAATGTACAAGTACCTCTCCGCTCCATGTACAAGTACCTCTCCGCTCCATGTACAAGTACCTCTCCGCTCCATGTACAAGTACCTCTCCGCTCCATGTACAAGTACCTCTCCGCTCAATGTACAAGTACCTCTCCGCTCCATGTACAAGTACCTCTCCGCTCAATGTACAAGTACCTCTCCGCTCCATGTACAAGTACCTCTCCGCTCCATGTACAAGTACCTCTCCGCTCCATGTACAAGTACCTCTCCGCTCAATGTCAAGTATCGACAGTACCTCTCCGCTCCATGTACAAGTACCTCTCCGCTGAATGTACAAGTACCTCTGCGCTCCATGTACAAGTACCTCTCCGCTCAATGTACAAGTACCTCTCCGCTCCATGTACAAGTACCTCTCCGCTCTCATGTACAAGTACCTCTCCGCTCCATGTACAAGTACCTCTCCGCTCAATGTACAAGTACCTCTGCGCTCCATGTACAAGTACCTCTCCGCTCAATGTACAAGTACCTCTCCGCTCAATGTACAAGTGTCGACAGTACCTCTCCGCTCCATGTACAAGTACCTCTCCGCTCAATGTACAAGTGTCGACAGTACCTCTACGCTCAATGTACAAGTGTCGACAGTACCTCTCCGCTCTCATGTACAAGTACCTCTCCGATCCATGTACAAGTACATCTCCGCTCCATGTACAAGTACCTCTCCGCTCAATGTACAAGTACCTCTCCGCTCAATGTACAAGTGTCGACAGTACCTCTCCGCTCCATGTACAAGTACCTCTCCGCTCAATGTACAAGTGTCGACAGTACCTCTACGCTCAATGTACAAGTGTCGACAGTACCTCTCCGCTCTCATGTACAAGTACCTCTCCGATCCATGTACAAGTACATCTCCGCTCCATGTACAAGTACATCTCCGCTCAATGTACAAGTACCTCTCCGCTCCATGTACAAGTACCTCTCCGCTCCATGTACAAGTACCTCTCCGCTCCATGTACAAGTACCTCTCCGCTCCATGTACAAGTACCTCTCCGCTCCATGTACAAGTACCTCTCCGCTCCATGTACAAGTACCTCTCCGCTCAATGTACAAGTACCTCTCCGCTCCATGTACAAGTACCTCTCCGCTCCATGTACAAGTACCTCTCCGCTCCATGTACAAGTACCTCTCCGCTCAATGTCAAGTATCGACAGTACCTCTCCGCTCCATGTACAAGTACCTCTCCGCTGAATGTACAAGTGTCGACAGTACCTCTCCGCTCAATGTACAAGTACCTCTCCGCTCCATGTACAAGTACCTCTCCGCTCTCATGTACAAGTACCTCTCCGCTCCATGTACAAGTACCTCTCCGCTCAATGTACAAGTACCTCTGCGCTCCATGTACAAGTACCTCTCCGCTCAATGTACAAGTACCTCTCCGCTCAATGTACAAGTGTCGACAGTACCTCTCCGCTCCATGTACAAGTACCTCTCCGCTCAATGTACAAGTGTCGACAGTACCTCTACGCTCAATGTACAAGTGTCGACAGTACCTCTCCGCTCTCATGTACAAGTACCTCTCCGATCCATGTACAAGTACATCTCCGCTCCATGTACAAGTACATCTCCGCTCAATGTACAAGTACCTCTCCGCTCCATGTACAAGTACCTCTCCGCTCCATGTACAAGTACATCTCTGCTCCATGTACAAGTACCTCTCCGCTCAATGTACAAGTACATCTCCGCTCCATGTACAAGTACCTCTCCGCTCCATGTACAAGTACATCTCCGCTCCATGTACAAGTACCTCTCCGCTCCATGTACAAGTACCTCTCCGCTCAATGTACAAGTACATCTCCGCTCCATGTACAAGTACCTCTCCGCTCCATGTACAAGTACCTCTCCGCTCCATGTACAAGTACCTCTCCGCTCAATGTCAAGTATCGACAGTACCTCTCCGCTCCATGTACAAGTACCTCTCCGCTGAATGTACAAGTGTCGACAGTACCTCTCCGCTCAATGTACAAGTACCTCTCCGCTCCATGTACAAGTACCTCTCCGCTCTCATGTACAAGTACCTCTCCGCTCCATGTACAAGTACCTCTCCGCTCAATGTACAAGTACCTCTGCGCTCCATGTACAAGTACCTCTCCGCTCAATGTACAAGTACCTCTCCGCTCAATGTACAAGTGTCGACAGTACCTCTCCGCTCCATGTACAAGTACCTCTCCGCTCAATGTACAAGTGTCGACAGTACCTCTACGCTCAATGTACAAGTGTCGACAGTACCTCTCCGCTCTCATGTACAAGTACCTCTCCGATCCATGTACAAGTACATCTCCGCTCCATGTACAAGTACATCTCCGCTCAATGTACAAGTACCTCTCCGCTCCATGTACAAGTACCTCTCCGCTCCATGTACAAGTACATCTCTGCTCCATGTACAAGTACCTCTCCGCTCAATGTACAAGTACATCTCCGCTCCATGTACAAGTACCTCTCCGCTCCATGTACAAGTACATCTCCGCTCCATGTACAAGTACCTCTCCGCTCCATGTACAAGTACCTCTCCGCTCAATGTACAAGTACATCTCCGCTCCATGTACAAGTACCTCTCCACTCCATGTACAAGTACATCTCCGCTCCATGTACAAGTACCTCTCCGCTCAATGTACAAGTACATCTCCGCTCCATGTACAAGTACATCTCCACTCCATGTACAAGTACCTCTCCGCTCAATGTACAAGTACATCTCCGCTCCATGTACCAGTACCTCTCCGCTCAATGTACAAGTACATCTCCACTCCATGTACAAGTACCTCTCCGCTCAATGTACAAGTACATCTCCGCTCCATGTACCAGTACCTCTCCGCTCAATGTACAAGTACATCTCCACTCCATGTACAAGTACCTCTCCGCTCAATGTACAAGTACATCTCCGCTCCATGTACCAGTACCTCTCCGCTCAATGTACAAGTACATCTCCGCTCCATGTACAAGTACCTCTCCGCTCAATGTACAAGTACCTCTCCGCTCAATGTACAAGTACATCTCCGCTCCATGTACCAGTACCTCTCCGCTCAATGTACAAGTACATCTGCGCTCCATGTAGGGCTGGGTATCGTTCAAAATTTTTCGATATCGATACCGTTTCGATACTTGGATTTCGATACCGGTTCCTGAACGATACTTTTTTCGATACCAATTTTTAGAAAAATCCATTTTAACAAAAATAAAACTGCATTACACATTGAAATTATTTTACAAATCTTTAGTTTCCCCCCATCTTAAGTTTTACAGCAGAAAAAAATAAAACCTACTGTATTTAACATAACTTTAAGTTCTCTAAACGTATTGCCGTCCCTACAAAAAATATTGGAGTACTACAAAGGAAAGAAATGTAGCTAAAACAAATAAATCAGTGGAATAGTTTTCAGTGCAAAACAGAGAGTTGCAAATCAGGGTTTAATGCTCACTGATGCAACAGAACTCTATTCTTGTACAAACTGATGAGATGGCTCCACTTCATGCATGGAAGACTAGTTGAGCATTGACTAGCCTATCAATATAGCCTTATATGCCACAAAGTGAATCGCATTTATATTCAACAAACTATCATGACATCAGCGTTTGTTAACGAGTTGCTAAAAATACATGGGCGATAACTGCCCGCTTGCACATAACGCTAATTAATTAAACATTAACGCTAGCGTTGCAGATCAGTGTGCTCACTGCTGCAACAGAACGTCATTCTTGTCAAATCTGACGAGACAGCTCAACTTCACTGACTAGCCAATCAATATAAATGAATCGCATTTACATTCAACAAACTATCATGACATCAGCGTTTGTTAACGAGTTGCTAAAAATACACAATGCCCGCTTGCGCATAACGTTACGGCGGCAATTAATTAAACGATCTAATGCTACAACTCACAGCCAGATGCATGGATTTGTCAGACTGAGGGATCTGATAACCGCTAACTTGCGGTAAGCTGAGCTGACCCACCTCTCAATTATTTCTCTTGTCTGTGGAAACCAGTCCGTGTTGTTTCTGTTTCTTTTCCTGCTTTTCATCATCTTCGCCATATGGTAATCCAGGATAGGAGTAGCTTGAGTGGCTAACTTCTTGTATACTATCCGCACCGCACGCCTGGCTCACAGTCACAACAAACACACCGGCTAAAGTGGGCGTAACGTTTCCTGCATGCCTCTACATGACAGCCAATCACCAGCCGTATTAGAGCGCGGCGTGCAAGCATGTCGCATGCTTATAGGCTCAATGACGCTGTTTTGTTTTGGTATCAAAAATTGGTATCGATTGACAAGGGAGGCTTCGATACCCCTTAGTATCGATGTTTCCATTTCGGTGCCAAGTAAGTATCGAAACTCGATACCCAGCCCTAGCTCCATGTACAAGTACCTCTCCGCTCAATGTACAAGTACCTCTCCGCTCAATGTACAAGTACCTCTCCGCTCCATGTACAAGTACCTCTCCGCTCCATGTACAAGTACCTCTCCGCTCCATGTACAAGTACATCTCTGCTCCATGTACAAGTACCTCTCCGCTCAATGTACAAGTACATCTCCGCTCCATGTACAAGTACCTCTCCGCTCCATGTACAAGTACATCTCCGCTCCATGTACAAGTACCTCTCCGCTCCATGTACAAGTACCTCTCCGCTCAATGTACAAGTACATCTCCGCTCCATGTACAAGTACATCTCTGCTCCATGTACAAGTACCTCTCCGCTCAATGTACAAGTACATCTCCGCTCCATGTACAAGTACCTCTCCGCTCCATGTACAAGTACCTCTCCGCTCCATGTACAAGTACCTCTCCGCTCCATGTACAAGTACCTCTCCGCTCCATGTACAAGTACCTCTCCGCTCAATGTCAAGTGTCGACAGTACCTCTCCGCTCCATGTACAAATACCTCTCCGCTCTCATGTACAAGTACCTCTCCGCTCCATGTACAAGTACCTCTCCGCTCAATGTCAAGTGTCGACAGTACCTCTCCGCTCCATGTACAAATACCTCTCCGCTCCATGTACAAGTACCTCTCCGCTCTCATGTACAAGTACCTCTCCGCTCCATGTACAAGTAGCTCTCCGCTCAATGTACAAGTGTCGACAGTACCTTTCCGCTCCATGTACAAATACCTCTCCGCTCTCATGTACAAGTACCTCTCCGCTCCATGTACAAGTACCTCTCCGCTCAATGTACAAATACCTCTCCGCTCCATGTATAAGTACCTCTCCGCTCTATGTACAAGTACCTCTCCGCTCCATGTACAAGTACCTCTCCGCTCAATGTACAAATACCTCTCCGCTCCATGTACAAGTAGCTCTCCGCTGAATGTACAAGTGTCGACAGTACCTCTCCGCTCAATGTACAAGTACCTCTCCGCTCAATGTACAAATACCTCTCCGCTCCATGTACAAGTACCTCTCCGCTCAATGTCAAGTATCGACAGTACCTCTCCGCTCCATGTACAAGTACCTCTCCGCTGAATGTACAAGTGTCGACAGTACCTCTCCGCTCAATGTACAAGTACCTCTCCGCTCCATGTACAAGTACCTCTCCGCTCTCATGTACAAGTACCTCTCCGCTCCATGTACAAGTACCTCTCCGCTCAATGTACAAGTACCTCTGCGCTCCATGTACAAGTACCTCTCCGCTCAATGTACAAGTACCTCTCCGCTCAATGTACAAGTGTCGACAGTACCTCTCCGCTCCATGTACAAGTACCTCTCCGCTCAATGTACAAGTGTCGACAGTACCTCTACGCTCAATGTACAAGTGTCGACAGTACCTCTCCGCTCTCATGTACAAGTACCTCTCCGATCCATGTACAAGTACATCTCCGCTCCATGTACAAGTACATCTCCGCTCAATGTACAAGTACCTCTCCGCTCCATGTACAAGTACCTCTCCGCTCCATGTACAAGTACCTCTCCGCTCCATGTACAAGTACCTCTCCGCTCCATGTACAAGTACCTCTCCGCTCAATGTACAAGTACCTCTCCGCTCCATGTACAAGTACCTCTCCGCTCAATGTACAAGTACCTCTCCGCTCCATGTACAAGTACCTCTCCGCTCCATGTACAAGTACCTCTCCGCTCCATGTACAAGTACCTCTCCGCTCAATGTCAAGTATCGACAGTACCTCTCCGCTCCATGTACAAGTACCTCTCCGCTGAATGTACAAGTGTCGACAGTACCTCTCCGCTCAATGTACAAGTACCTCTCCGCTCCATGTACAAGTACCTCTCCGCTCTCATGTACAAGTACCTCTCCGCTCCATGTACAAGTACCTCTCCGCTCAATGTACAAGTACCTCTGCGCTCCATGTACAAGTACCTCTCCGCTCAATGTACAAGTACCTCTCCGCTCAATGTACAAGTGTCGACAGTACCTCTCCGCTCCATGTACAAGTACCTCTCCGCTCAATGTACAAGTGTCGACAGTACCTCTACGCTCAATGTACAAGTGTCGACAGTACCTCTCCGCTCTCATGTACAAGTACCTCTCCGATCCATGTACAAGTACATCTCCGCTCCATGTACAAGTACATCTCCGCTCAATGTACAAGTACCTCTCCGCTCCATGTACAAGTACCTCTCCGCTCCATGTACAAGTACCTCTCCGCTCCATGTACAAGTACCTCTCCGCTCCATGTACAAGTACCTCTCCGCTCAATGTACAAGTACCTCTCCGCTCCATGTACAAGTACCTCTCCGCTCCATGTACAAGTACCTCTCCGCTCCATGTACAAGTACCTCTCCGCTCAATGTACAAGTACCTCTCCGCTCCATGTACAAGTACCTCTCCGCTCCATGTACAAGTACCTCTCCGCTCCATGTACAAGTACCTCTCCGCTCAATGTACAAGTACCTCTCCGCTCCCTGTACAAGTACATCTCCGCTCCATGTACAAGTACCTCTCCGCTCCATGTACAAGTACCTCTCCGCTCAATGTACAAGTGTCGACAGTACCTCTCCGCTCCATGTACAAGTACCTCTCCGCTCCATGTACAAGTACCTCTCCGCTCAATGTACAAGTGTCGACAGTACCTCTCCGCTCCATCTACAAGTACCTCTCCGCTCAATGTACAAGTACCTCTCCGCTGAATGTACAAGTACCTCTCCGCTCCATGTACAAGTACCTCTCCGCTCCATGTACAAATACCTCTCCGCTCCATGTACAAGTACCTCTCCGCTCCATGTACAAGCACCTCTCCGCTACATGTACAAGTACCTCTCCGCTCCATGTACAAGTACCTCTCCGCTCCATGTACAAGTACCTCTCCGCTCAATGTACAAGTACCTCTCCGCTCCATGTACAAATACCTCTCCGCTCCATGTACAAATACCTCTCCGCTCCATGTACAAGTACCTCTCCGCTCCATGTACCAGTACCTCTCCGCTCAATGTACAAGTACATCTCCGCTCAATGTACAAGTACATCTCCGCTCAATGTACAAGTACGTCTCCGCTCAATGTACAAGTACCTCTCCGCTCAATGTACAAGTACCTCTCCGCTCCATGTACAAGTACCTCTCCGCTCAATGTACAAGTACATCTCCGCTCCATGTACCAGTACCTCTCCGCTCAATGTACAAGTACCTCTCCGCTCAATGTACAAGTACATCTCCGCTCCATGTACAAGTACGTCTCCGCTCAATGTATAAGTACCTCTCCGCTCCATGTACAAGTACCTCTCCGCTCCATGTACAAGTACATCTCCGCTCCATGTACAAGTACCTCTCCGCTCCATGTACAAGTACCTCTCCGCTCCATGTACAAGTACCTCTCCGCTCCATGTACAAGTACATCTCCGCTCCATGTACAAGTACCTCTCCGCTCAATGTACAAGTACATCTCCGCTCCATGTACAAGTACATCTCCACTCCATGTACAAGTACCTCTCCGCTCAATGTACAAGTACATCTCCGCTCCATGTACCAGTACCTCTCCGCTCAATGTACAAGTACATCTCCACTCCATGTACAAGTACCTCTCCGCTCAATGTACAAGTACATCTCCGCTCCATGTACCAGTACCTCTCCGCTCAATGTACAAGTACATCTCCACTCCATGTACAAGTACCTCTCCGCTCAATGTACAAGTACATCTCCGCTCCATGTACCAGTACCTCTCCGCTCAATGTACAAGTACATCTCCGCTCCATGTACAAGTACCTCTCCGCTCAATGTACAAGTACCTCTCCGCTCAATGTACAAGTACATCTCCGCTCCATGTACCAGTACCTCTCCGCTCAATGTACAAGTACATCTGCGCTCCATGTAGGGCTGGGTATCGTTCAAAATTTTTCGATATCGATACCGTTTCGATACTTGGATTTCGATACCGGTTCCTGAACGATACTTTTTTCGATACCAATTTTTAGAAAAATCCATTTTAACAAAAATAAAACTGCATTACACATTGAAATTATTTTACAAATCTTTAGTTTCCCCCCATCTTAAGTTTTACAGCAGAAAAAAATAAAACCTACTGTATTTAACATAACTTTAAGTTCTCTAAACGTATTGCCGTCCCTACAAAAAATATTGGAGTACTACAAAGGAAAGAAATGTAGCTAAAACAAATAAATCAGTGGAATAGTTTTCAGTGCAAAACAGAGAGTTGCAAATCAGGGTTTAATGCTCACTGATGCAACAGAACTCTATTCTTGTACAAACTGATGAGATGGCTCCACTTCATGCATGGAAGACTAGTTGAGCATTGACTAGCCTATCAATATAGCCTTATATGCCACAAAGTGAATCGCATTTATATTCAACAAACTATCATGACATCAGCGTTTGTTAACGAGTTGCTAAAAATACATGGGCGATAACTGCCCGCTTGCACATAACGCTAATTAATTAAACATTAACGCTAGCGTTGCAGATCAGTGTGCTCACTGCTGCAACAGAACGTCATTCTTGTCAAATCTGACGAGACAGCTCAACTTCACTGACTAGCCAATCAATATAAATGAATCGCATTTACATTCAACAAACTATCATGACATCAGCGTTTGTTAACGAGTTGCTAAAAATACACAATGCCCGCTTGCGCATAACGTTACGGCGGCAATTAATTAAACGATCTAATGCTACAACTCACAGCCAGATGCATGGATTTGTCAGACTGAGGGATCTGATAACCGCTAACTTGCGGTAAGCTGAGCTGACCCACCTCTCAATTATTTCTCTTGTCTGTGGAAACCAGTCCGTGTTGTTTCTGTTTCTTTTCCTGCTTTTCATCATCTTCGCCATATGGTAATCCAGGATAGGAGTAGCTTGAGTGGCTAACTTCTTGTATACTATCCGCACCGCACGCCTGGCTCACAGTCACAACAAACACACCGGCTAAAGTGGGCGTAACGTTTCCTGCATGCCTCTACATGACAGCCAATCACCAGCCGTATTAGAGCGCGGCGTGCAAGCATGTCGCATGCTTATAGGCTCAATGACGCTGTTTTGTTTTGGTATCGAAAATTGGTATCGATTGACAAGGGAGGCTTCGATACCCCTTAGTATCGATGTTTCCATTTCGGTGCCAAGTAAGTATCGAAACTCGATACCCAGCCCTAGCTCCATGTACAAGTACCTCTCCGCTCAATGTACAAGTACCTCTCCGCTCAATGTACAAGTACCTCTCCGCTCCATGTACAAGTACCTCTCCGCTCCATGTACAAGTACCTCTCCGCTCCATGTACAAGTACCTCTCCGCTCCATGTACAAGTACATCTCTGCTCCATGTACAAGTACCTCTCCGCTCAATGTACAAGTACATCTCCGCTCCATGTACAAGTACCTCTCCGCTCCATGTACAAGTACATCTCCGCTCCATGTACAAGTACCTCTCCGCTCCATGTACAAGTACCTCTCCGCTCAATGTACAAGTACATCTCCGCTCCATGTACAAGTACCTCTCCGCTCCATGTACAAGTACATCTCCGCTCCATGTACAAGTACCTCTCCGCTCAATGTACAAGTACATCTCCGCTCCATGTACAAGTACATCTCCACTCCATGTACAAGTACCTCTCCGCTCAATGTACAAGTACATCTCCGCTCCATGTACCAGTACCTCTCCGCTCAATGTACAAGTACATCTCCACTCCATGTACAAGTACCTCTCCGCTCAATGTACAAGTACATCTCCGCTCCATGTACCAGTACCTCTCCGCTCAATGTACAAGTACATCTCCACTCCATGTACAAGTACCTCTCCGCTCAATGTACAAGTACATCTCTGCTCCATGTACCAGTACCTCTCCGCTCAATGTACAAGTACATCTCCGCTCCATGTACAAGTACCTCTCCGCTCAATGTACAAGTACCTCTCCGCTCAATGTACAAGTACATCTCCGCTCCATGTACCAGTACCTCTCCGCTCAATGTACAAGTACATCTGCGCTCCATGTAGGGCTGGGTATCGTTCAAAATTTTTCGATATCGATACCGTTTCGATACTTGGATTTCGATACCGGTTCCTGAACGATACTTTTTTCAATACCAATTTTTAGAAAAATCCATTTTAACAAAAATAAAACTGCATTACACATTGAAATTATTTTACAAATCTTTAGTTTCCCCCCATCTTAAGTTTTACAGCAGAAAAAAATAAAACCTACTGTATTTAACATAACTTTAAGTTCTCTAAACGTATTGCCGTCCCTACAAAAAATATTGGAGTACTACAAAGGAAAGAAATGTAGCTAAAACAAATAAATCAGTGGAATAGTTTTCAGTGCAAAACAGAGAGTTGCAAATCAGGGTTTAATGCTCACTGATGCAACAGAACTCTATTCTTGTACAAACTGATGAGATGGCTCCACTTCATGCATGGAAGACTAGTTGAGCATTGACTAGCCTATCAATATAGCCGTATATGCCACAAAGTGAATCGCATTTATATTCAACAAACTATCATGACATCAGCGTTTGTTAACGAGTTGCTAAAAATACATGGGCGATAACTGCCCGCTTGCACATAACGCTAATTAATTAAACATTAACGCTAGCGTTGCAGATCAGTGTGCTCACTGCTGCAACAGAACGTCATTCTTGTCAAATCTGACGAGACAGCTCAACTTCACTGACTAGCCAATCAATATAAATGAATCGCATTTACATTCAACAAACTATCATGACATCAGCGTTTGTTAACGAGTTGCTAAAAATACACAATGCCCGCTTGCGCATAACGTTACGGCGGCAATTAATTAAACGATCTAATGCTACAACTCACAGCCAGATGCATGGATTTGTCAGACTGAGGGATCTGATAACCGCTAACTTGCGGTAAGCTGAGCTGACCCACCTCTCAATTATTTCTCTTGTCTGTGGAAACCAGTCCGTGTTGTTTCTGTTTCTTTTCCTGCTTTTCATCATCTTCGCCATATGGTAATCCAGGATAGGAGTAGCTTGAGTGGCTAACTTCTTGTATACTATCCGCACCGCACGCCTGGCTCACAGTCACAACAAACACACCGGCTAAAGTGGGCGTAACGTTTCCTGCATGCCTCTACATGACAGCCAATCACCAGCCGTATTAGAGCGCGGCGTGCAAGCATGTCGCATGCTTATAGGCTCAATGACGCTGTTTTGTTTTGGTATCGAAAATTGGTATCGATTGACAAGGGAGGCTTCGATACCCCTTAGTATCGATGTTTCCATTTCGGTGCCAAGTAAGTATCGAAACTCGATACCCAGCCCTAGCTCCATGTACAAGTACCTCTCCGCTCAATGTACAAGTACCTCTCCGCTCAATGTACAAGTACCTCTCCGCTCCATGTACAAGTACCTCTCCGCTCCATGTACAAGTACCTCTCCGCTCCATGTACAAGTACCTCTCCGCTCCATGTACAAGTACATCTCTGCTCCATGTACAAGTACCTCTCCGCTCAATGTACAAGTACATCTCCGCTCCATGTACAAGTACCTCTCCGCTCCATGTACAAGTACATCTCCGCTCCATGTACAAGTACCTCTCCGCTCCATGTACAAGTACCTCTCCGCTCAATGTACAAGTACATCTCCGCTCCATGTACAAGTACCTCTCCGCTCCATGTACAAGTACATCTCCGCTCCATGTACAAGTACCTCTCCGCTCAATGTACAAGTACATCTCCGCTCCATGTACAAGTACATCTCCACTCCATGTACAACTACCTCTCCGCTCAATGTACAAGTACATCTCCGCTCCATGTACCAGTACCTCTCCGCTCAATGTACAAGTACATCTCCACTCCATGTACAAGTACCTCTCCGCTCAATGTACAAGTACATCTCCGCTCCATGTACCAGTACCTCTCCGCTCAATGTACAAGTACATCTCCACTCCATGTACAAGTACCTCTCCGCTCAATGTACAAGTACATCTCCGCTCCATGTACCAGTACCTCTCCGCTCAATGTACAAGTACATCTCCGCTCCATGTACAAGTACCTCTCCGCTCAATGTACAAGTACCTCTCCGCTCAATGTACAAGTACATCTCCGCTCCATGTACCAGTACCTCTCCGCTCAATGTACAAGTACATCTGCGCTCCATGTAGGGCTGGGTATCGTTCAAAATTTTTCGATATCGATACCGTTTCGATACTTGGATTTCGATACCGGTTCCTGAACGATACTTTTTTCGATACCAATTTTTAGAAAAATCCATTTTAACAAAAATAAAACTGCATTACACATTGAAATTATTTTACAAATCTTTAGTTTCCCCCCATCTTAAGTTTTACAGCAGAAAAAAATAAAACCTACTGTATTTAACATAACTTTAAGTTCTCTAAACGTATTGCCGTCCCTACAAAAAATATTGGAGTACTACAAAGGAAAGAAATGTAGCTAAAACAAATAAATCAGTGGAATAGTTTTCAGTGCAAAACAGAGAGTTGCAAATCAGGGTTTAATGCTCACTGATGCAACAGAACTCTATTCTTGTACAAACTGATGAGATGGCTCCACTTCATGCATGGAAGACTAGTTGAGCATTGACTAGCCTATCAATATAGCCTTATATGCCACAAAGTGAATCGCATTTATATTCAACAAACTATCATGACATCAGCGTTTGTTAACGAGTTGCTAAAAATACATGGGCGATAACTGCCCGCTTGCACATAACGCTAATTAATTAAACATTAACGCTAGCGTTGCAGATCAGTGTGCTCACTGCTGCAACAGAACGTCATTCTTGTCAAATCTGACGAGACAGCTCAACTTCACTGACTAGCCAATCAATATAAATGAATCACATTTACATTCAACAAACTATCATGACATCAGCGTTTGTTAACGAGTTGCTAAAAATACACAATGCCCGCTTGCGCATAACGTTACGGCGGCAATTAATTAAACGATCTAATGCTACAACTCACAGCCAGATGCATGGATTTGTCAGACTGAGGGATCTGATAACCGCTAACTTGCGGTAAGCTGAGCTGACCCACCTCTCAATTATTTCTCTTGTCTGTGGAAACCAGTCCGTGTTGTTTCTGTTTCTTTTCCTGCTTTTCATCATCTTCGCCATATGGTAATCCAGGATAGGAGTAGCTTGAGTGGCTAACTTCTTGTATACTATCCGCACCGCACGCCTGGCTCACAGTCACAACAAACACACCGGCTAAAGTGGGCGTAACGTTTCCTGCATGCCTCTACATGACAGCCAATCACCAGCCGTATTAGAGCGCGGCGTGCAAGCATGTCGCATGCTTATAGGCTCAATGACGCTGTTTTGTTTTGGTATCGAAAATTGGTATCGATTGACAAGGGAGGCTTCGATACCCCTTAGTATCGATGTTTCCATTTCGGTGCCAAGTAAGTATCGAAACTCGATACCCAGCCCTAGCTCCATGTACAAGTACCTCTCCGCTCAATGTACAAGTACCTCTCCGCTCCATGTACAAGTACCTCTCCGCTCCATGTACAAGTACCTCTCCGCTCCATGTACAAGTACCTCTCTGCTCCATGTACAAGTACCTCTCCGCTCAATGTACAAGTACATCTCCGCTCCATGTACAAGTACCTCTCCGCTCCATGTACAAGTACATCTCCGCTCCATGTACAAGTACCTCTCCGCTCCATGTACAAGTACCTCTCCGCTCAATGTACAAGTACATCTCCGCTCCATGTACAAGTACATCTCTGCTCCATGTACAAGTACCTCTCCGCTCAATGTACAAGTACATCTCCGCTCCATGTACAAGTACCTCTCCGCTCCATGTACAAGTACCTCTCCGCTCCATGTACAAGTACCTCTCCGCTCCATGTACAAGTACCTCTCCGCTCAATGTACAAATACCTCTCCGCTCCATGTACAAGTAGCTCTCCGCTGAATGTACAAGTGTCGACAGTACCTCTCCGCTCAATGTACAAGTACCTCTCCGCTCAATGTACAAATACCTCTCCGCTCCATGTACAAGTACCTCTCCGCTCAATGTCAAGTATCGACAGTACCTCTCCGCTCCATGTACAAGTACCTCTCCGCTGAATGTACAAGTGTCGACAGTACCTCTCCGCTCAATGTACAAGTACCTCTCCGCTCCATGTACAAGTACCTCTCCGCTCTCATGTACAAGTACCTCTCCGCTCCATGTACAAGTACCTCTCCGCTCAATGTACAAGTACCTCTGCGCTCCATGTACAAGTACCTCTCCGCTCAATGTACAAGTACCTCTCCGCTCAATGTACAAGTGTCGACAGTACCTCTCCGCTCCATGTACAAGTACCTCTCCGCTCAATGTACAAGTGTCGACAGTACCTCTACGCTCAATGTACAAGTGTCGACAGTACCTCTCCGCTCTCATGTACAAGTACCTCTCCGATCCATGTACAAGTACATCTCCGCTCCATGTACAAGTACATCTCCGCTCAATGTACAAGTACCTCTCCGCTCCATGTACAAGTACCTCTCCGCTCCATGTACAAGTACCTCTCCGCTCCATGTACAAGTACCTCTCCGCTCCATGTACAAGTACCTCTCCGCTCAATGTACAAGTACCTCTCCGCTCCATGTACAAGTACCTCTCCGCTCAATGTACAAGTACCTCTCCGCTCCATGTACAAGTACCTCTCCGCTCCATGTACAAGTACCTCTCCGCTCCATGTACAAGTACCTCTCCGCTCAATGTCAAGTATCGACAGTACCTCTCCGCTCCATGTACAAGTACCTCTCCGCTGAATGTACAAGTACCTCTGCGCTCCATGTACAAGTACCTCTCCGCTCAATGTACAAGTACCTCTCCGCTCCATGTACAAGTACCTCTCCGCTCTCATGTACAAGTACCTCTCCGCTCCATGTACAAGTACCTCTCCGCTCAATGTACAAGTACCTCTGCGCTCCATGTACAAGTACCTCTCCGCTCAATGTACAAGTACCTCTCCGCTCAATGTACAAGTGTCGACAGTACCTCTCCGCTCCATGTACAAGTACCTCTCCGCTCAATGTACAAGTGTCGACAGTACCTCTACGCTCAATGTACAAGTGTCGACAGTACCTCTCCGCTCTCATGTACAAGTACCTCTCCGATCCATGTACAAGTACATCTCCGCTCCATGTACAAGTACCTCTCCGCTCAATGTACAAGTACCTCTCCGCTCAATGTACAAGTGTCGACAGTACCTCTCCGCTCCATGTACAAGTACCTCTCCGCTCAATGTACAAGTGTCGACAGTACCTCTACGCTCAATGTACAAGTGTCGACAGTACCTCTCCGCTCTCATGTACAAGTACCTCTCCGATCCATGTACAAGTACATCTCCGCTCCATGTACAAGTACATCTCCGCTCAATGTACAAGTACCTCTCCGCTCCATGTACAAGTACCTCTCCGCTCCATGTACAAGTACCTCTCCGCTCCATGTACAAGTACCTCTCCGCTCCATGTACAAGTACCTCTCCGCTCCATGTACAAGTACCTCTCCGCTCCATGTACAAGTACCTCTCCGCTCAATGTACAAGTACCTCTCCGCTCCATGTACAAGTACCTCTCCGCTCCATGTACAAGTACCTCTCCGCTCCATGTACAAGTACCTCTCCGCTCAATGTCAAGTATCGACAGTACCTCTCCGCTCCATGTACAAGTACCTCTCCGCTGAATGTACAAGTGTCGACAGTACCTCTCCGCTCAATGTACAAGTACCTCTCCGCTCCATGTACAAGTACCTCTCCGCTCTCATGTACAAGTACCTCTCCGCTCCATGTACAAGTACCTCTCCGCTCAATGTACAAGTACCTCTGCGCTCCATGTACAAGTACCTCTCCGCTCAATGTACAAGTACCTCTCCGCTCAATGTACAAGTGTCGACAGTACCTCTCCGCTCCATGTACAAGTACCTCTCCGCTCAATGTACAAGTGTCGACAGTACCTCTACGCTCAATGTACAAGTGTCGACAGTACCTCTCCGCTCTCATGTACAAGTACCTCTCCGATCCATGTACAAGTACATCTCCGCTCCATGTACAAGTACATCTCCGCTCAATGTACAAGTACCTCTCCGCTCCATGTACAAGTACCTCTCCGCTCCATGTACAAGTACATCTCTGCTCCATGTACAAGTACCTCTCCGCTCAATGTACAAGTACATCTCCGCTCCATGTACAAGTACCTCTCCGCTCCATGTACAAGTACATCTCCGCTCCATGTACAAGTACCTCTCCGCTCCATGTACAAGTACCTCTCCGCTCAATGTACAAGTACATCTCCGCTCCATGTACAAGTACCTCTCCGCTCCATGTACAAGTACCTCTCCGCTCCATGTACAAGTACCTCTCCGCTCAATGTCAAGTATCGACAGTACCTCTCCGCTCCATGTACAAGTACCTCTCCGCTGAATGTACAAGTGTCGACAGTACCTCTCCGCTCAATGTACAAGTACCTCTCCGCTCCATGTACAAGTACCTCTCCGCTCTCATGTACAAGTACCTCTCCGCTCCATGTACAAGTACCTCTCCGCTCAATGTACAAGTACCTCTGCGCTCCATGTACAAGTACCTCTCCGCTCAATGTACAAGTACCTCTCCGCTCAATGTACAAGTGTCGACAGTACCTCTCCGCTCCATGTACAAGTACCTCTCCGCTCAATGTACAAGTGTCGACAGTACCTCTACGCTCAATGTACAAGTGTCGACAGTACCTCTCCGCTCTCATGTACAAGTACCTCTCCGATCCATGTACAAGTACATCTCCGCTCCATGTACAAGTACATCTCCGCTCAATGTACAAGTACCTCTCCGCTCCATGTACAAGTACCTCTCCGCTCCATGTACAAGTACATCTCTGCTCCATGTACAAGTACCTCTCCGCTCAATGTACAAGTACATCTCCGCTCCATGTACAAGTACCTCTCCGCTCCATGTACAAGTACATCTCCGCTCCATGTACAAGTACCTCTCCGCTCCATGTACAAGTACCTCTCCGCTCAATGTACAAGTACATCTCCGCTCCATGTACAAGTACCTCTCCACTCCATGTACAAGTACATCTCCGCTCCATGTACAAGTACCTCTCCGCTCAATGTACAAGTACATCTCCGCTCCATGTACAAGTACATCTCCACTCCATGTACAAGTACCTCTCCGCTCAATGTACAAGTACATCTCCGCTCCATGTACCAGTACCTCTCCGCTCAATGTACAAGTACATCTCCACTCCATGTACAAGTACCTCTCCGCTCAATGTACAAGTACATCTCCGCTCCATGTACCAGTACCTCTCCGCTCAATGTACAAGTACATCTCCACTCCATGTACAAGTACCTCTCCGCTCAATGTACAAGTACATCTCCGCTCCATGTACCAGTACCTCTCCGCTCAATGTACAAGTACATCTCCGCTCCATGTACAAGTACCTCTCCGCTCAATGTACAAGTACCTCTCCGCTCAATGTACAAGTACATCTCCGCTCCATGTACCAGTACCTCTCCGCTCAATGTACAAGTACATCTGCGCTCCATGTAGGGCTGGGTATCGTTCAAAATTTTTCGATATCGATACCGTTTCGATACTTGGATTTCGATACCGGTTCCTGAACGATACTTTTTTCGATACCAATTTTTAGAAAAATCCATTTTAACAAAAATAAAACTGCATTACACATTGAAATTATTTTACAAATCTTTAGTTTCCCCCCATCTTAAGTTTTACAGCAGAAAAAAATAAAACCTACTGTATTTAACATAACTTTAAGTTCTCTAAACGTATTGCCGTCCCTACAAAAAATATTGGAGTACTACAAAGGAAAGAAATGTAGCTAAAACAAATAAATCAGTGGAATAGTTTTCAGTGCAAAACAGAGAGTTGCAAATCAGGGTTTAATGCTCACTGATGCAACAGAACTCTATTCTTGTACAAACTGATGAGATGGCTCCACTTCATGCATGGAAGACTAGTTGAGCATTGACTAGCCTATCAATATAGCCTTATATGCCACAAAGTGAATCGCATTTATATTCAACAAACTATCATGACATCAGCGTTTGTTAACGAGTTGCTAAAAATACATGGGCGATAACTGCCCGCTTGCACATAACGCTAATTAATTAAACATTAACGCTAGCGTTGCAGATCAGTGTGCTCACTGCTGCAACAGAACGTCATTCTTGTCAAATCTGACGAGACAGCTCAACTTCACTGACTAGCCAATCAATATAAATGAATCACATTTACATTCAACAAACTATCATGACATCAGCGTTTGTTAACGAGTTGCTAAAAATACACAATGCCCGCTTGCGCATAACGTTACGGCGGCAATTAATTAAACGATCTAATGCTACAACTCACAGCCAGATGCATGGATTTGTCAGACTGAGGGATCTGATAACCGCTAACTTGCGGTAAGCTGAGCTGACCCACCTCTCAATTATTTCTCTTGTCTGTGGAAACCAGTCCGTGTTGTTTCTGTTTCTTTTCCTGCTTTTCATCATCTTCGCCATATGGTAATCCAGGATAGGAGTAGCTTGAGTGGCTAACTTCTTGTATACTATCCGCACCGCACGCCTGGCTCACAGTCACAACAAACACACCGGCTAAAGTGGGCGTAACGTTTCCTGCATGCCTCTACATGACAGCCAATCACCAGCCGTATTAGAGCGCGGCGTGCAAGCATGTCGCATGCTTATAGGCTCAATGACGCTGTTTTGTTTTGGTATCGAAAATTGGTATCGATTGACAAGGGAGGCTTCGATACCCCTTAGTATCGATGTTTCCATTTCGGTGCCAAGTAAGTATCGAAACTCGATACCCAGCCCTAGCTCCATGTACAAGTACCTCTCCGCTCAATGTACAAGTACCTCTCCGCTCCATGTACAAGTACCTCTCCGCTCCATGTACAAGTACCTCTCCGCTCCATGTACAAGTACCTCTCTGCTCCATGTACAAGTACCTCTCCGCTCAATGTACAAGTACATCTCCGCTCCATGTACAAGTACCTCTCCGCTCCATGTACAAGTACATCTCCGCTCCATGTACAAGTACCTCTCCGCTCCATGTACAAGTACCTCTCCGCTCAATGTACAAGTACATCTCCGCTCCATGTACAAGTACATCTCTGCTCCATGTACAAGTACCTCTCCGCTCAATGTACAAGTACATCTCCGCTCCATGTACAAGTACCTCTCCGCTCCATGTACAAGTACCTCTCCGCTCCATGTACAAGTACCTCTCCGCTCCATGTACAAGTACCTCTCCGCTCAATGTACAAATACCTCTCCGCTCCATGTACAAGTAGCTCTCCGCTGAATGTACAAGTGTCGACAGTACCTCTCCGCTCAATGTACAAGTACCTCTCCGCTCAATGTACAAATACCTCTCCGCTCCATGTACAAGTACCTCTCCGCTCAATGTCAAGTATCGACAGTACCTCTCCGCTCCATGTACAAGTACCTCTCCGCTGAATGTACAAGTGTCGACAGTACCTCTCCGCTCAATGTACAAGTACCTCTCCGCTCCATGTACAAGTACCTCTCCGCTCTCATGTACAAGTACCTCTCCGCTCCATGTACAAGTACCTCTCCGCTCAATGTACAAGTACCTCTGCGCTCCATGTACAAGTACCTCTCCGCTCAATGTACAAGTACCTCTCCGCTCAATGTACAAGTGTCGACAGTACCTCTCCGCTCCATGTACAAGTACCTCTCCGCTCAATGTACAAGTGTCGACAGTACCTCTACGCTCAATGTACAAGTGTCGACAGTACCTCTCCGCTCTCATGTACAAGTACCTCTCCGATCCATGTACAAGTACATCTCCGCTCCATGTACAAGTACATCTCCGCTCAATGTACAAGTACCTCTCCGCTCCATGTACAAGTACCTCTCCGCTCCATGTACAAGTACCTCTCCGCTCCATGTACAAGTACCTCTCCGCTCCATGTACAAGTACCTCTCCGCTCAATGTACAAGTACCTCTCCGCTCCATGTACAAGTACCTCTCCGCTCAATGTACAAGTACCTCTCCGCTCCATGTACAAGTACCTCTCCGCTCCATGTACAAGTACCTCTCCGCTCCATGTACAAGTACCTCTCCGCTCAATGTCAAGTATCGACAGTACCTCTCCGCTCCATGTACAAGTACCTCTCCGCTGAATGTACAAGTACCTCTGCGCTCCATGTACAAGTACCTCTCCGCTCAATGTACAAGTACCTCTCCGCTCCATGTACAAGTACCTCTCCGCTCTCATGTACAAGTACCTCTCCGCTCCATGTACAAGTACCTCTCCGCTCAATGTACAAGTACCTCTGCGCTCCATGTACAAGTACCTCTCCGCTCAATGTACAAGTACCTCTCCGCTCAATGTACAAGTGTCGACAGTACCTCTCCGCTCCATGTACAAGTACCTCTCCGCTCAATGTACAAGTGTCGACAGTACCTCTACGCTCAATGTACAAGTGTCGACAGTACCTCTCCGCTCTCATGTACAAGTACCTCTCCGATCCATGTACAAGTACATCTCCGCTCCATGTACAAGTACCTCTCCGCTCAATGTACAAGTACCTCTCCGCTCAATGTACAAGTGTCGACAGTACCTCTCCGCTCCATGTACAAGTACCTCTCCGCTCAATGTACAAGTGTCGACAGTACCTCTACGCTCAATGTACAAGTGTCGACAGTACCTCTCCGCTCTCATGTACAAGTACCTCTCCGATCCATGTACAAGTACATCTCCGCTCCATGTACAAGTACATCTCCGCTCAATGTACAAGTACCTCTCCGCTCCATGTACAAGTACCTCTCCGCTCCATGTACAAGTACCTCTCCGCTCCATGTACAAGTACCTCTCCGCTCCATGTACAAGTACCTCTCCGCTCCATGTACAAGTACCTCTCCGCTCCATGTACAAGTACCTCTCCGCTCAATGTACAAGTACCTCTCCGCTCCATGTACAAGTACCTCTCCGCTCCATGTACAAGTACCTCTCCGCTCCATGTACAAGTACCTCTCCGCTCAATGTCAAGTATCGACAGTACCTCTCCGCTCCATGTACAAGTACCTCTCCGCTGAATGTACAAGTGTCGACAGTACCTCTCCGCTCAATGTACAAGTACCTCTCCGCTCCATGTACAAGTACCTCTCCGCTCTCATGTACAAGTACCTCTCCGCTCCATGTACAAGTACCTCTCCGCTCAATGTACAAGTACCTCTGCGCTCCATGTACAAGTACCTCTCCGCTCAATGTACAAGTACCTCTCCGCTCAATGTACAAGTGTCGACAGTACCTCTCCGCTCCATGTACAAGTACCTCTCCGCTCAATGTACAAGTGTCGACAGTACCTCTACGCTCAATGTACAAGTGTCGACAGTACCTCTCCGCTCTCATGTACAAGTACCTCTCCGATCCATGTACAAGTACATCTCCGCTCCATGTACAAGTACATCTCCGCTCAATGTACAAGTACCTCTCCGCTCCATGTACAAGTACCTCTCCGCTCCATGTACAAGTACATCTCTGCTCCATGTACAAGTACCTCTCCGCTCAATGTACAAGTACATCTCCGCTCCATGTACAAGTACCTCTCCGCTCCATGTACAAGTACATCTCCGCTCCATGTACAAGTACCTCTCCGCTCCATGTACAAGTACCTCTCCGCTCAATGTACAAGTACATCTCCGCTCCATGTACAAGTACCTCTCCGCTCCATGTACAAGTACCTCTCCGCTCCATGTACAAGTACCTCTCCGCTCAATGTCAAGTATCGACAGTACCTCTCCGCTCCATGTACAAGTACCTCTCCGCTGAATGTACAAGTGTCGACAGTACCTCTCCGCTCAATGTACAAGTACCTCTCCGCTCCATGTACAAGTACCTCTCCGCTCTCATGTACAAGTACCTCTCCGCTCCATGTACAAGTACCTCTCCGCTCAATGTACAAGTACCTCTGCGCTCCATGTACAAGTACCTCTCCGCTCAATGTACAAGTACCTCTCCGCTCAATGTACAAGTGTCGACAGTACCTCTCCGCTCCATGTACAAGTACCTCTCCGCTCAATGTACAAGTGTCGACAGTACCTCTACGCTCAATGTACAAGTGTCGACAGTACCTCTCCGCTCTCATGTACAAGTACCTCTCCGATCCATGTACAAGTACATCTCCGCTCCATGTACAAGTACATCTCCGCTCAATGTACAAGTACCTCTCCGCTCCATGTACAAGTACCTCTCCGCTCCATGTACAAGTACATCTCTGCTCCATGTACAAGTACCTCTCCGCTCAATGTACAAGTACATCTCCGCTCCATGTACAAGTACCTCTCCGCTCCATGTACAAGTACATCTCCGCTCCATGTACAAGTACCTCTCCGCTCCATGTACAAGTACCTCTCCGCTCAATGTACAAGTACATCTCCGCTCCATGTACAAGTACCTCTCCACTCCATGTACAAGTACATCTCCGCTCCATGTACAAGTACCTCTCCGCTCAATGTACAAGTACATCTCCGCTCCATGTACAAGTACATCTCCACTCCATGTACAAGTACCTCTCCGCTCAATGTACAAGTACATCTCCGCTCCATGTACCAGTACCTCTCCGCTCAATGTACAAGTACATCTCCACTCCATGTACAAGTACCTCTCCGCTCAATGTACAAGTACATCTCCGCTCCATGTACCAGTACCTCTCCGCTCAATGTACAAGTACATCTCCACTCCATGTACAAGTACCTCTCCGCTCAATGTACAAGTACATCTCCGCTCCATGTACCAGTACCTCTCCGCTCAATGTACAAGTACATCTCCGCTCCATGTACAAGTACCTCTCCGCTCAATGTACAAGTACCTCTCCGCTCAATGTACAAGTACATCTCCGCTCCATGTACCAGTACCTCTCCGCTCAATGTACAAGTACATCTGCGCTCCATGTAGGGCTGGGTATCGTTCAAAATTTTTCGATATCGATACCGTTTCGATACTTGGATTTCGATACCGGTTCCTGAACGATACTTTTTTCGATACCAATTTTTAGAAAAATCCATTTTAACAAAAATAAAACTGCATTACACATTGAAATTATTTTACAAATCTTTAGTTTCCCCCCATCTTAAGTTTTACAGCAGAAAAAAATAAAACCTACTGTATTTAACATAACTTTAAGTTCTCTAAACGTATTGCCGTCCCTACAAAAAATATTGGAGTACTACAAAGGAAAGAAATGTAGCTAAAACAAATAAATCAGTGGAATAGTTTTCAGTGCAAAACAGAGAGTTGCAAATCAGGGTTTAATGCTCACTGATGCAACAGAACTCTATTCTTGTACAAACTGATGAGATGGCTCCACTTCATGCATGGAAGACTAGTTGAGCATTGACTAGCCTATCAATATAGCCTTATATGCCACAAAGTGAATCGCATTTATATTCAACAAACTATCATGACATCAGCGTTTGTTAACGAGTTGCTAAAAATACATGGGCGATAACTGCCCGCTTGCACATAACGCTAATTAATTAAACATTAACGCTAGCGTTGCAGATCAGTGTGCTCACTGCTGCAACAGAACGTCATTCTTGTCAAATCTGACGAGACAGCTCAACTTCACTGACTAGCCAATCAATATAAATGAATCGCATTTACATTCAACAAACTATCATGACATCAGCGTTTGTTAACGAGTTGCTAAAAATACACAATGCCCGCTTGCGCATAACGTTACGGCGGCAATTAATTAAACGATCTAATGCTACAACTCACAGCCAGATGCATGGATTTGTCAGACTGAGGGATCTGATAACCGCTAACTTGCGGTAAGCTGAGCTGACCCACCTCTCAATTATTTCTCTTGTCTGTGGAAACCAGTCCGTGTTGTTTCTGTTTCTTTTCCTGCTTTTCATCATCTTCGCCATATGGTAATCCAGGATAGGAGTAGCTTGAGTGGCTAACTTCTTGTATACTATCCGCACCGCACGCCTGGCTCACAGTCACAACAAACACACCGGCTAAAGTGGGCGTAACGTTTCCTGCATGCCTCTACATGACAGCCAATCACCAGCCGTATTAGAGCGCGGCGTGCAAGCATGTCGCATGCTTATAGGCTCAATGACGCTGTTTTGTTTTGGTATCAAAAATTGGTATCGATTGACAAGGGAGGCTTCGATACCCCTTAGTATCGATGTTTCCATTTCGGTGCCAAGTAAGTATCGAAACTCGATACCCAGCCCTAGCTCCATGTACAAGTACCTCTCCGCTCAATGTACAAGTACCTCTCCGCTCAATGTACAAGTACCTCTCCGCTCCATGTACAAGTACCTCTCCGCTCCATGTACAAGTACCTCTCCGCTCCATGTACAAGTACATCTCTGCTCCATGTACAAGTACCTCTCCGCTCAATGTACAAGTACATCTCCGCTCCATGTACAAGTACCTCTCCGCTCCATGTACAAGTACATCTCCGCTCCATGTACAAGTACCTCTCCGCTCCATGTACAAGTACCTCTCCGCTCAATGTACAAGTACATCTCCGCTCCATGTACAAGTACATCTCTGCTCCATGTACAAGTACCTCTCCGCTCAATGTACAAGTACATCTCCGCTCCATGTACAAGTACCTCTCCGCTCCATGTACAAGTACCTCTCCGCTCCATGTACAAGTACCTCTCCGCTCCATGTACAAGTACCTCTCCGCTCCATGTACAAGTACCTCTCCGCTCAATGTCAAGTGTCGACAGTACCTCTCCGCTCCATGTACAAATACCTCTCCGCTCTCATGTACAAGTACCTCTCCGCTCCATGTACAAGTACCTCTCCGCTCAATGTCAAGTGTCGACAGTACCTCTCCGCTCCATGTACAAATACCTCTCCGCTCCATGTACAAGTACCTCTCCGCTCTCATGTACAAGTACCTCTCCGCTCCATGTACAAGTAGCTCTCCGCTCAATGTACAAGTGTCGACAGTACCTTTCCGCTCCATGTACAAATACCTCTCCGCTCTCATGTACAAGTACCTCTCCGCTCCATGTACAAGTACCTCTCCGCTCAATGTACAAATACCTCTCCGCTCCATGTATAAGTACCTCTCCGCTCTATGTACAAGTACCTCTCCGCTCCATGTACAAGTACCTCTCCGCTCAATGTACAAATACCTCTCCGCTCCATGTACAAGTAGCTCTCCGCTGAATGTACAAGTGTCGACAGTACCTCTCCGCTCAATGTACAAGTACCTCTCCGATCAATGTACAAATACCTCTCCGCTCCATGTACAAGTACCTCTCCGCTCAATGTCAAGTATCGACAGTACCTCTCCGCTCCATGTACAAGTACCTCTCCGCTGAATGTACAAGTGTCGACAGTACCTCTCCGCTCAATGTACAAGTACCTCTCCGCTCCATGTACAAGTACCTCTCCGCTCTCATGTACAAGTACCTCTCCGCTCCATGTACAAGTACCTCTCCGCTCAATGTACAAGTACCTCTGCGCTCCATGTACAAGTACCTCTCCGCTCAATGTACAAGTACCTCTCCGCTCAATGTACAAGTGTCGACAGTACCTCTCCGCTCCATGTACAAGTACCTCTCCGCTCAATGTACAAGTGTCGACAGTACCTCTACGCTCAATGTACAAGTGTCGACAGTACCTCTCCGCTCTCATGTACAAGTACCTCTCTGATCCATGTACAAGTACATCTCCGCTCCATGTACAAGTACATCTCCGCTCAATGTACAAGTACCTCTCCGCTCCATGTACAAGTACCTCTCCGCTCCATGTACAAGTACCTCTCCGCTCCATGTACAAGTACCTCTCCGCTCCATGTACAAGTACCTCTCCGCTCAATGTACAAGTACCTCTCCGCTCCATGTACAAGTACCTCTCCGCTCAATGTACAAGTACCTCTCCGCTCCATGTACAAGTACCTCTCCGCTCCATGTACAAGTACCTCTCCGCTCCATGTACAAGTACCTCTCCGCTCAATGTCAAGTATCGACAGTACCTCTCCGCTCCATGTACAAGTACCTCTCCGCTGAATGTACAAGTGTCGACAGTACCTCTCCGCTCAATGTACAAGTACCTCTCCGCTCCATGTACAAGTACCTCTCCGCTCTCATGTACAAGTACCTCTCCGCTCCATGTACAAGTACCTCTCCGCTCAATGTACAAGTACCTCTGCGCTCCATGTACAAGTACCTCTCCGCTCAATGTACAAGTACCTCTCCGCTCAATGTACAAGTGTCGACAGTACCTCTCCGCTCCATGTACAAGTACCTCTCCGCTCAATGTACAAGTGTCGACAGTACCTCTACGCTCAATGTACAAGTGTCGACAGTACCTCTCCGCTCTCATGTACAAGTACCTCTCCGATCCATGTACAAGTACATCTCCGCTCCATGTACAAGTACATCTCCGCTCAATGTACAAGTACCTCTCCGCTCCATGTACAAGTACCTCTCCGCTCCATGTACAAGTACCTCTCCGCTCCATGTACAAGTACCTCTCCGCTCCATGTACAAGTACCTCTCCGCTCAATGTACAAGTACCTCTCCGCTCCATGTACAAGTACCTCTCCGCTCCATGTACAAGTACCTCTCCGCTCCATGTACAAGTACCTCTCCGCTCAATGTACAAGTACCTCTCCGCTCCATGTACAAGTACCTCTCCGCTCCATGTACAAGTACCTCTCCGCTCCATGTACAAGTACCTCTCCGCTCAATGTACAAGTACCTATCCGCTCCCTGTACAAGTACATCTCCGCTCCATGTACAAGTACCTCTCCGCTCCATGTACAAGTACCTCTCCGCTCAATGTACAAGTGTCGACAGTACCTCTCCGCTCCATGTACAAGTACCTCTCCGCTCCATGTACAAGTACCTCTCCGCTCAATGTACAAGTGTCGACAGTACCTCTCCGCTCCATCTACAAGTACCTCTCCGCTCAATGTACAAGTACCTCTCCGCTGAATGTACAAGTACCTCTCCGCTCCATGTACAAGTACCTCTCCGCTCCATGTACAAATACCTCTCCGCTCCATGTACAAGTACCTCTCCGCTCCATGTACAAGCACCTCTCCGCTACATGTACAAGTACCTCTCCGCTCCATGTACAAGTACCTCTCCGCTCCATGTACAAGTACCTCTCCGCTCAATGTACAAGTACCTCTCCGCTCCATGTACAAATACCTCTCCGCTCCATGTACAAATACCTCTCCGCTCCATGTACAAGTACCTCTCCGCTCCATGTACCAGTACCTCTCCGCTCAATGTACAAGTACATCTCCGCTCAATGTACAAGTACATCTCCGCTCAATGTACAAGTACGTCTCCGCTCAATGTACAAGTACCTCTCCGCTCAATGTACAAGTACCTCTCCGCTCCATGTACAAGTACCTCTCCGCTCAATGTACAAGTACATCTCCGCTCCATGTACCAGTACCTCTCCGCTCAATGTACAAGTACCTCTCCGCTCAATGTACAAGTACATCTCCGCTCCATGTACAAGTACGTCTCCGCTCAATGTATAAGTACCTCTCCGCTCCATGTACAAGTACCTCTCCGCTCCATGTACAAGTACATCTCCGCTCCATGTACAAGTACCTCTCCGCTCCATGTACAAGTACCTCTCCGCTCCATGTACAAGTACCTCTCCGCTCCATGTACAAGTACATCTCCGCTCCATGTACAAGTACCTCTCCGCTCAATGTACAAGTACATCTCCGCTCCATGTACAAGTACATCTCCACTCCATGTACAAGTACCTCTCCGCTCAATGTACAAGTACATCTCCGCTCCATGTACCAGTACCTCTCCGCTCAATGTACAAGTACATCTCCACTCCATGTACAAGTACCTCTCCGCTCAATGTACAAGTACATCTCCGCTCCATGTACCAGTACCTCTCCGCTCAATGTACAAGTACATCTCCACTCCATGTACAAGTACCTCTCCGCTCAATGTACAAGTACATCTCCGCTCCATGTACCAGTACCTCTCCGCTCAATGTACAAGTACATCTCCGCTCCATGTACAAGTACCTCTCCGCTCAATGTACAAGTACCTCTCCGCTCAATGTACAAGTACATCTCCGCTCCATGTACCAGTACCTCTCCGCTCAATGTACAAGTACATCTGCGCTCCATGTAGGGCTGGGTATCGTTCAAAATTTTTCGATATCGATACCGTTTCGATACTTGGATTTCGATACCGGTTCCTGAACGATACTTTTTTCGATACCAATTTTTAGAAAAATCCATTTTAACAAAAATAAAACTGCATTACACATTGAAATTATTTTACAAATCTTTAGTTTCCCCCCATCTTAAGTTTTACAGCAGAAAAAAATAAAACCTACTGTATTTAACATAACTTTAAGTTCTCTAAACGTATTGCCGTCCCTACAAAAAATATTGGAGTACTACAAAGGAAAGAAATGTAGCTAAAACAAATAAATCAGTGGAATAGTTTTCAGTGCAAAACAGAGAGTTGCAAATCAGGGTTTAATGCTCACTGATGCAACAGAACTCTATTCTTGTACAAACTGATGAGATGGCTCCACTTCATGCATGGAAGACTAGTTGAGCATTGACTAGCCTATCAATATAGCCTTATATGCCACAAAGTGAATCGCATTTATATTCAACAAACTATCATGACATCAGCGTTTGTTAACGAGTTGCTAAAAATACATGGGCGATAACTGCCCGCTTGCACATAACGCTAATTAATTAAACATTAACGCTAGCGTTGCAGATCAGTGTGCTCACTGCTGCAACAGAACGTCATTCTTGTCAAATCTGACGAGACAGCTCAACTTCACTGACTAGCCAATCAATATAAATGAATCGCATTTACATTCAACAAACTATCATGACATCAGCGTTTGTTAACGAGTTGCTAAAAATACACAATGCCCGCTTGCGCATAACGTTACGGCGGCAATTAATTAAACGATCTAATGCTACAACTCACAGCCAGATGCATGGATTTGTCAGACTGAGGGATCTGATAACCGCTAACTTGCGGTAAGCTGAGCTGACCCACCTCTCAATTATTTCTCTTGTCTGTGGAAACCAGTCCGTGTTGTTTCTGTTTCTTTTCCTGCTTTTCATCATCTTCGCCATATGGTAATCCAGGATAGGAGTAGCTTGAGTGGCTAACTTCTTGTATACTATCCGCACCGCACGCCTGGCTCACAGTCACAACAAACACACCGGCTAAAGTGGGCGTAACGTTTCCTGCATGCCTCTACATGACAGCCAATCACCAGCCGTATTAGAGCGCGGCGTGCAAGCATGTCGCATGCTTATAGGCTCAATGACGCTGTTTTGTTTTGGTATCGAAAATTGGTATCGATTGACAAGGGAGGCTTCGATACCCCTTAGTATCGATGTTTCCATTTCGGTGCCAAGTAAGTATCGAAACTCGATACCCAGCCCTAGCTCCATGTACAAGTACCTCTCCGCTCAATGTACAAGTACCTCTCCGCTCAATGTACAAGTACCTCTCCGCTCCATGTACAAGTACCTCTCCGCTCCATGTACAAGTACCTCTCCGCTCCATGTACAAGTACCTCTCCGCTCCATGTACAAGTACATCTCTGCTCCATGTACAAGTACCTCTCCGCTCAATGTACAAGTACATCTCCGCTCCATGTACAAGTACCTCTCCGCTCCATGTACAAGTACATCTCCGCTCCATGTACAAGTACCTCTCCGCTCCATGTACAAGTACCTCTCCGCTCAATGTACAAGTACCTCTCCGCTCCATGTACAAGTACCTCTCCGCTCCATGTACAAGTACATCTCCGCTCCATGTACAAGTACCTCTCCGCTCAATGTACAAGTACATCTCCGCTCCATGTACAAGTACATCTCCACTCCATGTACAAGTACCTCTCCGCTCAATGTACAAGTACATCTCCGCTCCATGTACCAGTACCTCTCCGCTCAATGTACAAGTACATCTCCACTCCATGTACAAGTACCTCTCCGCTCAATGTACAAGTACATCTCCGCTCCATGTACCAGTACCTCTCCGCTCAATGTACAAGTACATCTCCACTCCATGTACAAGTACCTCTCCGCTCAATGTACAAGTACATCTCCGCTCCATGTACCAGTACCTCTCCGCTCAATGTACAAGTACATCTCCGCTCCATGTACAAGTACCTCTCCGCTCAATGTACAAGTACCTCTCCGCTCAATGTACAAGTACATCTCCGCTCCATGTACCAGTACCTCTCCGCTCAATGTACAAGTACATCTGCGCTCCATGTAGGGCTGGGTATCGTTCAAAATTTTTCGATATCGATACCGTTTCGATACTTGGATTTCGATACCGGTTCCTGAACGATACTTTTTTCGATACCAATTTTTAGAAAAATCCATTTTAACAAAAATAAAACTGCATTACACATTGAAATTATTTTACAAATCTTTAGTTTCCCCCCATCTTAAGTTTTACAGCAGAAAAAAATAAAACCTACTGTATTTAACATAACTTTAAGTTCTCTAAACGTATTGCCGTCCCTACAAAAAATATTGGAGTACTACAAAGGAAAGAAATGTAGCTAAAACAAATAAATCAGTGGAATAGTTTTCAGTGCAAAACAGAGAGTTGCAAATCAGGGTTTAATGCTCACTGATGCAACAGAACTCTATTATTGTACAAACTGATGAGATGGCTCCACTTCATGCATGGAAGACTAGTTGAGCATTGACTAGCCTATCAATATAGCCTTATATGCCACAAAGTGAATCGCATTTATATTCAACAAACTATCATGACATCAGCGTTTGTTAACGAGTTGCTAAAAATACATGGGCGATAACTGCCCGCTTGCACATAACGCTAATTAATTAAACATTAACGCTAGCGTTGCAGATCAGTGTGCTCACTGCTGCAACAGAACGTCATTCTTGTCAAATCTGACGAGACAGCTCAACTTCACTGACTAGCCAATCAATATAAATGAATCGCATTTACATTCAACAAACTATCATGACATCAGCGTTTGTTAACGAGTTGCTAAAAATACACAATGCCCGCTTGCGCATAACGTTACGGCGGCAATTAATTAAACGATCTAATGCTACAACTCACAGCCAGATGCATGGATTTGTCAGACTGAGGGATCTGATAACCGCTAACTTGCGGTAAGCTGAGCTGACCCACCTCTCAATTATTTCTCTTGTCTGTGGAAACCAGTCCGTGTTGTTTCTGTTTCTTTTCCTGCTTTTCATCATCTTCGCCATATGGTAATCCAGGATAGGAGTAGCTTGAGTGGCTAACTTCTTGTATACTATCCGCACCGCACGCCTGGCTCACAGTCACAACAAACACACTGGCTAAAGTGGGCGTAACGTTTCCTGCATGCCTCTACATGACAGCCAATCACCAGCCGTATTAGAGCGCGGCGTGCAAGCATGTCGCATGCTTATAGGCTCAATGACGCTGTTTTGTTTTGGTATCGAAAATTGGTATCGATTGACAAGGAAGGCTTCGATACCCCTTAGTATCGATGTTTCCATTTCGGTGCCAAGTAAGTATCGAAACTCGATACCCAGCCCTAGCTCCATGTACAAGTACCTCTCCGCTCAATGTACAAGTACCTCTCCGCTCAATGTACAAGTACCTCTCCGCTCCATGTACAAGTACCTCTCCGCTCCATGTACAAGTACCTCTCCGCTCCATGTACAAGTACATCTCTGCTCCATGTACAAGTACCTCTCCGCTCAATGTACAAGTACATCTCCGCTCCATGTACAAGTACCTCTCCGCTCCATGTACAAGTACATCTCCGCTCCATGTACAAGTACCTCTCCGCTCCATGTACAAGTACCTCTCCGCTCAATGTACAAGTACATCTCCGCTCCATGTACAAGTACATCTCTGCTCCATGTACAAGTACCTCTCCGCTCAATGTACAAGTACATCTCCGCTCCATGTACAAGTACCTCTCCGCTCCATGTACAAGTACCTCTCCGGTCCATGTACAAGTACCTCTCCGCTCCATGTACAAGTACCTCTCCGCTCCATGTACAAGTACCTCTCCGCTCAATGTCAAGTGTCGACAGTACCTCTCCGCTCCATGTACAAATACCTCTCCGCTCTCATGTACAAGTACCTCTCCGCTCCATGTACAAGTACCTCTCCGCTCAATGTCAAGTGTCGACAGTACCTCTCCGCTCCATGTACAAATACCTCTCCGCTCCATGTACAAGTACCTCTCCGCTCTCATGTACAAGTACCTCTCCGCTCCATGTACAAGTAGCTCTCCGCTCAATGTACAAGTGTCGACAGTACCTTTCCGCTCCATGTACAAATACCTCTCCGCTCTCATGTACAAGTACCTCTCCGCTCCATGTACAAGTACCTCTCCGCTCAAATTTCAGGTTGATAAAACTTTGATGAAAATGTTCTATAGTGCCTTTGTGGAGTCTGTCATATCATTTTCCATAATCTGCTGGTATGGTAATCTTTGTACTAAAGACAAGAACTCCCTGGGGAGAATAGTGAAGGTGGCTTCAAAAATAGCCGGAACCCAGTTCAGAAGCCTGGACCAGATCTGTAATAAACAGGTGCTGAAGAAAGCTGAGTCCATCCGATCAGATGATGCCCACCCTCTGAGGTTCGAATATGAGCTGCTTCCTTCCGGGCTCCGCCTTCGTGCCCCCATAGTTAAAAAGAACAGGTACAGAAATTCCTTTGTGCCTGTCTCTATCAGAGCGTTGAACGCTGCTGGGGTACAAATGTAATGTCTCCCCATCTGCCGTTGCTGTTATTTATTTATTTTATCCTTTTATTCTTTTATTCTTTTATCTTTATTTATTCTTAGGGGTACAATACAGTATATCTGTATTATATACTTTGTCTGCCCTTTGGTCTGGACTGAGGTTTTTTCTCTTTTTTTTCTCTTGTGCTTTAATACAATGATACATTGTAGCTCTTTCTTGTGATATAAATGTGCTGCTGTGAGTGAACTGCACTTTGCTACTATGCACTTTATATCTCTACTGTGCACTTTAGATCGTTGCTACTGTTGTCATTTGCACTTTAACTATTGTGTCATTTGCACTTTAACTATTGTGTTGCACTTTAAACTGCTGCTCTAGACTGCTTTTACAATGTTCTTTTTGTCTTATTTGTTTTTATGTATGTACTTCGTACTACGCTTCCTGCAATCCAATTTGCCCTTTTGGGACACTTAATAAATCTTGAATCCTTGAATCCTTGAATCCTTGCTCAATGTACAAATACCTCTCCGCTCCATGTATAAGTACCTCTCCGCTCTATGTACAAGTACCTCTCCGCTCCATGTACAAGTACCTCTCCGCTCAATGTACAAATACCTCTCCGCTCCATGTACAAGTAGCTCTCCGCTGAATGTACAAGTGTCGACAGTACCTCTCCGCTCAATGTACAAGTACCTCTCCGCTCAATGTACAAATACCTCTCCGCTCCATGTACAAGTACCTCTCCGCTCAATGTCAAGTATCGACAGTACCTCTCCGCTCCATGTACAAGTACCTCTCCGCTGAATGTACAAGTGTCGACAGTACCTCTCCGCTCAATGTACAAGTACCTCTCCGCTCCATGTACAAGTACCTCTCCGCTCTCATGTACAAGTACCTCTCCGCTCCATGTACAAGTACCTCTCCGCTCAATGTACAAGTACCTCTGCGCTCCATGTACAAGTACCTCTCCGCTCAATGTACAAGTACCTCTCCGCTCAATGTACAAGTGTCGACAGTACCTCTCCGCTCCATGTACAAGTACCTCTCCGCTCAATGTACAAGTGTCGACAGTACCTCTACGCTCAATGTACAAGTGTCGACAGTACCTCTCCGCTCTCATGTACAAGTACCTCTCCGATCCATGTACAAGTACATCTCCGCTCCATGTACAAGTACATCTCCGCTCAATGTACAAGTACCTCTCCGCTCCATGTACAAGTACCTCTCCGCTCCATGTACAAGTACCTCTCCGCTCCATGTACAAGTACCTCTCCGCTCCATGTACAAGTACCTCTCCGCTCAATGTACAAGTACCTCTCCGCTCCATGTACAAGTACCTCTCCGCTCAATGTACAAGTACCTCTCCGCTCCATGTACAAGTACCTCTCCGCTCCATGTACAAGTACCTCTCCGCTCCATGTACAAGTACCTCTCCGCTCCATGTACAAGTACATCTCTGCTCCATGTACAAGTACCTCTCCGCTCAATGTACAAGTACATCTCCGCTCCATGTACAAGTACCTCTCCGCTCCATGTACAAGTACATCTCCGCTCCATGTACAAGTACCTCTCCGCTCCATGTACAAGTACCTCTCCGCTCAATGTACAAGTACATCTCCGCTCCATGTACAAGTACATCTCTGCTCCATGTACAAGTACCTCTCCGCTCAATGTACAAGTACATCTCCGCTCCATGTACAAGTACCTCTCCGCTCCATGTACAAGTACCTCTCCGGTCCATGTACAAGTACCTCTCCGCTCCATGTACAAGTACCTCTCCGCTCCATGTACAAGTACCTCTCCGCTCAATGTCAAGTGTTGACAGTACCTCTCCGCTCCATGTACAAATACCTCTCCGCTCTCATGTACAAGTACCTCTCCGCTCCATGAACAAGTACCTCTCCGCTCAATGTCAAGTGTCGACAGTACCTCTCCGCTCCATGTACAAATACCTCTCCGCTCCATGTACAAGTACCTCTCCGCTCTCATGTACAAGTACCTCTCCGCTCCATGTACAAGTAGCTCTCCGCTCAATGTACAAGTGTCGACAGTACCTTTCCGCTCCATGTACAAATACCTCTCCGCTCTCATGTACAAGTACCTCTCCGCTCCATGTACAAGTACCTCTCCGCTCAATGTACAAATACCTCTCCGCTCCATGTATAAGTACCTCTCTGCTCTATGTACAAGTACCTCTCCGCTCCATGTACAAGTACCTCTCCGCTCAATGTACAAATACCTCTCCGCTCCATGTACAAGTAGCTCTCCGCTGAATGTACAAGTGTCGACAGTACCTCTCCGCTCAATGTACAAGTACCTCTCCGCTCAATGTACAAATACCTCTCCGCTCCATGTACAAGTACCTCTCCGCTCAATGTCAAGTATCGACAGTACCTCTCCGCTCCATGTACAAGTACCTCTCCGCTGAATGTACAAGTGTCGACAGTACCTCTCCGCTCAATGTACAAGTACCTCTCCGCTCCATGTACAAGTACCTCTCCGCTCTCATGTACAAGTACCTCTCCGCTCCATGTACAAGTACCTCTCCCCTCAATGTACAAGTACCTCTGCGCTCCATGTACAAGTACCTCTCCGCTCAATGTACAAGTACCTCTCCGCTCAATGTACAAGTGTCGACAGTACCTCTCCGCTCCATGTACAAGTACCTCTCCGCTCAATGTACAAGTGTCGACAGTACCTCTACGCTCAATGTACAAGTGTCGACAGTACCTCTCCGCTCTCATGTACAAGTACCTCTCCGATCCATGTACAAGTACATCTCCGCTCCATGTACAAGTACATCTCCGCTCAATGTACAAGTACCTCTCCGCTCCATGTACAAGTACCTCTCCGCTCCATGTACAAGTACCTCTCCGCTCCATGTACAAGTACCTCTCCGCTCCATGTACAAGTACCTCTCCGCTCAATGTACAAGTACCTCTCCGCTCCATGTACAAGTACCTCTCCGCTCAATGTACAAGTACCTCTCCGCTCCATGTACAAGTACCTCTCCGCTCCATGTACAAGTACCTCTCCGCTCCATGTACAAGTACCTCTCCGCTCCATGTACAAGTACATCTCTGCTCCATGTACAAGTACCTCTCCGCTCCATGTACAAGTACATCTCCGCTCCATGTACAAGTACCTCTCCGCTCCATGTACAAGTACCTCTCCGCTCAATGTACAAGTACATCTCCGCTCCATGTACAAGTACATCTCTGCTCCATGTACAAGTACCTCTCCGCTCAATGTACAAGTACATCTCCGCTCCATGTACAAGTACCTCTCCGCTCCATGTACAAGTACCTCTCCGGTCCATGTACAAGTACCTCTCCGCTCCATGTACAAGTACCTCTCCGCTCCATGTACAAGTACCTCTCCGCTCAATGTCAAGTGTTGACAGTACCTCTCCGCTCCATGTACAAATACCTCTCCGCTCTCATGTACAAGTACCTCTCCGCTCCATGTACAAGTACCTCTCCGCTCAATGTCAAGTGTCGACAGTACCTCTCCGCTCCATGTACAAATACCTCTCCGTTCCATGTACAAGTACCTCTCCGCTCTCATGTACAAGTACCTCTCCGCTCCATGTACAAGTAGCTCTCCGCTCAATGTACAAGTGTCGACAGTACCTTTCCGCTCCATGTACAAATACCTCTCCGCTCTCATGTACAAGTACCTCTCCGCTCCATGTACAAGTACCTCTCCGCTCAATGTACAAATACCTCTCCGCTCCATGTATAAGTACCTCTCCGCTCTATGTACAAGTACCTCTCCGCTCCATGTACAAGTACCTCTCCGCTCAATGTACAAATACCTCTCCGCTCCATGTACAAGTAGCTCTCCGCTGAATGTACAAGTGTCGACAGTACCTCTCCGCTCAATGTACAAGTACCTCTCCGCTCAATGTACAAATACCTCTCCGCTCAATGTCAAGTATCGACAGTACCTCTCCGCTCCATGTACAAGTACCTCTCCGCTGAATGTACAAGTGTCGACAGTACCTCTCCGCTCAATGTACAAGTACCTCTCCGCTCCATGTACAAGTACCTCTCCGCTCTCATGTACAAGTACCTCTCCGCTCCATGTACAAGTACCTCTCCGCTCAATGTACAAGTACCTCTGCGCTCCATGTACAAGTACCTCTCCGCTCAATGTACAAGTACCTCTCCGCTCAATGTACAAGTGTCGACAGTACCTCTCCGCTCCATGTACAAGTACCTCTCCGCTCAATGTACAAGTGTCGACAGTACCTCTACGCTCAATGTACAAGTGTCGACAGTACCTCTCCGCTCTCATGTACAAGTACCTCTCCGATCCATGTACAAGTACATCTCCGCTCCATGTACAAGTACATCTCCGCTCAATGTACAAGTACCTCTCCGCTCCATGTACAAGTACCTCTCCGCTCCATGTACAAGTACCTCTCCGCTCCATGTACAAGTACCTCTCCGCTCCATGTACAAGTACCTCTCCGCTCAATGTACAAGTACCTCTCCGCTCCATGTACAAGTACCTCTCCGCTCAATGTACAAGTACCTCTCCGCTCCATGTACAAGTACCTCTCCGCTCCATGTACAAGTACCTCTCCGCTCCATGTACAAGTACCTCTCCGCTCCATGTACAAGTACATCTCTGCTCCATGTACAAGTACCTCTCCGCTCAATGTACAAGTACATCTCCGCTCCATGTACAAGTACCTCTCCGCTCCATGTACAAGTACATCTCCGCTCCATGTACAAGTACCTCTCCGCTCCATGTACAAGTACCTCTCCGCTCAATGTACAAGTACATCTCCGCTCCATGTACAAGTACATCTCTGCTCCATGTACAAGTACCTCTCCGCTCAATGTACAAGTACATCTCCGCTCCATGTACAAGTACCTCTCCGCTCCATGTACAAGTACCTCTCCGGTCCATGTACAAGTACCTCTCCGCTCCATGTACAAGTACCTCTCCGCTCCATGTACAAGTACCTCTCCGCTCAATGTCAAGTGTCGACAGTACCTCTCCGCTCCATGTACAAATACCTCTCCGCTCTCATGTACAAGTACCTCTCCGCTCCATGTACAAGTACCTCTCCGCTCAATGTCAAGTGTCGACAGTACCTCTCCGCTCCATGTACAAATACCTCTCCGCTCCATGTACAAGTACCTCTCCGCTCTCATGTACAAGTACCTCTCCGCTCCATGTACAAGTAGCTCTCCGCTCAATGTACAAGTGTCGACAGTACCTTTCCGCTCCATGTACAAATACCTCTCCGCTCTCATGTACAAGTACCTCTCCGCTCCATGTACAAGTACCTCTCCGCTCAATGTACAAATACCTCTCCGCTCCATGTATAAGTACCTCTCCGCTCTATGTACAAGTACCTCTCCGCTCCATGTACAAGTACCTCTCCGCTCAATGTACAAATACCTCTCCGCTCCATGTACAAGTAGCTCTCCGCTGAATGTACAAGTGTCGACAGTACCTCTCCGCTCAATGTACAAGTACCTCTCCGCTCAATGTACAAATACCTCTCCGCTCCATGTACAAGTACCTCTCCGCTCAATGTCAAGTATCGACAGTACCTCTCCGCTCCATGTACAAGTACCTCTCCGCTGAATGTACAAGTGTCGACAGTACCTCTCCGCTCAATGTACAAGTACCTCTCCGCTCCATGTACAAGTACCTCTCCGCTCTCATGTACAAGTACCTCTCCGCTCCATGTACAAGTACCTCTCCGCTCAATGTACAAGTACCTCTGCGCTCCATGTACAAGTACCTCTCCGCTCAATGTACAAGTACCTCTCCGCTCAATGTACAAGTGTCGACAGTACCTCTCCGCTCCATGTACAAGTACCTCTCCGCTCAATGTACAAGTGTCGACAGTACCTCTACGCTCAATGTACAAGTGTCGACAGTACCTCTCCGCTCTCATGTACAAGTACCTCTCCGATCCATGTACAAGTACATCTCCGCTCCATGTACAAGTACATCTCCGCTCAATGTACAAGTACCTCTCCGCTCCATCTACAAGTACCTCTCCGCTCCATGTACAAGTACCTCTCCGCTCCATGTACAAGTACCTCTCCGCTCCATGTACAAGTACCTCTCCGCTCAATGTACAAGTACCTCTCCGCTCCATGTACAAGTACCTCTCCGCTCAATGTACAAGTACCTCTCCGCTCCATGTACAAGTACCTCTCCGCTCCATGTACAAGTACCTCTCCGCTCCATGTACAAGTACCTCTCCGCTCAATGTCAAGTATCGACAGTACCTCTCCGCTCCATGTACAAGTACCTCTCCGCTGAATGTACAAGTGTCGACAGTACCTCTCCGCTCAATGTACAAGTACCTCTCCGCTCCATGTACAAGTACCTCTCCGCTCTCATGTACAAGTACCTCTCCGCTCCATGTACAAGTACCTCTCCGCTCAATGTACAAGTACCTCTGCGCTCCATGTACAAGTACCTCTCCGCTCAATGTACAAGTACCTCTCCGCTCAATGTACAAGTGTCGACAGTACCTCTCCGCTCCATGTACAAGTACCTCTCCGCTCAATGTACAAGTGTCGACAGTACCTCTCCGCTCCATGTACAAGTACCTCTCCGCTCCATGTACAAGTACATCTCTGCTCCATGTACAAGTACCTCTCCGCTCAATGTACAAGTACATCTCCGCTCCATGTACAAGTACCTCTCCGCTCCATGTACAAGTACATCTCCGCTCCATGTACAAGTACCTCTCCGCTCCATGTACAAGTACCTCTCCGCTCAATGTACAAGTACATCTCCGCTCCATGTACAAGTACATCTCTGCTCCATGTACAAGTACCTCTCCGCTCAATGTACAAGTACATCTCCGCTCCATGTACAAGTACCTCTCCGCTCCATGTACAAGTACCTCTCCGGTCCATGTACAAGTACCTCTCCGCTCCATGTACAAGTACCTCTCCGCTCCATGTACAAGTACCTCTCCGCTCAATGTCAAGTGTTGACAGTACCTCTCCGCTCCATGTACAAATACCTCTCCGCTCTCATGTACAAGTACCTCTCCGCTCCATGAACAAGTACCTCTCCGCTCAATGTCAAGTGTCGACAGTACCTCTCCGCTCCATGTACAAATACCTCTCCGCTCCATGTACAAGTACCTCTCCGCTCTCATGTACAAGTACCTCTCCGCTCCATGTACAAGTAGCTCTCCGCTCAATGTACAAGTGTCGACAGTACCTTTCCGCTCCATGTACAAATACCTCTCCGCTCTCATGTACAAGTACCTCTCCGCTCCATGTACAAGTACCTCTCCGCTCAATGTACAAATACCTCTCCGCTCCATGTATAAGTACCTCTCCGCTCTATGTACAAGTACCTCTCCGCTCCATGTACAAGTACCTCTCCGCTCAATGTACAAATACCTCTCCGCTCCATGTACAAGTAGCTCTCCGCTGAATGTACAAGTGTCGACAGTACCTCTCCGCTCAATGTACAAGTACCTCTCCGCTCAATGTACAAATACCTCTCCGCTCCATGTACAAGTACCTCTCCGCTCAATGTCAAGTATCGACAGTACCTCTCCGCTCCATGTACAAGTACCTCTCCGCTGAATGTACAAGTGTCGACAGTACCTCTCCGCTCAATGTACAAGTACCTCTCCGCTCCATGTACAAGTACCTCTCCGCTCTCATGTACAAGTACCTCTCCGCTCCATGTACAAGTACCTCTCCCCTCAATGTACAAGTACCTCTGCGCTCCATGTACAAGTACCTCTCCGCTCAATGTACAAGTACCTCTCCGCTCAATGTACAAGTGTCGACAGTACCTCTCCGCTCCATGTACAAGTACCTCTCCGCTCAATGTACAAGTGTCGACAGTACCTCTACGCTCAATGTACAAGTGTCGACAGTACCTCTCCGCTCTCATGTACAAGTACCTCTCCGATCCATGTACAAGTACATCTCCGCTCCATGTACAAGTACATCTCCGCTCAATGTACAAGTACCTCTCCGCTCCATGTACAAGTACCTCTCCGCTCCATGTACAAGTACCTCTCCGCTCCATGTACAAGTACCTCTCCGCTCCATGTACAAGTACCTCTCCGCTCAATGTACAAGTACCTCTCCGCTCCATGTACAAGTACCTCTCCGCTCAATGTACAAGTACCTCTCCGCTCCATGTACAAGTACCTCTCCGCTCCATGTACAAGTACCTCTCCGCTCCATGTACAAGTACCTCTCCGCTCCATGTACAAGTACATCTCTGCTCCATGTACAAGTACCTCTCCGCTCCATGTACAAGTACATCTCCGCTCCATGTACAAGTACCTCTCCGCTCCATGTACAAGTACCTCTCCGCTCAATGTACAAGTACATCTCCGCTCCATGTACAAGTACATCTCTGCTCCATGTACAAGTACCTCTCCGCTCAATGTACAAGTACATCTCCGCTCCATGTACAAGTACCTCTCCGCTCCATGTACAAGTACCTCTCCGGTCCATGTACAAGTACCTCTCCGCTCCATGTACAAGTACCTCTCCGCTCCATGTACAAGTACCTCTCCGCTCAATGTCAAGTGTTGACAGTACCTCTCCGCTCCATGTACAAATACCTCTCCGCTCTCATGTACAAGTACCTCTCCGCTCCATGTACAAGTACCTCTCCGCTCAATGTCAAGTGTCGACAGTACCTCTCCGCTCCATGTACAAATACCTCTCCGTTCCATGTACAAGTACCTCTCCGCTCTCATGTACAAGTACCTCTCCGCTCCATGTACAAGTAGCTCTCCGCTCAATGTACAAGTGTCGACAGTACCTTTCCGCTCCATGTACAAATACCTCTCCGCTCTCATGTACAAGTACCTCTCCGCTCCATGTACAAGTACCTCTCCGCTCAATGTACAAATACCTCTCCGCTCCATGTATAAGTACCTCTCCGCTCTATGTACAAGTACCTCTCCGCTCCATGTACAAGTACCTCTCCGCTCAATGTACAAATACCTCTCCGCTCCATGTACAAGTAGCTCTCCGCTGAATGTACAAGTGTCGACAGTACCTCTCCGCTCAATGTACAAGTACCTCTCCGCTCAATGTACAAATACCTCTCCGCTCAATGTCAAGTATCGACAGTACCTCTCCGCTCCATGTACAAGTACCTCTCCGCTGAATGTACAAGTGTCGACAGTACCTCTCCGCTCAATGTACAAGTACCTCTCCGCTCCATGTACAAGTACCTCTCCGCTCTCATGTACAAGTACCTCTCCGCTCCATGTACAAGTACCTCTCCGCTCAATGTACAAGTACCTCTGCGCTCCATGTACAAGTACCTCTCCGCTCAATGTACAAGTACCTCTCCGCTCAATGTACAAGTGTCGACAGTACCTCTCCGCTCCATGTACAAGTACCTCTCCGCTCAATGTACAAGTGTCGACAGTACCTCTACGCTCAATGTACAAGTGTCGACAGTACCTCTCCGCTCTCATGTACAAGTACCTCTCCGATCCATGTACAAGTACATCTCCGCTCCATGTACAAGTACATCTCCGCTCAATGTACAAGTACCTCTCCGCTCCATGTACAAGTACCTCTCCGCTCCATGTACAAGTACCTCTCCGCTCCATGTACAAGTACCTCTCCGCTCCATGTACAAGTACCTCTCCGCTCAATGTACAAGTACCTCTCCGCTCCATGTACAAGTACCTCTCCGCTCAATGTACAAGTACCTCTCCGCTCCATGTACAAGTACCTCTCCGCTCCATGTACAAGTACCTCTCCGCTCCATGTACAAGTACCTCTCCGCTCCATGTACAAGTACATCTCTGCTCCATGTACAAGTACCTCTCCGCTCAATGTACAAGTACATCTCCGCTCCATGTACAAGTACCTCTCCGCTCCATGTACAAGTACATCTCCGCTCCATGTACAAGTACCTCTCCGCTCCATGTACAAGTACCTCTCCGCTCAATGTACAAGTACATCTCCGCTCCATGTACAAGTACATCTCTGCTCCATGTACAAGTACCTCTCCGCTCAATGTACAAGTACATCTCCGCTCCATGTACAAGTACCTCTCCGCTCCATGTACAAGTACCTCTCCGGTCCATGTACAAGTACCTCTCCGCTCCATGTACAAGTACCTCTCCGCTCCATGTACAAGTACCTCTCCGCTCAATGTCAAGTGTCGACAGTACCTCTCCGCTCCATGTACAAATACCTCTCCGCTCTCATGTACAAGTACCTCTCCGCTCCATGTACAAGTACCTCTCCGCTCAATGTCAAGTGTCAACAGTACCTCTCCGCTCCATGTACAAATACCTCTCCGCTCCATGTACAAGTACCTCTCCGCTCTCATGTACAAGTACCTCTCCGCTCCATGTACAAGTAGCTCTCCGCTCAATGTACAAGTGTCGACAGTACCTTTCCGCTCCATGTACAAATACCTCTCCGCTCTCATGTACAAGTACCTCTCCGCTCCATGTACAAGTACCTCTCCGCTCAATGTACAAATACCTCTCCGCTCCATGTATAAGTACCTCTCCGCTCTATGTACAAGTACCTCTCCGCTCCATGTACAAGTACCTCTCCGCTCAATGTACAAATACCTCTCCGCTCCATGTACAAGTAGCTCTCCGCTGAATGTACAAGTGTCGACAGTACCTCTCCGCTCAATGTACAAGTACCTCTCCGCTCAATGTACAAATACCTCTCCGCTCCATGTACAAGTACCTCTCCGCTCAATGTCAAGTATCGACAGTACCTCTCCGCTCCATGTACAAGTACCTCTCCGCTGAATGTACAAGTGTCGACAGTACCTCTCCGCTCAATGTACAAGTACCTCTCCGCTCCATGTACAAGTACCTCTCCGCTCTCATGTACAAGTACCTCTCCGCTCCATGTACAAGTACCTCTCCGCTCAATGTACAAGTACCTCTGCGCTCCATGTACAAGTACCTCTCCGCTCAATGTACAAGTACCTCTCCGCTCAATGTACAAGTGTCGACAGTACCTCTCCGCTCCATGTACAAGTACCTCTCCGCTCAATGTACAAGTGTCGACAGTACCTCTACGCTCAATGTACAAGTGTCGACAGTACCTCTCCGCTCTCATGTACAAGTACCTCTCCGATCCATGTACAAGTACATCTCCGCTCCATGTACAAGTACATCTCCGCTCAATGTACAAGTACCTCTCCGCTCCATCTACAAGTACCTCTCCGCTCCATGTACAAGTACCTCTCCGCTCCATGTACAAGTACCTCTCCGCTCCATGTACAAGTACCTCTCCGCTCAATGTACAAGTACCTCTCCGCTCCATGTACAAGTACCTCTCCGCTCAATGTACAAGTACCTCTCCGCTCCATGTACAAGTACCTCTCCGCTCCATGTACAAGTACCTCTCCGCTCCATGTACAAGTACCTCTCCGCTCAATGTCAAGTATCGACAGTACCTCTCCGCTCCATGTACAAGTACCTCTCCGCTGAATGTACAAGTGTCGACAGTACCTCTCCGCTCAATGTACAAGTACCTCTCCGCTCCATGTACAAGTACCTCTCCGCTCTCATGTACAAGTACCTCTCCGCTCCATGTACAAGTACCTCTCCGCTCAATGTACAAGTACCTCTGCGCTCCATGTACAAGTACCTCTCCGCTCAATGTACAAGTACCTCTCCGCTCAATGTACAAGTGTCGACAGTACCTCTCCGCTCCATGTACAAGTACCTCTCCGCTCAATGTACAAGTGTCGACAGTACCTCTACGCTCAATGTACAAGTGTCGACAGTACCTCTCCGCTCTCATGTACAAGTACCTCTCCGATCCATGTACAAGTACATCTCCGCTCCATGTACAAGTACATCTCCGCTCAATGTACAAGTACCTCTCCGCTCCATGTACAAGTACCTCTCCGCTCCATGTACAAGTACCTCTCCGCTCCATGTACAAGTACCTCTCCGCTCCATGTACAAGTACCTCTCCGCTCAATGTACAAGTACCTCTCCGCTCCATGTACAAGTACCTCTCCGCTCCATGTACAAGTACCTCTCCGCTCCATGTACAAGTACCTCTCCGCTCAATGTACAAGTACCTCTCCGCTCCATGTACAAGTACCTCTCCGCTCCATGTACAAGTACCTCTCCACTCCATGTACAAGTACCTCTCCGCTCAATGTACAAGTACCTCTCCGCTCCCTGTACAAGTACATCTCCGCTCCATGTACAAGTACCTCTCCGCTCCATGTACAAGTACCTCTCCGCTCAATGTACAAGTGTCGACAGTACCTCTCCGCTCCATGTACAAGTACCTCTCCGCTCCATGTACAAGTACCTCTCCGCTCAATGTACAAGTGTCGACAGTACCTCTCCGCTCCATCTACAAGTACCTCTCCGCTCAATGTACAAGTACCTCTCCGCTGAATGTACAAGTACCTCTCCGCTCCATGTACAAGTACCTCTCCGCTCCATGTACAAATACCTCTCCGCTCCATGTACAAGTACCTCTCCGCTCCATGTACAAGCACCTCTCCGCTACATGTACAAGTACCTCTCCGCTCCATGTACAAGTACCTCTCCGCTCCATGTACAAGTACCTCTCCGCTCAATGTACAAGTACCTCTCCGCTCCATGTACAAATACCTCTCCGCTCCATGTACAAATACCTCTCCGCTCCATGTACAAGTACCTCTCCGCTCCATGTACCAGTACCTCTCCGCTCAATGTACAAGTACATCTCCGCTCAATGTACAAGTACATCTCCGCTCAATGTACAAGTACGTCTCCGCTCAATGTACAAGTACCTCTCCGCTCAATGTACAAGTACCTCTCCGCTCCATGTACAAGTACCTCTCCGCTCAATGTACAAGTACGTCTCCGCTCAATGTACAAGTACATCTCCGCTCCATGTACCAGTACCTCTCCGCTCAATGTACAAGTACATCTCCGCTCCATGTACAAGTACCTCTCCGCTCAATGTACAAGTACCTCTCCGCTCAATGTACAAGTACATCTCCGCTCCATGTACCAGTACCTCTCCGCTCAATGTACAAGTACATCTGCGCTCCATGTAGGGCTGGGTATCGTTCAAAATTTTTCGATATCGATACCGTTTCGATACTTGGATTTCGATACCGGTTCCTGAACGATACTTTTTTCGATACCAATTTTTAGAAAAATCCATTTTAACAAAAATAAAACTGCATTACACATTGAAATTATTTTACAAATCTTTAGTTTCCCCCCATCTTAAGTTTTACAGCAGAAAAAAATAAAACCTACTGTATTTAACATAACTTTAAGTTCTCTAAACGTATTGCCGTCCCTACAAAAAATATTGGAGTACTACAAAGGAAAGAAATGTAGCTAAAACAAATAAATCAGTGGAATAGTTTTCAGTGCAAAACAGAGAGTTGCAAATCAGGGTTTAATGCTCACTGATGCAACAGAACTCTATTCTTGTACAAACTGATGAGATGGCTCCACTTCATGCATGGAAGACTAGTTGAGCATTGACTAGCCTATCAATATAGCCTTATATGCCACAAAGTGAATCGCATTTATATTCAACAAACTATCATGACATCAGCGTTTGTTAACGAGTTGCTAAAAATACATGGGCGATAACTGCCCGCTTGCACATAACGCTAATTAATTAAACATTAACGCTAGCGTTGCAGATCAGTGTGCTCACTGCTGCAACAGAACGTCATTCTTGTCAAATCTGACGAGACAGCTCAACTTCACTGACTAGCCAATCAATATAAATGAATCGCATTTACATTCAACAAACTATCATGACATCAGCGTTTGTTAACGAGTTGCTAAAAATACACAATGCCCGCTTGCGCATAACGTTACGGCGGCAATTAATTAAACGATCTAATGCTACAACTCACAGCCAGATGCATGGATTTGTCAGACTGAGGGATCTGATAACCGCTAACTTGCGGTAAGCTGAGCTGACCCACCTCTCAATTATTTCTCTTGTCTGTGGAAACCAGTCCGTGTTGTTTCTGTTTCTTTTCCTGCTTTTCATCATCTTCGCCATATGGTAATCCAGGATAGGAGTAGCTTGAGTGGCTAACTTCTTGTATACTATCCGCACCGCACGCCTGGCTCACAGTCACAACAAACACACCGGCTAAAGTGGGCGTAACGTTTCCTGCATGCCTCTACATGACAGCCAATCACCAGCCGTATTAGAGCGCGGCGTGGAAGCATGTCGCATGCTTATAGGCTCAATGACGCTGTTTTGTTTTGGTATCGAAAATTGGTATCGATTGACAAGGGAGGCTTCGATACCCCTTAGTATCGATGTTTCCATTTCGGTGCCAAGTAAGTATCGAAACTCGATACCCAGCCCTAGCTCCATGTACAAGTACCTCTCCGCTCAATGTACAAGTACCTCTCCGCTCAATGTACAAGTACCTCTCCGCTCCATGTACAAGTACCTCTCCGCTCCATGTACAAGTACCTCTCCGCTCCATGTACAAGTACCTCTCCGCTCCATGTACAAGTACATCTCTGCTCCATGTACAAGTACCTCTCCGCTCAATGTACAAGTACATCTCCGCTCCATGTACAAGTACCTCTCCGCTCCATGTACAAGTACATCTCCGCTCCATGTACAAGTACCTCTCCGCTCCATGTACAAGTACCTCTCCGCTCAATGTACAAGTACCTCTCCGCTCCATGTACAAGTACATCTCCGCTCCATGTACAAGTACCTCTCCGCTCAATGTACAAGTACATCTCCGCTCCATGTACAAGTACATCTCCACTCCATGTACAAGTACCTCTCCGCTCAATGTACAAGTACATCTCCGCTCCATGTACCAGTACCTCTCCGCTCAATGTACAAGTACATCTCCACTCCATGTACAAGTACCTCTCCGCTCAATGTACAAGTACATCTCCGCTCCATGTACCAGTACCTCTCCGCTCAATGTACAAGTACATCTCCACTCCATGTACAAGTACCTCTCCGCTCAATGTACAAGTACATCTCCGCTCCATGTACCAGTACCTCTCCGCTCAATGTACAAGTACATCTCCGCTCCATGTACAAGTACCTCTCCGCTCAATGTACAAGTACCTCTCCGCTCAATGTACAAGTACATCTCCGCTCCATGTACCAGTACCTCTCCGCTCAATGTACAAGTACATCTGCGCTCCATGTAGGGCTGGGTATCGTTCAAAATTTTTCGATATCGATACCGTTTCGATACTTGGATTTCGATACCGGTTCCTGAACGATACTTTTTTCGATACCAATTTTTAGAAAAATCCATTTTAACAAAAATAAAACTGCATTACACATTGAAATTATTTTACAAATCTTTAGTTTCCCCCCATCTTAAGTTTTACAGCAGAAAAAAATAAAACCTACTGTATTTAACATAACTTTAAGTTCTCTAAACGTATTGCCGTCCCTACAAAAAATATTGGAGTACTACAAAGGAAAGAAATGTAGCTAAAACAAATAAATCAGTGGAATAGTTTTCAGTGCAAAACAGAGAGTTGCAAATCAGGGTTTAATGCTCACTGATGCAACAGAACTCTATTCTTGTACAAACTGATGAGATGGCTCCACTTCATGCATGGAAGACTAGTTGAGCATTGACTAGCCTATCAATATAGCCTTATATGCCACAAAGTGAATCGCATTTATATTCAACAAACTATCATGACATCAGCGTTTGTTAACGAGTTGCTAAAAATACATGGGCGATAACTGCCCGCTTGCACATAACGCTAATTAATTAAACATTAACGCTAGCGTTGCAGATCAGTGTGCTCACTGCTGCAACAGAACGTCATTCTTGTCAAATCTGACGAGACAGCTCAACTTCACTGACTAGCCAATCAATATAAATGAATCGCATTTACATTCAACAAACTATCATGACATCAGCGTTTGTTAACGAGTTGCTAAAAATACACAATGCCCGCTTGCGCATAACGTTACGGCGGCAATTAATTAAACGATCTAATGCTACAACTCACAGCCAGATGCATGGATTTGTCAGACTGAGGGATCTGATAACCGCTAACTTGCGGTAAGCTGAGCTGACCCACCTCTCAATTATTTCTCTTGTCTGTGGAAACCAGTCCGTGTTGTTTCTGTTTCTTTTCCTGCTTTTCATCATCTTCGCCATATGGTAATCCAGGATAGGAGTAGCTTGAGTGGCTAACTTCTTGTATACTATCCGCACCGCACGCCTGGCTCACAGTCACAACAAACACACCGGCTAAAGTGGGCGTAACGTTTCCTGCATGCCTCTACATGACAGCCAATCACCAGCCGTATTAGAGCGCGGCGTGCAAGCATGTCGCATGCTTATAGGCTCAATGACGCTGTTTTGTTTTGGTATCGAAAATTGGTATCGATTGACAAGGGAGGCTTCGATACCCCTTAGTATCGATGTTTCCATTTCGGTGCCAAGTAAGTATCGAAACTCGATACCCAGCCCTAGCTCCATGTACAAGTACCTCTCCGCTCAATGTACAAGTACCTCTCCGCTCAATGTACAAGTACCTCTCCGCTCCATGTACAAGTACCTCTCCGCTCCATGTACAAGTACCTCTCCGCTCCATGTACAAGTACATCTCTGCTCCATGTACAAGTACCTCTCCGCTCAATGTACAAGTACATCTCCGCTCCATGTACAAGTACCTCTCCGCTCCATGTACAAGTACATCTCCGCTCCATGTACAAGTACCTCTCCGCTCCATGTACAAGTACCTCTCCGCTCAATGTACAAGTACATCTCCGCTCCATGTACAAGTACATCTCTGCTCCATGTACAAGTACCTCTCCGCTCAATGTACAAGTACATCTCCGCTCCATGTACAAGTACCTCTCCGCTCCATGTACAAGTACCTCTCCGGTCCATGTACAAGTACCTCTCCGCTCCATGTACAAGTACCTCTCCGCTCCATGTACAAGTACCTCTCCGCTCAATGTCAAGTGTCGACAGTACCTCTCCGCTCCATGTACAAGTACATCTCCACTCCATGTACAAGTACCTCTCCGCTCAATGTACAAGTACATCTCCGCTCCATGTACCAGTACCTCTCCGCTCAATGTACAAGTACATCTCCACTCCATGTACAAGTACCTCTCCGCTCAATGTACAAGTACATCTCCGCTCCATGTACCAGTACCTCTCCGCTCAATGTACAAGTACATCTCCACTCCATGTACAAGTACCTCTCCGCTCAATGTACAAGTACATCTCCGCTCCATGTACCAGTACCTCTCCGCTCAATGTACAAGTACATCTCCGCTCCATGTACAAGTACCTCTCCGCTCAATGTACAAGTACCTCTCCGCTCAATGTACAAGTACATCTCCGCTCCATGTACCAGTACCTCTCCGCTCAATGTACAAGTACATCTGCGCTCCATGTAGGGCTGGGTATCGTTCAAAATTTTTCGATATCGATACCGTTTCGATACTTGGATTTCGATACCGGTTCCTGAACGATACTTTTTTCGATACCAATTTTTAGAAAAATCCATTTTAACAAAAATAAAACTGCATTACACATTGAAATTATTTTACAAATCTTTAGTTTCCCCCCATCTTAAGTTTTACAGCAGAAAAAAATAAAACCTACTGTATTTAACATAACTTTAAGTTCTCTAAACGTATTGCCGTCCCTACAAAAAATATTGGAGTACTACAAAGGAAAGAAATGTAGCTAAAACAAATAAATCAGTGGAATAGTTTTCAGTGCAAAACAGAGAGTTGCAAATCAGGGTTTAATGCTCACTGATGCAACAGAACTCTATTCTTGTACAAACTGATGAGATGGCTCCACTTCATGCATGGAAGACTAGTTGAGCATTGACTAGCCTATCAATATAGCCTTATATGCCACAAAGTGAATCGCATTTATATTCAACAAACTATCATGACATCAGCGTTTGTTAACGAGTTGCTAAAAATACATGGGCGATAACTGCCCGCTTGCACATAACGCTAATTAATTAAACATTAACGCTAGCGTTGCAGATCAGTGTGCTCACTGCTGCAACAGAACGTCATTCTTGTCAAATCTGACGAGACAGCTCAACTTCACTGACTAGCCAATCAATATAAATGAATCGCATTTACATTCAACAAACTATCATGACATCAGCGTTTGTTAACGAGTTGCTAAAAATACACAATGCCCGCTTGCGCATAACGTTACGGCGGCAATTAATTAAACGATCTAATGCTACAACTCACAGCCAGATGCATGGATTTGTCAGACTGAGGGATCTGATAACCGCTAACTTGCGGTAAGCTGAGCTGACCCACCTCTCAATTATTTCTCTTGTCTGTGGAAACCAGTCCGTGTTGTTTCTGTTTCTTTTCCTGCTTTTCATCATCTTCGCCATATGGTAATCCAGGGTAGGAGTAGCTTGAGTGGCTAACTTCTTGTATACTATCCGCACCGCACGCCTGGCTCACAGTCACAACAAACACACCGGCTAAAGTGGGCGTAACGTTTCCTGCATGCCTCTACATGACAGCCAATCACCAGCCGTATTAGAGCGCGGCGTGCAAGCATGTCGCATGCTTATAGGCTCAATGACGCTGTTTTGTTTTGGTATCGAAAATTGGTATCGATTGACAAGGGAGGCTTCGATACCCCTTAGTATCGATGTTTCCATTTCGGTGCCAAGTAAGTATCGAAACTCGATACCCAGCCCTAGCTCCATGTACAAGTACCTCTCCGCTCAATGTACAAGTACCTCTCCGCTCAATGTACAAGTACCTCTCCGCTCCATGTACAAGTACCTCTCCGCTCCATGTACAAGTACCTCTCCGCTCCATGTACAAGTACATCTCTGCGCCATGTACAAGTACCTCTCCGCTCAATGTACAAGTACATCTCCGCTCCATGTACAAGTACCTCTCCGCTCCATGTACAAGTACATCTCCGCTCCATGTACAAGTACCTCTCCGCTCCATGTACAAGTACCTCTCCGCTCAATGTACAAGTACATCTCCGCTCCATGTACAAGTACATCTCTGCTCCATGTACAAGTACCTCTCCGCTCAATGTACAAGTACATCTCCGCTCCATGTACAAGTACCTCTCCGCTCCATTTACAAGTACCTCTCCGGTCCATGTACAAGTACCTCTCCGCTCCATGTACAAGTACCTCTCCGCTCCATGTACAAGTACCTCTCCACTCAATGTCAAGTGTCGACAGTACCTCTCCGCTCCATGTACAAATACCTCTCCGCTCTCATGTACAAGTACCTCTCCGCTCCATGTACAAGTACCTCTCCGCTCAATGTCAAGTGTCGACAGTACCTCTCCGCTCCATGTACAAATACCTTTCCGCTCCATGTACAAATACCTCTCCGCTCTCATGTACAAGTACCTCTCCGCTCCATGTACAAGTAGCTCTCCGCTCAATGTACAAGTGTCGACAGTACCTTTCCGCTCCATGTACAAATACCTCTCCGCTCTCATGTACAAGTACCTCTCCGCTCCATGTACAAGTACCTCTCCGCTCCATGTATAAGTACCTCTCCGCTCTATGTACAAGTACCTCTCCGCTCCATGTACAAGTACCTCTCCGCTCAATGTACAAATACCTCTCCGCTCCATGTACAAGTAGCTCTCCGCTGAATGTACAAGTGTCGACAGTACCTCTCCGCTCAATGTACAAGTACCTCTCCGCTCAATGTACAAATACCTCTCCGCTCCATGTACAAGTACCTCTCCGCTCAATGTCAAGTATCGACAGTACCTCTCCGCTCCATGTACAAGTACCTCTCCGCTGAATGTACAAGTGTCGACAGTACCTCTCCGCTCAATGTACAAGTACCTCTCCGCTCCATGTACAAGTACCTCTCCGCTCTCATGTACAAGTACCTCTCCGCTCCATGTACAAGTACCTCTCCGCTCAATGTACAAGTACCTCTGCGCTCCATGTACAAGTACCTCTCCGCTCAATGTACAAGTACCTCTCCGCTCAATGTACAAGTGTCGACAGTACCTCTCCGCTCCATGTACAAGTACCTCTCCGCTCAATGTACAAGTGTCGACAGTACCTCTACGCTCAATGTACAAGTGTCGACAGTACCTCTCCGCTCTCATGTACAAGTACCTCTCCGATCCATGTACAAGTACATCTCCGCTCCATGTACAAGTACATCTCCGCTCAATGTACAAGTACCTCTCCGCTCCATGTACAAGTACCTCTCCGCTCCATGTACAAGTACCTCTCCGCTCCATGTACAAGTACCTCTCCGCTCCATGTACAAGTACCTCTCCGCTCAATGTACAAGTACCTCTCCGCTCCATGTACAAGTACCTCTCCGCTCAATGTACAAGTACCTCTCCGCTCCATGTACAAGTACCTCTCCGCTCCATGTACAAGTACCTCTCCGCTCCATGTACAAGTACCTCTCCGCTCCATGTACAAGTACATCTCTGCTCCATGTACAAGTACCTCTCCGCTCAATGTACAAGTACATCTCCGCTCCATGTACAAGTACCTCTCCGCTCCATGTACAAGTACATCTCCGCTCCATGTACAAGTACCTCTCCGCTCCATGTACAAGTACCTCTCCGCTCAATGTACAAGTACATCTCCGCTCCATGTACAAGTACATCTCTGCTCCATGTACAAGTACCTCTCCGCTCAATGTACAAGTACCTCTCCGCTCCATGTACAAGTACCTCTCCGGTCCATGTACAAGTACCTCTCCGCTCCATGTACAAGTACCTCTCCGCTCCATGTACAAGTACCTCTCCGCTCAATGTCAAGTGTCGACAGTACCTCTCCGCTCCATGTACAAATACCTCTCCGCTCTCATGTACAAGTACCTCTCCGCTCCATGTACAAGTACCTCTCCGCTCAATGTCAAGTGTCGACAGTACCTCTCCGCTCCATGTACAAATACCTCTCCGCTCCATGTACAAGTACCTCTCCGCTCTCATGTACAAGTACCTCTCCGCTCCATGTACAAGTAGCTCTCCGCTCAATGTACAAGTGTCGACAGTACCTTTCCGCTCCATGTACAAATACCTCTCCGCTCTCATGTACAAGTACCTCTCCGCTCCATGTACAAGTACCTCTCCGCTCAATGTACAAATACCTCTCCGCTCCATGTATAAGTACCTCTCCGCTCTATGTACAAGTACCTCTCCGCTCCATGTACAAGTACCTCTCCGCTCAATGTACAAATACCTCTCCGCTCCATGTACAAGTAGCTCTCCGCTGAATGTACAAGTGTCGACAGTACCTCTCCGCTCAATGTACAAGTACCTCTCCGCTCAATGTACAAATACCTCTCCGCTCCATGTACAAGTACCTCTCCGCTCAATGTCAAGTATCGACAGTACCTCTCCGCTCCATGTACAAGTACCTCTCCGCTGAATGTACAAGTGTCGACAGTACCTCTCCGCTCAATGTACAAGTACCTCTCCGCTCAATGTCAAGTATCGACAGTACCTCTCCGCTCCATGTACAAGTACCTCTCCGCTGAATGTACAAGTGTCGACAGTACCTCTCCGCTCAATGTACAAGTACCTCTCCGCTCCATGTACAAGTACCTCTCCGCTCTCATGTACAAGTACCTCTCCGCTCCATGTACAAGTACCTCTCCCCTCAATGTACAAGTACCTCTGCGCTCCATGTACAAGTACCTCTCCGCTCAATGTACAAGTACCTCTCCGCTCAATGTACAAGTGTCGACAGTACCTCTCCGCTCCATGTACAAGTACCTCTCCGCTCAATGTACAAGTGTCGACAGTACCTCTACGCTCAATGTACAAGTGTCGACAGTACCTCTCCGCTCTCATGTACAAGTACCTCTCCGATCCATGTACAAGTACATCTCTGCTCCATGTACAAGTACATCTCCGCTCAATGTACAAGTACCTCTCCGCTCCATGTACAAGTACCTCTCCGCTCCATGTACAAGTACCTCTCCGCTCCATGTACAAGTACCTCTCCGCTCCATGTACAAGTACCTCTCCGCTCAATGTACAAGTACCTCTCCGCTCCATGTACAAGTACCTCTCCGCTCCATGTACAAGTACCTCTCCGCTCCATGTACAAGTACCTCTCCGCTCCATGTACAAGTACCTCTCCGCTCAATGTATAAGTACCTCTCCGCTCCATGTACAAGTACCTCTCCGCTCAATGTACAAGTACATCTCCGCTCCATGTACAAGTACATCTCCGCTCCATGTACAAGTACCTCTCCGCTCCATGTACAAGTACCTCTCCGCTCCATGTACAAGTACATCTCCGCTCCATGTACAAGTACCTCTCCGCTCAATGTACAAGTACATCTCCGCTCCATGTACAAGTACCTCTCCGCTCAATGTACAAGTACCTCTCCGCTCAATGTACAAGTACATCTCCGCTCCATGTACCAGTACCTCTCCGCTCAATGTACAAGTACATCTGCGCTCCATGTAGGGCTGGGTATCGTTCAAAATTTTTCGATATCGATACCGTTTCGATACTTGGATTTCGATACCGGTTCCTGAACGATACTTTTTTCGATACCAATTTTTAGAAAAATCCATTTTAACAAAAATAAAACTGCATTACACATTGAAATTATTTTACAAATCTTTAGTTTCCCCCCATCTTAAGTTTTACAGCAGAAAAAAATAAAACCTACTGTATTTAACATAACTTTAAGTTCTCTAAACGTATTGCCGTCCCTACAAAAAATATTGGAGTACTACAAAGGAAAGAAATGTAGCTAAAACAAATAAATCAGTGGAATAGTTTTCAGTGCAAAACAGAGAGTTGCAAATCAGGGTTTAATGCTCACTGATGCAACAGAACTCTATTCTTGTACAAACTGATGAGATGGCTCCACTTCATGCATGGAAGACTAGTTGAGCATTGACTAGCCTATCAATATAGCCTTATATGCCACAAAGTGAATCGCATTTATATTCAACAAACTATCATGACATCAGCGTTTGTTAACGAGTTGCTAAAAATACATGGGCGATAACTGCCCGCTTGCACATAACGCTAATTAATTAAACATTAACGCTAGCGTTGCAGATCAGTGTGCTCACTGCTGCAACAGAACGTCATTCTTGTCAAATCTGACGAGACAGCTCAACTTCACTGACTAGCCAATCAATATAAATGAATCGCATTTACATTCAACAAACTATCATGACATCAGCGTTTGTTAACGAGTTGCTAAAAATACACAATGCCCGCTTGCGCATAACGTTACGGCGGCAATTAATTAAACGATCTAATGCTACAACTCACAGCCAGATGCATGGATTTGTCAGACTGAGGGATCTGATAACCGCTAACTTGCGGTAAGCTGAGCTGACCCACCTCTCAATTATTTCTCTTGTCTGTGGAAACCAGTCCGTGTTGTTTCTGTTTCTTTTCCTGCTTTTCATCATCTTCGCCATATGGTAATCCAGGATAGGAGTAGCTTGAGTGGCTAACTTCTTGTATACTATCCGCACCGCACGCCTGGCTCACAGTCACAACAAACACACCGGCTAAAGTGGGCGTAACGTTTCCTGCATGCCTCTACATGACAGCCAATCACCAGCCGTATTAGAGCGCAGCGTGCAAGCATGTCACATGCTTATAGGCTCAATGACGCTGTTTTGTTTTGGTATCGAAAATTGGTATCGATTGACAAGGGAGGCTTCGATACCCCTTAGTATCGATGTTTCCATTTCGGTGCCAAGTAAGTATCGAAACTCGATACCCAGCCCTAGCTCCATGTACAAGTACCTCTCCGCTCAATGTACAAGTACCTCTCCGCTCAATGTACAAGTACCTCTCCGCTCCATGTACAAGTACCTCTCCGCTCCATGTACAAGTACCTCTCCGCTCCATGTACAAGTACATCTCTGCTCCATGTACAAGTACCTCTCCGCTCAATGTACAAGTACATCTCCGCTCCATGTACAAGTACCTCTCCGCTCCATGTACAAGTACATCTCCGCTCCATGTACAAGTACCTCTCCGCTCCATGTACAAGTACCTCTCCGCTCAATGTACAAGTACATCTCCGCTCCATGTACAAGTACATCTCTGCTCCATGTACAAGTACCTCTCCGCTCAATGTACAAGTACATCTCCGCTCCATGTACAAGTACCTCTCCGCTCCATGTACAAGTACCTCTCCGGTCCATGTACAAGTACCTCTCCGCTCCATGTACAAGTACCTCTCCGCTCCATGTACAAGTACCTCTCCGCTCAATGTCAAGTGTCGACAGTACCTCTCCGCTCCATGTACAAATACCTCTCCGCTCTCATGTACAAGTACCTCTCCGCTCCATGTACAAGTACCTCTCCGCTCAATGTCAAGTGTCGACAGTACCTCTCCGCGCCATGTACAAATACCTCTCCGCTCCATGTACAAGTACCTCTCCGCTCTCATGTACAAGTACCTCTCCGATCCATGTACAAGTAGCTCTCCGCTCAATGTACAAGTGTCGACAGTACCTTTCCGCTCCATGTACAAATACCTCTCCGCTCTCATGTACAAGTACCTCTCCGCTCCATGTACAAGTACCTCTCCGCTCAATGTACAAATACCTCTCCGCTCCATGTATAAGTACCTCTCCGCTCTATGTACAAGTACCTCTCCGCTCCATGTACAAGTACCTCTCCGCTCAATGTACAAATACCTTTCCGCTCCATGTACAAATACCTCTCCGCTCTCATGTACAAGTACCTCTCCGCTCCATGTACAAGTAGCTCTCCGCTCAATGTACAAGTGTCGACAGTACCTTTCCGCTCCATGTACAAATACCTCTCCGCTCTCATGTACAAGTACCTCTCCGCTCCATGTACAAGTACCTCTCCGCTCCATGTATAAGTACCTCTCCGCTCTATGTACAAGTACCTCTCCGCTCCATGTACAAGTACCTCTCCGCTCAATGTACAAATACCTCTCCGCTCCATGTACAAGTAGCTCTCCGCTGAATGTACAAGTGTCGACAGTACCTCTCCGCTCAATGTACAAGTACCTCTCCGCTCAATGTACAAATACCTCTCCGCTCCATGTACAAGTACCTCTCCGCTCAATGTCAAGTATCGACAGTACCTCTCCGCTCCATGTACAAGTACCTCTCCGCTGAATGTACAAGTGTCGACAGTACCTCTCCGCTCAATGTACAAGTACCTCTCCGCTCCATGTACAAGTACCTCTCCGCTCTCATGTACAAGTACCTCTCCGCTCCATGTACAAGTACCTCTCCGCTCAATGTACAAGTACCTCTGCGCTCCATGTACAAGTACCTCTCCGCTCAATGTACAAGTACCTCTCCGCTCAATGTACAAGTGTCGACAGTACCTCTCCGCTCCATGTACAAGTACCTCTCCGCTCAATGTACAAGTGTCGACAGTACCTCTACGCTCAATGTACAAGTGTCGACAGTACCTCTCCGCTCTCATGTACAAGTACCTCTCCGATCCATGTACAAGTACATCTCCGCTCCATGTACAAGTACATCTCCGCTCAATGTACAAGTACCTCTCCGCTCCATGTACAAGTACCTCTCCGCTCCATGTACAAGTACCTCTCCGCTCCATGTACAAGTACCTCTCCGCTCCATGTACAAGTACCTCTCCGCTCAATGTACAAGTACCTCTCCGCTCCATGTACAAGTACCTCTCCGCTCAATGTACAAGTACCTCTCCGCTCCATGTACAAGTACCTCTCCGCTCCATGTACAAGTACCTCTCCGCTCCATGTACAAGTACCTCTCCGCTCCATGTACAAGTACATCTCTGCTCCATGTACAAGTACCTCTCCGCTCAATGTACAAGTACATCTCCGCTCCATGTACAAGTACCTCTCCGCTCCATGTACAAGTACATCTCCGCTCCATGTACAAGTACCTCTCCGCTCCATGTACAAGTACCTCTCCGCTCAATGTACAAGTACATCTCCGCTCCATGTACAAGTACATCTCTGCTCCATGTACAAGTACCTCTCCGCTCAATGTACAAGTACCTCTCCGCTCCATGTACAAGTACCTCTCCGGTCCATGTACAAGTACCTCTCCGCTCCATGTACAAGTACCTCTCCGCTCCATGTACAAGTACCTCTCCGCTCAATGTCAAGTGTCGACAGTACCTCTCCGCTCCATGTACAAATACCTCTCCGCTCTCATGTACAAGTACCTCTCCGCTCCATGTACAAGTACCTCTCCGCTCAATGTCAAGTGTCGACAGTACCTCTCCGCTCCATGTACAAATACCTCTCCGCTCCATGTACAAGTACCTCTCCGCTCTCATGTACAAGTACCTCTCCGCTCCATGTACAAGTAGCTCTCCGCTCAATGTACAAGTGTCGACAGTACCTTTCCGCTCCATGTACAAATACCTCTCCGCTCTCATGTACAAGTACCTCTCCGCTCCATGTACAAGTACCTCTCCGCTCAATGTACAAATACCTCTCCGCTCCATGTATAAGTACCTCTCCGCTCTATGTACAAGTACCTCTCCGCTCCATGTACAAGTACCTCTCCGCTCAATGTACAAATACCTCTCCGCTCCATGTACAAGTAGCTCTCCGCTGAATGTACAAGTGTCGACAGTACCTCTCCGCTCAATGTACAAGTACCTCTCCGCTCAATGTACAAATACCTCTCCGCTCCATGTACAAGTACCTCTCCGCTCAATGTCAAGTATCGACAGTACCTCTCCGCTCCATGTACAAGTACCTCTCCGCTGAATGTACAAGTGTCGACAGTACCTCTCCGCTCAATGTACAAGTACCTCTCCGCTCAATGTCAAGTATCGACAGTACCTCTCCGCTCCATGTACAAGTACCTCTCCGCTGAATGTACAAGTGTCGACAGTACCTCTCCGCTCAATGTACAAGTACCTCTCCGCTCCATGTACAAGTACCTCTCCGCTCTCATGTACAAGTACCTCTCCGCTCCATGTACAAGTACCTCTCCCCTCAATGTACAAGTACCTCTGCGCTCCATGTACAAGTACCTCTCCGCTCAATGTACAAGTACCTCTCCGCTCAATGTACAAGTGTCGACAGTACCTCTCCGCTCCATGTACAAGTACCTCTCCGCTCAATGTACAAGTGTCGACAGTACCTCTACGCTCAATGTACAAGTGTCGACAGTACCTCTCCGCTCTCATGTACAAGTACCTCTCCGATCCATGTACAAGTACATCTCTGCTCCATGTACAAGTACATCTCCGCTCAATGTACAAGTACCTCTCCGCTCCATGTACAAGTACCTCTCCGCTCCATGTACAAGTACCTCTCCGCTCCATGTACAAGTACCTCTCCGCTCCATGTACAAGTACCTCTCCGCTCAATGTACAAGTACCTCTCCGCTCCATGTACAAGTACCTCTCCGCTCCATGTACAAGTACCTCTCCGCTCCATGTACAAGTACCTCTCCGCTCCATGTACAAGTACCTCTCCGCTCAATGTATAAGTACCTCTCCGCTCCATGTACAAGTACCTCTCCGCTCAATGTACAAGTACATCTCCGCTCCATGTACAAGTACATCTCCGCTCCATGTACAAGTACCTCTCCGCTCCATGTACAAGTACCTCTCCGCTCCATGTACAAGTACATCTCCGCTCCATGTACAAGTACCTCTCCGCTCAATGTACAAGTACATCTCCGCTCCATGTACAAGTACCTCTCCGCTCAATGTACAAGTACCTCTCCGCTCAATGTACAAGTACATCTCCGCTCCATGTACCAGTACCTCTCCGCTCAATGTACAAGTACATCTGCGCTCCATGTAGGGCTGGGTATCGTTCAAAATTTTTCGATATCGATACCGTTTCGATACTTGGATTTCGATACCGGTTCCTGAACGATACTTTTTTCGATACCAATTTTTAGAAAAATCCATTTTAACAAAAATAAAACTGCATTACACATTGAAATTATTTTACAAATCTTTAGTTTCCCCCCATCTTAAGTTTTACAGCAGAAAAAAATAAAACCTACTGTATTTAACATAACTTTAAGTTCTCTAAACGTATTGCCGTCCCTACAAAAAATATTGGAGTACTACAAAGGAAAGAAATGTAGCTAAAACAAATAAATCAGTGGAATAGTTTTCAGTGCAAAACAGAGAGTTGCAAATCAGGGTTTAATGCTCACTGATGCAACAGAACTCTATTCTTGTACAAACTGATGAGATGGCTCCACTTCATGCATGGAAGACTAGTTGAGCATTGACTAGCCTATCAATATAGCCTTATATGCCACAAAGTGAATCGCATTTATATTCAACAAACTATCATGACATCAGCGTTTGTTAACGAGTTGCTAAAAATACATGGGCGATAACTGCCCGCTTGCACATAACGCTAATTAATTAAACATTAACGCTAGCGTTGCAGATCAGTGTGCTCACTGCTGCAACAGAACGTCATTCTTGTCAAATCTGACGAGACAGCTCAACTTCACTGACTAGCCAATCAATATAAATGAATCGCATTTACATTCAACAAACTATCATGACATCAGCGTTTGTTAACGAGTTGCTAAAAATACACAATGCCCGCTTGCGCATAACGTTACGGCGGCAATTAATTAAACGATCTAATGCTACAACTCACAGCCAGATGCATGGATTTGTCAGACTGAGGGATCTGATAACCGCTAACTTGCGGTAAGCTGAGCTGACCCACCTCTCAATTATTTCTCTTGTCTGTGGAAACCAGTCCGTGTTGTTTCTGTTTCTTTTCCTGCTTTTCATCATCTTCGCCATATGGTAATCCAGGATAGGAGTAGCTTGAGTGGCTAACTTCTTGTATACTATCCGCACCGCACGCCTGGCTCACAGTCACAACAAACACACCGGCTAAAGTGGGCGTAACGTTTCCTGCATGCCTCTCTACATGACAGCCAATCACCAGCCGTATTAGAGCGCAGCGTGCAAGCATGTCACATGCTTATAGGCTCAATGACGCTGTTTTGTTTTGGTATCGAAAATTGGTATCGATTGACAAGGGAGGCTTCGATACCCCTTAGTATCGATGTTTCCATTTCGGTGCCAAGTAAGTATCGAAACTCGATACCCAGCCCTAGCTCCATGTACAAGTACCTCTCCGCTCAATGTACAAGTACCTCTCCGCTCAATGTACAAGTACCTCTCCGCTCCATGTACAAGTACCTCTCCGCTCCATGTACAAGTACCTCTCCGCTCCATGTACAAGTACATCTCTGCTCCATGTACAAGTACCTCTCCGCTCAATGTACAAGTACATCTCCGCTCCATGTACAAGTACCTCTCCGCTCCATGTACAAGTACATCTCCGCTCCATGTACAAGTACCTCTCCGCTCCATGTACAAGTACCTCTCCGCTCAATGTACAAGTACATCTCCGCTCCATGTACAAGTACATCTCTGCTCCATGTACAAGTACCTCTCCGCTCAATGTCAAGTGTCGACAGTACCTCTCCGCTCCATGTACAAATACCTCTCCGCTCTCATGTACAAGTACCTCTCCGCTCCATGTACAAGTACCTCTCCGCTCAATGTCAAGTGTCGACAGTACCTCTCCGCTCCATGTACAAATACCTCTCCGCTCCATGTACAAGTACCTCTCCGCTCTCATGTACAAGTACCTCTCCGCTCCATGTACAAGTAGCTCTCCGCTCAATGTACAAGTGTCGACAGTACCTTTCCGCTCCATGTACAAATACCTCTCCGCTCTCATGTACAAGTACCTCTCCGCTCCATGTACAAGTACCTCTCCGCTCAATGTACAAATACCTCTCCGCTCCATGTATAAGTACCTCTCCGCTCTATGTACAAGTACCTCTCCGCTCCATGTACAAGTACCTCTCCGCTCAATGTACAAATACCTCTCCGCTCCATGTACAAGTAGCTCTCCGCTGAATGTACAAGTGTCGACAGTACCTCTCCGCTCAATGTACAAGTACCTCTCCGCTCAATGTACAAATACCTCTCCGCTCCATGTACAAGTACCTCTCCGCTCAATGTCAAGTATCGACAGTACCTCTCCGCTCCATGTACAAGTACCTCTCCGCTGAATGTACAAGTGTCGACAGTACCTCTCCGCTCAATGTACAAGTACCTCTCCGCTCAATGTCAAGTATCGACAGTACCTCTCCGCTCCATGTACAAGTACCTCTCCGCTGAATGTACAAGTGTCGACAGTACCTCTCCGCTCAATGTACAAGTACCTCTCCGCTCCATGTACAAGTACCTCTCCGCTCTCATGTACAAGTACCTCTCCGCTCCATGTACAAGTACCTCTCCCCTCAATGTACAAGTACCTCTGCGCTCCATGTACAAGTACCTCTCCGCTCAATGTACAAGTACCTCTCCGCTCAATGTACAAGTGTCGACAGTACCTCTCCGCTCCATGTACAAGTACCTCTCCGCTCAATGTACAAGTGTCGACAGTACCTCTACGCTCAATGTACAAGTGTCGACAGTACCTCTCCGCTCTCATGTACAAGTACCTCTCCGATCCATGTACAAGTACATCTCTGCTCCATGTACAAGTACATCTCCGCTCAATGTACAAGTACCTCTCCGCTCCATGTACAAGTACCTCTCCGCTCCATGTACAAGTACCTCTCCGCTCCATGTACAAGTACCTCTCCGCTCCATGTACAAGTACCTCTCCGCTCAATGTACAAGTACCTCTCCGCTCCATGTACAAGTACCTCTCCGCTCCATGTACAAGTACCTCTCCGCTCCATGTACAAGTACCTCTCCGCTCCATGTACAAGTACCTCTCCGCTCAATGTATAAGTACCTCTCCGCTCCATGTACAAGTACCTCTCCGCTCAATGTACAAGTACATCTCCGCTCCATGTACAAGTACATCTCCGCTCCATGTACAAGTACCTCTCCGCTCCATGTACAAGTACCTCTCCGCTCCATGTACAAGTACATCTCCGCTCCATGTACAAGTACCTCTCCGCTCAATGTACAAGTACATCTCCGCTCCATGTACAAGTACCTCTCCGCTCAATGTACAAGTACCTCTCCGCTCAATGTACAAGTACATCTCCGCTCCATGTACCAGTACCTCTCCGCTCAATGTACAAGTACATCTGCGCTCCATGTAGGGCTGGGTATCGTTCAAAATTTTTCGATATCGATACCGTTTCGATACTTGGATTTCGATACCGGTTCCTGAACGATACTTTTTTCGATACCAATTTTTAGAAAAATCCATTTTAACAAAAATAAAACTGCATTACACATTGAAATTATTTTACAAATCTTTAGTTTCCCCCCATCTTAAGTTTTACAGCAGAAAAAAATAAAACCTACTGTATTTAACATAACTTTAAGTTCTCTAAACGTATTGCCGTCCCTACAAAAAATATTGGAGTACTACAAAGGAAAGAAATGTAGCTAAAACAAATAAATCAGTGGAATAGTTTTCAGTGCAAAACAGAGAGTTGCAAATCAGGGTTTAATGCTCACTGATGCAACAGAACTCTATTCTTGTACAAACTGATGAGATGGCTCCACTTCATGCATGGAAGACTAGTTGAGCATTGACTAGCCTATCAATATAGCCTTATATGCCACAAAGTGAATCGCATTTATATTCAACAAACTATCATGACATCAGCGTTTGTTAACGAGTTGCTAAAAATACATGGGCGATAACTGCCCGCTTGCACATAACGCTAATTAATTAAACATTAACGCTAGCGTTGCAGATCAGTGTGCTCACTGCTGCAACAGAACGTCATTCTTGTCAAATCTGACGAGACAGCTCAACTTCACTGACTAGCCAATCAATATAAATGAATCGCATTTACATTCAACAAACTATCATGACATCAGCGTTTGTTAACGAGTTGCTAAAAATACACAATGCCCGCTTGCGCATAACGTTACGGCGGCAATTAATTAAACGATCTAATGCTACAACTCACAGCCAGATGCATGGATTTGTCAGACTGAGGGATCTGATAACCGCTAACTTGCGGTAAGCTGAGCTGACCCACCTCTCAATTATTTCTCTTGTCTGTGGAAACCAGTCCGTGTTGTTTCTGTTTCTTTTCCTGCTTTTCATCATCTTCGCCATATGGTAATCCAGGATAGGAGTAGCTTGAGTGGCTAACTTCTTGTATACTATCCGCACCGCACGCCTGGCTCACAGTCACAACAAACACACCGGCTAAAGTGGGCGTAACGTTTCCTGCATGCCTCTACATGACAGCCAATCACCAGCCGTATTAGAGCGCAGCGTGCAAGCATGTCACATGCTTATAGGCTCAATGACGCTGTTTTGTTTTGGTATCGAAAATTGGTATCGATTGACAAGGGAGGCTTCGATACCCCTTAGTATCGATGTTTCCATTTCGGTGCCAAGTAAGTATCGAAACTCGATACCCAGCCCTAGCTCCATGTACAAGTACCTCTCCGCTCAATGTACAAGTACCTCTCCGCTCAATGTACAAGTACCTCTCCGCTCCATGTACAAGTACCTCTCCGCTCCATGTACAAGTACCTCTCCGCTCCATGTACAAGTACATCTCTGCTCCATGTACAAGTACCTCTCCGCTCAATGTACAAGTACATCTCCGCTCCATGTACAAGTACCTCTCCGCTCCATGTACAAGTACATCTCCGCTCCATGTACAAGTACCTCTCCGCTCCATGTACAAGTACCTCTCCGCTCAATGTACAAGTACATCTCCGCTCCATGTACAAGTACATCTCTGCTCCATGTACAAGTACCTCTCCGCTCAATGTACAAGTACATCTCCGCTCCATGTACAAGTACCTCTCCGCTCCATGTACAAGTACCTCTCCGGTCCATGTACAAGTACCTCTCCGCTCCATGTACAAGTACCTCTCCGCTCCATGTACAAGTACCTCTCCGCTCAATGTCAAGTGTCGACAGTACCTCTCCGCTCCATGTACAAATACCTCTCCGCTCTCATGTACAAGTACCTCTCCGCTCCATGTACAAGTACCTCTCCGCTCAATGTCAAGTGTCGACAGTACCTCTCCGCGCCATGTACAAATACCTCTCCGCTCCATGTACAAGTACCTCTCCGCTCTCATGTACAAGTACCTCTCCGATCCATGTACAAGTAGCTCTCCGCTCAATGTACAAGTGTCGACAGTACCTTTCCGCTCCATGTACAAATACCTCTCCGCTCTCATGTACAAGTACCTCTCCGCTCCATGTACAAGTACCTCTCCGCTCAATGTACAAATACCTCTCCGCTCCATGTATAAGTACCTCTCCGCTCTATGTACAAGTACCTCTCCGCTCCATGTACAAGTACCTCTCCGCTCAATGTACAAATACCTCTCCGCTCCATGTACAAGTAGCTCTCCGCTGAATGTACAAGTGTCGACAGTACCTCTCCGCTCAATGTACAAGTACCTCTCCGCTCAATGTACAAATACCTCTCCGCTCCATGTACAAGTACCTCTCCGCTCAATGTCAAGTATCGACAGTACCTCTCCGCTCCATGTACAAGTACCTCTCCGCTGAATGTACAAGTGTCGACAGTACCTCTCCGCTCAATGTACAAGTACCTCTCCGCTCCATGTACAAGTACCTCTCCGCTCTCATGTACAAGTACCTCTCCGCTCCATGTACAAGTACCTCTCCGCTCAATGTACAAGTACATCTCCGCTCCATGTACAAGTACATCTCCGCTCCATGTACAAGTACCTCTCCGCTCCATGTACAAGTACCTCTCCGCTCCATGTACAAGTACATCTCCGCTCCATGTACAAGTACCTCTCCGCTCAATGTACAAGTACATCTCCGCTCCATGTACAAGTACCTCTCCGCTCAATGTACAAGTACCTCTCCGCTCAATGTACAAGTACATCTCCGCTCCATGTACCAGTACCTCTCCGCTCAATGTACAAGTACATCTGCGCTCCATGTAGGGCTGGGTATCGTTCAAAATTTTTCGATATCGATACCGTTTCGATACTTGGATTTCGATACCGGTTCCTGAACGATACTTTTTTCGATACCAATTTTTAGAAAAATCCATTTTAACAAAAATAAAACTGCATTACACATTGAAATTATTTTACAAATCTTTAGTTTCCCCCCATCTTAAGTTTTACAGCAGAAAAAAATAAAACCTACTGTATTTAACATAACTTTAAGTTCTCTAAACGTATTGCCGTCCCTACAAAAAATATTGGAGTACTACAAAGGAAAGAAATGTAGCTAAAACAAATAAATCAGTGGAATAGTTTTCAGTGCAAAACAGAGAGTTGCAAATCAGGGTTTAATGCTCACTGATGCAACAGAACTCTATTCTTGTACAAACTGATGAGATGGCTCCACTTCATGCATGGAAGACTAGTTGAGCATTGACTAGCCTATCAATATAGCCTTATATGCCACAAAGTGAATCGCATTTATATTCAACAAACTATCATGACATCAGCGTTTGTTAACGAGTTGCTAAAAATACATGGGCGATAACTGCCCGCTTGCACATAACGCTAATTAATTAAACATTAACGCTAGCGTTGCAGATCAGTGTGCTCACTGCTGCAACAGAACGTCATTCTTGTCAAATCTGACGAGACAGCTCAACTTCACTGACTAGCCAATCAATATAAATGAATCGCATTTACATTCAACAAACTATCATGACATCAGCGTTTGTTAACGAGTTGCTAAAAATACACAATGCCCGCTTGCGCATAACGTTACGGCGGCAATTAATTAAACGATCTAATGCTACAACTCACAGCCAGATGCATGGATTTGTCAGACTGAGGGATCTGATAACCGCTAACTTGCGGTAAGCTGAGCTGACCCACCTCTCAATTATTTCTCTTGTCTGTGGAAACCAGTCCGTGTTGTTTCTGTTTCTTTTCCTGCTTTTCATCATCTTCGCCATATGGTAATCCAGGATAGGAGTAGCTTGAGTGGCTAACTTCTTGTATACTATCCGCACCGCACGCCTGGCTCACAGTCACAACAAACACACCGGCTAAAGTGGGCGTAACGTTTCCTGCATGCCTCTACATGACAGCCAATCACCAGCCGTATTAGAGCGCGGCGTGCAAGCATGTCGCATGCTTATAGGCTCAATGACGCTGTTTTGTTTTGGTATCGAAAATTGGTATCGATTGACAAGGGAGGCTTCGATACCCCTTAGTATCGATGTTTCCATTTCGGTGCCAAGTAAGTATCGAAACTCGATACCCAGCCCTAGCTCCATGTACAAGTACCTCTCCGCTCAATGTACAAGTACCTCTCCGCTCAATGTACAAGTACCTCTCCGCTCCATGTACAAGTACCTCTCCGCTCCATGTACAAGTACCTCTCCGCTCCATGTACAAGTACATCTCTGCTCCATGTACAAGTACCTCTCCGCTCAATGTACAAGTACATCTCCGCTCCATGTACAAGTACCTCTCCGCTCCATGTACAAGTACATCTCCGCTCCATGTACAAGTACCTCTCCGCTCCATGTACAAGTACCTCTCCGCTCAATGTACAAGTACATCTCCGCTCCATGTACAAGTACATCTCTGCTCCATGTACAAGTACCTCTCCGCTCAATGTACAAGTACATCTCCGCTCCATGTACAAGTACCTCTCCACTCCATGTACAAGTACCTCTCCGGTCCATGTACAAGTACCTCTCCGCTCCATGTACAAGTACCTCTCCGCTCCATGTACAAGTACCTCTCCGCTCAATGTCAAGTGTCGACAGTACCTCTCCGCTCCATGTACAAATACCTCTCCGCTCTCATGTACAAGTACCTCTCCGCTCCATGTACAAGTACCTCTCCGCTCAATGTCAAGTGTCGACAGTACCTCTCCGCGCCATGTACAAATACCTCTCCGCTCCATGTACAAGTACCTCTCCGCTCTCATGTACAAGTACCTCTCCGCTCCATGTACAAGTAGCTCTCCGCTCAATGTACAAGTGTCGACAGTACCTTTCCGCTCCATGTACAAATACCTCTCCGCTCTCATGTACAAGTACCTCTCCGCTCCATGTACAAGTACCTCTCCGCTCAATGTACAAATACCTCTCCGCTCCATGTATAAGTACCTCTCCGCTCTATGTACAAGTACCTCTCCGCTCCATGTACAAGTACCTCTCCGCTCAATGTACAAATACCTCTCCGCTCCATGTACAAGTAGCTCTCCGCTGAATGTACAAGTGTCGACAGTACCTCTCCGCTCAATGTACAAGTACCTCTCCGCTCAATGTACAAATACCTCTCCGCTCCATGTACAAGTACCTCTCCGCTCAATGTCAAGTATCGACAGTACCTCTCCGCTCCATGTACAAGTACCTCTCCGCTGAATGTACAAGTGTCGACAGTACCTCTCCGCTCAATGTACAAGTACCTCTCCGCTCCATGTACAAGTACCTCTCCGCTCTCATGTACAAGTACCTCTCCGCTCCATGTACAAGTACCTCTCCGCTCAATGTACAAGTACCTCTGCGCTCCATGTACAAGTACCTCTCCGCTCAATGTACAAGTACCTCTCCGCTCAATGTACAAGTGTCGACAGTACCTCTCCGCTCCATGTACAAGTACCTCTCCGCTCAATGTACAAGTGTCGACAGTACCTCTACGCTCAATGTACAAGTGTCGACAGTACCTCTCCGCTCTCATGTACAAGTACCTCTCCGATCCATGTACAAGTACATCTCCGCTCCATGTACAAGTACATCTCCGCTCAATGTACAAGTACCTCTCCGCTCCATGTACAAGTACCTCTCCGCTCCATGTACAAGTACCTCTCCGCTCCATGTACAAGTACCTCTCCGCTCCATGTACAAGTACCTCTCCGCTCAATGTACAAGTACCTCTCCGCTCCATGTACAAGTACCTCTCCGCTCAATGTACAAGTACCTCTCCGCTCCATGTACAAGTACCTCTCCGCTCCATGTACAAGTACCTCTCCGCTCCATGTACAAGTACCTCTCCGCTCCATGTACAAGTACATCTCTGCTCCATGTACAAGTACCTCTCCGCTCAATGTACAAGTACATCTCCGCTCCATGTACAAGTACCTCTCCGCTCCATGTACAAGTACATCTCCGCTCCATGTACAAGTACCTCTCCGCTCCATGTACAAGTACCTCTCCGCTCAATGTACAAGTACATCTCCGCTCCATGTACAAGTACATCTCTGCTCCATGTACAAGTACCTCTCCGCTCAATGTACAAGTACATCTCCGCTCCATGTACAAGTACCTCTCCGCTCCATGTACAAGTACCTCTCCGCTCAATGTCAAGTGTCGACAGTACCTCTCCGCTCCATGTACAAATACCTCTCCGCTCTCATGTACAAGTACCTCTCCGCTCCATGTACAAGTACCTCTCCGCTCAATGTCAAGTGTCGACAGTACCTCTCCGCTCCATGTACAAATACCTCTCCGCTCCATGTACAAGTACCTCTCCGCTCTCATGTACAAGTACCTCTCCGCTCCATGTACAAGTAGCTCTCCGCTCAATGTACAAGTGTCGACAGTACCTTTCCGCTCCATGTACAAATACCTCTCCGCTCTCATGTACAAGTACCTCTCCGCTCCATGTACAAGTACCTCTCCGCTCAATGTACAAATACCTCTCCGCTCCATGTATAAGTACCTCTCCGCTCTATGTACAAGTAACTCTCCGCTCCATGTACAAGTACCTCTCCGCTCAATGTACAAATACCTCTCCGCTCCATGTACAAGTAGCTCTCCGCTGAATGTACAAGTGTCGACAGTACCTCTCCGCTCAATGTACAAGTACCTCTCCGCTCAATGTACAAATACCTCTCCGCTCCATGTACAAGTACCTCTCCGCTCAATGTCAAGTATCGACAGTACCTCTCCGCTCCATGTACAAGTACCTCTCCGCTGAATGTACAAGTGTCGACAGTACCTCTCCGCTCAATGTACAAGTACCTCTCCGCTCCATGTACAAGTACCTCTCCGCTCAATGTACAAGTACATCTCCGCTCCATGTACAAGTACATCTCTGCTCCATGTACAAGTACCTCTCCGCTCAATGTACAAGTACATCTCCGCTCCATGTACAAGTACCTCTCCGCTCCATGTACAAGTACCTCTCCGCTCCATGTACAAGTACCTCTCCGCTCCATGTACAAGTACCTCTCCGCTCCATGTACAAGTACCTCTCCGCTCAATGTCAAGTGTTGACAGTACCTCTCCGCTCCATGTACAAATACCTCTCCGCTCTCATGTACAAGTACCTCTCCGCTCCATGTACAAGTACCTCTCCGCTCAATGTCAAGTGTCGACAGTACCTCTCCGCTCCATGTACAAATACCTCTCCGCTCCATGTACAAGTACCTCTCCGCTCTCATGTACAAGTACCTCTCCGCTCCATGTACAAGTAGCTCTCCGCTCAATGTACAAGTGTCGACAGTACCTTTCCGCTCCATGTACAAATACCTCTCCGCTCTCATGTACAAGTACCTCTCCGCTCCATGTACAAGTACCTCTCCGCTCAATGTACAAATACCTCTCCGCTCCATGTATAAGTACCTCTCCGCTCTATGTACAAGTACCTCTCCGCTCCATGTACAAGTACCTCTCCGCTCAATGTACAAATACCTCTCCGCTCCATGTACAAGTAGCTCTCCGCTGAATGTACAAGTGTCGACAGTACCTCTCCGCTCAATGTACAAGTACCTCTCCGCTCAATGTACAAATACCTCTCCGCTCAATGTCAAGTATCGACAGTACCTCTCCGCTCCATGTACAAGTACCTCTCCGCTGAATGTACAAGTGTCGACAGTACCTCTCCGCTCAATGTACAAGTACCTCTCCGCTCCATGTACAAGTACCTCTCCGCTCTCATGTACAAGTACCTCTCCGCTCCATGTACAAGTACCTCTCCGCTCAATGTACAAGTACCTCTGCGCTCCATGTACAAGTACCTCTCCGCTCAATGTACAAGTACCTCTCCGCTCAATGTACAAGTGTCGACAGTACCTCTCCGCTCCATGTACAAGTACCACTCCGCTCAATGTACAAGTGTCGACAGTACCTCTACGCTCAATGTACAAGTGTCGACAGTACCTCTCCGCTCTCATGTACAAGTACCTCTCCGATCCATGTACAAGTACATCTCCGCTCCATGTACAAGTACATCTCCGCTCAATGTACAAGTACCTCTCCGCTCCATGTACAAGTACCTCTCCGCTCCATGTACAAGTACCTCTCCGCTCCATGTACAAGTACCTCTCCGCTCCATGTACAAGTACCTCTCCGCTCAATGTACAAGTACCTCTCCGCTCCATGTACAAGTACCTCTCCGCTCAATGTACAAGTACCTCTCCGCTCCATGTACAAGTACCTCTCCGCTCCATGTACAAGTACCTCTCCGCTCCATGTACAAGTACCTCTCCGCTCCATGTACAAGTACATCTCTGCTCCATGTACAAGTACCTCTCCGCTCAATGTACAAGTACATCTCCGCTCCATGTACAAGTACCTCTCCGCTCCATGTACAAGTACATCTCCGCTCCATGTACAAGTACCTCTCCGCTCCATGTACAAGTACCTCTCCGCTCAATGTACAAGTACATCTCCGCTCCATGTACAAGTACATCTCTGCTCCATGTACAAGTACCTCTCCGCTCAATGTACAAGTACATCTCCGCTCCATGTACAAGTACCTCTCCGCTCCATGTACAAGTACCTCTCCGGTCCATGTACAAGTACCTCTCCGCTCCATGTACAAGTACCTCTCCGCTCCATGTACAAGTACCTCTCCGCTCAATGTCAAGTGTCGACAGTACCTCTCCGCTCCATGTACAAATACCTCTCCGCTCTCATGTACAAGTACCTCTCCGCTCCATGTACAAGTACCTCTCCGCTCAATGTCAAGTGTCGACAGTACCTCTCCGCTCCATGTACAAATACCTCTCCGCTCCATGTACAAGTACCTCTCCGCTCTCATGTACAAGTACCTCTCCGCTCCATGTACAAGTAGCTCTCCGCTCAATGTACAAGTGTCGACAGTACCTTTCCGCTCCATGTACAAATACCTCTCCGCTCTCATGTACAAGTACCTCTCCGCTCCATGTACAAGTACCTCTCCGCTCAATGTACAAATACCTCTCCGCTCCATGTATAAGTACCTCTCCGCTCTATGTACAAGTACCTCTCCGCTCCATGTACAAGTACCTCTCCGCTCAATGTACAAATACCTCTCCGCTCCATGTACAAGTAGCTCTCCGCTGAATGTACAAGTGTCGACAGTACCTCTCCGCTCAATGTACAAGTACCTCTCCGCTCAATGTACAAATACCTCTCCGCTCCATGTACAAGTACCTCTCCGCTCAATGTCAAGTATCGACAGTACCTCTCCGCTCCATGTACAAGTACCTCTCCGCTGAATGTACAAGTGTCGACAGTACCTCTCCGCTCAATGTACAAGTACCTCTCCGCTCCATGTACAAGTACCTCTCCGCTCTCATGTACAAGTACCTCTCCGCTCCATGTACAAGTACCTCTCCGCTCAATGTACAAGTACCTCTGCGCTCCATGTACAAGTACCTCTCCGCTCAATGTACAAGTACCTCTCCGCTCAATGTACAAGTGTCGACAGTACCTCTCCGCTCCATGTACAAGTACCTCTCCGCTCAATGTACAAGTGTCGACAGTACCTCTACGCTCAATGTACAAGTGTCGACAGTACCTCTCCGCTCTCATGTACAAGTACCTCTCCGATCCATGTACAAGTACATCTCCGCTCCATGTACAAGTACATCTCCGCTCAATGTACAAGTACCTCTCCGCTCCATCTACAAGTACCTCTCCGCTCCATGTACAAGTACCTCTCCGCTCCATGTACAAGTACCTCTCCGCTCCATGTACAAGTACCTCTCCGCTCAATGTACAAGTACCTCTCCGCTCCATGTACAAGTACCTCTCCGCTCAATGTACAAGTACCTCTCCGCTCCATGTACAAGTACCTCTCCGCTCCATGTACAAGTACCTCTCCGCTCCATGTACAAGTACCTCTCCGCTCAATGTCAAGTATCGACAGTACCTCTCCGCTCCATGTACAAGTACCTCTCCGCTGAATGTACAAGTGTTGACAGTACCTCTCCGCTCAATGTACAAGTACCTCTCCGCTCCATGTACAAGTACCTCTCCGCTCTCATGTACAAGTACCTCTCCGCTCCATGTACAAGTACCTCTCCGCTCAATGTACAAGTACCTCTGCGCTCCATGTACAAGTACCTCTCCGCTCAATGTACAAGTACCTCTCCGCTCAATGTACAAGTGTCGACAGTACCTCTCCGCTCCATGTACAAGTACCTCTCCGCTCAATGTACAAGTGTCGACAGTACCTCTACGCTCAATGTACAAGTGTCGACAGTACCTCTCCGCTCTCATGTACAAGTACCTCTCCGATCCATGTACAAGTACATCTCCGCTCCATGTACAAGTACATCTCCGCTCAATGTACAAGTACCTCTCCGCTCCATGTACAAGTACCTCTCCGCTCCATGTACAAGTACCTCTCCGCTCCATGTACAAGTACCTCTCCGCTCCATGTACAAGTACCTCTCCGCTCAATGTACAAGTACCTCTCCGCTCCATGTACAAGTACCTCTCCGCTCCATGTACAAGTACCTCTCCGCTCCATGTACAAGTACCTCTCCGCTCAATGTACAAGTACCTCTCCGCTCCATGTACAAGTACCTCTCCGCTCCATGTACAAGTACCTCTCCACTCCATGTACAAGTACCTCTCCGCTCAATGTACAAGTACCTCTCCGCTCCCTGTACAAGTACATCTCCGCTCCATGTACAAGTACCTCTCCGCTCCATGTACAAGTACCTCTCCGCTCAATGTACAAGTGTCGACAGTACCTCTCCGCTCCATGTACAAGTACCTCTCCGCTCCATGTACAAGTACCTCTCCGCTCAATGTACAAGTGTCGACAGTACCTCTCCGCTCCATCTACAAGTACCTCTCCGCTCAATGTACAAGTACCTCTCCGCTGAATGTACAAGTACCTCTCCGCTCCATGTACAAGTACCTCTCCGCTCCATGTACAAATACCTCTCCGCTCCATGTACAAGTACCTCTCCGCTCCATGTACAAGCACCTCTCCGCTACATGTACAAGTACCTCTCCGCTCCATGTACAAGTACCTCTCCGCTCCATGTACAAGTACCTCTCCGCTCAATGTACAAGTACCTCTCCGCTCCATGTACAAATACCTCTCCGCTCCATGTACAAATACCTCTCCGCTCCATGTACAAGTACCTCTCCGCTCCATGTACCAGTACCTCTCCGCTCAATGTACAAGTACATCTCCGCTCAATGTACAAGTACATCTCCGCTCAATGTACAAGTACGTCTCCGCTCAATGTACAAGTACCTCTCCGCTCAATGTACAAGTACCTCTCCGCTCCATGTACAAGTACCTCTCCGCTCAATGTACAAGTACGTCTCCGCTCAATGTACAAGTACATCTCCGCTCCATGTACCAGTACCTCTCCGCTCAATGTACAAGTACATCTCCGCTCCATGTACAAGTACCTCTCCGCTCAATGTACAAGTACCTCTCCGCTCAATGTACAAGTACATCTCCGCTCCATGTACCAGTACCTCTCCGCTCAATGTACAAGTACATCTGCGCTCCATGTAGGGCTGGGTATCGTTCAAAATTTTTCGATATCGATACCGTTTCGATACTTGGATTTCGATACCGGTTCCTGAACGATACTTTTTTCGATACCAATTTTTAGAAAAATCCATTTTAACAAAAATAAAACTGCATTACACATTGAAATTATTTTACAAATCTTTAGTTTCCCCCCATCTTAAGTTTTACAGCAGAAAAAAATAAAACCTACTGTATTTAACATAACTTTAAGTTCTCTAAACGTATTGCCGTCCCTACAAAAAATATTGGAGTACTACAAAGGAAAGAAATGTAGCTAAAACAAATAAATCAGTGGAATAGTTTTCAGTGCAAAACAGAGAGTTGCAAATCAGGGTTTAATGCTCACTGATGCAACAGAACTCTATTCTCTTAAACTCTATTTAAGTGTCGACAGTACCTCTCCGCTCCATGTACAAGTACCTCTCCGCTCAATGTACAAGTGTCGACAGTACCTCTACGCTCAATGTACAAGTGTCGACAGTACCTCTCCGCTCTCATGTACAAGTACCTCTCCGATCCATGTACAAGTACATCTCCGCTCCATGTACAAGTACATCTCCGCTCAATGTACAAGTACCTCTCCGCTCCATGTACAAGTACCTCTCCGCTCCATGTACAAGTACCTCTAACCTCATAACGCTAATTAATTAAACATTAACGCTAGCGTTGCAGATCAGTGTGCTCACTGCTGCAACAGAACGTCATTCTTGTCAAATCTGACGAGACAGCTCAACTTCACTGACTAGCCAATCAATATAAATGAATCGCATTTACATTCAACAAACTATCATGACATCAGCGTTTGTTAACGAGTTGCTAAAAATACACAATGCCCGCTTGCGCATAACGTTACGGCGGCAATTAATTAAACGATCTAATGCTACAACTCACAGCCAGATGCATGGATTTGTCAGACTGAGGGATCTGATAACCGCTAACTTGCGGTAAGCTGAGCTGACCCACCTCTCAATTATTTCTCTTGTCTGTGGAAACCAGTCCGTGTTGTTTCTGTTTCTTTTCCTGCTTTTCATCATCTTCGCCATATGGTAATCCAGCATAGGAGTAGCTTGAGTGGCTAACTTCTTGTATACTATCCGCACCGCACGCCTGGCTCACAGTCACAACAAACACACCGGCTAAAGTGGGCGTAACGTTTCCTGCATGCCTCTACATGACAGCCAATCACCAGCCGTATTAGAGCGCGGCGTGCAAGCATGTCGCATGCTTATAGGCTCAATGACGCTGTTTTGTTTTGGTATCGAAAATTGGTATCGATTGACAAGGGAGGCTTCGATACCCCTTAGTATCGATGTTTCCATTTCGGTGCCAAGTAAGTATCGAAACTCGATACCCAGCCCTAGCTCCATGTACAAGTACCTCTCCGCTCAATGTACAAGTACCTCTCCGCTCAATGTACAAGTACCTCTCCGCTCCATGTACAAGTACCTCTCCGCTCCATGTACAAGTACCTCTCCGCTCCATGTACAAGTACCTCTCCGCTCCATGTACAAGTACATCTCTGCTCCATGTACAAGTACCTCTCCGCTCAATGTACAAGTACATCTCCGCTCCATGTACAAGTACCTCTCCGCTCCATGTACAAGTACATCTCCGCTCCATGTACAAGTACCTCTCCGCTCCATGTACAAGTACCTCTCCGCTCAATGTACAAGTACATCTCCGCTCCATGTACAAGTACCTCTCCGCTCCATGTACAAGTACATCTCCGCTCCATGTACAAGTACCTCTCCGCTCAATGTACAAGTACATCTCCGCTCCATGTACAAGTACATCTCCACTCCATGTACAAGTACCTCTCCGCTCAATGTACAAGTACATCTCCGCTCCATGTACCAGTACCTCTCCGCTCAATGTACAAGTACATCTCCACTCCATGTACAAGTACCTCTCCGCTCAATGTACAAGTACATCTCCGCTCCATGTACCAGTACCTCTCCGCTCAATGTACAAGTACATCTCCACTCCATGTACAAGTACCTCTCCGCTCAATGTACAAGTACATCTCCGCTCCATGTACCAGTACCTCTCCGCTCCATGTACAAGTACCTCTCCGCTCCATGTACAAGTACCTCTCCGCTCCATGTACAAGTACATCTCTGCTCCATGTACAAGTACCTCTCCGCTCAATGTACAAGTACATCTCCGCTCCATGTACAAGTACCTCTCCGCTCCATGTACAAGTACATCTCCGCTCCATGTACAAGTACCTCTCCGCTCCATGTACAAGTACCTCTCCGCTCAATGTACAAGTACATCTCCGCTCCATGTACAAGTACCTCTCCGCTCCATGTACAAGTACATCTCCGCTCCATGTACAAGTACCTCTCCGCTCAATGTACAAGTACATCTCCGCTCCATGTACAAGTACATCTCCACTCCATGTACAAGTACCTCTCCGCTCAATGTACAAGTACATCTCCGCTCCATGTACCAGTACCTCTCCGCTCAATGTACAAGTACATCTCCACTCCATGTACAAGTACCTCTCCGCTCAATGTACAAGTACATCTCCGCTCCATGTACCAGTACCTCTCCGCTCAATGTACAAGTACATCTCCACTCCATGTACAAGTACCTCTCCGCTCAATGTACAAGTACATCTGCGCTCCATGTAGGGCTGGGTATCGTTCAAAATTTTTCGATATCGATACCGTTTCGATACTTGGATTTCGATACCGGTTCCTGAACGATACTTTTTTCGATACCAATTTTTAGAAAAATCCATTTTAACAAAAATAAAACTGCATTACACATTGAAATTATTTTACAAATCTTTAGTTTCCCCCCATCTTAAGTTTTACAGCAGAAAAAAATAAAACCTACTGTATTTAACATAACTTTAAGTTCTCTAAACGTATTGCCGTCCCTACAAAAAATATTGGAGTACTACAAAGGAAAGAAATGTAGCTAAAACAAATAAATCAGTGGAATAGTTTTCAGTGCAAAACAGAGAGTTGCAAATCAGGGTTTAATGCTCACTGATGCAACAGAACTCTATTCTTGTACAAACTGATGAGATGGCTCCACTTCATGCATGGAAGACTAGTTGAGCATTGACTAGCCTATCAATATAGCCTTATATGCCACAAAGTGAATCGCATTTATATTCAACAAACTATCATGACATCAGCGTTTGTTAACGAGTTGCTAAAAATACATGGGCGATAACTGCCCGCTTGCACATAACGCTAATTAATTAAACATTAACGCTAGCGTTGCAGATCAGTGTGCTCACTGCTGCAACAGAACGTCATTCTTGTCAAATCTGACGAGACAGCTCAACTTCACTGACTAGCCAATCAATATAAATGAATCGCATTTACATTCAACAAACTATCATGACATCAGCGTTTGTTAACGAGTTGCTAAAAATACACAATGCCCGCTTGCGCATAACGTTACGGCGGCAATTAATTAAACGATCTAATGCTACAACTCACAGCCAGATGCATGGATTTGTCAGACTGAGGGATCTGATAACCGCTAACTTGCGGTAAGCTGAGCTGACCCACCTCTCAATTATTTCTCTTGTCTGTGGAAACCAGTCCGTGTTGTTTCTGTTTCTTTTCCTGCTTTTCATCATCTTCGCCATATGGTAATCCAGCATAGGAGTAGCTTGAGTGGCTAACTTCTTGTATACTATCCGCACCGCACGCCTGGCTCACAGTCACAACAAACACACCGGCTAAAGTGGGCGTAACGTTTCCTGCATGCCTCTACATGACAGCCAATCACCAGCCGTATTAGAGCGCGGCGTGCAAGCATGTCGCATGCTTATAGGCTCAATGACGCTGTTTTGTTTTGGTATCGAAAATTGGTATCGATTGACAAGGGAGGCTTCGATACCCCTTAGTATCGATGTTTCCATTTCGGTGCCAAGTAAGTATCGAAACTCGATACCCAGCCCTAGCTCCATGTACAAGTACCTCTCCGCTCAATGTACAAGTACCTCTCCGCTCAATGTACAAGTACCTCTCCGCTCCATGTACAAGTACCTCTCCGCTCCATGTACAAGTACCTCTCCGCTCCATGTACAAGTACCTCTCCGCTCCATGTACAAGTACATCTCTGCTCCATGTACAAGTACCTCTCCGCTCAATGTACAAGTACATCTCCGCTCCATGTACAAGTACCTCTCCGCTCCATGTACAAGTACATCTCCGCTCCATGTACAAGTACCTCTCCGCTCCATGTACAAGTACCTCTCCGCTCAATGTACAAGTACATCTCCGCTCCATGTACAAGTACCTCTCCGCTCCATGTACAAGTACATCTCCGCTCCATGTACAAGTACCTCTCCGCTCAATGTACAAGTACATCTCCGCTCCATGTACAAGTACATCTCCACTCCATGTACAAGTACCTCTCCGCTCAATGTACAAGTACATCTCCGCTCCATGTACCAGTACCTCTCCGCTCAATGTACAAGTACATCTCCACTCCATGTACAAGTACCTCTCCGCTCAATGTACAAGTACATCTCCGCTCCATGTACCAGTACCTCTCCGCTCAATGTACAAGTACATCTCCACTCCATGTACAAGTACCTCTCCGCTCAATGTACAAGTACATCTCCGCTCCATGTACCAGTACCTCTCCGCTCAATGTACAAGTACATCTCCACTCCATGTACAAGTACCTCTCCGCTCAATGTACAAGTACATCTCCGCTCCATGTACCAGTACCTCTCCGCTCAATGTACAAGTACATCTCCACTCCATGTACAAGTACCTCTCTGCTCCATGTACAAGTACCTCTCCGCTCAATGTACAAGTACATCTCCGCTCCATGTACAAGTACCTCTCCGCTCCATGTACAAGTACATCTCCGCTCCATGTACAAGTACCTCTCCGCTCCATGTACAAGTACCTCTCCGCTCAATGTACAAGTACATCTCCGCTCCATGTACAAGTACCTCTCCGCTCCATGTACAAGTACATCTCCGCTCCATGTACAAGTACCTCTCCGCTCAATGTACAAGTACATCTCCGCTCCATGTACAAGTACATCTCCACTCCATGTACAAGTACCTCTCCGCTCAATGTACAAGTACATCTCCGCTCCATGTACCAGTACCTCTCCGCTCAATGTACAAGTACATCTCCACTCCATGTACAAGTACCTCTCCGCTCAATGTACAAGTACATCTCCGCTCCATGTACCAGTACCTCTCCGCTCAATGTACAAGTACATCTCCACTCCATGTACAAGTACCTCTCCGCTCAATGTACAAGTACATCTGCGCTCCATGTAGGGCTGGGTATCGTTCAAAATTTTTCGATATCGATACCGTTTCGATACTTGGATTTCGATACCGGTTCCTGAACGATACTTTTTTCGATACCAATTTTTAGAAAAATCCATTTTAACAAAAATAAAACTGCATTACACATTGAAATTATTTTACAAATCTTTAGTTTCCCCCCATCTTAAGTTTTACAGCAGAAAAAAATAAAACCTACTGTATTTAACATAACTTTAAGTTCTCTAAACGTATTGCCGTCCCTACAAAAAATATTGGAGTACTACAAAGGAAAGAAATGTAGCTAAAACAAATAAATCAGTGGAATAGTTTTCAGTGCAAAACAGAGAGTTGCAAATCAGGGTTTAATGCTCACTGATGCAACAGAACTCTATTCTTGTACAAACTGATGAGATGGCTCCACTTCATGCATGGAAGACTAGTTGAGCATTGACTAGCCTATCAATATAGCCTTATATGCCACAAAGTGAATCGCATTTATATTCAACAAACTATCATGACATCAGCGTTTGTTAACGAGTTGCTAAAAATACATGGGCGATAACTGCCCGCTTGCACATAACGCTAATTAATTAAACATTAACGCTAGCGTTGCAGATCAGTGTGCTCACTGCTGCAACAGAACGTCATTCTTGTCAAATCTGACGAGACAGCTCAACTTCACTGACTAGCCAATCAATATAAATGAATCGCATTTACATTCAACAAACTATCATGACATCAGCGTTTGTTAACGAGTTGCTAAAAATACACAATGCCCGCTTGCGCATAACGTTACGGCGGCAATTAATTAAACGATCTAATGCTACAACTCACAGCCAGATGCATGGATTTGTCAGACTGAGGGATCTGATAACCGCTAACTTGCGGTAAGCTGAGCTGACCCACCTCTCAATTATTTCTCTTGTCTGTGGAAACCAGTCCGTGTTGTTTCTGTTTCTTTTCCTGCTTTTCATCATCTTCGCCATATGGTAATCCAGCATAGGAGTAGCTTGAGTGGCTAACTTCTTGTATACTATCCGCACCGCACGCCTGGCTCACAGTCACAACAAACACACCGGCTAAAGTGGGCGTAACGTTTCCTGCATGCCTCTACATGACAGCCAATCACCAGCCGTATTAGAGCGCGGCGTGCAAGCATGTCGCATGCTTATAGGCTCAATGACGCTGTTTTGTTTTGGTATCGAAAATTGGTATCGATTGACAAGGGAGGCTTCGATACCCCTTAGTATCGATGTTTCCATTTCGGTGCCAAGTAAGTATCGAAACTCGATACCCAGCCCTAGCTCCATGTACAAGTACCTCTCCGCTCAATGTACAAGTACCTCTCCGCTCAATGTACAAGTACCTCTCCGCTCCATGTACAAGTACCTCTCCGCTCCATGTACAAGTACCTCTCCGCTCCATGTACAAGTACCTCTCCGCTCCATGTACAAGTACATCTCTGCTCCATGTACAAGTACCTCTCCGCTCAATGTACAAGTACATCTCCGCTCCATGTACAAGTACCTCTCCGCTCCATGTACAAGTACATCTCCGCTCCATGTACAAGTACCTCTCCGCTCCATGTACAAGTACCTCTCCGCTCAATGTACAAGTACATCTCCGCTCCATGTACAAGTACATCTCTGCTCCATGTACAAGTACCTCTCCGCTCAATGTACAAGTACATCTCCGCTCCATGTACAAGTACCTCTCCGCTCCATGTACAAGTACCTCTCCGGTCCATGTACAAGTACCTCTCCGCTCCATGTACAAGTACCTCTCCGCTCCATGTACAAGTACCTCTCCGCTCAATGTCAAGTGTCGACAGTACCTCTCCGCTCCATGTACAAATACCTCTCCGCTCTCATGTACAAGTACCTCTCCGCTCCATGTACAAGTACCTCTCCGCTCAATGTCAAGTGTCGACAGTACCTCTCCGCTCCATGTACAAATACCTCTCCGCTCCATGTACAAGTACCTCTCCGCTCTCATGTACAAGTACCTCTCCGCTCCATGTACAAGTAGCTCTCCGCTCAATGTACAAGTGTCGACAGTACCTTTCCGCTCCATGTACAAATACCTCTCCGCTCTCATGTACAAGTACCTCTCCGCTCCATGTACAAGTACCTCTCCGCTCAATGTACAAATACCTCTCCGCTCCATGTATAAGTACCTCTCCGCTCTATGTACAAGTACCTCTCCGCTCCATGTACAAGTACCTCTCCGCTCAATGTACAAATACCTCTCCGCTCCATGTACAAGTACCTCTCCGCTCAATGTACAAGTGTCGACAGTACCTCTCCGCTCAATGTACAAGTACCTCTCCGCTCAATGTACAAATACCTCTCCGCTCCATGTACAAGTACCTCTCCGCTCAATGTCAAGTATCGACAGTACCTCTCCGCTCCATGTACAAGTACCTCTCCGCTGAATGTACAAGTGTCGACAGTACCTCTCCGCTCAATGTACAAGTACCTCTCCGCTCCATGTACAAGTACCTCTCCGCTCTCATGTACAAGTACCTCTCCGCTCCATGTACAAGTACCTCTCCGCTCAATGTACAAGTACCTCTGCGCTCCATGTACAAGTACCTCTCCGCTCAATGTACAAGTACCTCTCCGCTCAATGTACAAGTGTCGACAGTACCTCTCCGCTCCATGTACAAGTACCTCTCCGCTCAATGTACAAGTGTCGACAGTACCTCTACGCTCAATGTACAAGTGTCGACAGTACCTCTCCGCTCTCATGTACAAGTACCTCTCCGATCCATGTACAAGTACATCTCCGCTCCATGTACAAGTACATCTCCGCTCAATGTACAAGTACCTCTCCGCTCCATGTACAAGTACCTCTCCGCTCCATGTACAAGTACCTCTCCGCTCCATGTACAAGTACCTCTCCGCTCCATGTACAAGTACCTCTCCGCTCAATGTACAAGTACCTCTCCGCTCCATGTACAAGTACCTCTCCGCTCAATGTACAAGTACCTCTCCGCTCCATGTACAAGTACCTCTCCGCTCCATGTACAAGTACCTCTCCGCTCCATGTACAAGTACCTCTCCGCTCCATGTACAAGTACATCTCTGCTCCATGTACAAGTACCTCTCCGCTCAATGTACAAGTACATCTCCGCTCCATGTACAAGTACCTCTCCGCTCCATGTACAAGTACATCTCCGCTCCATGTACAAGTACCTCTCCGCTCCATGTACAAGTACCTCTCCGCTCAATGTACAAGTACATCTCCGCTCCATGTACAAGTACATCTCTGCTCCATGTACAAGTACCTCTCCGCTCAATGTACAAGTACATCTCCGCTCCATGTACAAGTACCTCTCCGCTCCATGTACAAGTACCTCTCCGGTCCATGTACAAGTACCTCTCCGCTCCATGTACAAGTACCTCTCCGCTCCATGTACAAGTACCTCTCCGCTCAATGTCAAGTGTTGACAGTACCTCTCCGCTCCATGTACAAATACCTCTCCGCTCTCATGTACAAGTACCTCTCCGCTCCATGAACAAGTACCTCTCCGCTCAATGTCAAGTGTCGACAGTACCTCTCCGCTCCATGTACAAATACCTCTCCGCTCCATGTACAAGTACCTCTCCGCTCTCATGTACAAGTACCTCTCCGCTCCATGTACAAGTAGCTCTCCGCTCAATGTACAAGTGTCGACAGTACCTTTCCGCTCCATGTACAAATACCTCTCCGCTCTCATGTACAAGTACCTCTCCGCTCCATGTACAAGTACCTCTCCGCTCAATGTACAAATACCTCTCCGCTCCATGTATAAGTACCTCTCCGCTCTATGTACAAGTACCTCTCCGCTCCATGTACAAGTACCTCTCCGCTCAATGTACAAATACCTCTCCGCTCCATGTACAAGTAGCTCTCCGCTGAATGTACAAGTGTCGACAGTACCTCTCCGCTCAATGTACAAGTACCTCTCCGCTCAATGTACAAATACCTCTCCGCTCCATGTACAAGTACCTCTCCGCTCAATGTCAAGTATCGACAGTACCTCTCCGCTCCATGTACAAGTACCTCTCCGCTGAATGTACAAGTGTCGACAGTACCTCTCCGCTCAATGTACAAGTACCTCTCCGCTCCATGTACAAGTACCTCTCCGCTCTCATGTACAAGTACCTCTCCGCTCCATGTACAAGTACCTCTCCCCTCAATGTACAAGTACCTCTGCGCTCCATGTACAAGTACCTCTCCGCTCAATGTACAAGTACCTCTCCGCTCAATGTACAAGTGTCGACAGTACCTCTCCGCTCCATGTACAAGTACCTCTCCGCTCAATGTACAAGTGTCGACAGTACCTCTACGCTCAATGTACAAGTGTCGACAGTACCTCTCCGCTCTCATGTACAAGTACCTCTCCGATCCATGTACAAGTACATCTCCGCTCCATGTACAAGTACATCTCCGCTCAATGTACAAGTACCTCTCCGCTCCATGTACAAGTACCTCTCCGCTCCATGTACAAGTACCTCTCCGCTCCATGTACAAGTACCTCTCCGCTCCATGTACAAGTACCTCTCCGCTCAATGTACAAGTACCTCTCCGCTCCATGTACAAGTACCTCTCCGCTCAATGTACAAGTACCTCTCCGCTCCATGTACAAGTACCTCTCCGCTCCATGTACAAGTACCTCTCCGCTCCATGTACAAGTACCTCTCCGCTCCATGTACAAGTACATCTCTGCTCCATGTACAAGTACCTCTCCGCTCCATGTACAAGTACATCTCCGCTCCATGTACAAGTACCTCTCCGCTCCATGTACAAGTACCTCTCCGCTCAATGTACAAGTACATCTCCGCTCCATGTACAAGTACATCTCTGCTCCATGTACAAGTACCTCTCCGCTCAATGTACAAGTACATCTCCGCTCCATGTACAAGTACCTCTCCGCTCCATGTACAAGTACCTCTCCGGTCCATGTACAAGTACCTCTCCGCTCCATGTACAAGTACCTCTCCGCTCCATGTACAAGTACCTCTCCGCTCAATGTCAAGTGTTGACAGTACCTCTCCGCTCCATGTACAAATACCTCTCCGCTCTCATGTACAAGTACCTCTCCGCTCCATGTACAAGTACCTCTCCGCTCAATGTCAAGTGTCGACAGTACATCTCCGCTCCATGTACAAATACCTCTCCGTTCCATGTACAAGTACCTCTCCGCTCTCATGTACAAGTACCTCTCCGCTCCATGTACAAGTAGCTCTCCGCTCAATGTACAAGTGTCGACAGTACCTTTCCGCTCCATGTACAAATACCTCTCCGCTCTCATGTACAAGTACCTCTCCGCTCCATGTACAAGTACCTCTCCGCTCAATGTACAAATACCTCTCCGCTCCATGTATAAGTACCTCTCCGCTCTATGTACAAGTACCTCTCCGCTCCATGTACAAGTACCTCTCCGCTCAATGTACAAATACCTCTCCGCTCCATGTACAAGTAGCTCTCCGCTGAATGTACAAGTGTCGACAGTACCTCTCCGCTCAATGTACAAGTACCTCTCCGCTCAATGTACAAATACCTCTCCGCTCAATGTCAAGTATCGACAGTACCTCTCCGCTCCATGTACAAGTACCTCTCCGCTGAATGTACAAGTGTCGACAGTACCTCTCCGCTCAATGTACAAGTACCTCTCCGCTCCATGTACAAGTACCTCTCCGCTCTCATGTACAAGTACCTCTCCGCTCCATGTACAAGTACCTCTCCGCTCAATGTACAAGTACCTCTGCGCTCCATGTACAAGTACCTCTCCGCTCAATGTACAAGTACCTCTCCGCTCAATGTACAAGTGTCGACAGTACCTCTCCGCTCCATGTACAAGTACCTCTCCGCTCAATGTACAAGTGTCGACAGTACCTCTACGCTCAATGTACAAGTGTCGACAGTACCTCTCCGCTCTCATGTACAAGTACCTCTCCGATCCATGTACAAGTACATCTCCGCTCCATGTACAAGTACATCTCCGCTCAATGTACAAGTACCTCTCCGCTCCATGTACAAGTACCTCTCCGCTCCATGTACAAGTACCTCTCCGCTCCATGTACAAGTACCTCTCCGCTCCATGTACAAGTACCTCTCCGCTCAATGTACAAGTACCTCTCCGCTCCATGTACAAGTACCTCTCCGCTCAATGTACAAGTACCTCTCCGCTCCATGTACAAGTACCTCTCCGCTCCATGTACAAGTACCTCTCCGCTCCATGTACAAGTACCTCTCCGCTCCATGTACAAGTACATCTCTGCTCCATGTACAAGTACCTCTCCGCTCAATGTACAAGTACATCTCCGCTCCATGTACAAGTACCTCTCCGCTCCATGTACAAGTACATCTCCGCTCCATGTACAAGTACCTCTCCGCTCCATGTACAAGTACCTCTCCGCTCAATGTACAAGTACATCTCCGCTCCATGTACAAGTACATCTCTGCTCCATGTACAAGTACCTCTCCGCTCAATGTACAAGTACATCTCCGCTCCATGTACAAGTACCTCTCCGCTCCATGTACAAGTACCTCTCCGGTCCATGTACAAGTACCTCTCCGCTCCATGTACAAGTACCTCTCCGCTCCATGTACAAGTACCTCTCCGCTCAATGTCAAGTGTCGACAGTACCTCTCCGCTCCATGTACAAATACCTCTCCGCTCTCATGTACAAGTACCTCTCCGCTCCATGTACAAGTACCTCTCCGCTCAATGTCAAGTGTCGACAGTACCTCTCCGCTCCATGTACAAATACCTCTCCGCTCCATGTACAAGTACCTCTCCGCTCTCATGTACAAGTACCTCTCCGCTCCATGTACAAGTAGCTCTCCGCTCAATGTACAAGTGTCGACAGTACCTTTCCGCTCCATGTACAAATACCTCTCCGCTCTCATGTACAAGTACCTCTCCGCTCCATGTACAAGTACCTCTCCGCTCAATGTACAAATACCTCTCCGCTCCATGTATAAGTACCTCTCCGCTCTATGTACAAGTACCTCTCCGCTCCATGTACAAGTACCTCTCCGCTCAATGTACAAATACCTCTCCGCTCCATGTACAAGTAGCTCTCCGCTGAATGTACAAGTGTCGACAGTACCTCTCCGCTCAATGTACAAGTACCTCTCCGCTCAATGTACAAATACCTCTCCGCTCCATGTACAAGTACCTCTCCGCTCAATGTCAAGTATCGACAGTACCTCTCCGCTCCATGTACAAGTACCTCTCCGCTGAATGTACAAGTGTCGACAGTACCTCTCCGCTCAATGTACAAGTACCTCTCCGCTCCATGTACAAGTACCTCTCCGCTCTCATGTACAAGTACCTCTCCGCTCCATGTACAAGTACCTCTCCGCTCAATGTACAAGTACCTCTGCGCTCCATGTACAAGTACCTCTCCGCTCAATGTACAAGTACCTCTCCGCTCAATGTACAAGTGTCGACAGTACCTCTCCGCTCCATGTACAAGTACCTCTCCGCTCAATGTACAAGTGTCGACAGTACCTCTACGCTCAATGTACAAGTGTCGACAGTACCTCTCCGCTCTCATGTACAAGTACCTCTCCGATCCATGTACAAGTACATCTCCGCTCCATGTACAAGTACATCTCCGCTCAATGTACAAGTACCTCTCCGCTCCATCTACAAGTACCTCTCCGCTCCATGTACAAGTACCTCTCCGCTCCATGTACAAGTACCTCTCCGCTCCATGTACAAGTACCTCTCCGCTCAATGTACAAGTACCTCTCCGCTCCATGTACAAGTACCTCTCCGCTCAATGTACAAGTACCTCTCCGCTCCATGTACAAGTACCTCTCCGCTCCATGTACAAGTACCTCTCCGCTCCATGTACAAGTACCTCTCCGCTCAATGTCAAGTATCGACAGTACCTCTCCGCTCCATGTACAAGTACCTCTCCGCTGAATGTACAAGTGTCGACAGTACCTCTCCGCTCAATGTACAAGTACCTCTCCGCTCCATGTACAAGTACCTCTCCGCTCTCATGTACAAGTACCTCTCCGCTCCATGTACAAGTACCTCTCCGCTCAATGTACAAGTACCTCTGCGCTCCATGTACAAGTACCTCTCCGCTCAATGTACAAGTACCTCTCCGCTCAATGTACAAGTGTCGACAGTACCTCTCCGCTCCATGTACAAGTACCTCTCCGCTCAATGTACAAGTGTCGACAGTACCTCTCCGCTCCATGTACAAGTACCTCTCCGCTCCATGTACAAGTACATCTCTGCTCCATGTACAAGTACCTCTCCGCTCAATGTACAAGTACATCTCCGCTCCATGTACAAGTACCTCTCCGCTCCATGTACAAGTACATCTCCGCTCCATGTACAAGTACCTCTCCGCTCCATGTACAAGTACCTCTCCGCTCAATGTACAAGTACATCTCCGCTCCATGTACAAGTACATCTCTGCTCCATGTACAAGTACCTCTCCGCTCAATGTACAAGTACATCTCCGCTCCATGTACAAGTACCTCTCCGCTCCATGTACAAGTACCTCTCCGGTCCATGTACAAGTACCTCTCCGCTCCATGTACAAGTACCTCTCCGCTCCATGTACAAGTACCTCTCCGCTCAATGTCAAGTGTTGACAGTACCTCTCCGCTCCATGTACAAATACCTCTCCGCTCTCATGTACAAGTACCTCTCCGCTCCATGAACAAGTACCTCTCCGCTCAATGTCAAGTGTCGACAGTACCTCTCCGCTCCATGTACAAATACCTCTCCGCTCCATGTACAAGTACCTCTCCGCTCTCATGTACAAGTACCTCTCCGCTCCATGTACAAGTAGCTCTCCGCTCAATGTACAAGTGTCGACAGTACCTTTCCGCTCCATGTACAAATACCTCTCCGCTCTCATGTACAAGTACCTCTCCGCTCCATGTACAAGTACCTCTCCGCTCAATGTACAAATACCTCTCCGCTCCATGTATAAGTACCTCTCCGCTCTATGTACAAGTACCTCTCCGCTCCATGTACAAGTACCTCTCCGCTCAATGTACAAATACCTCTCCGCTCCATGTACAAGTAGCTCTCCGCTGAATGTACAAGTGTCGACAGTACCTCTCCGCTCAATGTACAAGTACCTCTCCGCTCAATGTACAAATACCTCTCCGCTCCATGTACAAGTACCTCTCCGCTCAATGTCAAGTATCGACAGTACCTCTCCGCTCCATGTACAAGTACCTCTCCGCTGAATGTACAAGTGTCGACAGTACCTCTCCGCTCAATGTACAAGTACCTCTCCGCTCCATGTACAAGTACCTCTCCGCTCAATGTACAAATACCTCTCCGCTCCATGTACAAGTAGCTCTCCGCTGAATGTACAAGTGTCGACAGTACCTCTCCGCTCAATGTACAAGTACCTCTCCGCTCAATGTACAAATACCTCTCCGCTCCATGTACAAGTACCTCTCCGCTCAATGTCAAGTATCGACAGTACCTCTCCGCTCCATGTACAAGTACCTCTCCGCTGAATGTACAAGTGTCGACAGTACCTCTCCGCTCAATGTACAAGTACCTCTCCGCTCCATGTACAAGTACCTCTCCGCTCTCATGTACAAGTACCTCTCCGCTCCATGTACAAGTACCTCTCCGCTCAATGTACAAGTACCTCTGCGCTCCATGTACAAGTACCTCTCCGCTCAATGTACAAGTACCTCTCCGCTCAATGTACAAGTGTCGACAGTACCTCTCCGCTCCATGTACAAGTACCTCTCCGCTCAATGTACAAGTGTCGACAGTACCTCTACGCTCAATGTACAAGTGTCGACAGTACCTCTCCGCTCTCATGTACAAGTACCTCTCCGATCCATGTACAAGTACATCTCCGCTCCATGTACAAGTACATCTCCGCTCAATGTACAAGTACCTCTCCGCTCCATCTACAAGTACCTCTCCGCTCCATGTACAAGTACCTCTCCGCTCCATGTACAAGTACCTCTCCGCTCCATGTACAAGTACCTCTCCGCTCAATGTACAAGTACCTCTCCGCTCCATGTACAAGTACCTCTCCGCTCAATGTACAAGTACCTCTCCGCTCCATGTACAAGTACCTCTCCGCTCCATGTACAAGTACCTCTCCGCTCCATGTACAAGTACCTCTCCGCTCAATGTCAAGTATCGACAGTACCTCTCCGCTCCATGTACAAGTACCTCTCCGCTGAATGTACAAGTGTCGACAGTACCTCTCCGCTCAATGTACAAGTACCTCTCCGCTCCATGTACAAGTACCTCTCCGCTCTCATGTACAAGTACCTCTCCGCTCCATGTACAAGTACCTCTCCGCTCAATGTACAAGTACCTCTGCGCTCCATGTACAAGTACCTCTCCGCTCAATGTACAAGTACCTCTCCGCTCAATGTACAAGTGTCGACAGTACCTCTCCGCTCCATGTACAAGTACCTCTCCGCTCAATGTACAAGTGTCGACAGTACCTCTCCGCTCCATGTACAAGTACCTCTCCGCTCCATGTACAAGTACATCTCTGCTCCATGTACAAGTACCTCTCCGCTCAATGTACAAGTACATCTCCGCTCCATGTACAAGTACCTCTCCGCTCCATGTACAAGTACATCTCCGCTCCATGTACAAGTACCTCTCCGCTCCATGTACAAGTACCTCTCCGCTCAATGTACAAGTACATCTCCGCTCCATGTACAAGTACATCTCTGCTCCATGTACAAGTACCTCTCCGCTCAATGTACAAGTACATCTCCGCTCCATGTACAAGTACCTCTCCGCTCCATGTACAAGTACCTCTCCGGTCCATGTACAAGTACCTCTCCGCTCCATGTACAAGTACCTCTCCGCTCCATGTACAAGTACCTCTCCGCTCAATGTCAAGTGTTGACAGTACCTCTCCGCTCCATGTACAAATACCTCTCCGCTCTCATGTACAAGTACCTCTCCGCTCCATGAACAAGTACCTCTCCGCTCAATGTCAAGTGTCGACAGTACCTCTCCGCTCCATGTACAAATACCTCTCCGCTCCATGTACAAGTACCTCTCCGCTCTCATGTACAAGTACCTCTCCGCTCCATGTACAAGTAGCTCTCCGCTCAATGTACAAGTGTCGACAGTACCTTTCCGCTCCATGTACAAATACCTCTCCGCTCTCATGTACAAGTACCTCTCCGCTCCATGTACAAGTACCTCTCCGCTCAATGTACAAATACCTCTCCGCTCCATGTATAAGTACCTCTCCGCTCTATGTACAAGTACCTCTCCGCTCCATGTACAAGTACCTCTCCGCTCAATGTACAAATACCTCTCCGCTCCATGTACAAGTAGCTCTCCGCTGAATGTACAAGTGTCGACAGTACCTCTCCGCTCAATGTACAAGTACCTCTCCGCTCAATGTACAAATACCTCTCCGCTCCATGTACAAGTACCTCTCCGCTCAATGTCAAGTATCGACAGTACCTCTCCGCTCCATGTACAAGTACCTCTCCGCTGAATGTACAAGTGTCGACAGTACCTCTCCGCTCAATGTACAAGTACCTCTCCGCTCCATGTACAAGTACCTCTCCGCTCTCATGTACAAGTACCTCTCCGCTCCATGTACAAGTACCTCTCCCCTCAATGTACAAGTACCTCTGCGCTCCATGTACAAGTACCTCTCCGCTCAATGTACAAGTACCTCTCCGCTCAATGTACAAGTGTCGACAGTACCTCTCCGCTCCATGTACAAGTACCTCTCCGCTCAATGTACAAGTGTCGACAGTACCTCTACGCTCAATGTACAAGTGTCGACAGTACCTCTCCGCTCTCATGTACAAGTACCTCTCCGATCCATGTACAAGTACATCTCCGCTCCATGTACAAGTACATCTCCGCTCAATGTACAAGTACCTCTCCGCTCCATGTACAAGTACCTCTCCGCTCCATGTACAAGTACCTCTCCGCTCCATGTACAAGTACCTCTCCGCTCCATGTACAAGTACCTCTCCGCTCAATGTACAAGTACCTCTCCGCTCCATGTACAAGTACCTCTCCGCTCAATGTACAAGTACCTCTCCGCTCCATGTACAAGTACCTCTCCGCTCCATGTACAAGTACCTCTCCGCTCCATGTACAAGTACCTCTCCGCTCCATGTACAAGTACATCTCTGCTCCATGTACAAGTACCTCTCCGCTCCATGTACAAGTACATCTCCGCTCCATGTACAAGTACCTCTCCGCTCCATGTACAAGTACCTCTCCGCTCAATGTACAAGTACATCTCCGCTCCATGTACAAGTACATCTCTGCTCCATGTACAAGTACCTCTCCGCTCAATGTACAAGTACATCTCCGCTCCATGTACAAGTACCTCTCCGCTCCATGTACAAGTACCTCTCCGGTCCATGTACAAGTACCTCTCCGCTCCATGTACAAGTACCTCTCCGCTCCATGTACAAGTACCTCTCCGCTCAATGTCAAGTGTTGACAGTACCTCTCCGCTCCATGTACAAATACCTCTCCGCTCTCATGTACAAGTACCTCTCCGCTCCATGTACAAGTACCTCTCCGCTCAATGTCAAGTGTCGACAGTACCTCTCCGCTCCATGTACAAATACCTCTCCGTTCCATGTACAAGTACCTCTCCGCTCTCATGTACAAGTACCTCTCCGCTCCATGTACAAGTAGCTCTCCGCTCAATGTACAAGTGTCGACAGTACCTTTCCGCTCCATGTACAAATACCTCTCCGCTCTCATGTACAAGTACCTCTCCGCTCCATGTACAAGTACCTCTCCGCTCAATGTACAAATACCTCTCCGCTCCATGTATAAGTACCTCTCCGCTCTATGTACAAGTACCTCTCCGCTCCATGTACAAGTACCTCTCCGCTCAATGTACAAATACCTCTCCGCTCCATGTACAAGTAGCTCTCCGCTGAATGTACAAGTGTCGACAGTACCTCTCCGCTCAATGTACAAGTACCTCTCCGCTCAATGTACAAATACCTCTCCGCTCAATGTCAAGTATCGACAGTACCTCTCCGCTCCATGTACAAGTACCTCTCCGCTGAATGTACAAGTGTCGACAGTACCTCTCCGCTCAATGTACAAGTACCTCTCCGCTCCATGTACAAGTACCTCTCCGCTCTCATGTACAAGTACCTCTCCGCTCCATGTACAAGTACCTCTCCGCTCAATGTACAAGTACCTCTGCGCTCCATGTACAAGTACCTCTCCGCTCAATGTACAAGTACCTCTCCGCTCAATGTACAAGTGTCGACAGTACCTCTCCGCTCCATGTACAAGTACCTCTCCGCTCAATGTACAAGTGTCGACAGTACCTCTACGCTCAATGTACAAGTGTCGACAGTACCTCTCCGCTCTCATGTACAAGTACCTCTCCGATCCATGTACAAGTACATCTCCGCTCCATGTACAAGTACATCTCCACTCAATGTACAAGTACCTCTCCGCTCCATGTACAAGTACCTCTCCGCTCCATGTACAAGTACCTCTCCGCTCCATGTACAAGTACCTCTCCGCTCCATGTACAAGTACCTCTCCGCTCAATGTACAAGTACCTCTCCGCTCCATGTACAAGTACCTCTCCGCTCAATGTACAAGTACCTCTCCGCTCCATGTACAAGTACCTCTCCGCTCCATGTACAAGTACCTCTCCGCTCCATGTACAAGTACCTCTCCGGTCCATGTACAAGTACCTCTCCGCTCCATGTACAAGTACCTCTCCGCTCCATGTACAAGTACCTCTCCGCTCAATGTCAAGTGTTGACAGTACCTCTCCGCTCCATGTACAAATACCTCTCCGCTCTCATGTACAAGTACCTCTCCGCTCCATGTACAAGTACCTCTCCGCTCAATGTCAAGTGTCGACAGTACATCTCCGCTCCATGTACAAATACCTCTCCGTTCCATGTACAAGTACCTCTCCGCTCTCATGTACAAGTACCTCTCCGCTCCATGTACAAGTAGCTCTCCGCTCAATGTACAAGTGTCGACAGTACCTTTCCGCTCCATGTACAAATACCTCTCCGCTCTCATGTACAAGTACCTCTCCGCTCCATGTACAAGTACCTCTCCGCTCAATGTACAAATACCTCTCCGCTCCATGTATAAGTACCTCTCCGCTCTATGTACAAGTACCTCTCCGCTCCATGTACAAGTACCTCTCCGCTCAATGTACAAATACCTCTCCGCTCCATGTACAAGTAGCTCTCCGCTGAATGTACAAGTGTCGACAGTACCTCTCCGCTCAATGTACAAGTACCTCTCCGCTCAATGTACAAATACCTCTCCGCTCAATGTCAAGTATCGACAGTACCTCTCCGCTCCATGTACAAGTACCTCTCCGCTGAATGTACAAGTGTCGACAGTACCTCTCCGCTCAATGTACAAGTACCTCTCCGCTCCATGTACAAGTACCTCTCCGCTCTCATGTACAAGTACCTCTCCGCTCCATGTACAAGTACCTCTCCGCTCAATGTACAAGTACCTCTGCGCTCCATGTACAAGTACCTCTCCGCTCAATGTACAAGTACCTCTCCGCTCAATGTACAAGTGTCGACAGTACCTCTCCGCTCCATGTACAAGTACCTCTCCGCTCAATGTACAAGTGTCGACAGTACCTCTACGCTCAATGTACAAGTGTCGACAGTACCTCTCCGCTCTCATGTACAAGTACCTCTCCGATCCATGTACAAGTACATCTCCGCTCCATGTACAAGTACATCTCCGCTCAATGTACAAGTACCTCTCCGCTCCATGTACAAGTACCTCTCCGCTCCATGTACAAGTACCTCTCCGCTCCATGTACAAGTACCTCTCCGCTCCATGTACAAGTACCTCTCCGCTCAATGTACAAGTACCTCTCCGCTCCATGTACAAGTACCTCTCCGCTCAATGTACAAGTACCTCTCCGCTCCATGTACAAGTACCTCTCCGCTCCATGTACAAGTACCTCTCCGCTCCATGTACAAGTACCTCTCCGCTCCATGTACAAGTACATCTCTGCTCCATGTACAAGTACCTCTCCGCTCAATGTACAAGTACATCTCCGCTCCATGTACAAGTACCTCTCCGCTCCATGTACAAGTACTTCTCCGCTCCATGTACAAGTACCTCTCCGCTCCATGTACAAGTACCTCTCCGCTCAATGTACAAGTACATCTCCGCTCCATGTACAAGTACATCTCTGCTCCATGTACAAGTACCTCTCCGCTCAATGTACAAGTACATCTCCGCTCCATGTACAAGTACCTCTCCGCTCCATGTACAAGTACCTCTCCGGTCCATGTACAAGTACCTCTCCGCTCCATGTACAAGTACCTCTCCGCTCCATGTACAAGTACCTCTCCGCTCAATGTCAAGTGTCGACAGTACCTCTCCGCTCCATGTACAAATACCTCTCCGCTCTCATGTACAAGTACCTCTCCGCTCCATGTACAAGTACCTCTCCGCTCAATGTCAAGTGTCGACAGTACCTCTCCGCTCCATGTACAAATACCTCTCCGCTCCATGTACAAGTACCTCTCCGCTCTCATGTACAAGTACCTCTCCGCTCCATGTACAAGTAGCTCTCCGCTCAATGTACAAGTGTCGACAGTACCTTTCCGCTCCATGTACAAATACCTCTCCGCTCTCATGTACAAGTACCTCTCCGCTCCATGTACAAGTACCTCTCCGCTCAATGTACAAATACCTCTCCGCTCCATGTATAAGTACCTCTCCGCTCTATGTACAAGTACCTCTCCGCTCCATGTACAAGTACCTCTCCGCTCAATGTACAAATACCTCTCCGCTCCATGTACAAGTAGCTCTCCGCTGAATGTACAAGTGTCGACAGTACCTCTCCGCTCAATGTACAAGTACCTCTCCGCTCAATGTACAAATACCTCTCCGCTCCATGTACAAGTACCTCTCCGCTCAATGTCAAGTATCGACAGTACCTCTCCGCTCCATGTACAAGTACCTCTCCGCTGAATGTACAAGTGTCGACAGTACCTCTCCGCTCAATGTACAAGTACCTCTCCGCTCCATGTACAAGTACCTCTCCGCTCTCATGTACAAGTACCTCTCCGCTCCATGTACAAGTACCTCTCCGCTCAATGTACAAGTACCTCTGCGCTCCATGTACAAGTACCTCTCCGCTCAATGTACAAGTACCTCTCCGCTCAATGTACAAGTGTCGACAGTACCTCTCCGCTCCATGTACAAGTACCTCTCCGCTCAATGTACAAGTGTCGACAGTACCTCTACGCTCAATGTACAAGTGTCGACAGTACCTCTCCGCTCTCATGTACAAGTACCTCTCCGATCCATGTACAAGTACATCTCCGCTCCATGTACAAGTACATCTCCGCTCAATGTACAAGTACCTCTCCGCTCCATCTACAAGTACCTCTCCGCTCCATGTACAAGTACCTCTCCGCTCCATGTACAAGTACCTCTCCGCTCCATGTACAAGTACCTCTCCGCTCAATGTACAAGTACCTCTCCGCTCCATGTACAAGTACCTCTCCGCTCAATGTACAAGTACCTCTCCGCTCCATGTACAAGTACCTCTCCGCTCCATGTACAAGTACCTCTCCGCTCCATGTACAAGTACCTCTCCGCTCAATGTCAAGTATCGACAGTACCTCTCCGCTCCATGTACAAGTACCTCTCCGCTGAATGTACAAGTGTCGACAGTACCTCTCCGCTCAATGTACAAGTACCTCTCCGCTCCATGTACAAGTACCTCTCCGCTCTCATGTACAAGTACCTCTCCGCTCCATGTACAAGTACCTCTCCGCTCAATGTACAAGTACCTCTGCGCTCCATGTACAAGTACCTCTCCGCTCAATGTACAAGTACCTCTCCGCTCAATGTACAAGTGTCGACAGTACCTCTCCGCTCCATGTACAAGTACCTCTCCGCTCAATGTACAAGTGTCGACAGTACCTCTCCGCTCCATGTACAAGTACCTCTCCGCTCCATGTACAAGTACATCTCTGCTCCATGTACAAGTACCTCTCCGCTCAATGTACAAGTACATCTCCGCTCCATGTACAAGTACCTCTCCGCTCCATGTACAAGTACATCTCCGCTCCATGTACAAGTACCTCTCCGCTCCATGTACAAGTACCTCTCCGCTCAATGTACAAGTACATCTCCGCTCCATGTACAAGTACATCTCTGCTCCATGTACAAGTACCTCTCCGCTCAATGTACAAGTACATCTCCGCTCCATGTACAAGTACCTCTCCGCTCCATGTACAAGTACCTCTCCGGTCCATGTACAAGTACCTCTCCGCTCCATGTACAAGTACCTCTCCGCTCCATGTACAAGTACCTCTCCGCTCAATGTCAAGTGTTGACAGTACCTCTCCGCTCCATGTACAAATACCTCTCCGCTCTCATGTACAAGTACCTCTCCGCTCCATGAACAAGTACCTCTCCGCTCAATGTCAAGTGTCGACAGTACCTCTCCGCTCCATGTACAAATACCTCTCCGCTCCATGTACAAGTACCTCTCCGCTCTCATGTACAAGTACCTCTCCGCTCCATGTACAAGTAGCTCTCCGCTCAATGTACAAGTGTCGACAGTACCTTTCCGCTCCATGTACAAATACCTCTCCGCTCTCATGTACAAGTACCTCTCCGCTCCATGTACAAGTACCTCTCCGCTCAATGTACAAATACCTCTCCGCTCCATGTATAAGTACCTCTCCGCTCTATGTACAAGTACCTCTCCGCTCCATGTACAAGTACCTCTCCGCTCAATGTACAAATACCTCTCCGCTCCATGTACAAGTAGCTCTCCGCTGAATGTACAAGTGTCGACAGTACCTCTCCGCTCAATGTACAAGTACCTCTCCGCTCAATGTACAAATACCTCTCCGCTCCATGTACAAGTACCTCTCCGCTCAATGTCAAGTATCGACAGTACCTCTCCGCTCCATGTACAAGTACCTCTCCGCTGAATGTACAAGTGTCGACAGTACCTCTCCGCTCAATGTACAAGTACCTCTCCGCTCCATGTACAAGTACCTCTCCGCTCTCATGTACAAGTACCTCTCCGCTCCATGTACAAGTACCTCTCCCCTCAATGTACAAGTACCTCTGCGCTCCATGTACAAGTACCTCTCCGCTCAATGTACAAGTACCTCTCCGCTCAATGTACAAGTGTCGACAGTACCTCTCCGCTCCATGTACAAGTACCTCTCCGCTCAATGTACAAGTGTCGACAGTACCTCTACGCTCAATGTACAAGTGTCGACAGTACCTCTCCGCTCTCATGTACAAGTACCTCTCCGATCCATGTACAAGTACATCTCCGCTCCATGTACAAGTACATCTCCGCTCAATGTACAAGTACCTCTCCGCTCCATGTACAAGTACCTCTCCGCTCCATGTACAAGTACCTCTCCGCTCCATGTACAAGTACCTCTCCGCTCCATGTACAAGTACCTCTCCGCTCAATGTACAAGTACCTCTCCGCTCCATGTACAAGTACCTCTCCGCTCAATGTACAAGTACCTCTCCGCTCCATGTACAAGTACCTCTCCGCTCCATGTACAAGTACCTCTCCGCTCCATGTACAAGTACCTCTCCGCTCCATGTACAAGTACATCTCTGCTCCATGTACAAGTACCTCTCCGCTCCATGTACAAGTACATCTCCGCTCCATGTACAAGTACCTCTCCGCTCCATGTACAAGTACCTCTCCGCTCAATGTACAAGTACATCTCCGCTCCATGTACAAGTACATCTCTGCTCCATGTACAAGTACCTCTCCGCTCAATGTACAAGTACATCTCCGCTCCATGTACAAGTACCTCTCCGCTCCATGTACAAGTACCTCTCCGGTCCATGTACAAGTACCTCTCCGCTCCATGTACAAGTACCTCTCCGCTCCATGTACAAGTACCTCTCCGCTCAATGTCAAGTGTTGACAGTACCTCTCCGCTCCATGTACAAATACCTCTCCGCTCTCATGTACAAGTACCTCTCCGCTCCATGTACAAGTACCTCTCCGCTCAATGTCAAGTGTCGACAGTACCTCTCCGCTCCATGTACAAATACCTCTCCGTTCCATGTACAAGTACCTCTCCGCTCTCATGTACAAGTACCTCTCCGCTCCATGTACAAGTAGCTCTCCGCTCAATGTACAAGTGTCGACAGTACCTTTCCGCTCCATGTACAAATACCTCTCCGCTCTCATGTACAAGTACCTCTCCGCTCCATGTACAAGTACCTCTCCGCTCAATGTACAAATACCTCTCCGCTCCATGTATAAGTACCTCTCCGCTCTATGTACAAGTACCTCTCCGCTCCATGTACAAGTACCTCTCCGCTCAATGTACAAATACCTCTCCGCTCCATGTACAAGTAGCTCTCCGCTGAATGTACAAGTGTCGACAGTACCTCTCCGCTCAATGTACAAGTACCTCTCCGCTCAATGTACAAATACCTCTCCGCTCAATGTCAAGTATCGACAGTACCTCTCCGCTCCATGTACAAGTACCTCTCCGCTGAATGTACAAGTGTCGACAGTACCTCTCCGCTCAATGTACAAGTACCTCTCCGCTCCATGTACAAGTACCTCTCCGCTCTCATGTACAAGTACCTCTCCGCTCCATGTACAAGTACCTCTCCGCTCAATGTACAAGTACCTCTGCGCTCCATGTACAAGTACCTCTCCGCTCAATGTACAAGTACCTCTCCGCTCAATGTACAAGTGTCGACAGTACCTCTCCGCTCCATGTACAAGTACCTCTCCGCTCAATGTACAAGTGTCGACAGTACCTCTACGCTCAATGTACAAGTGTCGACAGTACCTCTCCGCTCTCATGTACAAGTACCTCTCCGATCCATGTACAAGTACATCTCCGCTCCATGTACAAGTACATCTCCGCTCAATGTACAAGTACCTCTCCGCTCCATGTACAAGTACCTCTCCGCTCCATGTACAAGTACCTCTCCGCTCCATGTACAAGTACCTCTCCGCTCCATGTACAAGTACCTCTCCGCTCAATGTACAAGTACCTCTCCGCTCCATGTACAAGTACCTCTCCGCTCAATGTACAAGTACCTCTCCGCTCCATGTACAAGTACCTCTCCGCTCCATGTACAAGTACCTCTCCGCTCCATGTACAAGTACCTCTCCGCTCCATGTACAAGTACATCTCTGCTCCATGTACAAGTACCTCTCCGCTCAATGTACAAGTACATCTCCGCTCCATGTACAAGTACCTCTCCGCTCCATGTACAAGTACATCTCCGCTCCATGTACAAGTACCTCTCCGCTCCATGTACAAGTACCTCTCCGCTCAATGTACAAGTACATCTCCGCTCCATGTACAAGTACATCTCTGCTCCATGTACAAGTACCTCTCCGCTCAATGTACAAGTACATCTCCGCTCCATGTACAAGTACCTCTCCGCTCCATGTACAAGTACCTCTCCGGTCCATGTACAAGTACCTCTCCGCTCCATGTACAAGTACCTCTCCGCTCCATGTACAAGTACCTCTCCGCTCAATGTCAAGTGTCGACAGTACCTCTCCGCTCCATGTACAAATACCTCTCCGCTCTCATGTACAAGTACCTCTCCGCTCCATGTACAAGTACCTCTCCGCTCAATGTCAAGTGTCGACAGTACCTCTCCGCTCCATGTACAAATACCTCTCCGCTCCATGTACAAGTACCTCTCCGCTCTCATGTACAAGTCCCTCTCCGCTCCATGTACAAGTAGCTCTCCGCTCAATGTACAAGTGTCGACAGTACCTTTCCGCTCCATGTACAAATACCTCTCCGCTCTCATGTACAAGTACCTCTCCGCTCCATGTACAAGTACCTCTCCGCTCAATGTACAAATACCTCTCCGCTCCATGTATAAGTACCTCTCCGCTCTATGTACAAGTACCTCTCCGCTCCATGTACAAGTACCTCTCCGCTCAATGTACAAATACCTCTCCGCTCCATGTACAAGTAGCTCTCCGCTGAATGTACAAGTGTCGACAGTACCTCTCCGCTCAATGTACAAGTACCTCTCCGCTCAATGTACAAATACCTCTCCGCTCCATGTACAAGTACCTCTCCGCTCAATGTCAAGTATCGACAGTACCTCTCCGCTCCATGTACAAGTACCTCTCCGCTGAATGTACAAGTGTCGACAGTACCTCTCCGCTCAATGTACAAGTACCTCTCCGCTCCATGTACAAGTACCTCTCCGCTCTCATGTACAAGTACCTCTCCGCTCCATGTACAAGTACCTCTCCGCTCAATGTACAAGTACCTCTGCGCTCCATGTACAAGTACCTCTCCGCTCAATGTACAAGTACCTCTCCGCTCAATGTACAAGTGTCGACAGTACCTCTCCGCTCCATGTACAAGTACCTCTCCGCTCAATGTACAAGTGTCGACAGTACCTCTACGCTCAATGTACAAGTGTCGACAGTACCTCTCCGCTCTCATGTACAAGTACCTCTCCGATCCATGTACAAGTACATCTCCGCTCCATGTACAAGTACATCTCCGCTCAATGTACAAGTACCTCTCCGCTCCATCTACAAGTACCTCTCCGCTCCATGTACAAGTACCTCTCCGCTCCATGTACAAGTACCTCTCCGCTCCATGTACAAGTACCTCTCCGCTCAATGTACAAGTACCTCTCCGCTCCATGTACAAGTACCTCTCCGCTCAATGTACAAGTACCTCTCCGCTCCATGTACAAGTACCTCTCCGCTCCATGTACAAGTACCTCTCCGCTCCATGTACAAGTACCTCTCCGCTCAATGTCAAGTATCGACAGTACCTCTCCGCTCCATGTACAAGTACCTCTCCGCTGAATGTACAAGTGTCGACAGTACCTCTCCGCTCAATGTACAAGTACCTCTCCGCTCCATGTACAAGTACCTCTCCGCTCTCATGTACAAGTACCTCTCCGCTCCATGTACAAGTACCTCTCCGCTCAATGTACAAGTACCTCTGCGCTCCATGTACAAGTACCTCTCCGCTCAATGTACAAGTACCTCTCCGCTCAATGTACAAGTGTCGACAGTACCTCTCCGCTCCATGTACAAGTACCTCTCCGCTCAATGTACAAGTGTCGACAGTACCTCTACGCTCAATGTACAAGTGTCGACAGTACCTCTCCGCTCTCATGTACAAGTACCTCTCCGATCCATGTACAAGTACATCTCCGCTCCATGTACAAGTACATCTCCGCTCAATGTACAAGTACCTCTCCGCTCCATGTACAAGTACCTCTCCGCTCCATGTACAAGTACCTCTCCGCTCCATGTACAAGTACCTCTCCGCTCCATGTACAAGTACCTCTCCGCTCAATGTACAAGTACCTCTCCGCTCCATGTACAAGTACCTCTCCGCTCCATGTACAAGTACCTCTCCGCTCCATGTACAAGTACCTCTCCGCTCAATGTACAAGTACCTCTCCGCTCCATGTACAAGTACCTCTCCGCTCCATGTACAAGTACCTCTCCACTCCATGTACAAGTACCTCTCCGCTCAATGTACAAGTACCTCTCCGCTCCCTGTACAAGTACATCTCCGCTCCATGTACAAGTACCTCTCCGCTCCATGTACAAGTACCTCTCCGCTCAATGTACAAGTGTCGACAGTACCTCTCCGCTCCATGTACAAGTACCTCTCCGCTCCATGTACAAGTACCTCTCCGCTCAATGTACAAGTGTCGACAGTACCTCTCCGCTCCATCTACAAGTACCTCTCCGCTCAATGTACAAGTACCTCTCCGCTGAATGTACAAGTACCTCTCCGCTCCATGTACAAGTACCTCTCCGCTCCATGTACAAATACCTCTCCGCTCCATGTACAAGTACCTCTCCGCTCCATGTACAAGCACCTCTCCGCTACATGTACAAGTACCTCTCCGCTCCATGTACAAGTACCTCTCCGCTCCATGTACAAGTACCTCTCCGCTCAATGTACAAGTACCTCTCCGCTCCATGTACAAATACCTCTCCGCTCCATGTACAAATACCTCTCCGCTCCATGTACAAGTACCTCTCCGCTCCATGTACCAGTACCTCTCCGCTCAATGTACAAGTACATCTCCGCTCAATGTACAAGTACATCTCCGCTCAATGTACAAGTACGTCTCCGCTCAATGTACAAGTACCTCTCCGCTCAATGTACAAGTACCTCTCCGCTCCATGTACAAGTACCTCTCCGCTCAATGTACAAGTACGTCTCCGCTCAATGTACAAGTACATCTCCGCTCCATGTACCAGTACCTCTCCGCTCAATGTACAAGTACATCTCCGCTCCATGTACAAGTACCTCTCCGCTCAATGTACAAGTACCTCTCCGCTCAATGTACAAGTACATCTCCGCTCCATGTACCAGTACCTCTCCGCTCAATGTACAAGTACATCTGCGCTCCATGTAGGGCTGGGTATCGTTCAAAATTTTTCGATATCGATACCGTTTCGATACTTGGATTTCGATACCGGTTCCTGAACGATACTTTTTTCGATACCAATTTTTAGAAAAATCCATTTTAACAAAAATAAAACTGCATTACACATTGAAATTATTTTACAAATCTTTAGTTTCCCCCCATCTTAAGTTTTACAGCAGAAAAAAATAAAACCTACTGTATTTAACATAACTTTAAGTTCTCTAAACGTATTGCCGTCCCTACAAAAAATATTGGAGTACTACAAAGGAAAGAAATGTAGCTAAAACAAATAAATCAGTGGAATAGTTTTCAGTGCAAAACAGAGAGTTGCAAATCAGGGTTTAATGCTCACTGATGCAACAGAACTCTATTCTTGTACAAACTGATGAGATGGCTCCACTTCATGCATGGAAGACTAGTTGAGCATTGACTAGCCTATCAATATAGCCTTATATGCCACAAAGTGAATCGCATTTATATTCAACAAACTATCATGACATCAGCGTTTGTTAACGAGTTGCTAAAAATACATGGGCGATAACTGCCCGCTTGCACATAACGCTAATTAATTAAACATTAACGCTAGCGTTGCAGATCAGTGTGCTCACTGCTGCAACAGAACGTCATTCTTGTCAAATCTGACGAGACAGCTCAACTTCACTGACTAGCCAATCAATATAAATGAATCGCATTTACATTCAACAAACTATCATGACATCAGCGTTTGTTAACGAGTTGCTAAAAATACACAATGCCCGCTTGCGCATAACGTTACGGCGGCAATTAATTAAACGATCTAATGCTACAACTCACAGCCAGATGCATGGATTTGTCAGACTGAGGGATCTGATAACCGCTAACTTGCGGTAAGCTGAGCTGACCCACCTCTCAATTATTTCTCTTGTCTGTGGAAACCAGTCCGTGTTGTTTCTGTTTCTTTTCCTGCTTTTCATCATCTTCGCCATATGGTAATCCAGGATAGGAGTAGCTTGAGTGGCTAACTTCTTGTATACTATCCGCACCGCACGCCTGGCTCACAGTCACAACAAACACACCGGCTAAAGTGGGCGTAACGTTTCCTGCATGCCTCTACATGACAGCCAATCACCAGCCGTATTAGAGCGCGGCGTGGAAGCATGTCGCATGCTTATAGGCTCAATGACGCTGTTTTGTTTTGGTATCGAAAATTGGTATCGATTGACAAGGGAGGCTTCGATACCCCTTAGTATCGATGTTTCCATTTCGGTGCCAAGTAAGTATCGAAACTCGATACCCAGCCCTAGCTCCATGTACAAGTACCTCTCCGCTCAATGTACAAGTACCTCTCCGCTCAATGTACAAGTACCTCTCCGCTCCATGTACAAGTACCTCTCCGCTCCATGTACAAGTACCTCTCCGCTCCATGTACAAGTACCTCTCCGCTCCATGTACAAGTACATCTCTGCTCCATGTACAAGTACCTCTCCGCTCAATGTACAAGTACATCTCCGCTCCATGTACAAGTACCTCTCCGCTCCATGTACAAGTACATCTCCGCTCCATGTACAAGTACCTCTCCGCTCCATGTACAAGTACCTCTCCGCTCAATGTACAAGTACCTCTCCGCTCCATGTACAAGTACATCTCCGCTCCATGTACAAGTACCTCTCCGCTCAATGTACAAGTACATCTCCGCTCCATGTACAAGTACATCTCCACTCCATGTACAAGTACCTCTCCGCTCAATGTACAAGTACATCTCCGCTCCATGTACCAGTACCTCTCCGCTCAATGTACAAGTACATCTCCACTCCATGTACAAGTACCTCTCCGCTCAATGTACAAGTACATCTCCGCTCCATGTACCAGTACCTCTCCGCTCAATGTACAAGTACATCTCCACTCCATGTACAAGTACCTCTCCGCTCAATGTACAAGTACATCTCCGCTCCATGTACCAGTACCTCTCCGCTCAATGTACAAGTACATCTCCGCTCCATGTACAAGTACCTCTCCGCTCAATGTACAAGTACCTCTCCGCTCAATGTACAAGTACATCTCCGCTCCATGTACCAGTACCTCTCCGCTCAATGTACAAGTACATCTGCGCTCCATGTAGGGCTGGGTATCGTTCAAAATTTTTCGATATCGATACCGTTTCGATACTTGGATTTCGATACCGGTTCCTGAACGATACTTTTTTCGATACCAATTTTTAGAAAAATCCATTTTAACAAAAATAAAACTGCATTACACATTGAAATTATTTTACAAATCTTTAGTTTCCCCCCATCTTAAGTTTTACAGCAGAAAAAAATAAAACCTACTGTATTTAACATAACTTTAAGTTCTCTAAACGTATTGCCGTCCCTACAAAAAATATTGGAGTACTACAAAGGAAAGAAATGTAGCTAAAACAAATAAATCAGTGGAATAGTTTTCAGTGCAAAACAGAGAGTTGCAAATCAGGGTTTAATGCTCACTGATGCAACAGAACTCTATTCTTGTACAAACTGATGAGATGGCTCCACTTCATGCATGGAAGACTAGTTGAGCATTGACTAGCCTATCAATATAGCCTTATATGCCACAAAGTGAATCGCATTTATATTCAACAAACTATCATGACATCAGCGTTTGTTAACGAGTTGCTAAAAATACATGGGCGATAACTGCCCGCTTGCACATAACGCTAATTAATTAAACATTAACGCTAGCGTTGCAGATCAGTGTGCTCACTGCTGCAACAGAACGTCATTCTTGTCAAATCTGACGAGACAGCTCAACTTCACTGACTAGCCAATCAATATAAATGAATCGCATTTACATTCAACAAACTATCATGACATCAGCGTTTGTTAACGAGTTGCTAAAAATACACAATGCCCGCTTGCGCATAACGTTACGGCGGCAATTAATTAAACGATCTAATGCTACAACTCACAGCCAGATGCATGGATTTGTCAGACTGAGGGATCTGATAACCGCTAACTTGCGGTAAGCTGAGCTGACCCACCTCTCAATTATTTCTCTTGTCTGTGGAAACCAGTCCGTGTTGTTTCTGTTTCTTTTCCTGCTTTTCATCATCTTCGCCATATGGTAATCCAGGATAGGAGTAGCTTGAGTGGCTAACTTCTTGTATACTATCCGCACCGCACGCCTGGCTCACAGTCACAACAAACACACCGGCTAAAGTGGGCGTAACGTTTCCTGCATGCCTCTACATGACAGCCAATCACCAGCCGTATTAGAGCGCGGCGTGGAAGCATGTCGCATGCTTATAGGCTCAATGACGCTGTTTTGTTTTGGTATCGAAAATTGGTATCGATTGACAAGGGAGGCTTCGATACCCCTTAGTATCGATGTTTCCATTTCGGTGCCAAGTAAGTATCGAAACTCGATACCCAGCCCTAGCTCCATGTACAAGTACCTCTCCGCTCAATGTACAAGTACCTCTCCGCTCAATGTACAAGTACCTCTCCGCTCCATGTACAAGTACCTCTCCGCTCCATGTACAAGTACCTCTCCGCTCCATGTACAAGTACCTCTCCGCTCCATGTACAAGTACATCTCTGCTCCATGTACAAGTACCTCTCCGCTCAATGTACAAGTACATCTCCGCTCCATGTACAAGTACCTCTCCGCTCCATGTACAAGTACATCTCCGCTCCATGTACAAGTACCTCTCCGCTCCATGTACAAGTACCTCTCCGCTCAATGTACAAGTACCTCTCCGCTCCATGTACAAGTACATCTCCGCTCCATGTACAAGTACCTCTCCGCTCAATGTACAAGTACATCTCCGCTCCATGTACAAGTACATCTCCACTCCATGTACAAGTACCTCTCCGCTCAATGTACAAGTACATCTCCGCTCCATGTACCAGTACCTCTCCGCTCAATGTACAAGTACATCTCCACTCCATGTACAAGTACCTCTCCGCTCAATGTACAAGTACATCTCCGCTCCATGTACCAGTACCTCTCCGCTCAATGTACAAGTACATCTCCACTCCATGTACAAGTACCTCTCCGCTCAATGTACAAGTACATCTCCGCTCCATGTACCAGTACCTCTCCGCTCAATGTACAAGTACATCTCCGCTCCATGTACAAGTACCTCTCCGCTCAATGTACAAGTACCTCTCCGCTCAATGTACAAGTACATCTCCGCTCCATGTACCAGTACCTCTCCGCTCAATGTACAAGTACATCTGCGCTCCATGTAGGGCTGGGTATCGTTCAAAATTTTTCGATATCGATACCGTTTCGATACTTGGATTTCGATACCGGTTCCTGAACGATACTTTTTTCGATACCAATTTTTAGAAAAATCCATTTTAACAAAAATAAAACTGCATTACACATTGAAATTATTTTACAAATCTTTAGTTTCCCCCCATCTTAAGTTTTACAGCAGAAAAAAATAAAACCTACTGTATTTAACATAACTTTAAGTTCTCTAAACGTATTGCCGTCCCTACAAAAAATATTGGAGTACTACAAAGGAAAGAAATGTAGCTAAAACAAATAAATCAGTGGAATAGTTTTCAGTGCAAAACAGAGAGTTGCAAATCAGGGTTTAATGCTCACTGATGCAACAGAACTCTATTCTTGTACAAACTGATGAGATGGCTCCACTTCATGCATGGAAGACTAGTTGAGCATTGACTAGCCTATCAATATAGCCTTATATGCCACAAAGTGAATCGCATTTATATTCAACAAACTATCATGACATCAGCGTTTGTTAACGAGTTGCTAAAAATACATGGGCGATAACTGCCCGCTTGCACATAACGCTAATTAATTAAACATTAACGCTAGCGTTGCAGATCAGTGTGCTCACTGCTGCAACAGAACGTCATTCTTGTCAAATCTGACGAGACAGCTCAACTTCACTGACTAGCCAATCAATATAAATGAATCGCATTTACATTCAACAAACTATCATGACATCAGCGTTTGTTAACGAGTTGCTAAAAATACACAATGCCCGCTTGCGCATAACGTTACGGCGGCAATTAATTAAACGATCTAATGCTACAACTCACAGCCAGATGCATGGATTTGTCAGACTGAGGGATCTGATAACCGCTAACTTGCGGTAAGCTGAGCTGACCCACCTCTCAATTATTTCTCTTGTCTGTGGAAACCAGTCCGTGTTGTTTCTGTTTCTTTTCCTGCTTTTCATCATCTTCGCCATATGGTAATCCAGGATAGGAGTAGCTTGAGTGGCTAACTTCTTGTATACTATCCGCACCGCACGCCTGGCTCACAGTCACAACAAACACACCGGCTAAAGTGGGCGTAACGTTTCCTGCATGCCTCTACATGACAGCCAATCACCAGCCGTATTAGAGCGCGGCGTGCAAGCATGTCGCATGCTTATAGGCTCAATGACGCTGTTTTGTTTTGGTATCGAAAATTGGTATCGATTGACAAGGGAGGCTTCGATACCCCTTAGTATCGATGTTTCCATTTCGGTGCCAAGTAAGTATCGAAACTCGATACCCAGCCCTAGCTCCATGTACAAGTACCTCTCCGCTCAATGTACAAGTACCTCTCCGCTCAATGTACAAGTACCTCTCCGCTCCATGTACAAGTACCTCTCCGCTCCATGTACAAGTACCTCTCCGCTCCATGTACAAGTACATCTCTGCTCCATGTACAAGTACCTCTCCGCTCAATGTACAAGTACATCTCCGCTCCATGTACAAGTACCTCTCCGCTCCATGTACAAGTACATCTCCGCTCCATGTACAAGTACCTCTCCGCTCCATGTACAAGTACCTCTCCGCTCAATGTACAAGTACATCTCCGCTCCATGTACAAGTACATATCTGCTCCATGTACAAGTACCTCTCCGCTCAATGTACAAGTACATCTCCGCTCCATGTACAAGTACCTCTCCGCTCCATGTACAAGTACCTCTCCGGTCCATGTACAAGTACCTCTCCGCTCCATGTACAAGTACCTCTCCGCTCCATGTACAAGTACCTCTCCGCTCAATGTCAAGTGTCGACAGTACCTCTCCGCTCCATGTACAAGTACATCTCCACTCCATGTACAAGTACCTCTCCGCTCAATGTACAAGTACATCTCCGCTCCATGTACCAGTACCTCTCCGCTCAATGTACAAGTACATCTCCACTCCATGTACAAGTACCTCTCCGCTCAATGTACAAGTACATCTCCGCTCCATGTACCAGTACCTCTCCGCTCAATGTACAAGTACATCTCCACTCCATGTACAAGTACCTCTCCGCTCAATGTACAAGTACATCTCCGCTCCATGTACCAGTACCTCTCCGCTCAATGTACAAGTACATCTCCGCTCCATGTACAAGTACCTCTCCGCTCAATGTACAAGTACCTCTCCGCTCAATGTACAAGTACATCTCCGCTCCATGTACCAGTACCTCTCCGCTCAATGTACAAGTACATCTGCGCTCCATGTAGGGCTGGGTATCGTTCAAAATTTTTCGATATCGATACCGTTTCGATACTTGGATTTCGATACCGGTTCCTGAACGATACTTTTTTCGATACCAATTTTTAGAAAAATCCATTTTAACAAAAATAAAACTGCATTACACATTGAAATTATTTTACAAATCTTTAGTTTCCCCCCATCTTAAGTTTTACAGCAGAAAAAAATAAAACCTACTGTATTTAACATAACTTTAAGTTCTCTAAACGTATTGCCGTCCCTACAAAAAATATTGGAGTACTACAAAGGAAAGAAATGTAGCTAAAACAAATAAATCAGTGGAATAGTTTTCAGTGCAAAACAGAGAGTTGCAAATCAGGGTTTAATGCTCACTGATGCAACAGAACTCTATTCTTGTACAAACTGATGAGATGGCTCCACTTCATGCATGGAAGACTAGTTGAGCATTGACTAGCCTATCAATATAGCCTTATATGCCACAAAGTGAATCGCATTTATATTCAACAAACTATCATGACATCAGCGTTTGTTAACGAGTTGCTAAAAATACATGGGCGATAACTGCCCGCTTGCACATAACGCTAATTAATTAAACATTAACGCTAGCGTTGCAGATCAGTGTGCTCACTGCTGCAACAGAACGTCATTCTTGTCAAATCTGACGAGACAGCTCAACTTCACTGACTAGCCAATCAATATAAATGAATCGCATTTACATTCAACAAACTATCATGACATCAGCGTTTGTTAACGAGTTGCTAAAAATACACAATGCCCGCTTGCGCATAACGTTACGGCGGCAATTAATTAAACGATCTAATGCTACAACTCACAGCCAGATGCATGGATTTGTCAGACTGAGGGATCTGATAACCGCTAACTTGCGGTAAGCTGAGCTGACCCACCTCTCAATTATTTCTCTTGTCTGTGGAAACCAGTCCGTGTTGTTTCTGTTTCTTTTCCTGCTTTTCATCATCTTCGCCATATGGTAATCCAGGGTAGGAGTAGCTTGAGTGGCTAACTTCTTGTATACTATCCGCACCGCACGCCTGGCTCACAGTCACAACAAACACACCGGCTAAAGTGGGCGTAACGTTTCCTGCATGCCTCTACATGACAGCCAATCACCAGCCGTATTAGAGCGCGGCGTGCAAGCATGTCGCATGCTTATAGGCTCAATGACGCTGTTTTGTTTTGGTATCGAAAATTGGTATCGATTGACAAGGGAGGCTTCGATACCCCTTAGTATCGATGTTTCCATTTCGGTGCCAAGTAAGTATCGAAACTCGATACCCAGCCCTAGCTCCATGTACAAGTACCTCTCCGCTCAATGTACAAGTACCTCTCCGCTCAATGTACAAGTACCTCTCCGCTCCATGTACAAGTACCTCTCCGCTCCATGTACAAGTACCTCTCCGCTCCATGTACAAGTACATCTCTGCGCCATGTACAAGTACCTCTCCGCTCAATGTACAAGTACATCTCCGCTCCATGTACAAGTACCTCTCCGCTCCATGTACAAGTACATCTCCGCTCCATGTACAAGTACCTCTCCGCTCCATGTACAAGTACCTCTCCGCTCAATGTACAAGTACATCTCCGCTCCATGTACAAGTACATATCTGCTCCATGTACAAGTACCTCTCCGCTCAATGTACAAGTACATCTCCGCTCCATGTACAAGTACCTCTCCGCTCCATGTACAAGTACCTCTCCGGTCCATGTACAAGTACCTCTCCGCTCCATGTACAAGTACCTCTCCGCTCCATGTACAAGTACCTCTCCACTCAATGTCAAGTGTCGACAGTACCTCTCCGCTCCATGTACAAATACCTCTCCGCTCTCATGTACAAGTACCTCTCCGCTCCATGTACAAGTACCTCTCCGCTCAATGTCAAGTGTCGACAGTACCTCTCCGCTCCATGTACAAATACCTTTCCGCTCCATGTACAAATACCTCTCCGCTCTCATGTACAAGTACCTCTCCGCTCCATGTACAAGTAGCTCTCCGCTCAATGTACAAGTGTCGACAGTACCTTTCCGCTCCATGTACAAATACCTCTCCGCTCTCATGTACAAGTACCTCTCCGCTCCATGTACAAGTACCTCTCCGCTCCATGTATAAGTACCTCTCCGCTCTATGTACAAGTACCTCTCCGCTCCATGTACAAGTACCTCTCCGCTCAATGTACAAATACCTCTCCGCTCCATGTACAAGTAGCTCTCCGCTGAATGTACAAGTGTCGACAGTACCTCTCCGCTCAATGTACAAGTACCTCTCCGCTCAATGTACAAATACCTCTCCGCTCCATGTACAAGTACCTCTCCGCTCAATGTCAAGTATCGACAGTACCTCTCCGCTCCATGTACAAGTACCTCTCCGCTGAATGTACAAGTGTCGACAGTACCTCTCCGCTCAATGTACAAGTACCTCTCCGCTCCATGTACAAGTACCTCTCCGCTCTCATGTACAAGTACCTCTCCGCTCCATGTACAAGTACCTCTCCGCTCAATGTACAAGTACCTCTGCGCTCCATGTACAAGTACCTCTCCGCTCAATGTACAAGTACCTCTCCGCTCAATGTACAAGTGTCGACAGTACCTCTCCGCTCCATGTACAAGTACCTCTCCGCTCAATGTACAAGTGTCGACAGTACCTCTACGCTCAATGTACAAGTGTCGACAGTACCTCTCCGCTCTCATGTACAAGTACCTCTCCGATCCATGTACAAGTACATCTCCGCTCCATGTACAAGTACATCTCCGCTCAATGTACAAGTACCTCTCCGCTCCATGTACAAGTACCTCTCCGCTCCATGTACAAGTACCTCTCCGCTCCATGTACAAGTACCTCTCCGCTCCATGTACAAGTACCTCTCCGCTCAATGTACAAGTACCTCTCCGCTCCATGTACAAGTACCTCTCCGCTCAATGTACAAGTACCTCTCCGCTCCATGTACAAGTACCTCTCCGCTCCATGTACAAGTACCTCTCCGCTCCATGTACAAGTACCTCTCCGCTCGATGTACAAGTACATCTCTGCTCCATGTACAAGTACCTCTCCGCTCAATGTACAAGTACATCTCCGCTCCATGTACAAGTACCTCTCCGCTCCATGTACAAGTACATCTCCGCTCCATGTACAAGTACCTCTCCGCTCCATGTACAAGTACCTCTCCGCTCAATGTACAAGTACATCTCCGCTCCATGTACAAGTACATCTCTGCTCCATGTACAAGTACCTCTCCGCTCAATGTACAAGTACATCTCCGCTCCATGTACAAGTACCTCTCCGCTCCATGTACAAGTACCTCTCCGGTCCATGTACAAGTACCTCTCCGCTCCATGTACAAGTACCTCTCCGCTCCATGTACAAGTACCTCTCCGCTCAATGTCAAGTGTCGACAGTACCTCTCCGCTCCATGTACAAATACCTCTCCGCTCTCATGTACAAGTACCTCTCCGCTCCATGTACAAGTACCTCTCCGCTCAATGTCAAGTGTCGACAGTACCTCTCCGCTCCATGTACAAATACCTCTCCGCTCCATGTACAAGTACCTCTCCGCTCCATGTACAAGTAGCTCTCCGCTCAATGTACAAGTGTCGACAGTACCTTTCCGCTCCATGTACAAATACCTCTCCGCTCTCATGTACAAGTACCTCTCCGCTCCATGTACAAGTACCTCTCCGCTCAATGTACAAATACCTCTCCGCTCCATGTATAAGTACCTCTCCGCTCTATGTACAAGTACCTCTCCGCTCCATGTACAAGTACCTCTCCGCTCAATGTACAAATACCTCTCCGCTCCATGTACAAGTAGCTCTCCGCTGAATGTACAAGTGTCGACAGTACCTCTCCGCTCAATGTACAAGTACCTCTCCGCTCAATGTACAAATACCTCTCCGCTCCATGTACAAGTACCTCTCCGCTCAATGTCAAGTATCGACAGTACCTCTCCGCTCCATGTACAAGTACCTCTCCGCTGAATGTACAAGTGTCGACAGTACCTCTCCGCTCAATGTACAAGTACCTCTCCGCTCAATGTCAAGTATCGACAGTACCTCTCCGCTCCATGTACAAGTACCTCTCCGCTGAATGTACAAGTGTCGACAGTACCTCTCCGCTCAATGTACAAGTACCTCTCCGCTCCATGTACAAGTACCTCTCCGCTCTCATGTACAAGTACCTCTCCGCTCCATGTACAAGTACCTCTCCCCTCAATGTACAAGTACCTCTGCGCTCCATGTACAAGTACCTCTCCGCTCAATGTACAAGTACCTCTCCGCTCAATGTACAAGTGTCGACAGTACCTCTCCGCTCCATGTACAAGTACCTCTCCGCTCAATGTACAAGTGTCGACAGTACCTCTACGCTCAATGTACAAGTGTCGACAGTACCTCTCCGCTCTCATGTACAAGTACCTCTCCGATCCATGTACAAGTACATCTCCGCTCCATGTACAAGTACATCTCCGCTCAATGTACAAGTACCTCTCCGCTCCATGTACAAGTACCTCTCCGCTCCATGTACAAGTACCTCTCCGCTCCATGTACAAGTACCTCTCCGCTCCATGTACAAGTACCTCTCCGCTCAATGTACAAGTACCTCTCCGCTCCATGTACAAGTACCTCTCCGCTCCATGTACAAGTACCTCTCCGCTCCATGTACAAGTACCTCTCCGCTCCATGTACAAGTACCTCTCCGCTCAATGTATAAGTACCTCTCCGCTCCATGTACAAGTACCTCTCCGCTCAATGTACAAGTACATCTCCGCTCCATGTACAAGTACATCTCCGCTCCATGTACAAGTACCTCTCCGCTCCATGTACAAGTACCTCTCCGCTCCATGTACAAGTACATCTCCGCTCCATGTACAAGTACCTCTCCGCTCAATGTACAAGTACATCTCCGCTCCATGTACAAGTTCCTCTCCGCTCAATGTACAAGTACCTCTCCGCTCAATGTACAAGTACATCTCCGCTCCATGTACCAGTACCTCTCCGCTCAATGTACAAGTACATCTGCGCTCCATGTAGGGCTGGGTATCGTTCAAAATTTTTCGATATCGATACCGTTTCGATACTTGGATTTCGATACCGGTTCCTGAACGATACTTTTTTCGATACCAATTTTTAGAAAAATCCATTTTAACAAAAATAAAACTGCATTACACATTGAAATTATTTTACAAATCTTTAGTTTCCCCCCATCTTAAGTTTTACAGCAGAAAAAAATAAAACCTACTGTATTTAACATAACTTTAAGTTCTCTAAACGTATTGCCGTCCCTACAAAAAATATTGGAGTACTACAAAGGAAAGAAATGTAGCTAAAACAAATAAATCAGTGGAATAGTTTTCAGTGCAAAACAGAGAGTTGCAAATCAGGGTTTAATGCTCACTGATGCAACAGAACTCTATTCTTGTACAAACTGATGAGATGGCTCCACTTCATGCATGGAAGACTAGTTGAGCATTGACTAGCCTATCAATATAGCCTTATATGCCACAAAGTGAATCGCATTTATATTCAACAAACTATCATGACATCAGCGTTTGTTAACGAGTTGCTAAAAATACATGGGCGATAACTGCCCGCTTGCACATAACGCTAATTAATTAAACATTAACGCTAGCGTTGCAGATCAGTGTGCTCACTGCTGCAACAGAACGTCATTCTTGTCAAATCTGACGAGACAGCTCAACTTCACTGACTAGCCAATCAATATAAATGAATCGCATTTACATTCAACAAACTATCATGACATCAGCGTTTGTTAACGAGTTGCTAAAAATACACAATGCCCGCTTGCGCATAACGTTACGGCGGCAATTAATTAAACGATCTAATGCTACAACTCACAGCCAGATGCATGGATTTGTCAGACTGAGGGATCTGATAACCGCTAACTTGCGGTAAGCTGAGCTGACCCACCTCTCAATTATTTCTCTTGTCTGTGGAAACCAGTCCGTGTTGTTTCTGTTTCTTTTCCTGCTTTTCATCATCTTCGCCATATGGTAATCCAGGGTAGGAGTAGCTTGAGTGGCTAACTTCTTGTATACTATCCGCACCGCACGCCTGGCTCACAGTCACAACAAACACACCGGCTAAAGTGGGCGTAACGTTTCCTGCATGCCTCTACATGACAGCCAATCACCAGCCGTATTAGAGCGCGGCGTGCAAGCATGTCGCATGCTTATAGGCTCAATGACGCTGTTTTGTTTTGGTATCGAAAATTGGTATCGATTGACAAGGGAGGCTTCGATACCCCTTAGTATCGATGTTTCCATTTCGGTGCCAAGTAAGTATCGAAACTCGATACCCAGCCCTAGCTCCATGTACAAGTACCTCTCCGCTCAATGTACAAGTACCTCTCCGCTCAATGTACAAGTACCTCTCCGCTCCATGTACAAGTACCTCTCCGCTCCATGTACAAGTACCTCTCCGCTCCATGTACAAGTACATCTCTGCGCCATGTACAAGTACCTCTCCGCTCAATGTACAAGTACATCTCCGCTCCATGTACAAGTACCTCTCCGCTCCATGTACAAGTACATCTCCGCTCCATGTACAAGTACCTCTCCGCTCCATGTACAAGTACCTCTCCGCTCAATGTACAAGTACATCTCCGCTCCATGTACAAGTACATCTCTGCTCCATGTACAAGTACCTCTCCGCTCAATGTACAAGTACATCTCCGCTCCATGTACAAGTACCTCTCCGCTCCATGTACAAGTACCTCTCCGGTCCATGTACAAGTACCTCTCCGCTCCATGTACAAGTACCTCTCCGCTCCATGTACAAGTACCTCTCCACTCAATGTCAAGTGTCGACAGTACCTCTCCGCTCCATGTACAAATACCTCTCCGCTCTCATGTACAAGTACCTCTCCGCTCCATGTACAAGTACCTCTCCGCTCAATGTCAAGTGTCGACAGTACCTCTCCGCTCCATGTACAAATACCTTTCCGCTCCATGTACAAATACCTCTCCGCTCTCATGTACAAGTACCTCTCCGCTCCATGTACAAGTAGCTCTCCGCTCAATGTACAAGTGTCGACAGTACCTTTCCGCTCCATGTACAAATACCTCTCCGCTCTCATGTACAAGTACCTCTCCGCTCCATGTACAAGTACCTCTCCGCTCCATGTATAAGTACCTCTCCGCTCTATGTACAAGTACCTCTCCGCTCCATGTACAAGTACCTCTCCGCTCAATGTACAAATACCTCTCCGCTCCATGTACAAGTACCTCTCCGCTCAATGTACAAGTACATCTCCGCTCCATGTACAAGTACATCTCTGCTCCATGTACAAGTACCTCTCCGCTCAATGTACAAGTACATCTCCGCTCCATGTACAAGTACCTCTCCGCTCCATGTACAAGTACCTCTCCGGTCCATGTACAAGTACCTCTCCGCTCCATGTACAAGTACCTCTCCGCTCCATGTACAAGTACCTCTCCGCTCAATGTCAAGTGTCGACAGTACCTCTCCGCTCCATGTACAAATACCTCTCCGCTCTCATGTACAAGTACCTCTCCGCTCCATGTACAAGTACCTCTCCGCTCAATGTCAAGTGTCGACAGTACCTCTCCGCTCCATGTACAAATACCTCTCCGCTCCATGTACAAGTACCTCTCCGCTCCATGTACAAGTAGCTCTCCGCTCAATGTACAAGTGTCGACAGTACCTTTCCGCTCCATGTACAAATACCTCTCCGCTCTCATGTACAAGTACCTCTCCGCTCCATGTACAAGTACCTCTCCGCTCAATGTACAAATACCTCTCCGCTCCATGTATAAGTACCTCTCCGCTCTATGTACAAGTACCTCTCCGCTCCATGTACAAGTACCTCTCCGCTCAATGTACAAATACCTCTCCGCTCCATGTACAAGTAGCTCTCCGCTGAATGTACAAGTGTCGACAGTACCTCTCCGCTCAATGTACAAGTACCTCTCCGCTCAATGTACAAATACCTCTCCGCTCCATGTACAAGTACCTCTCCGCTCAATGTCAAGTATCGACAGTACCTCTCCGCTCCATGTACAAGTACCTCTCCGCTGAATGTACAAGTGTCGACAGTACCTCTCCGCTCAATGTACAAGTACCTCTCCGCTCAATGTCAAGTATCGACAGTACCTCTCCGCTCCATGTACAAGTACCTCTCCGCTGAATGTACAAGTGTCGACAGTACCTCTCCGCTCAATGTACAAGTACCTCTCCGCTCCATGTACAAGTACCTCTCCGCTCTCATGTACAAGTACCTCTCCGCTCCATGTACAAGTACCTCTCCCCTCAATGTACAAGTACCTCTGCGCTCCATGTACAAGTACCTCTCCGCTCAATGTACAAGTACCTCTCCGCTCAATGTACAAGTGTCGACAGTACCTCTCCGCTCCATGTACAAGTACCTCTCCGCTCAATGTACAAGTGTCGACAGTACCTCTACGCTCAATGTACAAGTGTCGACAGTACCTCTCCGCTCTCATGTACAAGTACCTCTCCGATCCATGTACAAGTACATCTCCGCTCCATGTACAAGTACATCTCCGCTCAATGTACAAGTACCTCTCCGCTCCATGTACAAGTACCTCTCCGCTCCATGTACAAGTACCTCTCCGCTCCATGTACAAGTACCTCTCCGCTCCATGTACAAGTACCTCTCCGCTCAATGTACAAGTACCTCTCCGCTCCATGTACAAGTACCTCTCCGCTCCATGTACAAGTACCTCTCCGCTCCATGTACAAGTACCTCTCCGCTCCATGTACAAGTACCTCTCCGCTCAATGTATAAGTACCTCTCCGCTCCATGTACAAGTACCTCTCCGCTCAATGTACAAGTACATCTCCGCTCCATGTACAAGTACATCTCCGCTCCATGTACAAGTACCTCTCCGCTCCATGTACAAGTACCTCTCCGCTCCATGTACAAGTACATCTCCGCTCCATGTACAAGTACCTCTCCGCTCAATGTACAAGTACATCTCCGCTCCATGTACAAGTTCCTCTCCGCTCAATGTACAAGTACCTCTCCGCTCAATGTACAAGTACATCTCCGCTCCATGTACCAGTACCTCTCCGCTCAATGTACAAGTACATCTGCGCTCCATGTAGGGCTGGGTATCGTTCAAAATTTTTCGATATCGATACCGTTTCGATACTTGGATTTCGATACCGGTTCCTGAACGATACTTTTTTCGATACCAATTTTTAGAAAAATCCATTTTAACAAAAATAAAACTGCATTACACATTGAAATTATTTTACAAATCTTTAGTTTCCCCCCATCTTAAGTTTTACAGCAGAAAAAAATAAAACCTACTGTATTTAACATAACTTTAAGTTCTCTAAACGTATTGCCGTCCCTACAAAAAATATTGGAGTACTACAAAGGAAAGAAATGTAGCTAAAACAAATAAATCAGTGGAATAGTTTTCAGTGCAAAACAGAGAGTTGCAAATCAGGGTTTAATGCTCACTGATGCAACAGAACTCTATTCTTGTACAAACTGATGAGATGGCTCCACTTCATGCATGGAAGACTAGTTGAGCATTGACTAGCCTATCAATATAGCCTTATATGCCACAAAGTGAATCGCATTTATATTCAACAAACTATCATGACATCAGCGTTTGTTAACGAGTTGCTAAAAATACATGGGCGATAACTGCCCGCTTGCACATAACGCTAATTAATTAAACATTAACGCTAGCGTTGCAGATCAGTGTGCTCACTGCTGCAACAGAACGTCATTCTTGTCAAATCTGACGAGACAGCTCAACTTCACTGACTAGCCAATCAATATAAATGAATCGCATTTACATTCAACAAACTATCATGACATCAGCGTTTGTTAACGAGTTGCTAAAAATACACAATGCCCGCTTGCGCATAACGTTACGGCGGCAATTAATTAAACGATCTAATGCTACAACTCACAGCCAGATGCATGGATTTGTCAGACTGAGGGATCTGATAACCGCTAACTTGCGGTAAGCTGAGCTGACCCACCTCTCAATTATTTCTCTTGTCTGTGGAAACCAGTCCGTGTTGTTTCTGTTTCTTTTCCTGCTTTTCATCATCTTCGCCATATGGTAATCCAGGGTAGGAGTAGCTTGAGTGGCTAACTTCTTGTATACTATCCGCACCGCACGCCTGGCTCACAGTCACAACAAACACACCGGCTAAAGTGGGCGTAACGTTTCCTGCATGCCTCTACATGACAGCCAATCACCAGCCGTATTAGAGCGCGGCGTGCAAGCATGTCGCATGCTTATAGGCTCAATGACGCTGTTTTGTTTTGGTATCGAAAATTGGTATCGATTGACAAGGGAGGCTTCGATACCCCTTAGTATCGATGTTTCCATTTCGGTGCCAAGTAAGTATCGAAACTCGATACCCAGCCCTAGCTCCATGTACAAGTACCTCTCCGCTCAATGTACAAGTACCTCTCCGCTCAATGTACAAGTACCTCTCCGCTCCATGTACAAGTACCTCTCCGCTCCATGTACAAGTACCTCTCCGCTCCATGTACAAGTACATCTCTGCGCCATGTACAAGTACCTCTCCGCTCAATGTACAAGTACATCTCCGCTCCATGTACAAGTACCTCTCCGCTCCATGTACAAGTACATCTCCGCTCCATGTACAAGTACCTCTCCGCTCCATGTACAAGTACCTCTCCGCTCAATGTACAAGTACATCTCCGCTCCATGTACAAGTACATCTCTGCTCCATGTACAAGTACCTCTCCGCTCAATGTACAAGTACATCTCCGCTCCATGTACAAGTACCTCTCCGCTCCATGTACAAGTACCTCTCCGGTCCATGTACAAGTACCTCTCCGCTCCATGTACAAGTACCTCTCCGCTCCATGTACAAGTACCTCTCCACTCAATGTCAAGTGTCGACAGTACCTCTCCGCTCCATGTACAAATACCTCTCCGCTCTCATGTACAAGTACCTCTCCGCTCCATGTACAAGTACCTCTCCGCTCAATGTCAAGTGTCGACAGTACCTCTCCGCTCCATGTACAAATACCTTTCCGCTCCATGTACAAATACCTCTCCGCTCTCATGTACAAGTACCTCTCCGCTCCATGTACAAGTAGCTCTCCGCTCAATGTACAAGTGTCGACAGTACCTTTCCGCTCCATGTACAAATACCTCTCCGCTCTCATGTACAAGTACCTCTCCGCTCCATGTACAAGTACCTCTCCGCTCCATGTATAAGTACCTCTCCGCTCTATGTACAAGTACCTCTCCGCTCCATGTACAAGTACCTCTCCGCTCAATGTACAAATACCTCTCCGCTCCATGTACAAGTAGCTCTCCGCTGAATGTACAAGTGTCGACAGTACCTCTCCGCTCAATGTACAAGTACCTCTCCGCTCAATGTACAAATACCTCTCCGCTCCATGTACAAGTACCTCTCCGCTCAATGTCAAGTATCAACAGTACCTCTCCGCTCCATGTACAAGTACCTCTCCGCTGAATGTACAAGTGTCGACAGTACCTCTCCGCTCAATGTACAAGTACCTCTCCGCTCCATGTACAAGTACCTCTCCGCTCTCATGTACAAGTACCTCTCCGCTCCATGTACAAGTACCTCTCCGCTCAATGTACAAGTACCTCTGCGCTCCATGTACAAGTACCTCTCCGCTCAATGTACAAGTACCTCTCCGCTCAATGTACAAGTGTCGACAGTACCTCTCCGCTCCATGTACAAGTACCTCTCCGCTCAATGTACAAGTGTCGACAGTACCTCTACGCTCAATGTACAAGTGTCGACAGTACCTCTCCGCTCTCATGTACAAGTACCTCTCCGATCCATGTACAAGTACATCTCCGCTCCATGTACAAGTACATCTCCGCTCAATGTACAAGTACCTCTCCGCTCCATGTACAAGTACCTCTCCGCTCCATGTACAAGTACCTCTCCGCTCCATGTACAAGTACCTCTCCGCTCCATGTACAAGTACCTCTCCGCTCAATGTACAAGTACCTCTCCGCTCCATGTACAAGTACCTCTCCGCTCAATGTACAAGTACCTCTCCGCTCCATGTACAAGTACCTCTCCGCTCCATGTACAAGTACCTCTCCGCTCCATGTACAAGTACCTCTCCGCTCCATGTACAAGTACATCTCTGCTCCATGTACAAGTACCTCTCCGCTCAATGTACAAGTACATCTCCGCTCCATGTACAAGTACCTCTCCGCTCCATGTACAAGTACATCTCCGCTCCATGTACAAGTACCTCTCCGCTCCATGTACAAGTACCTCTCCGCTCAATGTACAAGTACATCTCCGCTCCATGTACAAGTACATCTCTGCTCCATGTACAAGTACCTCTCCGCTCAATGTACAAGTACATCTCCGCTCCATGTACAAGTACCTCTCCGCTCCATGTACAAGTACCTCTCCGGTCCATGTACAAGTACCTCTCCGCTCCATGTACAAGTACCTCTCCGCTCCATGTACAAGTACCTCTCCGCTCAATGTCAAGTGTCGACAGTACCTCTCCGCTCCATGTACAAATACCTCTCCGCTCTCATGTACAAGTACCTCTCCGCTCCATGTACAAGTACCTCTCCGCTCAATGTCAAGTGTCGACAGTACCTCTCCGCTCCATGTACAAATACCTCTCCGCTCCATGTACAAGTACCTCTCCGCTCTCATGTACAAGTACCTCTCCGCTCCATGTACAAGTAGCTCTCCGCTCAATGTACAAGTGTCGACAGTACCTTTCCGCTCCATGTACAAATACCTCTCCGCTCTCATGTACAAGTACCTCTCCGCTCCATGTACAAGTACCTCTCCGCTCAATGTACAAATACCTCTCCGCTCCATGTATAAGTACCTCTCCGCTCTATGTACAAGTACCTCTCCGCTCCATGTACAAGTACCTCTCCGCTCAATGTACAAATACCTCTCCGCTCCATGTACAAGTAGCTCTCCGCTGAATGTACAAGTGTCGACAGTACCTCTCCGCTCAATGTACAAGTACCTCTCCGCTCAATGTACAAATACCTCTCCGCTCCATGTACAAGTACCTCTCCGCTCAATGTCAAGTATCGACAGTACCTCTCCGCTCCATGTACAAGTACCTCTCCGCTGAATGTACAAGTGTCGACAGTACCTCTCCGCTCAATGTACAAGTACCTCTCCGCTCAATGTCAAGTATCGACAGTACCTCTCCGCTCCATGTACAAGTACCTCTCCGCTGAATGTACAAGTGTCGACAGTACCTCTCCGCTCAATGTACAAGTACCTCTCCGCTCCATGTACAAGTACCTCTCCGCTCTCATGTACAAGTACCTCTCCGCTCCATGTACAAGTACCTCTCCCCTCAATGTACAAGTACCTCTGCGCTCCATGTACAAGTACCTCTCCGCTCAATGTACAAGTACCTCTCCGCTCAATGTACAAGTGTCGACAGTACCTCTCCGCTCCATGTACAAGTACCTCTCCGCTCAATGTACAAGTGTCGACAGTACCTCTACGCTCAATGTACAAGTGTCGACAGTACCTCTCCGCTCTCATGTACAAGTACCTCTCCGATCCATGTACAAGTACATCTCCGCTCCATGTACAAGTACATCTCCGCTCAATGTACAAGTACCTCTCCGCTCCATGTACAAGTACCTCTCCGCTCCATGTACAAGTACCTCTCCGCTCCATGTACAAGTACCTCTCCGCTCCATGTACAAGTACCTCTCCGCTCAATGTACAAGTACCTCTCCGCTCCATGTACAAGTACCTCTCCGCTCCATGTACAAGTACCTCTCCGCTCCATGTACAAGTACCTCTCCGCTCCATGTACAAGTACCTCTCCGCTCAATGTATAAGTACCTCTCCGCTCCATGTACAAGTACCTCTCCGCTCAATGTACAAGTACATCTCCGCTCCATGTACAAGTACATCTCCGCTCCATGTACAAGTACCTCTCCGCTCCATGTACAAGTACCTCTCCGCTCCATGTACAAGTACATCTCCGCTCCATGTACAAGTACCTCTCCGCTCAATGTACAAGTACATCTCCGCTCCATGTACAAGTTCCTCTCCGCTCAATGTACAAGTACCTCTCCGCTCAATGTACAAGTACATCTCCGCTCCATGTACCAGTACCTCTCCGCTCAATGTACAAGTACATCTGCGCTCCATGTAGGGCTGGGTATCGTTCAAAATTTTTCGATATCGATACCGTTTCGATACTTGGATTTCGATACCGGTTCCTGAACGATACTTTTTTCGATACCAATTTTTAGAAAAATCCATTTTAACAAAAATAAAACTGCATTACACATTGAAATTATTTTACAAATCTTTAGTTTCCCCCCATCTTAAGTTTTACAGCAGAAAAAAATAAAACCTACTGTATTTAACATAACTTTAAGTTCTCTAAACGTATTGCCGTCCCTACAAAAAATATTGGAGTACTACAAAGGAAAGAAATGTAGCTAAAACAAATAAATCAGTGGAATAGTTTTCAGTGCAAAACAGAGAGTTGCAAATCAGGGTTTAATGCTCACTGATGCAACAGAACTCTATTCTTGTACAAACTGATGAGATGGCTCCACTTCATGCATGGAAGACTAGTTGAGCATTGACTAGCCTATCAATATAGCCTTATATGCCACAAAGTGAATCGCATTTATATTCAACAAACTATCATGACATCAGCGTTTGTTAACGAGTTGCTAAAAATACATGGGCGATAACTGCCCGCTTGCACATAACGCTAATTAATTAAACATTAACGCTAGCGTTGCAGATCAGTGTGCTCACTGCTGCAACAGAACGTCATTCTTGTCAAATCTGACGAGACAGCTCAACTTCACTGACTAGCCAATCAATATAAATGAATCGCATTTACATTCAACAAACTATCATGACATCAGCGTTTGTTAACGAGTTGCTAAAAATACACAATGCCCGCTTGCGCATAACGTTACGGCGGCAATTAATTAAACGATCTAATGCTACAACTCACAGCCAGATGCATGGATTTGTCAGACTGAGGGATCTGATAACCGCTAACTTGCGGTAAGCTGAGCTGACCCACCTCTCAATTATTTCTCTTGTCTGTGGAAACCAGTCCGTGTTGTTTCTGTTTCTTTTCCTGCTTTTCATCATCTTCGCCATATGGTAATCCAGGATAGGAGTAGCTTGAGTGGCTAACTTCTTGTATACTATCCGCACCGCACGCCTGGCTCACAGTCACAACAAACACACCGGCTAAAGTGGGCGTAACGTTTCCTGCATGCCTCTACATGACAGCCAATCACCAGCCGTATTAGAGCGCAGCGTGCAAGCATGTCGCATGCTTATAGGCTCAATGACGCTGTTTTGTTTTGGTATCGAAAATTGGTATCGATTGACAAGGGAGGCTTCGATACCCCTTAGTATCGATGTTTCCATTTCGGTGCCAAGTAAGTATCGAAACTCGATACCCAGCCCTAGCTCCATGTACAAGTACCTCTCCGCTCAATGTACAAGTACCTCTCCGCTCAATGTACAAGTACCTCTCCGCTCCATGTACAAGTACCTCTCCGCTCCATGTACAAGTACCTCTCCGCTCCATGTACAAGTACATCTCTGCTCCATGTACAAGTACCTCTCCGCTCAATGTACAAGTACATCTCCGCTCCATGTACAAGTACCTCTCCGCTCCATGTACAAGTACATCTCCGCTCCATGTACAAGTACCTCTCCGCTCCATGTACAAGTACCTCTCCGCTCAATGTACAAGTACATCTCCGCTCCATGTACAAGTACATCTCTGCTCCATGTACAAGTACCTCTCCGCTCAATGTACAAGTACATCTCCGCTCCATGTACAAGTACCTCTCCGCTCCATGTACAAGTACCTCTCCGGTCCATGTACAAGTACCTCTCCGCTCCATGTACAAGTACCTCTCCGCTCCATGTACAAGTACCTCTCCGCTCAATGTCAAGTGTCGACAGTACCTCTCCGCTCCATGTACAAATACCTCTCCGCTCTCATGTACAAGTACCTCTCCGCTCCATGTACAAGTACCTCTCCGCTCAATGTCAAGTGTCGACAGTACCTCTCCGCGCCATGTACAAATACCTCTCCGCTCCATGTACAAGTACCTCTCCGCTCTCATGTACAAGTACCTCTCCGCTCCATGTACAAGTAGCTCTCCGCTCAATGTACAAGTGTCGACAGTACCTTTCCGCTCCATGTACAAATACCTCTCCGCTCTCATGTACAAGTACCTCTCCGCTCCATGTACAAGTACCTCTCCGCTCAATGTACAAATACCTCTCCGCTCCATGTATAAGTACCTCTCCGCTCTATGTACAAGTACCTCTCCGCTCCATGTACAAGTACCTCTCCGCTCAATGTACAAATACCTCTCCGCTCCATGTACAAGTAGCTCTCCGCTGAATGTACAAGTGTCGACAGTACCTCTCCGCTCAATGTACAAGTACCTCTCCGCTCAATGTACAAATACCTCTCCGCTCCATGTACAAGTACCTCTCCGCTCAATGTCAAGTATCGACAGTACCTCTCCGCTCCATGTACAAGTACCTCTCCGCTGAATGTACAAGTGTCGACAGTACCTCTCCGCTCAATGTACAAGTACCTCTCCGCTCCATGTACAAGTACCTCTCCGCTCTCATGTACAAGTACCTCTCCGCTCCATGTACAAGTACCTCTCCGCTCAATGTACAAGTACATCTCCGCTCCATGTACAAGTACATCTCCGCTCCATGTACAAGTACCTCTCCGCTCCATGTACAAGTACCTCTCCGCTCCATGTACAAGTACATCTCCGCTCCATGTACAAGTACCTCTCCGCTCAATGTACAAGTACATCTCCGCTCCATGTACAAGTACCTCTCCGCTCAATGTACAAGTACCTCTCCGCTCAATGTACAAGTACATCTCCGCTCCATGTACCAGTACCTCTCCGCTCAATGTACAAGTACATCTGCGCTCCATGTAGGGCTGGGTATCGTTCAAAATTTTTCGATATCGATACCGTTTCGATACTTGGATTTCGATACCGGTTCCTGAACGATACTTTTTTCGATACCAATTTTTAGAAAAATCCATTTTAACAAAAATAAAACTGCATTACACATTGAAATTATTTTACAAATCTTTAGTTTCCCCCCATCTTAAGTTTTACAGCAGAAAAAAATAAAACCTACTGTATTTAACATAACTTTAAGTTCTCTAAACGTATTGCCGTCCCTACAAAAAATATTGGAGTACTACAAAGGAAAGAAATGTAGCTAAAACAAATAAATCAGTGGAATAGTTTTCAGTGCAAAACAGAGAGTTGCAAATCAGGGTTTAATGCTCACTGATGCAACAGAACTCTATTCTTGTACAAACTGATGAGATGGCTCCACTTCATGCATGGAAGACTAGTTGAGCATTGACTAGCCTATCAATATAGCCTTATATGCCACAAAGTGAATCGCATTTATATTCAACAAACTATCATGACATCAGCGTTTGTTAACGAGTTGCTAAAAATACATGGGCGATAACTGCCCGCTTGCACATAACGCTAATTAATTAAACATTAACGCTAGCGTTGCAGATCAGTGTGCTCACTGCTGCAACAGAACGTCATTCTTGTCAAATCTGACGAGACAGCTCAACTTCACTGACTAGCCAATCAATATAAATGAATCGCATTTACATTCAACAAACTATCATGACATCAGCGTTTGTTAACGAGTTGCTAAAAATACACAATGCCCGCTTGCGCATAACGTTACGGCGGCAATTAATTAAACGATCTAATGCTACAACTCACAGCCAGATGCATGGATTTGTCAGACTGAGGGATCTGATAACCGCTAACTTGCGGTAAGCTGAGCTGACCCACCTCTCAATTATTTCTCTTGTCTGTGGAAACCAGTCCGTGTTGTTTCTGTTTCTTTTCCTGCTTTTCATCATCTTCGCCATATGGTAATCCAGGATAGGAGTAGCTTGAGTGGCTAACTTCTTGTATACTATCCGCACCGCACGCCTGGCTCACAGTCACAACAAACACACCGGCTAAAGTGGGCGTAACGTTTCCTGCATGCCTCTACATGACAGCCAATCACCAGCCGTATTAGAGCGCGGCGTGCAAGCATGTCGCATGCTTATAGGCTCAATGACGCTGTTTTGTTTTGGTATCGAAAATTGGTATCGATTGACAAGGGAGGCTTCGATACCCCTTAGTATCGATGTTTCCATTTCGGTGCCAAGTAAGTATCGAAACTCGATACCCAGCCCTAGCTCCATGTACAAGTACCTCTCCGCTCAATGTACAAGTACCTCTCCGCTCAATGTACAAGTACCTCTCCGCTCCATGTACAAGTACCTCTCCGCTCCATGTACAAGTACCTCTCCGCTCCATGTACAAGTACATCTCTGCTCCATGTACAAGTACCTCTCCGCTCAATGTACAAGTACATCTCCGCTCCATGTACAAGTACCTCTCCGCTCCATGTACAAGTACATCTCCGCTCCATGTACAAGTACCTCTCCGCTCCATGTACAAGTACCTCTCCGCTCAATGTACAAGTACATCTCCGCTCCATGTACAAGTACATCTCTGCTCCATGTACAAGTACCTCTCCGCTCAATGTACAAGTACATCTCCGCTCCATGTACAAGTACCTCTCCGCTCCATGTACAAGTACCTCTCCGGTCCATGTACAAGTACCTCTCCGCTCCATGTACAAGTACCTCTCCGCTCCATGTACAAGTACCTCTCCGCTCAATGTCAAGTGTCGACAGTACCTCTCCGCTCCATGTACAAATACCTCTCCGCTCTCATGTACAAGTACCTCTCCGCTCCATGTACAAGTACCTCTCCGCTCAATGTCAAGTGTCGACAGTACCTCTCCGCGCCATGTACAAATACCTCTCCGCTCCATGTACAAGTACCTCTCCGCTCTCATGTACAAGTACCTCTCCGCTCCATGTACAAGTAGCTCTCCGCTCAATGTACAAGTGTCGACAGTACCTTTCCGCTCCATGTACAAATACCTCTCCGCTCTCATGTACAAGTACCTCTCCGCTCCATGTACAAGTACCTCTCCGCTCAATGTACAAATACCTCTCCGCTCCATGTATAAGTACCTCTCCGCTCTATGTACAAGTACCTCTCCGCTCCATGTACAAGTACCTCTCCGCTCAATGTACAAATACCTCTCCGCTCCATGTACAAGTAGCTCTCCGCTGAATGTACAAGTGTCGACAGTACCTCTCCGCTCAATGTACAAGTACCTCTCCGCTCAATGTACAAATACCTCTCCGCTCCATGTACAAGTACCTCTCCGCTCAATGTCAAGTATCGACAGTACCTCTCCGCTCCATGTACAAGTACCTCTCCGCTGAATGTACAAGTGTCGACAGTACCTCTCCGCTCAATGTACAAGTACCTCTCCGCTCCATGTACAAGTACCTCTCCGCTCTCATGTACAAGTACCTCTCCGCTCCATGTACAAGTACCTCTCCGCTCAATGTACAAGTACCTCTGCGCTCCATGTACAAGTACCTCTCCGCTCAATGTACAAGTACCTCTCCGCTCAATGTACAAGTGTCGACAGTACCTCTCCGCTCCATGTACAAGTACCTCTCCGCTCAATGTACAAGTGTCGACAGTACCTCTACGCTCAATGTACAAGTGTCGACAGTACCTCTCCGCTCTCATGTACAAGTACCTCTCCGATCCATGTACAAGTACATCTCCGCTCCATGTACAAGTACATCTCCGCTCAATGTACAAGTACCTCTCCGCTCCATGTACAAGTACCTCTCCGCTCCATGTACAAGTACCTCTCCGCTCCATGTACAAGTACCTCTCCGCTCCATGTACAAGTACCTCTCCGCTCAATGTACAAGTACCTCTCCGCTCCATGTACAAGTACCTCTCCGCTCAATGTACAAGTACCTCTCCGCTCCATGTACAAGTACCTCTCCGCTCCATGTACAAGTACCTCTCCGCTCCATGTACAAGTACCTCTCCGCTCCATGTACAAGTACATCTCTGCTCCATGTACAAGTACCTCTCCGCTCAATGTACAAGTACATCTCCGCTCCATGTACAAGTACCTCTCCGCTCCATGTACAAGTACATCTCCGCTCCATGTACAAGTACCTCTCCGCTCCATGTACAAGTACCTCTCCGCTCAATGTACAAGTACATCTCCGCTCCATGTACAAGTACATCTCTGCTCCATGTACAAGTACCTCTCCGCTCAATGTACAAGTACATCTCCGCTCCATGTACAAGTACCTCTCCGCTCCATGTACAAGTACCTCTCCGCTCAATGTCAAGTGTCGACAGTACCTCTCCGCTCCATGTACAAATACCTCTCCGCTCTCATGTACAAGTACCTCTCCGCTCCATGTACAAGTACCTCTCCGCTCAATGTCAAGTGTCGACAGTACCTCTCCGCTCCATGTACAAATACCTCTCCGCTCCATGTACAAGTACCTCTCCGCTCTCATGTACAAGTACCTCTCCGCTCCATGTACAAGTAGCTCTCCGCTCAATGTACAAGTGTCGACAGTACCTTTCCGCTCCATGTACAAATACCTCTCCGCTCTCATGTACAAGTACCTCTCCGCTCCATGTACAAGTACCTCTCCGCTCAATGTACAAATACCTCTCCGCTCCATGTATAAGTACCTCTCCGCTCTATGTACAAGTACCTCTCCGCTCCATGTACAAGTACCTCTCCGCTCAATGTACAAATACCTCTCCGCTCCATGTACAAGTAGCTCTCCGCTGAATGTACAAGTGTCGACAGTACCTCTCCGCTCAATGTACAAGTACCTCTCCGCTCAATGTACAAATACCTCTCCGCTCCATGTACAAGTACCTCTCCGCTCAATGTCAAGTATCGACAGTACCTCTCCGCTCCATGTACAAGTACCTCTCCGCTGAATGTACAAGTGTCGACAGTACCTCTCCGCTCAATGTACAAGTACCTCTCCGCTCCATGTACAAGTACCTCTCCGCTCAATGTACAAGTACATCTCCGCTCCATGTACAAGTACATCTCTGCTCCATGTACAAGTACCTCTCCGCTCAATGTACAAGTACATCTCCGCTCCATGTACAAGTACCTCTCCGCTCCATGTACAAGTACCTCTCCGCTCCATGTACAAGTACCTCTCCGCTCCATGTACAAGTACCTCTCCGCTCCATGTACAAGTACCTCTCCGCTCAATGTCAAGTGTTGACAGTACCTCTCCGCTCCATGTACAAATACCTCTCCGCTCTCATGTACAAGTACCTCTCCGCTCCATGTACAAGTACCTCTCCGCTCAATGTCAAGTGTCGACAGTACCTCTCCGCTCCATGTACAAATACCTCTCCGCTCCATGTACAAGTACCTCTCCGCTCTCATGTACAAGTACCTCTCCGCTCCATGTACAAGTAGCTCTCCGCTCAATGTACAAGTGTCGACAGTACCTTTCCGCTCCATGTACAAATACCTCTCCGCTCTCATGTACAAGTACCTCTCCGCTCCATGTACAAGTACCTCTCCGCTCAATGTACAAATACCTCTCCGCTCCATGTATAAGTACCTCTCCGCTCTATGTACAAGTACCTCTCCGCTCCATGTACAAGTACCTCTCCGCTCAATGTACAAATACCTCTCCGCTCCATGTACAAGTAGCTCTCCGCTGAATGTACAAGTGTCGACAGTACCTCTCCGCTCAATGTACAAGTACCTCTCCGCTCAATGTACAAATACCTCTCCGCTCCATGTACAAGTACCTCTCCGCTCAATGTCAAGTATCGACAGTACCTCTCCGCTCCATGTACAAGTACCTCTCCGCTGAATGTACAAGTGTCGACAGTACCTCTCCGCTCAATGTACAAGTACCTCTCCGCTCCATGTACAAGTACCTCTCCGCTCTCATGTACAAGTACCTCTCCGCTCCATGTACAAGTACCTCTCCGCTCAATGTACAAGTACCTCTGCGCTCCATGTACAAGTACCTCTCCGCTCAATGTACAAGTACCTCTCCGCTCAATGTACAAGTGTCGACAGTACCTCTCCGCTCCATGTACAAGTACCTCTCCGCTCAATGTACAAGTGTCGACAGTACCTCTACGCTCAATGTACAAGTGTCGACAGTACCTCTCCGCTCTCATGTACAAGTACCTCTCTGATCCATGTACAAGTACATCTCCGCTCCATGTACAAGTACATCTCCGCTCAATGTACAAGTACCTCTCCGCTCCATGTACAAGTACCTCTCCGCTCCATGTACAAGTACCTCTCCGCTCCATGTACAAGTACCTCTCCGCTCCATGTACAAGTACCTCTCCGCTCAATGTACAAGTACCTCTCCGCTCCATGTACAAGTACCTCTCCGCTCAATGTACAAGTACCTCTCCGCTCCATGTACAAGTACCTCTCCGCTCCATGTACAAGTACCTATCCGCTCCATGTACAAGTACCTCTCCGCTCCATGTACAAGTACATCTCTGCTCCATGTACAAGTACCTCTCCGCTCAATGTACAAGTACATCTCCGCTCCATGTACAAGTACCTCTCCGCTCCATGTACAAGTACATCTCCGCTCCATGTACAAGTACCTCTCCGCTCCATGTACAAGTACCTCTCCGCTCAATGTACAAGTACATCTCCGCTCCATGTACAAGTACATCTCTGCTCCATGTACAAGTACCTCTCCGCTCAATGTACAAGTACATCTCCGCTCCATGTACAAGTACCTCTCCGCTCCATGTACAAGTACCTCTCCGCTCAATGTCAAGTGTCGACAGTACCTCTCCGCTCCATGTACAAATACCTCTCCGCTCTCATGTACAAGTACCTCTCCGCTCCATGTACAAGTACCTCTCCGCTCAATGTCAAGTGTCGACAGTACCTCTCCGCTCCATGTACAAATACCTCTCCGCTCCATGTACAAGTACCTCTCCGCTCTCATGTACAAGTACCTCTCCGCTCCATGTACAAGTAGCTCTCCGCTCAATGTACAAGTGTCGACAGTACCTTTCCGCTCCATGTACAAATACCTCTCCGCTCTCATGTACAAGTACCTCTCCGCTCCATGTACAAGTACCTCTCCGCTCAATGTACAAATACCTCTCCGCTCCATGTATAAGTACCTCTCCGCTCTATGTACAAGTACCTCTCCGCTCCATGTACAAGTACCTCTCCGCTCAATGTACAAATACCTCTCCGCTCCATGTACAAGTAGCTCTCCGCTGAATGTACAAGTGTCGACAGTACCTCTCCGCTCAATGTACAAGTACCTCTCCGCTCAATGTACAAATACCTCTCCGCTCCATGTACAAGTACCTCTCCGCTCAATGTCAAGTATCGACAGTACCTCTCCGCTCCATGTACAAGTACCTCTCCGCTGAATGTACAAGTGTCGACAGTACCTCTCCGCTCAATGTACAAGTACCTCTCCGCTCCATGTACAAGTACCTCTCCGCTCAATGTACAAGTACATCTCCGCTCCATGTACAAGTACATCTCTGCTCCATGTACAAGTACCTCTCCGCTCAATGTACAAGTACATCTCCGCTCCATGTACAAGTACCTCTCCGCTCCATGTACAAGTACCTCTCCGCTCCATGTACAAGTACCTCTCCGCTCCATGTACAAGTACCTCTCCGCTCCATGTACAAGTACCTCTCCGCTCAATGTCAAGTGTTGACAGTACCTCTCCGCTCCATGTACAAATACCTCTCCGCTCTCATGTACAAGTACCTCTCCGCTCCATGTACAAGTACCTCTCCGCTCAATGTCAAGTGTCGACAGTACCTCTCCGCTCCATGTACAAATACCTCTCCGCTCCATGTACAAGTACCTCTCCGCTCTCATGTACAAGTACCTCTCCGCTCCATGTACAAGTAGCTCTCCGCTCAATGTACAAGTGTCGACAGTACCTTTCCGCTCCATGTACAAATACCTCTCCGCTCTCATGTACAAGTACCTCTCCGCTCCATGTACAAGTACCTCTCCGCTCAATGTACAAATACCTCTCCGCTCCATGTATAAGTACCTCTCCGCTCTATGTACAAGTACCTCTCCGCTCCATGTACAAGTACCTCTCCGCTCAATGTACAAATACCTCTCCGCTCCATGTACAAGTAGCTCTCCGCTGAATGTACAAGTGTCGACAGTACCTCTCCGCTCAATGTACAAGTACCTCTCCGCTCAATGTACAAATACCTCTCCGCTCAATGTCAAGTATCGACAGTACCTCTCCGCTCCATGTACAAGTACCTCTCCGCTGAATGTACAAGTGTCGACAGTACCTCTCCGCTCAATGTACAAGTACCTCTCCGCTCCATGTACAAGTACCTCTCCGCTCTCATGTACAAGTACCTCTCCGCTCCATGTACAAGTACCTCTCCGCTCAATGTACAAGTACCTCTGCGCTCCATGTACAAGTACCTCTCCGCTCAATGTACAAGTACCTCTCCGCTCAATGTACAAGTGTCGACAGTACCTCTCCGCTCCATGTACAAGTACCTCTCCGCTCAATGTACAAGTGTTGACAGTACCTCTACGCTCAATGTACAAGTGTCGACAGTACCTCTCCGCTCTCATGTACAAGTACCTCTCCGATCCATGTACAAGTACATCTCCGCTCCATGTACAAGTACATCTCCGCTCAATGTACAAGTACCTCTCCGCTCCATGTACAAGTACCTCTCCGCTCCATGTACAAGTACCTCTCCGCTCCATGTACAAGTACCTCTCCGCTCCATGTACAAGTACCTCTCCGCTCAATGTACAAGTACCTCTCCGCTCCATGTACAAGTACCTCTCCGCTCCATGTACAAGTACCTCTCCGCTCCATGTACAAGTACATCTCTGCTCCATGTACAAGTACCTCTCCGCTCAATGTACAAGTACATCTCCGCTCCATGTACAAGTACCTCTCCGCTCCATGTACAAGTACATCTCCGCTCCATGTACAAGTACCTCTCCGCTCCATGTACAAGTACCTCTCCGCTCAATGTACAAGTACATCTCCGCTCCATGTACAAGTACATCTCTGCTCCATGTACAAGTACCTCTCCGCTCAATGTACAAGTACATCTCCGCTCCATGTACAAGTACCTCTCCGCTCCATGTACAAGTACCTCTCCGGTCCATGTACAAGTACCTCTCCGCTCCATGTACAAGTACCTCTCCGCTCCATGTACAAGTACCTCTCCGCTCAATGTCAAGTGTCGACAGTACCTCTCCGCTCCATGTACAAATACCTCTCCGCTCTCATGTACAAGTACCTCTCCGCTCCATGTACAAGTACCTCTCCGCTCAATGTCAAGTGTCGACAGTACCTCTCCGCTCCATGTACAAATACCTCTCCGCTCCATGTACAAGTACCTCTCCGCTCTCATGTACAAGTACCTCTCCGCTCCATGTACAAGTAGCTCTCCGCTCAATGTACAAGTGTCGACAGTACCTTTCCGCTCCATGTACAAATACCTCTCCGCTCTCATGTACAAGTACCTCTCCGCTCCATGTACAAGTACCTCTCCGCTCAATGTACAAATACCTCTCCGCTCCATGTATAAGTACCTCTCCGCTCTATGTACAAGTACCTCTCCGCTCCATGTACAAGTACCTCTCCGCTCAATGTACAAATACCTCTCCGCTCCATGTACAAGTAGCTCTCCGCTGAATGTACAAGTGTCGACAGTACCTCTCCGCTCAATGTACAAGTACCTCTCCGCTCAATGTACAAATACCTCTCCGCTCCATGTACAAGTACCTCTCCGCTCAATGTCAAGTATCGACAGTACCTCTCCGCTCCATGTACAAGTACCTCTCCGCTGAATGTACAAGTGTCGACAGTACCTCTCCGCTCAATGTACAAGTACCTCTCCGCTCCATGTACAAGTACCTCTCCGCTCTCATGTACAAGTACCTCTCCGCTCCATGTACAAGTACCTCTCCGCTCAATGTACAAGTACCTCTGCGCTCCATGTACAAGTACCTCTCCGCTCAATGTACAAGTACCTCTCCGCTCAATGTACAAGTGTCGACAGTACCTCTCCGCTCCATGTACAAGTACCTCTCCGCTCAATGTACAAGTGTCGACAGTACCTCTACGCTCAATGTACAAGTGTCGACAGTACCTCTCCGCTCTCATGTACAAGTACCTCTCCGATCCATGTACAAGTACATCTCCGCTCCATGTACAAGTACATCTCCGCTCAATGTACAAGTACCTCTCCGCTCCATCTACAAGTACCTCTCCGCTCCATGTACAAGTACCTCTCCGCTCCATGTACAAGTACCTCTCCGCTCCATGTACAAGTACCTCTCCGCTCAATGTACAAGTACCTCTCCGCTCCATGTACAAGTACCTCTCCGCTCAATGTACAAGTACCTCTCCGCTCCATGTACAAGTACCTCTCCGCTCCATGTACAAGTACCTCTCCGCTCCATGTACAAGTACCTCTCCGCTCAATGTCAAGTATCGACAGTACCTCTCCGCTCCATGTACAAGTACCTCTCCGCTGAATGTACAAGTGTCGACAGTACCTCTCCGCTCAATGTACAAGTACCTCTCCGCTCCATGTACAAGTACCTCTCCGCTCTCATGTACAAGTACCTCTCCGCTCCATGTACAAGTACCTCTCCGCTCAATGTACAAGTACCTCTGCGCTCCATGTACAAGTACCTCTCCGCTCAATGTACAAGTACCTCTCCGCTCAATGTACAAGTGTCGACAGTACCTCTCCGCTCCATGTACAAGTACCTCTCCGCTCAATGTACAAGTGTCGACAGTACCTCTACGCTCAATGTACAAGTGTCGACAGTACCTCTCCGCTCTCATGTACAAGTACCTCTCCGATCCATGTACAAGTACATCTCCGCTCCATGTACAAGTACATCTCCGCTCAATGTACAAGTACCTCTCCGCTCCATGTACAAGTACCTCTCCGCTCCATGTACAAGTACCTCTCCGCTCCATGTACAAGTACCTCTCCGCTCCATGTACAAGTACCTCTCCGCTCAATGTACAAGTACCTCTCCGCTCCATGTACAAGTACCTCTCCGCTCCATGTACAAGTACCTCTCCGCTCCATGTACAAGTACCTCTCCGCTCAATGTACAAGTACCTCTCCGCTCCATGTACAAGTACCTCTCCGCTCCATGTACAAGTACCTCTCCACTCCATGTACAAGTACCTCTCCGCTCAATGTACAAGTACCTCTCCGCTCCCTGTACAAGTACATCTCCGCTCCATGTACAAGTACCTCTCCGCTCCATGTACAAGTACCTCTCCGCTCAATGTACAAGTGTCGACAGTACCTCTCCGCTCCATGTACAAGTACCTCTCCGCTCCATGTACAAGTACCTCTCCGCTCAATGTACAAGTGTCGACAGTACCTCTCCGCTCCATCTACAAGTACCTCTCCGCTCAATGTACAAGTACCTCTCCGCTGAATGTACAAGTACCTCTCCGCTCCATGTACAAGTACCTCTCCGCTCCATGTACAAATACCTCTCCGCTCAATGTACAAGTGTCGACAGTACCTCTACGCTCAATGTACAAGTGTCGACAGTACCTCTCCGCTCTCATGTACAAGTACCTCTCCGATCCATGTACAAGTACATCTCCGCTCCATGTACAAGTACATCTCCGCTCAATGTACAAGTACCTCTCCGCTCCATGTACAAGTACCTCTCCGCTCCATGTACAAGTACCTCTCCGCTCCATGTACAAGTACCTCTCCGCTCCATGTACAAGTACCTCTCCGCTCAATGTACAAGTACCTCTCCGCTCCATGTACAAGTACCTCTCCGCTCAATGTACAAGTACCTCTCCGCTCCATGTACAAGTACCTCTCCGCTCCATGTACAAGTACCTCTCCGCTCCATGTACAAGTACCTCTCCGCTCCATGTACAAGTACATCTCTGCTCCATGTACAAGTACCTCTCCGCTCAATGTACAAGTACATCTCCGCTCCATGTACAAGTACCTCTCCGCTCCATGTACAAGTACATCTCCGCTCCATGTACAAGTACCTCTCCGCTCCATGTACAAGTACCTCTCCGCTCAATGTACAAGTACATCTCCGCTCCATGTACAAGTACATCTCTGCTCCATGTACAAGTACCTCTCCGCTCAATGTACAAGTACATCTCCGCTCCATGTACAAGTACCTCTCCGCTCCATGTACAAGTACCTCTCCGCTCAATGTCAAGTGTCGACAGTACCTCTCCGCTCCATGTACAAATACCTCTCCGCTCTCATGTACAAGTACCTCTCCGCTCCATGTACAAGTACCTCTCCGCTCAATGTCAAGTGTCGACAGTACCTCTCCGCTCCATGTACAAATACCTCTCCGCTCCATGTACAAGTACCTCTCCGCTCTCATGTACAAGTACCTCTCCGCTCCATGTACAAGTAGCTCTCCGCTCAATGTACAAGTGTCGACAGTACCTTTCCGCTCCATGTACAAATACCTCTCCGCTCTCATGTACAAGTACCTCTCCGCTCCATGTACAAGTACCTCTCCGCTCAATGTACAAATACCTCTCCGCTCCATGTATAAGTACCTCTCCGCTCTATGTACAAGTACCTCTCCGCTCCATGTACAAGTACCTCTCCGCTCAATGTACAAATACCTCTCCGCTCCATGTACAAGTAGCTCTCCGCTGAATGTACAAGTGTCGACAGTACCTCTCCGCTCAATGTACAAGTACCTCTCCGCTCAATGTACAAATACCTCTCCGCTCCATGTACAAGTACCTCTCCGCTCAATGTCAAGTATCGACAGTACCTCTCCGCTCCATGTACAAGTACCTCTCCGCTGAATGTACAAGTGTCGACAGTACCTCTCCGCTCAATGTACAAGTACCTCTCCGCTCCATGTACAAGTACCTCTCCGCTCAATGTACAAGTACATCTCCGCTCCATGTACAAGTACATCTCTGCTCCATGTACAAGTACCTCTCCGCTCAATGTACAAGTACATCTCCGCTCCATGTACAAGTACCTCTCCGCTCCATGTACAAGTACCTCTCCGCTCCATGTACAAGTACCTCTCCGCTCCATGTACAAGTACCTCTCCGCTCCATGTACAAGTACCTCTCCGCTCAATGTCAAGTGTTGACAGTACCTCTCCGCTCCATGTACAAATACCTCTCCGCTCTCATGTACAAGTACCTCTCCGCTCCATGTACAAGTACCTCTCCGCTCAATGTCAAGTGTCGACAGTACCTCTCCGCTCCATGTACAAATACCTCTCCGCTCCATGTACAAGTACCTCTCCGCTCTCATGTACAAGTACCTCTCCGCTCCATGTACAAGTAGCTCTCCGCTCAATGTACAAGTGTCGACAGTACCTTTCCGCTCCATGTACAAATACCTCTCCGCTCTCATGTACAAGTACCTCTCCGCTCCATGTACAAGTACCTCTCCGCTCAATGTACAAATACCTCTCCGCTCCATGTATAAGTACCTCTCCGCTCTATGTACAAGTACCTCTCCGCTCCATGTACAAGTACCTCTCCGCTCAATGTACAAATACCTCTCCGCTCCATGTACAAGTAGCTCTCCGCTGAATGTACAAGTGTCGACAGTACCTCTCCGCTCAATGTACAAGTACCTCTCCGCTCAATGTACAAATACCTCTCCGCTCAATGTCAAGTATCGACAGTACCTCTCCGCTCCATGTACAAGTACCTCTCCGCTGAATGTACAAGTGTCGACAGTACCTCTCCGCTCAATGTACAAGTACCTCTCCGCTCCATGTACAAGTACCTCTCCGCTCTCATGTACAAGTACCTCTCCGCTCCATGTACAAGTACCTCTCCGCTCAATGTACAAGTACCTCTGCGCTCCATGTACAAGTACCTCTCCGCTCAATGTACAAGTACCTCTCCGCTCAATGTACAAGTGTCGACAGTACCTCTCCGCTCCATGTACAAGTACCTCTCCGCTCAATGTACAAGTGTCGACAGTACCTCTACGCTCAATGTACAAGTGTCGACAGTACCTCTCCGCTCTCATGTACAAGTACCTCTCCGATCCATGTACAAGTACATCTCCGCTCCATGTACAAGTACATCTCCGCTCAATGTACAAGTACCTCTCCGCTCCATGTACAAGTACCTCTCCGCTCCATGTACAAGTACCTCTCCGCTCCATGTACAAGTACCTCTCCGCTCCATGTACAAGTACCTCTCCGCTCAATGTACAAGTACCTCTCCGCTCCATGTACAAGTACCTCTCCGCTCAATGTACAAGTACCTCTCCGCTCCATGTACAAGTACCTCTCCGCTCCATGTACAAGTACCTCTCCGCTCCATGTACAAGTACCTCTCCGCTCCATGTACAAGTACATCTCTGCTCCATGTACAAGTACCTCTCCGCTCAATGTACAAGTACATCTCCGCTCCATGTACAAGTACCTCTCCGCTCCATGTACAAGTACATCTCCGCTCCATGTACAAGTACCTCTCCGCTCCATGTACAAGTACCTCTCCGCTCAATGTACAAGTACATCTCCGCTCCATGTACAAGTACATCTCTGCTCCATGTACAAGTACCTCTCCGCTCAATGTACAAGTACATCTCCGCTCCATGTACAAGTACCTCTCCGCTCCATGTACAAGTACCTCTCCGGTCCATGTACAAGTACCTCTCCGCTCCATGTACAAGTACCTCTCCGCTCCATGTACAAGTACCTCTCCGCTCAATGTCAAGTGTCGACAGTACCTCTCCGCTCCATGTACAAATACCTCTCCGCTCTCATGTACAAGTACCTCTCCGCTCCATGTACAAGTACCTCTCCGCTCAATGTCAAGTGTCGACAGTACCTCTCCGCTCCATGTACAAATACCTCTCCGCTCCATGTACAAGTACCTCTCCGCTCTCATGTACAAGTACCTCTCCGCTCCATGTACAAGTAGCTCTCCGCTCAATGTACAAGTGTCGACAGTACCTTTCCGCTCCATGTACAAATACCTCTCCGCTCTCATGTACAAGTACCTCTCCGCTCCATGTACAAGTACCTCTCCGCTCAATGTACAAATACCTCTCCGCTCCATGTATAAGTACCTCTCCGCTCTATGTACAAGTACCTCTCCGCTCCATGTACAAGTACCTCTCCGCTCAATGTACAAATACCTCTCCGCTCCATGTACAAGTAGCTCTCCGCTGAATGTACAAGTGTCGACAGTACCTCTCCGCTCAATGTACAAGTACCTCTCCGCTCAATGTACAAATACCTCTCCGCTCCATGTACAAGTACCTCTCCGCTCAATGTCAAGTATCGACAGTACCTCTCCGCTCCATGTACAAGTACCTCTCCGCTGAATGTACAAGTGTCGACAGTACCTCTCCGCTCAATGTACAAGTACCTCTCCGCTCCATGTACAAGTACCTCTCCGCTCTCATGTACAAGTACCTCTCCGCTCCATGTACAAGTACCTCTCCGCTCAATGTACAAGTACCTCTGCGCTCCATGTACAAGTACCTCTCCGCTCAATGTACAAGTACCTCTCCGCTCAATGTACAAGTGTCGACAGTACCTCTCCGCTCCATGTACAAGTACCTCTCCGCTCAATGTACAAGTGTCGACAGTACCTCTACGCTCAATGTACAAGTGTCGACAGTACCTCTCCGCTCTCATGTACAAGTACCTCTCCGATCCATGTACAAGTACATCTCCGCTCCATGTACAAGTACATCTCCGCTCAATGTACAAGTACCTCTCCGCTCCATCTACAAGTACCTCTCCGCTCCATGTACAAGTACCTCTCCGCTCCATGTACAAGTACCTCTCCGCTCCATGTACAAGTACCTCTCCGCTCAATGTACAAGTACCTCTCCGCTCCATGTACAAGTACCTCTCCGCTCCATGTACAAGTACCTCTCCGCTCCATGTACAAGTACCTCTCCGCTCCATGTACAAGTACCTCTCCGCTCAATGTCAAGTATCGACAGTACCTCTCCGCTCCATGTACAAGTACCTCTCCGCTGAATGTACAAGTGTCGACAGTACCTCTCCGCTCAATGTACAAGTACCTCTCCGCTCCATGTACAAGTACCTCTCCGCTCTCATGTACAAGTACCTCTCCGCTCCATGTACAAGTACCTCTCCGCTCAATGTACAAGTACCTCTGCGCTCCATGTACAAGTACCTCTCCGCTCAATGTACAAGTACCTCTCCGCTCAATATACAAGTGTCGACAGTACCTCTCCGCTCCATGTACAAGTACCTCTCCGCTCAATGTACAAGTGTCGACAGTACCTCTACGCTCAATGTACAAGTGTCGACAGTACCTCTCCGCTCTCATGTACAAGTACCTCTCCGATCCATGTACAAGTACATCTCCGCTCCATGTACAAGTACATCTCCGCTCAATGTACAAGTACCTCTCCGCTCCATGTACAAGTACCTCTCCGCTCCATGTACAAGTACCTCTCCGCTCCATGTACAAGTACCTCTCCGCTCCATGTACAAGTACCTCTCCGCTCAATGTACAAGTACCTCTCCGCTCCATGTACAAGTACCTCTCCGCTCCATGTACAAGTACCTCTCCGCTCCATGTACAAGTACCTCTCCGCTCAATGTACAAGTACCTCTCCGCTCCATGTACAAGTACCTCTCCGCTCCATGTACAAGTACCTCTCCACTCCATGTACAAGTACCTCTCCGCTCAATGTACAAGTACCTCTCCGCTCCCTGTACAAGTACATCTCCGCTCCATGTACAAGTACCTCTCCGCTCCATGTACAAGTACCTCTCCGCTCAATGTACAAGTGTCGACAGTACCTCTCCGCTCCATGTACAAGTACCTCTCCGCTCCATGTACAAGTACCTCTCCGCTCAATGTACAAGTGTCGACAGTACCTCTCCGCTCCATCTACAAGTACCTCTCCGCTCAATGTACAAGTACCTCTCCGCTGAATGTACAAGTACCTCTCCGCTCCATGTACAAGTACCTCTCCGCTCCATGTACAAATACCTCTCCGCTCCATGTACAAGTACCTCTCCGCTCCATGTACAAGCACCTCTCCGCTACATGTACAAGTACCTCTCCGCTCCATGTACAAGTACCTCTCCGCTCCATGTACAAGTACCTCTCCGCTCAATGTACAAGTACCTCTCCGCTCCATGTACAAATACCTCTCCGCTCCATGTACAAATACCTCTCCGCTCCATGTACAAGTACCTCTCCGCTCCATGTACCAGTACCTCTCCGCTCAATGTACAAGTACATCTCCGCTCAATGTACAAGTACATCTCCGCTCAATGTACAAGTACGTCTCCGCTCAATGTACAAGTACCTCTCCGCTCAATGTACAAGTACCTCTCCGCTCCATGTACAAGTACCTCTCCGCTCAATGTACAAGTACGTCTCCGCTCAATGTACAAGTACATCTCCGCTCCATGTACCAGTACCTCTCCGCTCAATGTACAAGTACATCTCCGCTCCATGTACAAGTACCTCTCCGCTCAATGTACAAGTACCTCTCCGCTCAATGTACAAGTACATCTCCGCTCCATGTACCAGTACCTCTCCGCTCAATGTACAAGTACATCTGCGCTCCATGTAGGGCTGGGTATCGTTCAAAATTTTTCGATATCGATACCGTTTCGATACTTGGATTTCGATACCGGTTCCTGAACGATACTTTTTTCGATACCAATTTTTAGAAAAATCCATTTTAACAAAAATAAAACTGCATTACACATTGAAATTATTTTACAAATCTTTAGTTTCCCCCCATCTTAAGTTTTACAGCAGAAAAAAATAAAACCTACTGTATTTAACATAACTTTAAGTTCTCTAAACGTATTGCCGTCCCTACAAAAAATATTGGAGTACTACAAAGGAAAGAAATGTAGCTAAAACAAATAAATCAGTGGAATAGTTTTCAGTGCAAAACAGAGAGTTGCAAATCAGGGTTTAATGCTCACTGATGCAACAGAACTCTATTCTTGTACAAACTGATGAGATGGCTCCACTTCATGCATGGAAGACTAGTTGAGCATTGACTAGCCTATCAATATAGCCTTATATGCCACAAAGTGAATCACATTTATATTCAACAAACTATCATGACATCAGCGTTTGTTAACGAGTTGCTAAAAATACATGGGCGATAACTGCCCGCTTGCACATAACGCTAATTAATTAAACATTAACGCTAGCGTTGCAGATCAGTGTGCTCACTGCTGCAACAGAACGTCATTCTTGTCAAATCTGACGAGACAGCTCAACTTCACTGACTAGCCAATCAATATAAATGAATCGCATTTACATTCAACAAACTATCATGACATCAGCGTTTGTTAACGAGTTGCTAAAAATACACAATGCCCGCTTGCGCATAACGTTACGGCGGCAATTAATTAAACGATCTAATGCTACAACTCACAGCCAGATGCATGGATTTGTCAGACTGAGGGATCTGATAACCGCTAACTTGCGGTAAGCTGAGCTGACCCACCTCTCAATTATTTCTCTTGTCTGTGGAAACCAGTCCGTGTTGTTTCTGTTTCTTTTCCTGCTTTTCATCATCTTCGCCATATGGTAATCCAGGATAGGAGTAGCTTGAGTGGCTAACTTCTTGTATACTATCCGCACCGCACGCCTGGCTCACAGTCACAACAAACACACCGGCTAAAGTGGGCGTAACGTTTCCTGCATGCCTCTACATGACAGCCAATCACCAGCCGTATTAGAGCGCGGCGTGGAAGCATGTCGCATGCTTATAGGCTCAATGACGCTGTTTTGTTTTGGTATCGAAAATTGGTATCGATTGACAAGGGAGGCTTCGATACCCCTTAGTATCGATGTTTCCATTTCGGTGCCAAGTAAGTATCAAAACTCGATACCCAGCCCTAGCTCCATGTACAAGTACCTCTCCGCTCAATGTACAAGTACCTCTCCGCTCAATGTACAAGTACCTCTCCGCTCCATGTACAAGTACCTCTCCGCTCCATGTACAAGTACCTCTCCGCTCCATGTACAAGTACCTCTCCGCTCCATGTACAAGTACATCTCTGCTCCATGTACAAGTACCTCTCCGCTCAATGTACAAGTACATCTCCGCTCCATGTACAAGTACCTCTCCGCTCCATGTACAAGTACATCTCCGCTCCATGTACAAGTACCTCTCCGCTCCATGTACAAGTACCTCTCCGCTCAATGTACAAGTACCTCTCCGCTCCATGTACAAGTACATCTCCGCTCCATGTACAAGTACCTCTCCGCTCAATGTACAAGTACATCTCCGCTCCATGTACAAGTACATCTCCACTCCATGTACAAGTACCTCTCCGCTCAATGTACAAGTACATCTCCGCTCCATGTACCAGTACCTCTCCGCTCAATGTACAAGTACATCTCCACTCCATGTACAAGTACCTCTCCGCTCAATGTACAAGTACATCTCCGCTCCATGTACCAGTACCTCTCCGCTCAATGTACAAGTACATCTCCACTCCATGTACAAGTACCTCTCCGCTCAATGTACAAGTACATCTCCGCTCCATGTACCAGTACCTCTCCGCTCAATGTACAAGTACATCTCCGCTCCATGTACAAGTACCTCTCCGCTCAATGTACAAGTACCTCTCCGCTCAATGTACAAGTACATCTCCGCTCCATGTACCAGTACCTCTCCGCTCAATGTACAAGTACATCTGCGCTCCATGTAGGGCTGGGTATCGTTCAAAATTTTTCGATATCGATACCGTTTCGATACTTGGATTTCGATACCGGTTCCTGAACGATACTTTTTTCGATACCAATTTTTAGAAAAATCCATTTTAACAAAAATAAAACTGCATTACACATTGAAATTATTTTACAAATCTTTAGTTTCCCCCCATCTTAAGTTTTACAGCAGAAAAAAATAAAACCTACTGTATTTAACATAACTTTAAGTTCTCTAAACGTATTGCCGTCCCTACAAAAAATATTGGAGTACTACAAAGGAAAGAAATGTAGCTAAAACAAATAAATCAGTGGAATAGTTTTCAGTGCAAAACAGAGAGTTGCAAATCAGGGTTTAATGCTCACTGATGCAACAGAACTCTATTCTTGTACAAACTGATGAGATGGCTCCACTTCATGCATGGAAGACTAGTTGAGCATTGACTAGCCTATCAATATAGCCTTATATGCCACAAAGTGAATCGCATTTATATTCAACAAACTATCATGACATCAGCGTTTGTTAACGAGTTGCTAAAAATACATGGGCGATAACTGCCCGCTTGCACATAACGCTAATTAATTAAACATTAACGCTAGCGTTGCAGATCAGTGTGCTCACTGCTGCAACAGAACGTCATTCTTGTCAAATCTGACGAGACAGCTCAACTTCACTGACTAGCCAATCAATATAAATGAATCGCATTTACATTCAACAAACTATCATGACATCAGCGTTTGTTAACGAGTTGCTAAAAATACACAATGCCCGCTTGCGCATAACGTTACGGCGGCAATTAATTAAACGATCTAATGCTACAACTCACAGCCAGATGCATGGATTTGTCAGACTGAGGGATCTGATAACCGCTAACTTGCGGTAAGCTGAGCTGACCCACCTCTCAATTATTTCTCTTGTCTGTGGAAACCAGTCCGTGTTGTTTCTGTTTCTTTTCCTGCTTTTCATCATCTTCGCCATATGGTAATCCAGGATAGGAGTAGCTTGAGTGGCTAACTTCTTGTATACTATCCGCACCGCACGCCTGGCTCACAGTCACAACAAACACACCGGCTAAAGTGGGCGTAACGTTTCCTGCATGCCTCTACATGACAGCCAATCACCAGCCGTATTAGAGCGCGGCGTGCAAGCATGTCGCATGCTTATAGGCTCAATGACGCTGTTTTGTTTTGGTATCGAAAATTGGTATCGATTGACAAGGGAGGCTTCGATACCCCTTAGTATCGATGTTTCCATTTCGGTGCCAAGTAAGTATCGAAACTCGATACCCAGCCCTAGCTCCATGTACAAGTACCTCTCCGCTCAATGTACAAGTACCTCTCCGCTCAATGTACAAGTACCTCTCCGCTCCATGTACAAGTACCTCTCCGCTCCATGTACAAGTACCTCTCCGCTCCATGTACAAGTACATCTCTGCTCCATGTACAAGTACCTCTCCGCTCAATGTACAAGTACATCTCCGCTCCATGTACAAGTACCTCTCCGCTCCATGTACAAGTACATCTCCGCTCCATGTACAAGTACCTCTCCGCTCCATGTACAAGTACCTCTCCGCTCAATGTACAAGTACATCTCCGCTCCATGTACAAGTACATCTCTGCTCCATGTACAAGTACCTCTCCGCTCAATGTACAAGTACATCTCCGCTCCATGTACAAGTACCTCTCCGCTCCATGTACAAGTACCTCTCCGGTCCATGTACTAGTACCTCTCCGCTCCATGTACAAGTACCTCTCCGCTCCATGTACAAGTACCTCTCCGCTCAATGTCAAGTGTCGACAGTACCTCTCCGCTCCATGTACAAGTACATCTCCACTCCATGTACAAGTACCTCTCCGCTCAATGTACAAGTACATCTCCGCTCCATGTACCAGTACCTCTCCGCTCAATGTACAAGTACATCTCCGCTCCATGTACAAGTACCTCTCCGCTCAATGTACAAGTACCTCTCCGCTCCATGTACAAATACCTCTCCGCTCCATGTACAAATACCTCTCCGCTCCATGTACAAGTACCTCTCCGCTCCATGTACCAGTACCTCTCCGCTCAATGTACAAGTACATCTCCGCTCAATGTACAAGTACATCTCCGCTCAATGTACAAGTACGTCTCCGCTCAATGTACAAGTACCTCTCCGCTCAATGTACAAGTACCTCTCCGCTCCATGTACAAGTACCTCTCCGCTCAATGTACAAGTACGTCTCCGCTCAATGTACAAGTACATCTCCGCTCCATGTACCAGTACCTCTCCGCTCAATGTACAAGTACATCTCCGCTCCATGTACAAGTACCTCTCCGCTCAATGTACAAGTACCTCTCCGCTCAATGTACAAGTACATCTCCGCTCCATGTACCAGTACCTCTCCGCTCAATGTACAAGTACATCTGCGCTCCATGTAGGGCTGGGTATCGTTCAAAATTTTTCGATATCGATACCGTTTCGATACTTGGATTTCGATACCGGTTCCTGAACGATACTTTTTTCGATACCAATTTTTAGAAAAATCCATTTTAACAAAAATAAAACTGCATTACACATTGAAATTATTTTACAAATCTTTAGTTTCCCCCCATCTTAAGTTTTACAGCAGAAAAAAATAAAACCTACTGTATTTAACATAACTTTAAGTTCTCTAAACGTATTGCCGTCCCTACAAAAAATATTGGAGTACTACAAAGGAAAGAAATGTAGCTAAAACAAATAAATCAGTGGAATAGTTTTCAGTGCAAAACAGAGAGTTGCAAATCAGGGTTTAATGCTCACTGATGCAACAGAACTCTATTCTTGTACAAACTGATGAGATGGCTCCACTTCATGCATGGAAGACTAGTTGAGCATTGACTAGCCTATCAATATAGCCTTATATGCCACAAAGTGAATCACATTTATATTCAACAAACTATCATGACATCAGCGTTTGTTAACGAGTTGCTAAAAATACATGGGCGATAACTGCCCGCTTGCACATAACGCTAATTAATTAAACATTAACGCTAGCGTTGCAGATCAGTGTGCTCACTGCTGCAACAGAACGTCATTCTTGTCAAATCTGACGAGACAGCTCAACTTCACTGACTAGCCAATCAATATAAATGAATCGCATTTACATTCAACAAACTATCATGACATCAGCGTTTGTTAACGAGTTGCTAAAAATACACAATGCCCGCTTGCGCATAACGTTACGGCGGCAATTAATTAAACGATCTAATGCTACAACTCACAGCCAGATGCATGGATTTGTCAGACTGAGGGATCTGATAACCGCTAACTTGCGGTAAGCTGAGCTGACCCACCTCTCAATTATTTCTCTTGTCTGTGGAAACCAGTCCGTGTTGTTTCTGTTTCTTTTCCTGCTTTTCATCATCTTCGCCATATGGTAATCCAGGATAGGAGTAGCTTGAGTGGCTAACTTCTTGTATACTATCCGCACCGCACGCCTGGCTCACAGTCACAACAAACACACCGGCTAAAGTGGGCGTAACGTTTCCTGCATGCCTCTACATGACAGCCAATCACCAGCCGTATTAGAGCGCGGCGTGGAAGCATGTCGCATGCTTATAGGCTCAATGACGCTGTTTTGTTTTGGTATCGAAAATTGGTATCGATTGACAAGGGAGGCTTCGATACCCCTTAGTATCGATGTTTCCATTTCGGTGCCAAGTAAGTATCGAAACTCGATACCCAGCCCTAGCTCCATGTACAAGTACCTCTCCGCTCAATGTACAAGTACCTCTCCGCTCAATGTACAAGTACCTCTCCGCTCCATGTACAAGTACCTCTCCGCTCCATGTACAAGTACCTCTCCGCTCCATGTACAAGTACCTCTCCGCTCCATGTACAAGTACATCTCTGCTCCATGTACAAGTACCTCTCCGCTCAATGTACAAGTACATCTCCGCTCCATGTACAAGTACCTCTCCGCTCCATGTACAAGTACATCTCCGCTCCATGTACAAGTACCTCTCCGCTCCATGTACAAGTACCTCTCCGCTCAATGTACAAGTACCTCTCCGCTCCATGTACAAGTACATCTCCGCTCCATGTACAAGTACCTCTCCGCTCAATGTACAAGTACATCTCCGCTCCATGTACAAGTACATCTCCACTCCATGTACAAGTACCTCTCCGCTCAATGTACAAGTACCTCTCCGCTCAATGTACAAGTACATCTCCACTCCATGTACAAGTACCTCTCCGCTCAATGTACAAGTACATCTCCGCTCCATGTACCAGTACCTCTCCGCTCAATGTACAAGTACATCTCCACTCCATGTACAAGTACCTCTCCGCTCAATGTACAAGTACATCTCCGCTCCATGTACCAGTACCTCTCCGCTCAATGTACAAGTACATCTCCGCTCCATGTACAAGTACCTCTCCGCTCAATGTACAAGTACCTCTCCGCTCAATGTACAAGTACATCTCCGCTCCATGTACCAGTACCTCTCCGCTCAATGTACAAGTACATCTGCGCTCCATGTAGGGCTGGGTATCGTTCAAAATTTTTCGATATCGATACCGTTTCGATACTTGGATTTCGATACCGGTTCCTGAACGATACTTTTTTCGATACCAATTTTTAGAAAAATCCATTTTAACAAAAATAAAACTGCATTACACATTGAAATTATTTTACAAATCTTTAGTTTCCCCCCATCTTAAGTTTTACAGCAGAAAAAAATAAAACCTACTGTATTTAACATAACTTTAAGTTCTCTAAACGTATTGCCGTCCCTACAAAAAATATTGGAGTACTACAAAGGAAAGAAATGTAGCTAAAACAAATAAATCAGTGGAATAGTTTTCAGTGCAAAACAGAGAGTTGCAAATCAGGGTTTAATGCTCACTGATGCAACAGAACTCTATTCTTGTACAAACTGATGAGATGGCTCCACTTCATGCATGGAAGACTAGTTGAGCATTGACTAGCCTATCAATATAGCCTTATATGCCACAAAGTGAATCGCATTTATATTCAACAAACTATCATGACATCAGCGTTTGTTAACGAGTTGCTAAAAATACATGGGCGATAACTGCCCGCTTGCACATAACGCTAATTAATTAAACATTAACGCTAGCGTTGCAGATCAGTGTGCTCACTGCTGCAACAGAACGTCATTCTTGTCAAATCTGACGAGACAGCTCAACTTCACTGACTAGCCAATCAATATAAATGAATCGCATTTACATTCAACAAACTATCATGACATCAGCGTTTGTTAACGAGTTGCTAAAAATACACAATGCCCGCTTGCGCATAACGTTACGGCGGCAATTAATTAAACGATCTAATGCTACAACTCACAGCCAGATGCATGGATTTGTCAGACTGAGGGATCTGATAACCGCTAACTTGCGGTAAGCTGAGCTGACCCACCTCTCAATTATTTCTCTTGTCTGTGGAAACCAGTCCGTGTTGTTTCTGTTTCTTTTCCTGCTTTTCATCATCTTCGCCATATGGTAATCCAGGATAGGAGTAGCTTGAGTGGCTAACTTCTTGTATACTATCCGCACCGCACGCCTGGCTCACAGTCACAACAAACACACCGGCTAAAGTGGGCGTAACGTTTCCTGCATGCCTCTACATGACAGCCAATCACCAGCCGTATTAGAGCGCGGCGTGCAAGCATGTCGCATGCTTATAGGCTCAATGACGCTGTTTTGTTTTGGTATCGAAAATTGGTATCGATTGACAAGGGAGGCTTCGATACCCCTTAGTATCGATGTTTCCATTTCGGTGCCAAGTAAGTATCGAAACTCGATACCCAGCCCTAGCTCCATGTACAAGTACCTCTCCGCTCAATGTACAAGTACCTCTCCGCTCAATGTACAAGTACCTCTCCGCTCCATGTACAAGTACCTCTCCGCTCCATGTACAAGTACCTCTCCGCTCCATGTACAAGTACATCTCTGCTCCATGTACAAGTACCTCTCCGCTCAATGTACAAGTACATCTCCGCTCCATGTACAAGTACCTCTCCGCTCCATGTACAAGTACATCTCCGCTCCATGTACAAGTACCTCTCCGCTCCATGTACAAGTACCTCTCCGCTCAATGTACAAGTACATCTCCGCTCCATGTACAAGTACATCTCTGCTCCATGTACAAGTACCTCTCCGCTCAATGTACAAGTACATCTCCGCTCCATGTACAAGTACCTCTCCGCTCCATGTACAAGTACCTCTCCGGTCCATGTACTAGTACCTCTCCGCTCCATGTACAAGTACCTCTCCGCTCCATGTACAAGTACCTCTCCGCTCAATGTCAAGTGTCGACAGTACCTCTCCGCTCCATGTACAAGTACATCTCCACTCCATGTACAAGTACCTCTCCGCTCAATGTACAAGTACATCTCCGCTCCATGTACCAGTACCTCTCCGCTCAATGTACAAGTACATCTCCACTCCATGTACAAGTACCTCTCCGCTCAATGTACAAGTACATCTCCGCTCCATGTACCAGTACCTCTCCGCTCAATGTACAAGTACATCTCCACTCCATGTACAAGTACCTCTCCGCTCAATGTACAAGTACATCTCCGCTCCATGTACCAGTACCTCTCCGCTCAATGTACAAGTACATCTCCGCTCCATGTACAAGTACCTCTCCGCTCAATGTACAAGTACCTCTCCGCTCAATGTACAAGTACATCTCCGCTCCATGTACCAGTACCTCTCCGCTCAATGTACAAGTACATCTGCGCTCCATGTAGGGCTGGGTATCGTTCAAAATTTTTCGATATCGATACCGTTTCGATACTTGGATTTCGATACCGGTTCCTGAACGATACTTTTTTCGATACCAATTTTTAGAAAAATCCATTTTAACAAAAATAAAACTGCATTACACATTGAAATTATTTTACAAATCTTTAGTTTCCCCCCATCTTAAGTTTTACAGCAGAAAAAAATAAAACCTACTGTATTTAACATAACTTTAAGTTCTCTAAACGTATTGCCGTCCCTACAAAAAATATTGGAGTACTACAAAGGAAAGAAATGTAGCTAAAACAAATAAATCAGTGGAATAGTTTTCAGTGCAAAACAGAGAGTTGCAAATCAGGGTTTAATGCTCACTGATGCAACAGAACTCTATTCTTGTACAAACTGATGAGATGGCTCCACTTCATGCATGGAAGACTAGTTGAGCATTGACTAGCCTATCAATATAGCCTTATATGCCACAAAGTGAATCGCATTTATATTCAACAAACTATCATGACATCAGCGTTTGTTAACGAGTTGCTAAAAATACATGGGCGATAACTGCCCGCTTGCACATAACGCTAATTAATTAAACATTAACGCTAGCGTTGCAGATCAGTGTGCTCACTGCTGCAACAGAACGTCATTCTTGTCAAATCTGACGAGACAGCTCAACTTCACTGACTAGCCAATCAATATAAATGAATCGCATTTACATTCAACAAACTATCATGACATCAGCGTTTGTTAACGAGTTGCTAAAAATACACAATGCCCGCTTGCGCATAACGTTACGGCGGCAATTAATTAAACGATCTAATGCTACAACTCACAGCCAGATGCATGGATTTGTCAGACTGAGGGATCTGATAACCGCTAACTTGCGGTAAGCTGAGCTGACCCACCTCTCAATTATTTCTCTTGTCTGTGGAAACCAGTCCGTGTTGTTTCTGTTTCTTTTCCTGCTTTTCATCATCTTCGCCATATGGTAATCCAGGATAGGAGTAGCTTGAGTGGCTAACTTCTTGTATACTATCCGCACCGCACGCCTGGCTCACAGTCACAACAAACACACCGGCTAAAGTGGGCGTAACGTTTCCTGCATGCCTCTACATGACAGCCAATCACCAGCCGTATTAGAGCGCGGCGTGCAAGCATGTCGCATGCTTATAGGCTCAATGACGCTGTTTTGTTTTGGTATCGAAAATTGGTATCGATTGACAAGGGAGGCTTCGATACCCCTTAGTATCAATGTTTCCATTTCGGTGCCAAGTAAGTATCGAAACTCGATACCCAGCCCTAGCTCCATGTACAAGTACCTCTCCGCTCAATGTACAAGTACCTCTCCGCTCAATGTACAAGTACCTCTCCGCTCCATGTACAAGTACCTCTCCGCTCCATGTACAAGTACCTCTCCGCTCCATGTACAAGTACATCTCTGCGCCATGTACAAGTACCTCTCCGCTCAATGTACAAGTACATCTCCGCTCCATGTACAAGTACCTCTCCGCTCCATGTACAAGTACATCTCCGCTCCATGTACAAGTACCTCTCCGCTCCATGTACAAGTACCTCTCCGCTCAATGTACAAGTACATCTCCGCTCCATGTACAAGTACATCTCTGCTCCATGTACAAGTACCTCTCCGCTCAATGTACAAGTACATCTCCGCTCCATGTACAAGTACCTCTCCGCTCCATGTACAAGTACCTCTCCGGTCCATGTACAAGTACCTCTCCGCTCCATGTACAAGTACCTCTCCGCTCCATGTACAAGTACCTCTCCGCTCAATGTCAAGTGTCGACAGTACCTCTCCGCTCCATGTACAAATACCTCTCCGCTCTCATGTACAAGTACCTCTCCGCTCCATGTACAAGTACCTCTCCGCTCAATGTCAAGTGTCGACAGTACCTCTCCGCTCCATGTACAAATACCTCTCCGCTCCATGTACAAGTACCTCTCCGCTCTCATGTACAAGTACCTCTCCGCTCCATGTACAAGTAGCTCTCCGCTCAATGTACAAGTGTCGACAGTACCTTTCCGCTCCATGTACAAATACCTCTCCGCTCTCATGTACAAGTACCTCTCCGCTCCATGTACAAGTACCTCTCCGCTCAATGTACAAATACCTCTCCGCTCCATGTATAAGTACCTCTCCGCTCTATGTACAAGTACCTCTCCGCTCCATGTACAAGTACCTCTCCGCTCAATGTACAAATACCTCTCCGCTCCATGTACAAGTAGCTCTCCGCTGAATGTACAAGTGTCGACAGTACCTCTCCGCTCAATGTACAAGTACCTCTCCGCTCAATGTACAAATACCTCTCCGCTCCATGTACAAGTACCTCTCCGCTCAATGTCAAGTATCGACAGTACCTCTCCGCTCCATGTACAAGTACCTCTCCGCTGAATGTACAAGTGTCGACAGTACCTCTCCGCTCAATGTACAAGTACCTCTCCGCTCCATGTACAAGTACCTCTCCGCTCTCATGTACAAGTACCTCTCCGCTCCATGTACAAGTACCTCTCCGCTCAATGTACAAGTACCTCTGCGCTCCATGTACAAGTACCTCTCCGCTCAATGTACAAGTACCTCTCCGCTCAATGTACAAGTGTCGACAGTACCTCTCCGCTCCATGTACAAGTACCTCTCCGCTCAATGTACAAGTGTCGACAGTACCTCTACGCTCAATGTACAAGTGTCGACAGTACCTCTCCGCTCTCATGTACAAGTACCTCTCCGATCCATGTACAAGTACATCTCCGCTCCATGTACAAGTACATCTCCGCTCAATGTACAAGTACCTCTCCGCTCCATGTACAAGTACCTCTCCGCTCCATGTACAAGTACCTCTCCGCTCCATGTACAAGTACCTCTCCGCTCCATGTACAAGTACCTCTCCGCTCAATGTACAAGTACCTCTCCGCTCCATGTACAAGTACCTCTCCGCTCAATGTACAAGTACCTCTCCGCTCCATGTACAAGTACCTCTCCGCTCCATGTACAAGTACCTCTCCGCTCCATGTACAAGTACCTCTCCGCTCCATGTACAAGTACATCTCTGCTCCATGTACAAGTACCTCTCCGCTCAATGTACAAGTACATCTCCGCTCCATGTACAAGTACCTCTCCGCTCCATGTACAAGTACATCTCCGCTCCATGTACAAGTACCTCTCCGCTCCATGTACAAGTACCTCTCCGCTCAATGTACAAGTACATCTCCGCTCCATGTACAAGTACATCTCTGCTCCATGTACAAGTACCTCTCCGCTCAATGTACAAGTACATCTCCGCTCCATGTACAAGTACCTCTCCGCTCCATGTACAAGTACCTCTCCGGTCCATGTACAAGTACCTCTCCGCTCCATGTACAAGTACCTCTCCGCTCCATGTACAAGTACCTCTCCGCTCAATGTCAAGTGTCGACAGTACCTCTCCGCTCCATGTACAAATACCTCTCCGCTCTCATGTACAAGTACCTCTCCGCTCCATGTACAAGTACCTCTCCGCTCAATGTCAATTGTCGACAGTACCTCTCCGCTCCATGTACAAATACCTCTCCGCTCCATGTACAAGTACCTCTCCGCTCTCATGTACAAGTACCTCTCCGCTCCATGTACAAGTAGCTCTCCGCTCAATGTACAAGTGTCGACAGTACCTTTCCGCTCCATGTACAAATACCTCTCCGCTCTCATGTACAAGTACCTCTCCGCTCCATGTACAAGTACCTCTCCGCTCAATGTACAAATACCTCTCCGCTCCATGTATAAGTACCTCTCCGCTCTATGTACAAGTACCTCTCCGCTCCATGTACAAGTACCTCTCCGCTCAATGTACAAATACCTCTCCGCTCCATGTACAAGTAGCTCTCCGCTGAATGTACAAGTGTCGACAGTACCTCTCCGCTCAATGTACAAGTACCTCTCCGCTCAATGTACAAATACCTCTCCGCTCCATGTACAAGTACCTCTCCGCTCAATGTCAAGTATCGACAGTACCTCTCCGCTCCATGTACAAGTACCTCTCCGCTGAATGTACAAGTGTCGACAGTACCTCTCCGCTCAATGTACAAGTACCTCTCCGCTCCATGTACAAGTACCTCTCCGCTCTCATGTACAAGTACCTCTCCGCTCCATGTACAAGTACCTCTCCGCTCAATGTACAAGTACCTCTGCGCTCCATGTACAAGTACCTCTCCGCTCAATGTACAAGTACCTCTCCGCTCAATGTACAAGTGTTGACAGTACCTCTCCGCTCCATGTACAAGTACCTCTCCGCTCAATGTACAAGTGTCGACAGTACCTCTACGCTCAATGTACAAGTGTCGACAGTACCTCTCCGCTCTCATGTACAAGTACCTCTCCGATCCATGTACAAGTACATCTCCGCTCCATGTACAAGTACATCTCCGCTCAATGTACAAGTACCTCTCCGCTCCATGTACAAGTACCTCTCCGCTCCATGTACAAGTACCTCTCCGCTCCATGTACAAGTACCTCTCCGCTCCATGTACAAGTACCTCTCCGCTCAATGTACAAGTACCTCTCCGCTCCATGTACAAGTACCTCTCCGCTCAATGTACAAGTACCTCTCCGCTCCATGTACAAGTACCTCTCCGCTCCATGTACAAGTACCTCTCCGCTCCATGTACAAGTACCTCTCCGCTCAATGTCAAGTATCGACAGTACCTCTCCGCTCCATGTACAAGTACCTCTCCGCTGAATGTACAAGTGTCGACAGTACCTCTCCGCTCAATGTACAAGTACCTCTCCGCTCCATGTACAAGTACCTCTCCGCTCTCATGTACAAGTACCTCTCCGCTCCATGTACAAGTACCTCTCCGCTCAATGTACAAGTACCTCTGCGCTCCATGTACAAGTACCTCTCCGCTCAATGTACAAGTACCTCTCCGCTCAATGTACAAGTGTCGACAGTACCTCTCCGCTCCATGTACAAGTACCTCTCCGCTCAATGTACAAGTGTCGACAGTACCTCTACGCTCAATGTACAAGTGTCGACAGTACCTCTCCGCTCTCATGTACAAGTACCTCTCCGATCCATGTACAAGTACATCTCCGCTCCATGTACAAGTACATCTCCGCTCAATGTACAAGTACCTCTCCGCTCCATGTACAAGTACCTCTCCGCTCCATGTACAAGTACCTCTCCGCTCCATGTACAAGTACCTCTCCGCTCCATGTACAAGTACCTCTCCGCTCCATGTACAAGTACCTCTCCGCTCCATGTACAAGTACCTCTCCGCTCAATGTACAAGTACCTCTCCGCTCCATGTACAAGTACCTCTCCGCTCCATGTACAAGTACCTCTCCGCTCCATGTACAAGTACCTCTCCGCTCCATGTACAAGTACCTCTCCGCTCCATGTACAAGTACCTCTCCGCTCCATGTACAAGTACCTCTCCGCTCCATGTACAAGTACCTCTCCGCTCAATGTACAAGTACCTCTCCGCTCCCTGTACAAGTACATCTCCGCTCCATGTACAAGTACCTCTCCGCTCCATGTACAAGTACCTCTCCGCTCAATGTACAAGTGTCGACAGTACCTCTCCGCTCCATGTACAAGTACCTATCCGCTCCATGTACAAGTACCTCTCCGCTCAATGTACAAGTGTCGACAGTACCTCTCCGCTCCATCTACAAGTACCTCTCCGCTCAATGTACAAGTACCTCTCCGCTGAATGTACAAGTACCTCTCCGCTCCATGTACAAGTACCTCTCCGCTCCATGTACAAATACCTCTCCGCTCCATGTACAAGTACCTCTCCGCTCCATGTACAAGCACCTCTCCGCTACATGTACAAGTACCTCTCCGCTCCATGTACAAGTACCTCTCCGCTCCATGTACAAGTACCTCTCCGCTCAATGTACAAGTACCTCTCCGCTCAATGTCAAGTATCGACAGTACCTCTCCGCTCCATGTACAAGTACCTCTCCGCTGAATGTACAAGTGTCGACAGTACCTCTCCGCTCAATGTACAAGTACCTCTCCGCTCCATGTACAAGTACCTCTCCGCTCTCATGTACAAGTACCTCTCCGCTCCATGTACAAGTACCTCTCCGCTCCATGTACAAGTACCTCTCCGCTCAATGTCAAGTATCGACAGTACCTCTCCGCTCCATGTACAAGTACCTCTCCGCTGAATGTACAAGTGTCGACAGTACCTCTCCGCTCAATGTACAAGTACCTCTCCGCTCCATGTACAAGTACCTCTCCGCTCTCATGTACAAGTACCTCTCCGCTCCATGTACAAGTACCTCTCCGCTCAATGTACAAGTACCTCTGCGCTCCATGTACAAGTACCTCTCCGCTCAATGTACAAGTACCTCTCCGCTCAATGTACAAGTGTCGACAGTACCTCTCCGCTCCATGTACAAGTACCTCTCCGCTCAATGTACAAGTGTCGACAGTACCTCTACGCTCAATGTACAAGTGTCGACAGTACCTCTCCGCTCTCATGTACAAGTACCTCTCCGATCCATGTACAAGTACATCTCCGCTCCATGTACAAGTACATCTCCGCTCAATGTACAAGTACCTCTCCGCTCCATGTACAAGTACCTCTCCGCTCCATGTACAAGTACCTCTCCGCTCCATGTACAAGTACCTCTCCGCTCCATGTACAAGTACCTCTCCGCTCAATGTACAAGTACCTCTCCGCTCCATGTACAAGTACCTCTCCGCTCAATGTACAAGTACCTCTCCGCTCCATGTACAAGTACCTCTCCGCTCCATGTACAAGTACCTCTCCGCTCCATGTACAAGTACCTCTCCGCTCAATGTCAAGTATCGACAGTACCTCTCCGCTCCATGTACAAGTACCTCTCCGCTGAATGTACAAGTGTCGACAGTACCTCTCCGCTCAATGTACAAGTACCTCTCCGCTCCATGTACAAGTACCTCTCCGCTCTCATGTACAAGTACCTCTCCGCTCCATGTACAAGTACCTCTCCGCTCAATGTACAAGTACCTCTGCGCTCCATGTACAAGTACCTCTCCGCTCAATGTACAAGTACCTCTCCGCTCAATGTACAAGTGTCGACAGTACCTCTCCGCTCCATGTACAAGTACCTCTCCGCTCAATGTACAAGTGTCGACAGTACCTCTACGCTCAATGTACAAGTGTCGACAGTACCTCTCCGCTCTCATGTACAAGTACCTCTCCGATCCATGTACAAGTACATCTCCGCTCCATGTACAAGTACATCTCCGCTCAATGTACAAGTACCTCTCCGCTCCATGTACAAGTACCTCTCCGCTCCATGTACAAGTACCTCTCCGCTCCATGTACAAGTACCTCTCCGCTCCATGTACAAGTACCTCTCCGCTCCATGTACAAGTACCTCTCCGCTCCATGTACAAGTACCTCTCCGCTCAATGTACAAGTACCTCTCCGCTCCATGTACAAGTACCTCTCCGCTCCATGTACAAGTACCTCTCCGCTCCATGTACAAGTACCTCTCCGCTCCATGTACAAGTACCTCTCCGCTCCATGTACAAGTACCTCTCCGCTCCATGTACAAGTACCTCTCCGCTCCATGTACAAGTACCTCTCCGCTCAATGTACAAGTACCTCTCCGCTCCCTGTACAAGTACATCTCCGCTCCATGTACAAGTACCTCTCCGCTCCATGTACAAGTACCTCTCCGCTCAATGTACAAGTGTCGACAGTACCTCTCCGCTCCATGTACAAGTACCTATCCGCTCCATGTACAAGTACCTCTCCGCTCAATGTACAAGTGTCGACAGTACCTCTCCGCTCCATCTACAAGTACCTCTCCGCTCAATGTACAAGTACCTCTCCGCTGAATGTACAAGTACCTCTCCGCTCCATGTACAAGTACCTCTCCGCTCCATGTACAAATACCTCTCCGCTCCATGTACAAGTACCTCTCCGCTCCATGTACAAGCACCTCTCCGCTACATGTACAAGTACCTCTCCGCTCCATGTACAAGTACCTCTCCGCTCCATGTACAAGTACCTCTCCGCTCAATGTACAAGTACCTCTCCGCTCAATGTCAAGTATCGACAGTACCTCTCCGCTCCATGTACAAGTACCTCTCCGCTGAATGTACAAGTGTCGACAGTACCTCTCCGCTCAATGTACAAGTACCTCTCCGCTCCATGTACAAGTACCTCTCCGCTCTCATGTACAAGTACCTCTCCGCTCCATGTACAAGTACCTCTCCGCTCCATGTACAAGTACCTCTCCGCTCAATGTCAAGTATCGACAGTACCTCTCCGCTCCATGTACAAGTACCTCTCCGCTGAATGTACAAGTGTCGACAGTACCTCTCCGCTCAATGTACAAGTACCTCTCCGCTCCATGTACAAGTACCTCTCCGCTCTCATGTACAAGTACCTCTCCGCTCCATGTACAAGTACCTCTCCGCTCAATGTACAAGTACCTCTGCGCTCCATGTACAAGTACCTCTCCGCTCAATGTACAAGTACCTCTCCGCTCAATGTACAAGTGTCGACAGTACCTCTCCGCTCCATGTACAAGTACCTCTCCGCTCAATGTACAAGTGTCGACAGTACCTCTACGCTCAATGTACAAGTGTCGACAGTACCTCTCCGCTCTCATGTACAAGTACCTCTCCGATCCATGTACAAGTACATCTCCGCTCCATGTACAAGTACATCTCCGCTCAATGTACAAGTACCTCTCCGCTCCATGTACAAGTACCTCTCCGCTCCATGTACAAGTACCTCTCCGCTCCATGTACAAGTACCTCTCCGCTCCATGTACAAGTACCTCTCCGCTCCATGTACAAGTACCTCTCCGCTCCATGTACAAGTACCTCTCCGCTCCATGTACAAGTACCTCTCCGCTCCATGTACAAGTACCTCTCCGCTCAATGTACAAGTACATCTCCGCTCCATGTACAAGTACCTCTCCGCTCCATGTACAAGTACCTCTCCGGTCCATGTACAAGTACCTCTCCGCTCCATGTACAAGTACCTCTCCGCTCCATGTACAAGTACCTCTCCGCTCAATGTCAAGTGTCGACAGTACCTCTCCGCTCCATGTACAAATACCTCTCCGCTCTCATGTACAAGTACCTCTCCGCTCCATGTACAAGTACCTCTCCGCTCAATGTCAATTGTCGACAGTACCTCTCCGCTCCATGTACAAATACCTCTCCGCTCCATGTACAAGTACCTCTCCGCTCTCATGTACAAGTACCTCTCCGCTCCATGTACAAGTAGCTCTCCGCTCAATGTACAAGTGTCGACAGTACCTTTCCGCTCCATGTACAAATACCTCTCCGCTCTCATGTACAAGTACCTCTCCGCTCCATGTACAAGTACCTCTCCGCTCAATGTACAAATACCTCTCCGCTCCATGTATAAGTACCTCTCCGCTCTATGTACAAGTACCTCTCCGCTCCATGTACAAGTACCTCTCCGCTCAATGTACAAATACCTCTCCGCTCCATGTACAAGTAGCTCTCCGCTGAATGTACAAGTGTCGACAGTACCTCTCCGCTCAATGTACAAGTACCTCTCCGCTCAATGTACAAATACCTCTCCGCTCCATGTACAAGTACCTCTCCGCTCAATGTCAAGTATCGACAGTACCTCTCCGCTCCATGTACAAGTACCTCTCCGCTGAATGTACAAGTGTCGACAGTACCTCTCCGCTCAATGTACAAGTACCTCTCCGCTCCATGTACAAGTACCTCTCCGCTCTCATGTACAAGTACCTCTCCGCTCCATGTACAAGTACCTCTCCGCTCAATGTACAAGTACCTCTGCGCTCCATGTACAAGTACCTCTCCGCTCAATGTACAAGTACCTCTCCGCTCAATGTACAAGTGTTGACAGTACCTCTCCGCTCCATGTACAAGTACCTCTCCGCTCAATGTACAAGTGTCGACAGTACCTCTACGCTCAATGTACAAGTGTCGACAGTACCTCTCCGCTCTCATGTACAAGTACCTCTCCGATCCATGTACAAGTACATCTCCGCTCCATGTACAAGTACATCTCCGCTCAATGTACAAGTACCTCTCCGCTCCATGTACAAGTACCTCTCCGCTCCATGTACAAGTACCTCTCCGCTCCATGTACAAGTACCTCTCCGCTCCATGTACAAGTACCTCTCCGCTCAATGTACAAGTACCTCTCCGCTCCATGTACAAGTACCTCTCCGCTCAATGTACAAGTACCTCTCCGCTCCATGTACAAGTACCTCTCCGCTCCATGTACAAGTACCTCTCCGCTCCATGTACAAGTACCTCTCCGCTCAATGTCAAGTATCGACAGTACCTCTCCGCTCCATGTACAAGTACCTCTCCGCTGAATGTACAAGTGTCGACAGTACCTCTCCGCTCAATGTACAAGTACCTCTCCGCTCCATGTACAAGTACCTCTCCGCTCTCATGTACAAGTACCTCTCCGCTCCATGTACAAGTACCTCTCCGCTCAATGTACAAGTACCTCTGCGCTCCATGTACAAGTACCTCTCCGCTCAATGTACAAGTACCTCTCCGCTCAATGTACAAGTGTCGACAGTACCTCTCCGCTCCATGTACAAGTACCTCTCCGCTCAATGTACAAGTGTCGACAGTACCTCTACGCTCAATGTACAAGTGTCGACAGTACCTCTCCGCTCTCATGTACAAGTACCTCTCCGATCCATGTACAAGTACATCTCCGCTCCATGTACAAGTACATCTCCGCTCAATGTACAAGTACCTCTCCGCTCCATGTACAAGTACCTCTCCGCTCCATGTACAAGTACCTCTCCGCTCCATGTACAAGTACCTCTCCGCTCCATGTACAAGTACCTCTCCGCTCCATGTACAAGTACCTCTCCGCTCCATGTACAAGTACCTCTCCGCTCAATGTACAAGTACCTCTCCGCTCCATGTACAAGTACCTCTCCGCTCCATGTACAAGTACCTCTCCGCTCCATGTACAAGTACCTCTCCGCTCCATGTACAAGTACCTCTCCGCTCCATGTACAAGTACCTCTCCGCTCCATGTACAAGTACCTCTCCGCTCCATGTACAAGTACCTCTCCGCTCAATGTACAAGTACCTCTCCGCTCCCTGTACAAGTACATCTCCGCTCCATGTACAAGTACCTCTCCGCTCCATGTACAAGTACCTCTCCGCTCAATGTACAAGTGTCGACAGTACCTCTCCGCTCCATGTACAAGTACCTATCCGCTCCATGTACAAGTACCTCTCCGCTCAATGTACAAGTGTCGACAGTACCTCTCCGCTCCATCTACAAGTACCTCTCCGCTCAATGTACAAGTACCTCTCCGCTGAATGTACAAGTACCTCTCCGCTCCATGTACAAGTACCTCTCCGCTCCATGTACAAATACCTCTCCGCTCCATGTACAAGTACCTCTCCGCTCCATGTACAAGCACCTCTCCGCTACATGTACAAGTACCTCTCCGCTCCATGTACAAGTACCTCTCCGCTCCATGTACAAGTACCTCTCCGCTCAATGTACAAGTACCTCTCCGCTCAATGTCAAGTATCGACAGTACCTCTCCGCTCCATGTACAAGTACCTCTCCGCTGAATGTACAAGTGTCGACAGTACCTCTCCGCTCAATGTACAAGTACCTCTCCGCTCCATGTACAAGTACCTCTCCGCTCTCATGTACAAGTACCTCTCCGCTCCATGTACAAGTACCTCTCCGCTCCATGTACAAGTACCTCTCCGCTCAATGTCAAGTATCGACAGTACCTCTCCGCTCCATGTACAAGTACCTCTCCGCTGAATGTACAAGTGTCGACAGTACCTCTCCGCTCAATGTACAAGTACCTCTCCGCTCCATGTACAAGTACCTCTCCGCTCTCATGTACAAGTACCTCTCCGCTCCATGTACAAGTACCTCTCCGCTCAATGTACAAGTACCTCTGCGCTCCATGTACAAGTACCTCTCCGCTCAATGTACAAGTACCTCTCCGCTCAATGTACAAGTGTCGACAGTACCTCTCCGCTCCATGTACAAGTACCTCTCCGCTCAATGTACAAGTGTCGACAGTACCTCTACGCTCAATGTACAAGTGTCGACAGTACCTCTCCGCTCTCATGTACAAGTACCTCTCCGATCCATGTACAAGTACATCTCCGCTCCATGTACAAGTACATCTCCGCTCAATGTACAAGTACCTCTCCGCTCCATGTACAAGTACCTCTCCGCTCCATGTACAAGTACCTCTCCGCTCCATGTACAAGTACCTCTCCGCTCCATGTACAAGTACCTCTCCGCTCAATGTACAAGTACCTCTCCGCTCCATGTACAAGTACCTCTCCGCTCAATGTACAAGTACCTCTCCGCTCCATGTACAAGTACCTCTCCGCTCCATGTACAAGTACCTCTCCGCTCCATGTACAAGTACCTCTCCGCTCAATGTCAAGTATCGACAGTACCTCTCCGCTCCATGTACAAGTACCTCTCCGCTGAATGTACAAGTGTCGACAGTACCTCTCCGCTCAATGTACAAGTACCTCTCCGCTCCATGTACAAGTACCTCTCCGCTCTCATGTACAAGTACCTCTCCGCTCCATGTACAAGTACCTCTCCGCTCAATGTACAAGTACCTCTGCGCTCCATGTACAAGTACCTCTCCGCTCAATGTACAAGTACCTCTCCGCTCAATGTACAAGTGTCGACAGTACCTCTCCGCTCCATGTACAAGTACCTCTCCGCTCAATGTACAAGTGTCGACAGTACCTCTACGCTCAATGTACAAGTGTCGACAGTACCTCTCCGCTCTCATGTACAAGTACCTCTCCGATCCATGTACAAGTACATCTCCGCTCCATGTACAAGTACATCTCCGCTCAATGTACAAGTACCTCTCCGCTCCATGTACAAGTACCTCTCCGCTCCATGTACAAGTACCTCTCCGCTCCATGTACAAGTACCTCTCCGCTCCATGTACAAGTACCTCTCCGCTCCATGTACAAGTACCTCTCCGCTCCATGTACAAGTACCTCTCCGCTCAATGTACAAGTACCTCTCCGCTCCATGTACAAGTACCTCTCCGCTCCATGTACAAGTACCTCTCCGCTCCATGTACAAGTACCTCTCCGCTCCATGTACAAGTACCTCTCCGCTCCATGTACAAGTACCTCTCCGCTCCATGTACAAGTACCTCTCCGCTCCATGTACAAGTACCTCTCCGCTCAATGTACAAGTACCTCTCCGCTCCCTGTACAAGTACATCTCCGCTCCATGTACAAGTACCTCTCCGCTCCATGTACAAGTACCTCTCCGCTCAATGTACAAGTGTCGACAGTACCTCTCCGCTCCATGTACAAGTACCTATCCGCTCCATGTACAAGTACCTCTCCGCTCAATGTACAAGTGTCGACAGTACCTCTCCGCTCCATCTACAAGTACCTCTCCGCTCAATGTACAAGTACCTCTCCGCTGAATGTACAAGTACCTCTCCGCTCCATGTACAAGTACCTCTCCGCTCCATGTACAAATACCTCTCCGCTCCATGTACAAGTACCTCTCCGCTCCATGTACAAGCACCTCTCCGCTACATGTACAAGTACCTCTCCGCTCCATGTACAAGTACCTCTCCGCTCCATGTACAAGTACCTCTCCGCTCAATGTACAAGTACCTCTCCGCTCAATGTCAAGTATCGACAGTACCTCTCCGCTCCATGTACAAGTACCTCTCCGCTGAATGTACAAGTGTCGACAGTACCTCTCCGCTCAATGTACAAGTACCTCTCCGCTCCATGTACAAGTACCTCTCCGCTCTCATGTACAAGTACCTCTCCGCTCCATGTACAAGTACCTCTCCGCTCCATGTACAAGTACCTCTCCGCTCAATGTCAAGTATCGACAGTACCTCTCCGCTCCATGTACAAGTACCTCTCCGCTGAATGTACAAGTGTCGACAGTACCTCTCCGCTCAATGTACAAGTACCTCTCCGCTCCATGTACAAGTACCTCTCCGCTCTCATGTACAAGTACCTCTCCGCTCCATGTACAAGTACCTCTCCGCTCAATGTACAAGTACCTCTGCGCTCCATGTACAAGTACCTCTCCGCTCAATGTACAAGTACCTCTCCGCTCAATGTACAAGTGTCGACAGTACCTCTCCGCTCCATGTACAAGTACCTCTCCGCTCAATGTACAAGTGTCGACAGTACCTCTACGCTCAATGTACAAGTGTCGACAGTACCTCTCCGCTCTCATGTACAAGTACCTCTCCGATCCATGTACAAGTACATCTCCGCTCCATGTACAAGTACATCTCCGCTCAATGTACAAGTACCTCTCCGCTCCATGTACAAGTACCTCTCCGCTCCATGTACAAGTACCTCTCCGCTCCATGTACAAGTACCTCTCCGCTCCATGTACAAGTACCTCTCCGCTCCATGTACAAGTACCTCTCCGCTCCATGTACAAGTACCTCTCCGCTCAATGTACAAGTACCTCTCCGCTCCATGTACAAGTACCTCTCCGCTCCATGTACAAGTACCTCTCCGCTCCATGTACAAGTACCTCTCCGCTCAATGTACAAGTACCTCTCCGCTCCATGTACAAGTACCTCTCCGCTCCATGTACAAGTACCTCTCCGCTCCATGTACAAGTACCTCTCCGCTCAATGTACAAGTACCTCTCCGCTCCCTGTACAAGTACATCTCCGCTCCATGTACAAGTACCTCTCCGCTCCATGTACAATTACCTCTCCGCTCAATGTACAAGTGTCGACAGTACCTCTCCGCTCCATGTACAAGTACCTCTCCGCTCCATGTACAAGTACCTCTCCGCTCAATGTACAAGTGTCGACAGTACCTCTCCGCTCCATCTACAAGTACCTCTCCGCTCAATGTACAAGTACCTCTCCGCTGAATGTACAAGTACCTCTCCGCTCCATGTACAAGTACCTCTCCACTCCATGTACAAATACCTCTCCGCTCCATGTACAAGTACCTCTCCGCTCCATGTACAAGCACCTCTCCGCTACATGTACAAGTACCTCTCCGCTCCATGTACAAGTACCTCTCCGCTCCATGTACAAGTACCTCTCCGCTCAATGTACAAGTACCTCTCCGCTCCATGTACAAATACCTCTCCGCTCCATGTACAAATACCTCTCCGCTCCATGTACAAGTACCTCTCCGCTCCATGTACCAGTACCTCTCCGCTCAATGTACAAGTACATCTCCGCTCAATGTACAAGTACATCTCCGCTCAATGTACAAGTACGTCTCCGCTCAATGTACAAGTACCTCTCCGCTCAATGTACAAGTACCTCTCCGCTCCATGTACAAGTACCTCTCCGCTCAATGTACAAGTACATCTCCGCTCCATGTACCAGTACCTATCCGCTCAATGTACAAGTACCTCTCCGCTCAATGTACAAGTACATCTCCGCTCCATGTACAAGTACGTCTCCGCTCAATGTATAAGTACCTCTCCGCTCCATGTACAAGTACCTCTCCGCTCCATGTACAAGTACATCTCCGCTCCATGTACAAGTACATCTCCGCTCCATGTACAAGTACCTCTCCGCTCCATGTACAAGTACCTCTCCGCTCCATGTACAAGTACATCTCCGCTCCATGTACAAGTACCTCTCCGCTCAATGTACAAGTACATCTCCGCTCCATGTACAAGTACATCTCCACTCCATGTACAAGTACCTCTCCGCTCAATGTACAAGTACATCTCCGCTCCATGTACCAGTACCTCTCCGCTCAATGTACAAGTACATCTCCACTCCATGTACAAGTACCTCTCCGCTCAATGTACAAGTACATCTCCGCTCCATGTACCAGTACCTCTCCGCTCAATGTACAAGTACATCTCCACTCCATGTACAAGTACCTCTCCGCTCAATGTACAAGTACATCTCCGCTCCATGTACCAGTACCTCTCCGCTCAATGTACAAGTACATCTCCGCTCCATGTACAAGTACCTCTCCGCTCAATGTACAAGTACCTCTCCGCTCAATGTACAAGTACATCTCCGCTCCATGTACCAGTACCTCTCCGCTCAATGTACAAGTACATCTGCGCTCCATGTAGGGCTGGGTATCGTTCAAAATTTTTCGATATCGATACCGTTTCGATACTTGGATTTCGATACCGGTTCCTGAACGATACTTTTTTCGATACCAATTTTTAGAAAAATCCATTTTAACAAAAATAATACACATTGAAATTATTTTACAAATCTTTAGTTTCCCCCCATCTTAAGTTTTACAGCAGAAAAAAATAAAACCTACTGTATTTAACATAACTTTAAGTTCTCTAAACGTATTGCCGTCCCTACAAAAAATATTGGAGTACTACAAAGGAAAGAAATGTAGCTAAAACAAATAAATCAGTGGAATAGTTTTCAGTGCAAAACAGAGAGTTGCAAATCAGGGTTTAATGCTCACTGATGCAACAGAACTCTATTCTTGTACAAACTGATGAGATGGCTCCACTTCATGCATGGAAGACTAGTTGAGCATTGACTAGCCTATCAATATAGCCTTATATGCCACAAAGTGAATCGCATTTATATTCAACAAACTATCATGACATCAGCGTTTGTTAACGAGTTGCTAAAAATACATGGGCGATAACTGCCCGCTTGCACATAACGCTAATTAATTAAACATTAACGCTAGCGTTGCAGATCAGTGTGCTCACTGCTGCAACAGAACGTCATTCTTGTCAAATCTGACGAGACAGCTCAACTTCACTGACTAGCCAATCAATATAAATGAATCGCATTTACATTCAACAAACTATCATGACATCAGCGTTTGTTAACGAGTTGCTAAAAATACACAATGCCCGCTTGCGCATAACGTTACGGCGGCAATTAATTAAACGATCTAATGCTACAACTCACAGCCAGATGCATGGATTTGTCAGACTGAGGGATCTGATAACCGCTAACTTGCGGTAAGCTGAGCTGACCCACCTCTCAATTATTTCTCTTGTCTGTGGAAACCAGTCCGTGTTGTTTCTGTTTCTTTTCCTGCTTTTCATCATCTTCGCCATATGGTAATCCAGCATAGGAGTAGCTTGAGTGGCTAACTTCTTGTATACTATCCGCACCGCACGCCTGGCTCACAGTCACAACAAACACACCGGCTAAAGTGGGCGTAACGTTTCCTGCATGCCTCTACATGACAGCCAATCACCAGCCGTATTAGAGCGCGGCGTGCAAGCATGTCGCATGCTTATAGGCTCAATGACGCTGTTTTGTTTTGGTATCGAAAATTGGTATCGATTGACAAGGGAGGCTTCGATACCCCTTAGTATCGATGTTTCCATTTCGGTGCCAAGTAAGTATCGAAACTCGATACCCAGCCCTAGCTCCATGTACAAGTACCTCTCCGCTCAATGTACAAGTACCTCTCCGCTCAATGTACAAGTACCTCTCCGCTCCATGTACAAGTACCTCTCCGCTCCATGTACAAGTACCTCTCCGCTCCATGTACAAGTACCTCTCCGCTCCATGTACAAGTACATCTCTGCTCCATGTACAAGTACCTCTCCGCTCAATGTACAAGTACATCTCCGCTCCATGTACAAGTACCTCTCCGCTCCATGTACAAGTACATCTCCGCTCCATGTACAAGTACCTCTCCGCTCCATGTACAAGTACCTCACCGCTCAATGTACAAGTACATCTCCGCTCCATGTACAAGTACATCTCTGCTCCATGTACAAGTACCTCTCCGCTCAATGTACAAATACCTCTCCGCTCCATGTACAAGTAGCTCTCCGCTGAATGTACAAGTGTCGACAGTACCTCTCCGCTCAATGTACAAGTACCTCTCCGCTCAATGTACAAATACCTCTCCGCTCCATGTACAAGTACCTCTCCGCTCAATGTCAAGTATCGACAGTACCTCTCCGCTCCATGTACAAGTACCTCTCCGCTGAATGTACAAGTGTCGACAGTACCTCTCCGCTCAATGTACAAGTACCTCTCCGCTCCATGTACAAGTACCTCTCCGCTCTCATGTACAAGTACCTCTGCGCTCCATGTACAAGTACCTCTCCGCTCAATGTACAAGTACCTCTCCGCTCAATGTACAAGTGTCGACAGTACCTCTCCGCTCCATGTACAAGTACCTCTCCGCTCAATGTACAAGTGTCGACAGTACCTCTACGCTCAATGTACAAGTGTCGACAGTACCTCTCCGCTCTCATGTACAAGTACCTCTCCGATCCATGTACAAGTACATCTCCGCTCCATGTACAAGTACATCTCCGCTCAATGTACAAGTACCTCTCCGCTCCATGTACAAGTACCTCTCCGCTCCATGTACAAGTACCTCTCCGCTCCATGTACAAGTACCTCTCCGCTCCATGTACAAGTACCTCTCCGCTCAATGTACAAGTACCTCTCCGCTCCATGTACAAGTACCTCTCCGCTGAATGTACAAGTGTCGACAGTACCTCTCCGCTCAATGTACAAGTACCTCTCCGCTCCATGTACAAGTACCTCTCCGCTCTCATGTACAAGTACCTCTCCGCTCCATGTACAAGTACCTCTCCGCTCAATGTACAAGTACCTCTGCGCTCCATGTACAAGTACCTCTCCGCTCAATGTACAAATACCTCTCCGCTCAATGTACAAGTGTCGACAGTACCTCTCCGCTCCATGTACAAGTACCTCTCCGCTCAATGTACAAGTGTCGACAGTACCTCTACGCTCAATGTACAAGTGTCGACAGTACCTCTCCGCTCTCATGTACAAGTACCTCTCCGATCCATGTACAAGTACATCTCCGCTCCATGTACAAGTACATCTCCGCTCAATGTACAAGTACCTCTCCGCTCCATGTACAAGTACCTCTCCGCTCCATGTACAAGTACCTCTCCGCTCCATGTACAAGTACCTCTCCGCTCCATGTACAAGTACCTCTCCGCTCCATGTACAAGTACCTCTCCGCTCCATGTACAAGTACCTCTCCGCTCAATGTACAAGTACCTCTCCGCTCAATGTACAAGTACCTCTCCGCTCAATGTACAAGTGTCGACAGTACCTCTCCGCTCCATGTACAAGTACCTCTCCGCTCAATGTACAAGTGTCGACAGTACCTCTACGCTCAATGTACAAGTGTCGACAGTACCTCTCCGCTCTCATGTACAAGTACCTCTCCGATCCATGTACAAGTACATCTCCGCTCCATGTACAAGTACATCTCCGCTCAATGTACAAGTACCTCTCCGCTCCATGTACAAGTACCTCTCCGCTCCATGTACAAGTACCTCTCCGCTCCATGTACAAGTACCTCTCCGCTCCATGTACAAGTACCTCTCCGCTCCATGTACAAGTACCTCTCCGCTCCATGTACAAGTACCTCTCCGCTCAATGTACAAGTACCTCTCCGCTCCATGTACAAGTACCTCTCCGCTCCATGTACAAGTACCTCTCCGCTCCATGTACAAGTACCTCTCCGCTCCATGTACAAGTACCTCTCCGCTCCATGTACAAGTACCTCTCCGCTCCATGTACAAGTACCTCTCCGCTCCATGTACAAGTACCTCTCCGCTCAATGTACAAGTACCTCTCCGCTCCCTGTACAAGTACATCTCCGCTCCATGTACAAGTACCTCTCCGCTCCATGTACAAGTACCTCTCCGCTCAATGTACAAGTGTCGACAGTACCTCTCCGCTCCATGTACAAGTACCTATCCGCTCCATGTACAAGTACCTCTCCGCTCAATGTACAAGTGTCGACAGTACCTCTCCGCTCCATCTACAAGTACCTCTCCGCTCAATGTACAAGTACCTCTCCGCTGAATGTACAAGTACCTCTCCGCTCCATGTACAAGTACCTCTCCGCTCCATGTACAAATACCTCTCCGCTCCATGTACAAGTACCTCTCCGCTCCATGTACAAGCACCTCTCCGCTACATGTACAAGTACCTCTCCGCTCCATGTACAAGTACCTCTCCGCTCCATGTACAAGTACCTCTCCGCTCAATGTACAAGTACCTCTCCGCTCAATGTCAAGTATCGACAGTACCTCTCCGCTCCATGTACAAGTACCTCTCCGCTGAATGTACAAGTGTCGACAGTACCTCTCCGCTCAATGTACAAGTACCTCTCCGCTCCATGTACAAGTACCTCTCCGCTCTCATGTACAAGTACCTCTCCGCTCCATGTACAAGTACCTCTCCGCTCCATGTACAAGTACCTCTCCGCTCAATGTCAAGTATCGACAGTACCTCTCCGCTCCATGTACAAGTACCTCTCCGCTGAATGTACAAGTGTCGACAGTACCTCTCCGCTCAATGTACAAGTACCTCTCCGCTCCATGTACAAGTACCTCTCCGCTCTCATGTACAAGTACCTCTCCGCTCCATGTACAAGTACCTCTCCGCTCAATGTACAAGTACCTCTGCGCTCCATGTACAAGTACCTCTCCGCTCAATGTACAAGTACCTCTCCGCTCAATGTACAAGTGTCGACAGTACCTCTCCGCTCCATGTACAAGTACCTCTCCGCTCAATGTACAAGTGTCGACAGTACCTCTACGCTCAATGTACAAGTGTCGACAGTACCTCTCCGCTCTCATGTACAAGTACCTCTCCGATCCATGTACAAGTACATCTCCGCTCCATGTACAAGTACATCTCCGCTCAATGTACAAGTACCTCTCCGCTCCATGTACAAGTACCTCTCCGCTCCATGTACAAGTACCTCTCCGCTCCATGTACAAGTACCTCTCCGCTCCATGTACAAGTACCTCTCCGCTCAATGTACAAGTACCTCTCCGCTCCATGTACAAGTACCTCTCCGCTCAATGTACAAGTACCTCTCCGCTCCATGTACAAGTACCTCTCCGCTCCATGTACAAGTACCTCTCCGCTCCATGTACAAGTACCTCTCCGCTCAATGTCAAGTATCGACAGTACCTCTCCGCTCCATGTACAAGTACCTCTCCGCTGAATGTACAAGTGTCGACAGTACCTCTCCGCTCAATGTACAAGTACCTCTCCGCTCCATGTACAAGTACCTCTCCGCTCTCATGTACAAGTACCTCTCCGCTCCATGTACAAGTACCTCTCCGCTCAATGTACAAGTACCTCTGCGCTCCATGTACAAGTACCTCTCCGCTCAATGTACAAGTACCTCTCCGCTCAATGTACAAGTGTCGACAGTACCTCTCCGCTCCATGTACAAGTACCTCTCCGCTCAATGTACAAGTGTCGACAGTACCTCTACGCTCAATGTACAAGTGTCGACAGTACCTCTCCGCTCTCATGTACAAGTACCTCTCTGATCCATGTACAAGTACATCTCCGCTCCATGTACAAGTACATCTCCGCTCAATGTACAAGTACCTCTCCGCTCCATGTACAAGTACCTCTCCGCTCCATGTACAAGTACCTCTCCGCTCCATGTACAAGTACCTCTCCGCTCCATGTACAAGTACCTCTCCGCTCCATGTACAAGTACCTCTCCGCTCCATGTACAAGTACCTCTCCGCTCAATGTACAAGTACCTCTCCGCTCCATGTACAAGTACCTCTCCGCTCCATGTACAAGTACCTCTCCGCTCCATGTACAAGTACCTCTCCGCTCCATGTACAAGTACCTCTCCGCTCCATGTACAAGTACCTCTCCGCTCCATGTACAAGTACCTCTCCGCTCCATGTACAAGTACCTCTCCGCTCAATGTACAAGTACCTCTCCGCTCCCTGTACAAGTACATCTCCGCTCCATGTACAAGTACCTCTCCGCTCCATGTACAAGTACCTCTCCGCTCAATGTACAAGTGTCGACAGTACCTCTCCGCTCCATGTACAAGTACCTATCCGCTCCATGTACAAGTACCTCTCCGCTCAATGTACAAGTGTCGACAGTACCTCTCCGCTCCATCTACAAGTACCTCTCCGCTCAATGTACAAGTACCTCTCCGCTGAATGTACAAGTACCTCTCCGCTCCATGTACAAGTACCTCTCCGCTCCATGTACAAATACCTCTCCGCTCCATGTACAAGTACCTCTCCGCTCCATGTACAAGCACCTCTCCGCTACATGTACAAGTACCTCTCCGCTCCATGTACAAGTACCTCTCCGCTCCATGTACAAGTACCTCTCCGCTCAATGTACAAGTACCTCTCCGCTCAATGTCAAGTATCGACAGTACCTCTCCGCTCCATGTACAAGTACCTCTCCGCTGAATGTACAAGTGTCGACAGTACCTCTCCGCTCAATGTACAAGTACCTCTCCGCTCCATGTACAAGTACCTCTCCGCTCTCATGTACAAGTACCTCTCCGCTCCATGTACAAGTACCTCTCCGCTCCATGTACAAGTACCTCTCCGCTCAATGTCAAGTATCGACAGTACCTCTCCGCTCCATGTACAAGTACCTCTCCGCTGAATGTACAAGTGTCGACAGTACCTCTCCGCTCAATGTACAAGTACCTCTCCGCTCCATGTACAAGTACCTCTCCGCTCTCATGTACAAGTACCTCTCCGCTCCATGTACAAGTACCTCTCCGCTCAATGTACAAGTACCTCTGCGCTCCATGTACAAGTACCTCTCCGCTCAATGTACAAGTACCTCTCCGCTCAATGTACAAGTGTCGACAGTACCTCTCCGCTCCATGTACAAGTACCTCTCCGCTCAATGTACAAGTGTCGACAGTACCTCTACGCTCAATGTACAAGTGTCGACAGTACCTCTCCGCTCTCATGTACAAGTACCTCTCCGATCCATGTACAAGTACATCTCCGCTCCATGTACAAGTACATCTCCGCTCAATGTACAAGTACCTCTCCGCTCCATGTACAAGTACCTCTCCGCTCCATGTACAAGTACCTCTCCGCTCCATGTACAAGTACCTCTCCGCTCCATGTACAAGTACCTCTCCGCTCCATGTACAAGTACCTCTCCGCTCCATGTACAAGTACCTCTCCGCTCAATGTACAAGTACCTCTCCGCTCCATGTACAAGTACCTCTCCGCTCCATGTACAAGTACCTCTCCGCTCCATGTACAAGTACCTCTCCGCTCAATGTACAAGTACCTCTCCGCTCCATGTACAAGTACCTCTCCGCTCCATGTACAAGTACCTCTCCGCTCCATGTACAAGTACCTCTCCGCTCAATGTACAAGTACCTCTCCGCTCCCTGTACAAGTACATCTCCGCTCCATGTACAAGTACCTCTCCGCTCCATGTACAATTACCTCTCCGCTCAATGTACAAGTGTCGACAGTACCTCTCCGCTCCATGTACAAGTACCTCTCCGCTCCATGTACAAGTACCTCTCCGCTCAATGTACAAGTGTCGACAGTACCTCTCCGCTCCATCTACAAGTACCTCTCCGCTCAATGTACAAGTACCTCTCCGCTGAATGTACAAGTACCTCTCCGCTCCATGTACAAGTACCTCTCCACTCCATGTACAAATACCTCTCCGCTCCATGTACAAGTACCTCTCCGCTCCATGTACAAGCACCTCTCCGCTACATGTACAAGTACCTCTCCGCTCCATGTACAAGTACCTCTCCGCTCCATGTACAAGTACCTCTCCGCTCAATGTACAAGTACCTCTCCGCTCCATGTACAAATACCTCTCCGCTCCATGTACAAATACCTCTCCGCTCCATGTACAAGTACCTCTCCGCTCCATGTACCAGTACCTCTCCGCTCAATGTACAAGTACATCTCCGCTCAATGTACAAGTACATCTCCGCTCAATGTACAAGTACGTCTCCGCTCAATGTACAAGTACCTCTCCGCTCAATGTACAAGTACCTCTCCGCTCCATGTACAAGTACCTCTCCGCTCAATGTACAAGTACATCTCCGCTCCATGTACCAGTACCTATCCGCTCAATGTACAAGTACCTCTCCGCTCAATGTACAAGTACATCTCCGCTCCATGTACAAGTACGTCTCCGCTCAATGTATAAGTACCTCTCCGCTCCATGTACAAGTACCTCTCCGCTCCATGTACAAGTACATCTCCGCTCCATGTACAAGTACATCTCCGCTCCATGTACAAGTACCTCTCCGCTCCATGTACAAGTACCTCTCCGCTCCATGTACAAGTACATCTCCGCTCCATGTACAAGTACCTCTCCGCTCAATGTACAAGTACATCTCCGCTCCATGTACAAGTACATCTCCACTCCATGTACAAGTACCTCTCCGCTCAATGTACAAGTACATCTCCGCTCCATGTACCAGTACCTCTCCGCTCAATGTACAAGTACATCTCCACTCCATGTACAAGTACCTCTCCGCTCAATGTACAAGTACATCTCCGCTCCATGTACCAGTACCTCTCCGCTCAATGTACAAGTACATCTCCACTCCATGTACAAGTACCTCTCCGCTCAATGTACAAGTACATCTCCGCTCCATGTACCAGTACCTCTCCGCTCAATGTACAAGTACATCTCCGCTCCATGTACAAGTACCTCTCCGCTCAATGTACAAGTACCTCTCCGCTCAATGTACAAGTACATCTCCGCTCCATGTACCAGTACCTCTCCGCTCAATGTACAAGTACATCTGCGCTCCATGTAGGGCTGGGTATCGTTCAAAATTTTTCGATATCGATACCGTTTCGATACTTGGATTTCGATACCGGTTCCTGAACGATACTTTTTTCGATACCAATTTTTAGAAAAATCCATTTTAACAAAAATAATACACATTGAAATTATTTTACAAATCTTTAGTTTCCCCCCATCTTAAGTTTTACAGCAGAAAAAAATAAAACCTACTGTATTTAACATAACTTTAAGTTCTCTAAACGTATTGCCGTCCCTACAAAAAATATTGGAGTACTACAAAGGAAAGAAATGTAGCTAAAACAAATAAATCAGTGGAATAGTTTTCAGTGCAAAACAGAGAGTTGCAAATCAGGGTTTAATGCTCACTGATGCAACAGAACTCTATTCTTGTACAAACTGATGAGATGGCTCCACTTCATGCATGGAAGACTAGTTGAGCATTGACTAGCCTATCAATATAGCCTTATATGCCACAAAGTGAATCGCATTTATATTCAACAAACTATCATGACATCAGCGTTTGTTAACGAGTTGCTAAAAATACATGGGCGATAACTGCCCGCTTGCACATAACGCTAATTAATTAAACATTAACGCTAGCGTTGCAGATCAGTGTGCTCACTGCTGCAACAGAACGTCATTCTTGTCAAATCTGACGAGACAGCTCAACTTCACTGACTAGCCAATCAATATAAATGAATCGCATTTACATTCAACAAACTATCATGACATCAGCGTTTGTTAACGAGTTGCTAAAAATACACAATGCCCGCTTGCGCATAACGTTACGGCGGCAATTAATTAAACGATCTAATGCTACAACTCACAGCCAGATGCATGGATTTGTCAGACTGAGGGATCTGATAACCGCTAACTTGCGGTAAGCTGAGCTGACCCACCTCTCAATTATTTCTCTTGTCTGTGGAAACCAGTCCGTGTTGTTTCTGTTTCTTTTCCTGCTTTTCATCATCTTCGCCATATGGTAATCCAGCATAGGAGTAGCTTGAGTGGCTAACTTCTTGTATACTATCCGCACCGCACGCCTGGCTCACAGTCACAACAAACACACCGGCTAAAGTGGGCGTAACGTTTCCTGCATGCCTCTACATGACAGCCAATCACCAGCCGTATTAGAGCGCGGCGTGCAAGCATGTCGCATGCTTATAGGCTCAATGACGCTGTTTTGTTTTGGTATCGAAAATTGGTATCGATTGACAAGGGAGGCTTCGATACCCCTTAGTATCGATGTTTCCATTTCGGTGCCAAGTAAGTATCGAAACTCGATACCCAGCCCTAGCTCCATGTACAAGTACCTCTCCGCTCAATGTACAAGTACCTCTCCGCTCAATGTACAAGTACCTCTCCGCTCCATGTACAAGTACCTCTCCGCTCCATGTACAAGTACCTCTCCGCTCCATGTACAAGTACCTCTCCGCTCCATGTACAAGTACATCTCTGCTCCATGTACAAGTACCTCTCCGCTCAATGTACAAGTACATCTCCGCTCCATGTACAAGTACCTCTCCGCTCCATGTACAAGTACATCTCCGCTCCATGTACAAGTACCTCTCCGCTCCATGTACAAGTACCTCACCGCTCAATGTACAAGTACATCTCCGCTCCATGTACAAGTACATCTCTGCTCCATGTACAAGTACCTCTCCGCTCAATGTACAAATACCTCTCCGCTCCATGTACAAGTAGCTCTCCGCTGAATGTACAAGTGTCGACAGTACCTCTCCGCTCAATGTACAAGTACCTCTCCGCTCAATGTACAAATACCTCTCCGCTCCATGTACAAGTACCTCTCCGCTCAATGTCAAGTATCGACAGTACCTCTCCGCTCCATGTACAAGTACCTCTCCGCTGAATGTACAAGTGTCGACAGTACCTCTCCGCTCAATGTACAAGTACCTCTCCGCTCCATGTACAAGTACCTCTCCGCTCTCATGTACAAGTACCTCTGCGCTCCATGTACAAGTACCTCTCCGCTCAATGTACAAGTACCTCTCCGCTCAATGTACAAGTGTCGACAGTACCTCTCCGCTCCATGTACAAGTACCTCTCCGCTCAATGTACAAGTGTCGACAGTACCTCTACGCTCAATGTACAAGTGTCGACAGTACCTCTCCGCTCTCATGTACAAGTACCTCTCCGATCCATGTACAAGTACATCTCCGCTCCATGTACAAGTACATCTCCGCTCAATGTACAAGTACCTCTCCGCTCCATGTACAAGTACCTCTCCGCTCCATGTACAAGTACCTCTCCGCTCCATGTACAAGTACCTCTCCGCTCCATGTACAAGTACCTCTCCGCTCAATGTACAAGTACCTCTCCGCTCCATGTACAAGTACCTCTCCGCTGAATGTACAAGTGTCGACAGTACCTCTCCGCTCAATGTACAAGTACCTCTCCGCTCCATGTACAAGTACCTCTCCGCTCTCATGTACAAGTACCTCTCCGCTCCATGTACAAGTACCTCTCCGCTCAATGTACAAGTACCTCTGCGCTCCATGTACAAGTACCTCTCCGCTCAATGTACAAATACCTCTCCGCTCAATGTACAAGTGTCGACAGTACCTCTCCGCTCCATGTACAAGTACCTCTCCGCTCAATGTACAAGTGTCGACAGTACCTCTACGCTCAATGTACAAGTGTCGACAGTACCTCTCCGCTCTCATGTACAAGTACCTCTCCGATCCATGTACAAGTACATCTCCGCTCCATGTACAAGTACATCTCCGCTCAATGTACAAGTACCTCTCCGCTCCATGTACAAGTACCTCTCCGCTCCATGTACAAGTACCTCTCCGCTCCATGTACAAGTACCTCTCCGCTCCATGTACAAGTACCTCTCCGCTCAATGTACAAGTACCTCTCCGCTCCATGTACAAGTACCTCTCCGCTCCATGTACAAGTACCTCTCCGCTCAATGTACAAGTACCTCTCCGCTCCATGTACAAGTACCTCTCCGCTCCATGTACAAGTACCTCTCCGCTCCATGTACAAGTACCTCTCCGCTCAATGTACAAGTACCTCTCCGCTCCCTGTACAAGTACATCTCCGCTCCATGTACAAGTACCTCTCCGCTCCATGTACAAGTACCTCTCCGCTCAATGTACAAGTGTCGACAGTACCTCTCCGCTCCATGTACAAGTACCTCTCCGCTCCATGTACAAGTACCTCTCCGCTCAATGTACAAGTGTCGACAGTACCTCTCCGCTCCATCTACAAGTACCTCTCCGCTCAATGTACAAGTACCTCTCCGCTGAATGTACAAGTACCTCTCCGCTCCATGTACAAGTACCTCTCCGCTCCATGTACAAATACCTCTCCGCTCCATGTACAAGTACCTCTCCGCTCCATGTACAAGCACCTCTCCGCTACATGTACAAGTACCTCTCCGCTCCATGTACAAGTACCTCTCCGCTCCATGTACAAGTACCTCTCCGCTCAATGTACAAGTACCTCTCCGCTCCATGTACAAATACCTCTCCGCTCCATGTACAAATACCTCTCCGCTCCATGTACAAGTACCTCTCCGCTCCATGTACCAGTACCTCTCCGCTCAATGTACAAGTACATCTCCGCTCAATGTACAAGTACATCTCCGCTCCATGTACCAGTACCTCTCCGCTCAATGTACAAGTACATCTCCGCTCCATGTACAAGTACCTCTCCGCTCAATGTACAAGTACATCTCCGCTCCATGTACCAGTACCTCTCCGCTCAATGTACAAGTACATCTCCACTCCATGTACAAGTACCTCTCCGCTCAATGTACAAGTACATCTCCGCTCCATGTACAAGTACGTCTCCGCTCAATGTATAAGTACCTCTCCGCTCCATGTACAAGTACCTCTCCGCTCCATGTACAAGTACATCTCCGCTCCATGTACAAGTACATCTCCGCTCCATGTACAAGTACCTCTCCGCTCCATGTACAAGTACCTCTCCGCTCCATGTACAAGTACATCTCCGCTCCATGTACAAGTACCTCTCCGCTCAATGTACAAGTACATCTCCGCTCCATGTACAAGTACATCTCCACTCCATGTACAAGTACCTCTCCGCTCAATGTACAAGTACATCTCCGCTCCATGTACAAGTACATCTCCACTCCATGTACAAGTACCTCTCCGCTCAATGTACAAGTACATCTCCGCTCCATGTACCAGTACCTCTCCGCTCAATGTACAAGTACATCTCCACTCCATGTACAAGTACCTCTCCGCTCAATGTACAAGTACATCTCCGCTCCATGTACCAGTACCTCTCCGCTCAATGTACAAGTACATCTCCACTCCATGTACAAGTACCTCTCCGCTCAATGTACAAGTACATCTCCGCTCCATGTACCAGTACCTCTCCGCTCAATGTACAAGTACATCTCCGCTCCATGTACAAGTACCTCTCCGCTCAATGTACAAGTACCTCTCCGCTCAATGTACAAGTACATCTCCGCTCCATGTACCAGTACCTCTCCGCTCAATGTACAAGTACATCTGCGCTCCATGTAGGGCTGGGTACCGTTCAAAATTTTTCGATATCGATACCGTTTCGATACTTGGATTTCGATACCGGTTCCTGAACGATACTTTTTTCGATACCAATTTTTAGAAAAATCCATTTTAACAAAAATAAAACTGCATTACACATTGAAATTATTTTACAAATCTTTAGTTTCCCCCCATCTTAAGTTTTACAGCAGAAAAAAATAAAACCTACTGTATTTAACATAACTTTAAGTTCTCTAAACGTATTGCCGTCCCTACAAAAAATATTGGAGTACTACAAAGGAAAGAAATGTAGCTAAAACAAATAAATCAGTGGAATAGTTTTCAGTGCAAAACAGAGAGTTGCAAATCAGGGTTTAATGCTCACTGATGCAACAGAACTCTATTCTTGTACAAACTGATGAGATGGCTCCACTTCATGCATGGAAGACTAGTTGAGCATTGACTAGCCTATCAATATAGCCTTATATGCCACAAAGTGAATCGCATTTATATTCAACAAACTATCATGACATCAGCGTTTGTTAACGAGTTGCTAAAAATACATGGGCGATAACTGCCCGCTTGCACATAACGCTAATTAATTAAACATTAACGCTAGCGTTGCAGATCAGTGTGCTCACTGCTGCAACAGAACGTCATTCTTGTCAAATCTGACGAGACAGCTCAACTTCACTGACTAGCCAATCAATATAAATGAATCGCATTTACATTCAACAAACTATCATGACATCAGCGTTTGTTAACGAGTTGCTAAAAATACACAATGCCCGCTTGCGCATAACGTTACGGCGGCAATTAATTAAACGATCTAATGCTACAACTCACAGCCAGATGCATGGATTTGTCAGACTGAGGGATCTGATAACCGCTAACTTGCGGTAAGCTGAGCTGACCCACCTCTCAATTATTTCTCTTGTCTGTGGAAACCAGTCCGTGTTGTTTCTGTTTCTTTTCCTGCTTTTCATCATCTTCGCCATATGGTAATCCAGCATAGGAGTAGCTTGAGTGGCTAACTTCTTGTATACTATCCGCACCGCACGCCTGGCTCACAGTCACAACAAACACACCGGCTAAAGTGGGCGTAACGTTTCCTGCATGCCTCTACATGACAGCCAATCACCAGCCGTATTAGAGCGCGGCGTGCAAGCATGTCGCATGCTTATAGGCTCAATGACGCTGTTTTGTTTTGGTATCGAAAATTGGTATCGATTGACAAGGGAGGCTTCGATACCCCTTAGTATCGATGTTTCCATTTCGGTGCCAAGTAAGTATCGAAACTCGATACCCAGCCCTAGCTCCATGTACAAGTACCTCTCCGCTCAATGTACAAGTACCTCTCCGCTCAATGTACAAGTACCTCTCCGCTCCATGTACAAGTACCTCTCCGCTCCATGTACAAGTACCTCTCCGCTCCATGTACAAGTACCTCTCCGCTCCATGTACAAGTACATCTCTGCTCCATGTACAAGTACCTCTCCGCTCAATGTACAAGTACATCTCCGCTCCATGTACAAGTACCTCTCCGCTCCATGTACAAGTACATCTCCGCTCCATGTACAAGTACCTCTCCGCTCCATGTACAAGTACCTCTCCGCTCAATGTACAAGTACATCTCCGCTCCATGTACAAGTACATCTCTGCTCCATGTACAAGTACCTCTCCGCTCAATGTACAAGTACATCTCCGCTCCATGTACAAGTACCTCTCCGCTCCATGTACAAGTACCTCTCCGGTCCATGTACAAGTACCTCTCCGCTCCATGTACAAGTACCTCTCCGCTCCATGTACAAGTACCTCTCCGCTCAATGTCAAGTGTCGACAGTACCTCTCCGCTCCATGTACAAATACCTCTCCGCTCTCATGTACAAGTACCTCTCCGCTCCATGTACAAGTACCTCTCCGCTCAATGTCAAGTGTCGACAGTACCTCTCCGCTCCATGTACAAATACCTCTCCGCTCCATGTACAAGTACCTCTCCGCTCTCATGTACAAGTACCTCTCCGCTCCATGTACAAGTAGCTCTCCGCTCAATGTACAAGTGTCGACAGTACCTTTCCGCTCCATGTACAAATACCTCTCCGCTCTCATGTACAAGTACCTCTCCGCTCCATGTACAAGTACCTCTCCGCTCAATGTACAAATACCTCTCCGCTCCATGTATAAGTACCTCTCCGCTCTATGTACAAGTACCTCTCCGCTCCATGTACAAGTACCTCTCCGCTCAATGTACAAATACCTCTCCGCTCCATGTACAAGTAGCTCTCCGCTGAATGTACAAGTGTCGACAGTACCTCTCCGCTCAATGTACAAGTACCTCTCCGCTCAATGTACAAATACCTCTCCGCTCCATGTACAAGTACCTCTCCGCTCAATGTCAAGTATCGACAGTACCTCTCCGCTCCATGTACAAGTACCTCTCCGCTGAATGTACAAGTGTCGACAGTACCTCTCCGCTCAATGTACAAGTACCTCTCCGCTCCATGTACAAGTACCTCTCCGCTCTCATGTACAAGTACCTCTGCGCTCCATGTACAAGTACCTCTCCGCTCAATGTACAAGTACCTCTCCGCTCAATGTACAAGTGTCGACAGTACCTCTCCGCTCCATGTACAAGTACCTCTCCGCTCAATGTACAAGTGTCGACAGTACCTCTACGCTCAATGTACAAGTGTCGACAGTACCTCTCCGCTCTCATGTACAAGTACCTCTCCGATCCATGTACAAGTACATCTCCGCTCCATGTACAAGTACATCTCCGCTCAATGTACAAGTACCTCTCCGCTCCATGTACAAGTACCTCTCCGCTCCATGTACAAGTACCTCTCCGCTCCATGTACAAGTACCTCTCCGCTCCATGTACAAGTACCTCTCCGCTCAATGTACAAGTACCTCTCCGCTCCATGTACAAGTACCTCTCCGCTGAATGTACAAGTGTCGACAGTACCTCTCCGCTCAATGTACAAGTACCTCTCCGCTCCATGTACAAGTACCTCTCCGCTCTCATGTACAAGTACCTCTCCGCTCCATGTACAAGTACCTCTCCGCTCAATGTACAAGTACCTCTGCGCTCCATGTACAAGTACCTCTCCGCTCAATGTACAAGTACCTCTCCGCTCAATGTACAAGTGTCGACAGTACCTCTCCGCTCCATGTACAAGTACCTCTCCGCTCAATGTACAAGTGTCGACAGTACCTCTACGCTCAATGTACAAGTGTCGACAGTACCTCTCCGCTCTCATGTACAAGTACCTCTCCGATCCATGTACAAGTACATCTCCGCTCCATGTACAAGTACATCTCCGCTCAATGTACAAGTACCTCTCCGCTCCATGTACAAGTACCTCTCCGCTCCATGTACAAGTACCTCTCCGCTCCATGTACAAGTACCTCTCCGCTCCATGTACAAGTACCTCTCCGCTCAATGTACAAGTACCTCTCCGCTCCATGTACAAGTACCTCTCCGCTCCATGTACAAGTACCTCTCCGCTCCATGTACAAGTACCTCTCCGCTCAATGTACAAGTACCTCTCCGCTCCATGTACAAGTACCTCTCCGCTCCATGTACAAGTACCTCTCCGCTCCATGTACAAGTACCTCTCCGCTCAATGTACAAGTACCTCTCCGCTCCCTGTACAAGTACATCTCCGCTCCATGTACAAGTACCTCTCCGCTCCATGTACAAGTACCTCTCCGCTCAATGTACAAGTGTCGACAGTACCTCTCCGCTCCATGTACAAGTACCTCTCCGCTCCATGTACAAGTACCTCTCCGCTCAATGTACAAGTGTCGACAGTACCTCTCCGCTCCATCTACAAGTACCTCTCCGCTCAATGTACAAGTACCTCTCCGCTGAATGTACAAGTACCTCTCCGCTCCATGTACAAGTACCTCTCCGCTCCATGTACAAATACCTCTCCGCTCCATGTACAAGTACCTCTCCGCTCCATGTACAAGCACCTCTCCGCTACATGTACAAGTACCTCTCCGCTCCATGTACAAGTACCTCTCCGCTCCATGTACAAGTACCTCTCCGCTCAATGTACAAGTACCTCTCCGCTCCATGTACAAATACCTCTCCGCTCCATGTACAAATACCTCTCCGCTCCATGTACAAGTACCTCTCCGCTCCATGTACCAGTACCTCTCCGCTCAATGTACAAGTACATCTCCGCTCAATGTACAAGTACATCTCCGCTCCATGTACCAGTACCTCTCCGCTCAATGTACAAGTACATCTCCGCTCCATGTACAAGTACCTCTCCGCTCAATGTACAAGTACATCTCCGCTCCATGTACCAGTACCTCTCCGCTCAATGTACAAGTACATCTCCACTCCATGTACAAGTACCTCTCCGCTCAATGTACAAGTACATCTCCGCTCCATGTACAAGTACGTCTCCGCTCAATGTATAAGTACCTCTCCGCTCCATGTACAAGTACCTCTCCGCTCCATGTACAAGTACATCTCCGCTCCATGTACAAGTACATCTCCGCTCCATGTACAAGTACCTCTCCGCTCCATGTACAAGTACCTCTCCGCTCCATGTACAAGTACATATCCGCTCCATGTACAAGTACCTCTCCGCTCAATGTACAAGTACATCTCCGCTCCATGTACAAGTACATCTCCACTCCATGTACAAGTACCTCTCCGCTCAATGTACAAGTACATCTCCGCTCCATGTACCAGTACCTCTCCGCTCAATGTACAAGTACATCTCCACTCCATGTACAAGTACCTCTCCGCTCAATGTACAAGTACATCTCCGCTCCATGTACCAGTACCTCTCCGCTCAATGTACAAGTACATCTCCACTCCATGTACAAGTACCTCTCCGCTCAATGTACAAGTACATCTCCGCTCCATGTACCAGTACCTCTCCGCTCAATGTACAAGTACATCTCCGCTCCATGTACAAGTACCTCTCCGCTCAATGTACAAGTACCTCTCCGCTCAATGTACAAGTACATCTCCGCTCCATGTACCAGTACCTCTCCGCTCAATGTACAAGTACATCTGCGCTCCATGTAGGGCTGGGTATCGTTCAAAATTTTTCGATATCGATACCGTTTCGATACTTGGATTTCGATACCGGTTCCTGAACGATACTTTTTTCGATACCAATTTTTAGAAAAATCCATTTTAACAAAAATAAAACTGCATTACACATTGAAATTATTTTACAAATCTTTAGTTTCCCCCCATCTTAAGTTTTACAGCAGAAAAAAATAAAACCTACTGTATTTAACATAACTTTAAGTTCTCTAAACGTATTGCCGTCCCTACAAAAAATATTGGAGTACTACAAAGGAAAGAAATGTAGCTAAAACAAATAAATCAGTGGAATAGTTTTCAGTGCAAAACAGAGAGTTGCAAATCAGGGTTTAATGCTCACTGATGCAACAGAACTCTATTCTTGTACAAACTGATGAGATGGCTCCACTTCATGCATGGAAGACTAGTTGAGCATTGACTAGCCTATCAATATAGCCTTATATGCCACAAAGTGAATCGCATTTATATTCAACAAACTATCATGACATCAGCGTTTGTTAACGAGTTGCTAAAAATACATGGGCGATAACTGCCCGCTTGCACATAACGCTAATTAATTAAACATTAACGCTAGCGTTGCAGATCAGTGTGCTCACTGCTGCAACAGAACGTCATTCTTGTCAAATCTGACGAGACAGCTCAACTTCACTGACTAGCCAATCAATATAAATGAATCGCATTTACATTCAACAAACTATCATGACATCAGCGTTTGTTAACGAGTTGCTAAAAATACACAATGCCCGCTTGCGCATAACGTTACGGCGGCAATTAATTAAACGATCTAATGCTACAACTCACAGCCAGATGCATGGATTTGTCAGACTGAGGGATCTGATAACCGCTAACTTGCGGTAAGCTGAGCTGACCCACCTCTCAATTATTTCTCTTGTCTGTGGAAACCAGTCCGTGTTGTTTCTGTTTCTTTTCCTGCTTTTCATCATCTTCGCCATATGGTAATCCAGCATAGGAGTAGCTTGAGTGGCTAACTTCTTGTATACTATCCGCACCGCACGCCTGGCTCACAGTCACAACAAACACACCGGCTAAAGTGGGCGTAACGTTTCCTGCATGCCTCTACATGACAGCCAATCACCAGCCGTATTAGAGCGCGGCGTGCAAGCATGTCGCATGCTTATAGGCTCAATGACGCTGTTTTGTTTTGGTATCGAAAATTGGTATCGATTGACAAGGGAGGCTTCGATACCCCTTAGTATCGATGTTTCCATTTCGGTGCCAAGTAAGTATCGAAACTCGATACCCAGCCCTAGCTCCATGTACAAGTACCTCTCCGCTCAATGTACAAGTACCTCTCCGCTCAATGTACAAGTACCTCTCCGCTCCATGTACAAGTACCTCTCCGCTCAATGTACAAGTACATCTCCGCTCCATGTACAAGTACCTCTCCGCTCAATGTACAAGTACATCTCCGCTCCATGTACCAGTACCTCTCCGCTCAATGTACAAGTACATCTCCACTCCATGTACAAGTACCTCTCCGCTCAATGTACAAGTACATCTCCGCTCCATGTACAAGTACGTCTCCGCTCAATGTATAAGTACCTCTCCGCTCCATGTACAAGTACCTCTCCGCTCCATGTACAAGTACATCTCCGCTCCATGTACAAGTACATCTCCGCTCCATGTACAAGTACCTCTCCGCTCCATGTACAAGTACCTCTCCGCTCCATGTACAAGTACATCTCCGCTCCATGTACAAGTACCTCTCCGCTCAATGTACAAGTACATCTCCGCTCCATGTACAAGTACATCTCCACTCCATGTACAAGTACCTCTCCGCTCAATGTACAAGTACATCTCCGCTCCATGTACCAGTACCTCTCCGCTCAATGTACAAGTACATCTCCACTCCATGTACAAGTACCTCTCCGCTCAATGTACAAGTACATCTCCGCTCCATGTACCAGTACCTCTCCGCTCAATGTACAAGTACATCTCCACTCCATGTACAAGTACCTCTCCGCTCCATGTACAAGTACCTCTCCGCTCAATGTACAAGTACCTCTCCGCTCCATGTACAAATACCTCTCCGCTCCATGTACAAATACCTCTCCGCTCCATGTACAAGTACCTCTCCGCTCCATGTACCAGTACCTCTCCGCTCAATGTACAAGTACATCTCCGCTCAATGTACAAGTACATCTCCGCTCCATGTACCAGTACCTCTCCGCTCAATGTACAAGTACATCTCCGCTCCATGTACAAGTACCTCTCCGCTCAATGTACAAGTACATCTCCGCTCCATGTACCAGTACCTCTCCGCTCAATGTACAAGTACATCTCCACTCCATGTACAAGTACCTCTCCGCTCAATGTACAAGTACATCTCCGCTCCATGTACAAGTACGTCTCCGCTCAATGTATAAGTACCTCTCCGCTCCATGTACAAGTACCTCTCCGCTCCATGTACAAGTACATCTCCGCTCCATGTACAAGTACATCTCCGCTCCATGTACAAGTACCTCTCCGCTCCATGTACAAGTACCTCTCCGCTCCATGTACAAGTACATCTCCGCTCCATGTACAAGTACCTCTCCGCTCAATGTACAAGTACATCTCCGCTCCATGTACAAGTACATCTCCACTCCATGTACAAGTACCTCTCCGCTCAATGTACAAGTACATCTCCGCTCCATGTACCAGTACCTCTCCGCTCAATGTACAAGTACATCTCCACTCCATGTACAAGTACCTCTCCGCTCAATGTACAAGTACATCTCCGCTCCATGTACCAGTACCTCTCCGCTCAATGTACAAGTACATCTCCACTCCATGTACAAGTACCTCTCCGCTCAATGTACAAGTACATCTCCGCTCCATGTACCAGTACCTCTCCGCTCAATGTACAAGTACATCTCCGCTCCATGTACAAGTACCTCTCCGCTCAATGTACAAGTACCTCTCCGCTCAATGTACAAGTACATCTCCGCTCCATGTACCAGTACCTCTCCGCTCAATGTACAAGTACATCTGCGCTCCATGTAGGGCTGGGTATCGTTCAAAATTTTTCGATATCGATACCGTTTCGATACTTGGATTTCGATACCGGTTCCTGAACGATACTTTTTTCGATACCAATTTTTAGAAAAATCCATTTTAACAAAAATAAAACTGCATTACACATTGAAATTATTTTACAAATCTTTAGTTTCCCCCCATCTTAAGTTTTACAGCAGAAAAAAATAAAACCTACTGTATTTAACATAACTTTAAGTTCTCTAAACGTATTGCCGTCCCTACAAAAAATATTGGAGTACTACAAAGGAAAGAAATGTAGCTAAAACAAATAAATCAGTGGAATAGTTTTCAGTGCAAAACAGAGAGTTGCAAATCAGGGTTTAATGCTCACTGATGCAACAGAACTCTATTCTTGTACAAACTGATGAGATGGCTCCACTTCATGCATGGAAGACTAGTTGAGCATTGACTAGCCTATCAATATAGCCTTATATGCCACAAAGTGAATCGCATTTATATTCAACAAACTATCATGACATCAGCGTTTGTTAACGAGTTGCTAAAAATACATGGGCGATAACTGCCCGCTTGCACATAACGCTAATTAATTAAACATTAACGCTAGCGTTGCAGATCAGTGTGCTCACTGCTGCAACAGAACGTCATTCTTGTCAAATCTGACGAGACAGCTCAACTTCACTGACTAGCCAATCAATATAAATGAATCGCATTTACATTCAACAAACTATCATGACATCAGCGTTTGTTAACGAGTTGCTAAAAATACACAATGCCCGCTTGCGCATAACGTTACGGCGGCAATTAATTAAACGATCTAATGCTACAACTCACAGCCAGATGCATGGATTTGTCAGACTGAGGGATCTGATAACCGCTAACTTGCGGTAAGCTGAGCTGACCCACCTCTCAATTATTTCTCTTGTCTGTGGAAACCAGTCCGTGTTGTTTCTGTTTCTTTTCCTGCTTTTCATCATCTTCGCCATATGGTAATCCAGCATAGGAGTAGCTTGAGTGGCTAACTTCTTGTATACTATCCGCACCGCACGCCTGGCTCACAGTCACAACAAACACACCGGCTAAAGTGGGCGTAACGTTTCCTGCATGCCTCTACATGACAGCCAATCACCAGCCGTATTAGAGCGCGGCGTGCAAGCATGTCGCATGCTTATAGGCTCAATGACGCTGTTTTGTTTTGGTATCGAAAATTGGTATCGATTGACAAGGGAGGCTTCGATACCCCTTAGTATCGATGTTTCCATTTCGGTGCCAAGTAAGTATCGAAACTCGATACCCAGCCCTAGCTCCATGTACAAGTACCTCTCCGCTCAATGTACAAGTACCTCTCCGCTCAATGTACAAGTACCTCTCCGCTCCATGTACAAGTACCTCTCCGCTCAATGTACAAGTACATCTCCGCTCCATGTACAAGTACCTCTCCGCTCAATGTACAAGTACATCTCCGCTCCATGTACCAGTACCTCTCCGCTCAATGTACAAGTACATCTCCACTCCATGTACAAGTACCTCTCCGCTCAATGTACAAGTACATCTCCGCTCCATGTACAAGTACGTCTCCGCTCAATGTATAAGTACCTCTCCGCTCCATGTACAAGTACCTCTCCGCTCCATGTACAAGTACATCTCCGCTCCATGTACAAGTACATCTCCGCTCCATGTACAAGTACCTCTCCGCTCCATGTACAAGTACCTCTCCGCTCCATGTACAAGTACATCTCCGCTCCATGTACAAGTACCTCTCCGCTCAATGTACAAGTACATCTCCGCTCCATGTACAAGTACATCTCCACTCCATGTACAAGTACCTCTCCGCTCAATGTACAAGTACATCTCCGCTCCATGTACCAGTACCTCTCCGCTCAATGTACAAGTACATCTCCACTCCATGTACAAGTACCTCTCCGCTCAATGTACAAGTACATCTCCGCTCCATGTACCAGTACCTCTCCGCTCAATGTACAAGTACATCTCCACTCCATGTACAAGTACCTCTCCGCTCAATGTACAAGTACATCTCCGCTCCATGTACCAGTACCTCTCCGCTCAATGTACAAGTACATCTCCGCTCCATGTACAAGTACCTCTCCGCTCAATGTACAAGTACCTCTCCGCTCAATGTACAAGTACATCTCCGCTCCATGTACCAGTACCTCTCCGCTCAATGTACAAGTACATCTGCGCTCCATGTAGGGCTGGGTATCGTTCAAAATTTTTCGATATCGATACCGTTTCGATACTTGGATTTCGATACCGGTTCCTGAACGATACTTTTTTCGATACCAATTTTTAGAAAAATCCATTTTAACAAAAATAAAACTGCATTACACATTGAAATTATTTTACAAATCTTTAGTTTCCCCCCATCTTAAGTTTTACAGCAGAAAAAAATAAAACCTACTGTATTTAACATAACTTTAAGTTCTCTAAACGTATTGCCGTCCCTACAAAAAATATTGGAGTACTACAAAGGAAAGAAATGTAGCTAAAACAAATAAATCAGTGGAATAGTTTTCAGTGCAAAACAGAGAGTTGCAAATCAGGGTTTAATGCTCACTGATGCAACAGAACTCTATTCTTGTACAAACTGATGAGATGGCTCCACTTCATGCATGGAAGACTAGTTGAGCATTGACTAGCCTATCAATATAGCCTTATATGCCACAAAGTGAATCGCATTTATATTCAACAAACTATCATGACATCAGCGTTTGTTAACGAGTTGCTAAAAATACATGGGCGATAACTGCCCGCTTGCACATAACGCTAATTAATTAAACATTAACGCTAGCGTTGCAGATCAGTGTGCTCACTGCTGCAACAGAACGTCATTCTTGTCAAATCTGACGAGACAGCTCAACTTCACTGACTAGCCAATCAATATAAATGAATCGCATTTACATTCAACAAACTATCATGACATCAGCGTTTGTTAACGAGTTGCTAAAAATACACAATGCCCGCTTGCGCATAACGTTACGGCGGCAATTAATTAAACGATCTAATGCTACAACTCACAGCCAGATGCATGGATTTGTCAGACTGAGGGATCTGATAACCGCTAACTTGCGGTAAGCTGAGCTGACCCACCTCTCAATTATTTCTCTTGTCTGTGGAAACCAGTCCGTGTTGTTTCTGTTTCTTTTCCTGCTTTTCATCATCTTCGCCATATGGTAATCCAGCATAGGAGTAGCTTGAGTGGCTAACTTCTTGTATACTATCCGCACCGCACGCCTGGCTCACAGTCACAACAAACACACCGGCTAAAGTGGGCGTAACGTTTCCTGCATGCCTCTACATGACAGCCAATCACCAGCCGTATTAGAGCGCGGCGTGCAAGCATGTCGCATGCTTATAGGCTCAATGACGCTGTTTTGTTTTGGTATCGAAAATTGGTATCGATTGACAAGGGAGGCTTCGATACCCCTTAGTATCGATGTTTCCATTTCGGTGCCAAGTAAGTATCGAAACTCGATACCCAGCCCTAGCTCCATGTACAAGTACCTCTCCGCTCAATGTACAAGTACCTCTCCGCTCAATGTACAAGTACCTCTCCGCTCCATGTACAAGTACCTCTCCGCTCAATGTACAAGTACATCTCCGCTCCATGTACAAGTACCTCTCCGCTCAATGTACAAGTACATCTCCGCTCCATGTACCAGTACCTCTCCGCTCAATGTACAAGTACATCTCCACTCCATGTACAAGTACCTCTCCGCTCAATGTACAAGTACATCTCCGCTCCATGTACAAGTACGTCTCCGCTCAATGTATAAGTACCTCTCCGCTCCATGTACAAGTACCTCTCCGCTCCATGTACAAGTACATCTCCGCTCCATGTACAAGTACATCTCCGCTCCATGTACAAGTACCTCTCCGCTCCATGTACAAGTACCTCTCCGCTCCATGTACAAGTACATCTCCGCTCCATGTACAAGTACCTCTCCGCTCAATGTACAAGTACATCTCCGCTCCATGTACAAGTACATCTCCACTCCATGTACAAGTACCTCTCCGCTCAATGTACAAGTACATCTCCGCTCCATGTACCAGTACCTCTCCGCTCAATGTACAAGTACATCTCCACTCCATGTACAAGTACCTCTCCGCTCAATGTACAAGTACATCTCCGCTCCATGTACCAGTACCTCTCCGCTCAATGTACAAGTACATCTCCACTCCATGTACAAGTACCTCTCCGCTCAATGTACAAGTACATCTCCGCTCCATGTACCAGTACCTCTCCGCTCAATGTACAAGTACATCTCCGCTCCATGTACAAGTACCTCTCCGCTCAATGTACAAGTACCTCTCCGCTCAATGTACAAGTACATCTCCGCTCCATGTACCAGTACCTCTCCGCTCAATGTACAAGTACATCTGCGCTCCATGTAGGGCTGGGTATCGTTCAAAATTTTTCGATATCGATACCGTTTCGATACTTGGATTTCGATACCGGTTCCTGAACGATACTTTTTTCGATACCAATTTTTAGAAAAATCCATTTTAACAAAAATAAAACTGCATTACACATTGAAATTATTTTACAAATCTTTAGTTTCCCCCCATCTTAAGTTTTACAGCAGAAAAAAATAAAACCTACTGTATTTAACATAACTTTAAGTTCTCTAAACGTATTGCCGTCCCTACAAAAAATATTGGAGTACTACAAAGGAAAGAAATGTAGCTAAAACAAATAAATCAGTGGAATAGTTTTCAGTGCAAAACAGAGAGTTGCAAATCAGGGTTTAATGCTCACTGATGCAACAGAACTCTATTCTTGTACAAACTGATGAGATGGCTCCACTTCATGCATGGAAGACTAGTTGAGCATTGACTAGCCTATCAATATAGCCTTATATGCCACAAAGTGAATCGCATTTATATTCAACAAACTATCATGACATCAGCGTTTGTTAACGAGTTGCTAAAAATACATGGGCGATAACTGCCCGCTTGCACATAACGCTAATTAATTAAACATTAACGCTAGCGTTGCAGATCAGTGTGCTCACTGCTGCAACAGAACGTCATTCTTGTCAAATCTGACGAGACAGCTCAACTTCACTGACTAGCCAATCAATATAAATGAATCGCATTTACATTCAACAAACTATCATGACATCAGCGTTTGTTAACGAGTTGCTAAAAATACACAATGCCCGCTTGCGCATAACGTTACGGCGGCAATTAATTAAACGATCTAATGCTACAACTCACAGCCAGATGCATGGATTTGTCAGACTGAGGGATCTGATAACCGCTAACTTGCGGTAAGCTGAGCTGACCCACCTCTCAATTATTTCTCTTGTCTGTGGAAACCAGTCCGTGTTGTTTCTGTTTCTTTTCCTGCTTTTCATCATCTTCGCCATATGGTAATCCAGCATAGGAGTAGCTTGAGTGGCTAACTTCTTGTATACTATCCGCACCGCACGCCTGGCTCACAGTCACAACAAACACACCGGCTAAAGTGGGCGTAACGTTTCCTGCATGCCTCTACATGACAGCCAATCACCAGCCGTATTAGAGCGCGGCGTGCAAGCATGTCGCATGCTTATAGGCTCAATGACGCTGTTTTGTTTTGGTATCGAAAATTGGTATCGATTGACAAGGGAGGCTTCGATACCCCTTAGTATCGATGTTTCCATTTCGGTGCCAAGTAAGTATCGAAACTCGATACCCAGCCCTAGCTCCATGTACAAGTACCTCTCCGCTCAATGTACAAGTACCTCTCCGCTCAATGTACAAGTACCTCTCCGCTCCATGTACAAGTACCTCTCCGCTCCATGTACAAGTACCTCTCCGCTCCATGTACAAGTACCTCTCCGCTCCATGTACAAGTACATCTCTGCTCCATGTACAAGTACCTCTCCGCTCAATGTACAAGTACATCTCCGCTCCATGTACAAGTACCTCTCCGCTCCATGTACAAGTACATCTCCGCTCCATGTACAAGTACCTCTCCGCTCCATGTACAAGTACCTCTCCGCTCAATGTACAAGTACATCTCCGCTCCATGTACAAGTACATCTCTGCTCCATGTACAAGTACCTCTCCGCTCAATGTACAAGTACATCTCCGCTCCATGTACAAGTACCTCTCCGCTCCATGTACAAGTACCTCTCCGGTCCATGTACAAGTACCTCTCCGCTCCATGTACAAGTACCTCTCCGCTCCATGTACAAGTACCTCTCCGCTCAATGTCAAGTGTCGACAGTACCTCTCCGCTCCATGTACAAATACCTCTCCGCTCTCATGTACAAGTACCTCTCCGCTCCATGTACAAGTACCTCTCCGCTCAATGTCAAGTGTCGACAGTACCTCTCCGCTCCATGTACAAATACCTCTCCGCTCCATGTACAAGTACCTCTCCGCTCTCATGTACAAGTACCTCTCCGCTCCATGTACAAGTAGCTCTCCGCTCAATGTACAAGTGTCGACAGTACCTTTCCGCTCCATGTACAAATACCTCTCCGCTCTCATGTACAAGTACCTCTCCGCTCCATGTACAAGTACCTCTCCGCTCAATGTACAAATACCTCTCCGCTCCATGTATAAGTACCTCTCCGCTCTATGTACAAGTACCTCTCCGCTCCATGTACAAGTACCTCTCCGCTCAATGTACAAATACCTCTCCGCTCCATGTACAAGTAGCTCTCCGCTGAATGTACAAGTGTCGACAGTACCTCTCCGCTCAATGTACAAGTACCTCTCCGCTCAATGTACAAATACCTCTCCGCTCCATGTACAAGTACCTCTCCGCTCAATGTCAAGTATCGACAGTACCTCTCCGCTCCATGTACAAGTACCTCTCCGCTGAATGTACAAGTGTCGACAGTACCTCTCCGCTCAATGTACAAGTACCTCTCCGCTCCATGTACAAGTACCTCTCCGCTCTCATGTACAAGTACCTCTCCGCTCCATGTACAAGTACCTCTCCGCTCCATGTACCAGTACCTCTCCGCTCAATGTACAAGTACATCTCCGCTCAATGTACAAGTACATCTCCGCTCCATGTACCAGTACCTCTCCGCTCAATGTACAAGTACATCTCCGCTCCATGTACAAGTACCTCTCCGCTCAATGTACAAGTACCTCTCCGCTCAATGTACAAGTACATCTCCGCTCCATGTACCAGTACCTCTCCGCTCAATGTACAAGTACATCTGCGCTCCATGTAGGGCTGGGTAAAGTTCAAAATTTTTCGATATCGATACCGTTTCGATACTTGGATTTCGATACCGGTTCCTGAACGATACTTTTTTCGATACCAATTTTTAGAAAAATCCATTTTAACAAAAATAAAACTGCATTACACATTGAAATTATTTTACAAATCTTTAGTTTCCCCCCATCTTAAGTTTTACAGCAGAAAAAAATAAAACCTACTGTATTTAACATAACTTTAAGTTCTCTAAACGTATTGCCGTCCCTACAAAAAATATTGGAGTACTACAAAGGAAAGAAATGTAGCTAAAACAAATAAATCAGTGGAATAGTTTTCAGTGCAAAACAGAGAGTTGCAAATCAGGGTTTAATGCTCACTGATGCAACAGAACTCTATTCTTGTACAAACTGATGAGATGGCTCCACTTCATGCATGGAAGACTAGTTGAGCATTGACTAGCCTATCAATATAGCCTTATATGCCACAAAGTGAATCGCATTTATATTCAACAAACTATCATGACATCAGCGTTTGTTAACGAGTTGCTAAAAATACATGGGCGATAACTGCCCGCTTGCACATAACGCTAATTAATTAAACATTAACGCTAGCGTTGCAGATCAGTGTGCTCACTGCTGCAACAGAACGTCATTCTTGTCAAATCTGACGAGACAGCTCAACTTCACTGACTAGCCAATCAATATAAATGAATCGCATTTACATTCAACAAACTATCATGACATCAGCGTTTGTTAACGAGTTGCTAAAAATACACAATGCCCGCTTGCGCATAACGTTACGGCGGCAATTAATTAAACGATCTAATGCTACAACTCACAGCCAGATGCATGGATTTGTCAGACTGAGGGATCTGATAACCGCTAACTTGCGGTAAGCTGAGCTGACCCACCTCTCAATTATTTCTCTTGTCTGTGGAAACCAGTCCGTGTTGTTTCTGTTTCTTTTCCTGCTTTTCATCATCTTCGCCATATGGTAATCCAGCATAGGAGTAGCTTGAGTGGCTAACTTCTTGTATACTATCCGCACCGCACGCCTGGCTCACAGTCACAACAAACACACCGGCTAAAGTGGGCGTAACGTTTCCTGCATGCCTCTACATGACAGCCAATCACCAGCCGTATTAGAGCGCGGCGTGCAAGCATGTCGCATGCTTATAGGCTCAATGACGCTGTTTTGTTTTGGTATCGAAAATTGGTATCGATTGACAAGGGAGGCTTCGATACCCCTTAGTATCGATGTTTCCATTTCGGTGCCAAGTAAGTATCGAAACTCGATACCCAGCCCTAGCTCCATGTACAAGTACCTCTCCGCTCAATGTACAAGTACCTCTCCGCTCAATGTACAAGTACCTCTCCGCTCCATGTACAAGTACCTCTCCGCTCCATGTACAAGTACCTCTCCGCTCCATGTACAAGTACCTCTCCGCTCCATGTACAAGTACATCTCTGCTCCATGTACAAGTACCTCTCCGCTCAATGTACAAGTACATCTCCGCTCCATGTACAAGTACCTCTCCGCTCCATGTACAAGTACATCTCCGCTCCATGTACAAGTACCTCTCCGCTCCATGTACAAGTACCTCTCCGCTCAATGTACAAGTACATCTCCGCTCCATGTACAAGTACATCTCTGCTCCATGTACAAGTACCTCTCCGCTCAATGTACAAGTACATCTCCGCTCCATGTACAAGTACCTCTCCGCTCCATGTACAAGTACCTCTCCGGTCCATGTACAAGTACCTCTCCGCTCCATGTACAAGTACCTCTCCGCTCCATGTACAAGTACCTCTCCGCTCAATGTCAAGTGTCGACAGTACCTCTCCGCTCCATGTACAAATACCTCTCCGCTCTCATGTACAAGTACCTCTCCGCTCCATGTACAAGTACCTCTCCGCTCAATGTCAAGTGTCGACAGTACCTCTCCGCTCCATGTACAAATACCTCTCCGCTCCATGTACAAGTACCTCTCCGCTCTCATGTACAAGTACCTCTCCGCTCCATGTACAAGTAGCTCTCCGCTCAATGTACAAGTGTCGACAGTACCTTTCCGCTCCATGTACAAATACCTCTCCGCTCTCATGTACAAGTACCTCTCCGCTCCATGTACAAGTACCTCTCCGCTCAATGTACAAATACCTCTCCGCTCCATGTATAAGTACCTCTCCGCTCTATGTACAAGTACCTCTCCGCTCCATGTACAAGTACCTCTCCGCTCAATGTACAAATACCTCTCCGCTCCATGTACAAGTAGCTCTCCGCTGAATGTACAAGTGTCGACAGTACCTCTCCGCTCAATGTACAAGTACCTCTCCGCTCAATGTACAAATACCTCTCCGCTCCATGTACAAGTACCTCTCCGCTCAATGTCAAGTATCGACAGTACCTCTCCGCTCCATGTACAAGTACCTCTCCGCTGAATGTACAAGTGTCGACAGTACCTCTCCGCTCAATGTACAAGTACCTCTCCGCTCCATGTACAAGTACCTCTCCGCTCTCATGTACAAGTACCTCTGCGCTCCATGTACAAGTACCTCTCCGCTCAATGTACAAGTACCTCTCCGCTCAATGTACAAGTGTCGACAGTACCTCTCCGCTCCATGTACAAGTACCTCTCCGCTCAATGTACAAGTGTCGACAGTACCTCTACGCTCAATGTACAAGTGTCGACAGTACCTCTCCGCTCTCATGTACAAGTACCTCTCCGATCCATGTACAAGTACATCTCCGCTCCATGTACAAGTACATCTCCGCTCAATGTACAAGTACCTCTCCGCTCCATGTACAAGTACCTCTCCGCTCCATGTACAAGTACCTCTCCGCTCCATGTACAAGTACATCTCCGCTCCATGTACAAGTACCTCTCCGCTCAATGTACAAGTACCTCTCCGCTCCATGTACAAGTACCTCTCCGCTGAATGTACAAGTGTCGACAGTACCTCTCCGCTCAATGTACAAGTACCTCTCCGCTCCATGTACAAGTACCTCTCCGCTCTCATGTACAAGTACCTCTCCGCTCCATGTACAAGTACCTCTCCGCTCAATGTACAAGTACCTCTGCGCTCCATGTACAAGTACCTCTCCGCTCAATGTACAAGTACCTCTCCGCTCAATGTACAAGTGTCGACAGTACCTCTCCGCTCCATGTACAAGTACCTCTCCGCTCAATGTACAAGTGTCGACAGTACCTCTACGCTCAATGTACAAGTGTCGACAGTACCTCTCCGCTCTCATGTACAAGTACCTCTCCGATCCATGTACAAGTACATCTCCGCTCCATGTACAAGTACATCTCCGCTCAATGTACAAGTACCTCTCCGCTCCATGTACAAGTACCTCTCCGCTCCATGTACAAGTACCTCTCCGCTCCATGTACAAGTACCTCTCCGCTCCATGTACAAGTACCTCTCCGCTCAATGTACAAGTACCTCTCCGCTCCATGTACAAGTACCTCTCCGCTCCATGTACAAGTACCTCTCCGCTCCATGTACAAGTACCTCTCCGCTCCATGTACAAGTACCTCTCCGCTCCATGTACAAGTACCTCTCCGCTCAATGTACAAGTACCTCTCCGCTCCCTGTACAAGTACATCTCCGCTCCATGTACAAGTACCTCTCCGCTCCATGTACAAGTACCTCTCCGCTCAATGTACAAGTGTCGACAGTACCTCTCCGCTCCATGTACAAGTACCTCTCCGCTCCATGTACAAGTACCTCTCCGCTCAATGTACAAGTGTCGACAGTACCTCTCCGCTCCATCTACAAGTACCTCTCCGCTCAATGTACAAGTACCTCTCCGCTGAATGTACAAGTACCTCTCCGCTCCATGTACAAGTACCTCTCCGCTCCATGTACAAATACCTCTCCGCTCCATGTACAAGTACCTCTCCGCTCCATGTACAAGCACCTCTCCGCTACATGTACAAGTACCTCTCCGCTCCATGTACAAGTACCTCTCCGCTCCATGTACAAGTACCTCTCCGCTCAATGTACAAGTACCTCTCCGCTCCATGTACAAATACCTCTCCGCTCCATGTACAAATACCTCTCCGCTCCATGTACAAGTACCTCTCCGCTCCATGTACCAGTACCTCTCCGCTCAATGTACAAGTACATCTCTGCTCAATGTACAAGTACATCTCCGCTCCATGTACCAGTACCTCTCCGCTCAATGTACAAGTACATCTCCGCTCCATGTACAAGTACCTCTCCGCTCAATGTACAAGTACCTCTCCGCTCAATGTACAAGTACATCTCCGCTCCATGTACCAGTACCTCTCCGCTCAATGTACAAGTACATCTGCGCTCCATGTAGGGCTGGGTAAAGTTCAAAATTTTTCGATATCGATACCGTTTCGATACTTGGATTTCGATACCGGTTCCTGAACGATACTTTTTTCGATACCAATTTTTAGAAAAATCCATTTTAACAAAAATAAAACTGCATTACACATTGAAATTATTTTACAAATCTTTAGTTTCCCCCCATCTTAAGTTTTACAGCAGAAAAAAATAAAACCTACTGTATTTAACATAACTTTAAGTTCTCTAAACGTATTGCCGTCCCTACAAAAAATATTGGAGTACTACAAAGGAAAGAAATGTAGCTAAAACAAATAAATCAGTGGAATAGTTTTCAGTGCAAAACAGAGAGTTGCAAATCAGGGTTTAATGCTCACTGATGCAACAGAACTCTATTCTTGTACAAACTGATGAGATGGCTCCACTTCATGCATGGAAGACTAGTTGAGCATTGACTAGCCTATCAATATAGCCTTATATGCCACAAAGTGAATCGCATTTATATTCAACAAACTATCATGACATCAGCGTTTGTTAACGAGTTGCTAAAAATACATGGGCGATAACTGCCCGCTTGCACATAACGCTAATTAATTAAACATTAACGCTAGCGTTGCAGATCAGTGTGCTCACTGCTGCAACAGAACGTCATTCTTGTCAAATCTGACGAGACAGCTCAACTTCACTGACTAGCCAATCAATATAAATGAATCGCATTTACATTCAACAAACTATCATGACATCAGCGTTTGTTAACGAGTTGCTAAAAATACACAATGCCCGCTTGCGCATAACGTTACGGCGGCAATTAATTAAACGATCTAATGCTACAACTCACAGCCAGATGCATGGATTTGTCAGACTGAGGGATCTGATAACCGCTAACTTGCGGTAAGCTGAGCTGACCCACCTCTCAATTATTTCTCTTGTCTGTGGAAACCAGTCCGTGTTGTTTCTGTTTCTTTTCCTGCTTTTCATCATCTTCGCCATATGGTAATCCAGCATAGGAGTAGCTTGAGTGGCTAACTTCTTGTATACTATCCGCACCGCACGCCTGGCTCACAGTCACAACAAACACACCGGCTAAAGTGGGCGTAACGTTTCCTGCATGCCTCTACATGACAGCCAATCACCAGCCGTATTAGAGCGCGGCGTGCAAGCATGTCGCATGCTTATAGGCTCAATGACGCTGTTTTGTTTTGGTATCGAAAATTGGTATCGATTGACAAGGGAGGCTTCGATACCCCTTAGTATCGATGTTTCCATTTCGGTGCCAAGTAAGTATCGAAACTCGATACCCAGCCCTAGCTCCATGTACAAGTACCTCTCCGCTCCATGTACAAGTACATCTCCGCTCCATGTACAAGTACCTCTCCGCTCCATGTACAAGTACCTCTCCGGTCCATGTACAAGTACCTCTCCGCTCCATGTACAAGTACCTCTCCGCTCCATGTACAAGTACCTCTCCGCTCAATGTCAAGTGTCGACAGTACCTCTCCGCTCCATGTACAAATACCTCTCCGCTCTCATGTACAAGTACCTCTCCGCTCCATGTACAAGTACCTCTCCGCTCAATGTCAAGTGTCGACAGTACCTCTCCGCTCCATGTACAAATACCTCTCCGCTCCATGTACAAGTACCTCTCCGCTCTCATGTACAAGTACCTCTCCGCTCCATGTACAAGTAGCTCTCCGCTCAATGTACAAGTGTCGACAGTACCTTTCCGCTCCATGTACAAATACCTCTCCGCTCTCATGTACAAGTACCTCTCCGCTCCATGTACAAGTACCTCTCCGCTCAATGTACAAATACCTCTCCGCTCCATGTATAAGTACCTCTCCGCTCTATGTACAAGTACCTCTCCGCTCCATGTACAAGTACCTCTCCGCTCAATGTACAAATACCTCTCCGCTCCATGTACAAGTAGCTCTCCGCTGAATGTACAAGTGTCGACAGTACCTCTCCGCTCAATGTACAAGTACCTCTCCGCTCAATGTACAAATACCTCTCCGCTCCATGTACAAGTACCTCTCCGCTCAATGTCAAGTATCGACAGTACCTCTCCGCTCCATGTACAAGTACCTCTCCGCTGAATGTACAAGTGTCGACAGTACCTCTCCGCTCAATGTACAAGTACCTCTCCGCTCCATGTACAAGTACCTCTCCGCTCTCATGTACAAGTACCTCTCCGCTCCATGTACAAGTACCTCTCCGCTCAATGTACAAGTACCTCTCCGCTCAATGTACAAGTGTCGACAGTACCTCTCCGCTCCATGTACAAGTACCTCTCCGCTCAATGTACAAGTGTCGACAGTACCTCTACGCTCAATGTACAAGTGTCGACAGTACCTCTCCGCTCTCATGTACAAGTACCTCTCCGATCCATGTACAAGTACATCTCCGCTCCATGTACAAGTACATCTCCGCTCAATGTACAAGTACCTCTCCGCTCCATGTACAAGTACCTCTCCGCTCCATGTACAAGTACCTCTCCGCTCCATGTACAAGTACCTCTCCGCTCCATGTACAAGTACCTCTCCGCTCAATGTACAAGTACCTCTCCGCTCCATGTACAAGTACCTCTCCGCTCAATGTACAAGTACCTCTCCGCTCCATGTACAAGTACCTCTCCGCTCCATGTACAAGTACCTCTCCGCTCCATGTACAAGTACCTCTCCGCTCAATGTCAAGTATCGACAGTACCTCTCCGCTCCATGTACAAGTACCTCTCCGCTGAATGTACAAGTGTCGACAGTACCTCTCCGCTCAATGTACAAGTACCTCTCCGCTCCATGTACAAGTACCTCTCCGCTCTCATGTACAAGTACCTCTCCGCTCCATGTACAAGTACCTCTCCGCTCAATGTACAAGTACCTCTCCGCTCAATGTACAAGTGTCGACAGTACCTCTCCCCTTCATGTACAAGTACCTCTCCGCTCCATGTACAAGTACCTCTCCGCTCCATGTACAAGTACCTCTCCGCTCAATGTCAAGTATCGACAGTACCTCTCCGCTCCATGTACAAGTACCTCTCCGCTGAATGTACAAGTGTCGACAGTACCTCTCCGCTCAATGTACAAGTACCTCTCCGCTCCATGTACAAGTACCTCTCCGCTCTCATGTACAAGTACCTCTGCGCTCCATGTACAAGTACCTCTCCGCTCAATGTACAAGTACCTCTCCGCTCAATGTACAAGTGTCGACAGTACCTCTCCCCTTCATGTACAAGTACCTCTCCGCTCAATGTACAAGTGTCGACAGTACCTCTACGCTCAATGTACAAGTGTCGACAGTACCTCTCCGCTCTCATGTACAAGTACCTCTCCGATCCATGTACAAGTACATCTCCGCTCCATGTACAAGTACATCTCCGCTCAATGTACAAGTACCTCTCCGCTCCATGTACAAGTACCTCTCCGCTCCATGTACAAGTACCTCTCCGCTCCATGTACAAGTACCTCTCCGCTCCATGTACAAGTACCTCTCCGCTCAATGTACAAGTACCTCTCCGCTCCATGTACAAGTACCTCTCCGCTCCATGTACAAGTACCTCTCCGCTCCATGTACAAGTACCTCTCCGCTCAATGTACAAGTACCTCTCCGCTCCATGTACAAGTACCTCTCCGCTCCATGTACAAGTACCTCTCCGCTCCATGTACAAGTACCTCTCCGCTCAATGTACAAGTACCTCTCCGCTCCCTGTACAAGTACATCTCCGCTCCATGTACAAGTACCTCTCCGCTCCATGTACAAGTACCTCTCCGCTCAATGTACAAGTGTCGACAGTACCTCTCCGCTCCATGTACAAGTACCTCTCCGCTCCATGTACAAGTACCTCTCCGCTCAATGTACAAGTGTCGACAGTACCTCTCCGCTCCATCTACAAGTACCTCTCCGCTCAATGTACAAGTACCTCTCCGCTGAATGTACAAGTACCTCTCCGCTCCATGTACAAGTACCTCTCCGCTCCATGTACAAATACCTCTCCGCTCCATGTACAAGTACCTCTCCGCTCCATGTACAAGCACCTCTCCGCTACATGTACAAGTACCTCTCCGCTCCATGTACAAGTACCTCTCCGCTCCATGTACAAGTACCTCTCCGCTCAATGTACAAGTACCTCTCCGCTCCATGTACAAATACCTCTCCGCTCCATGTACAAATACCTCTCCGCTCCATGTACAAGTACCTCTCCGCTCCATGTACCAGTACCTCTCCGCTCAATGTACAAGTACATCTCCGCTCAATGTACAAGTACATCTCCGCTCAATGTACAAGTACGTCTCCGCTCAATGTACAAGTACCTCTCCGCTCAATGTACAAGTACCTCTCCGCTCCATGTACAAGTACCTCTCCGCTCAATGTACAAGTACATCTCCGCTCCATGTACCAGTACCTCTCCGCTCAATGTACAAGTACCTCTCCGCTCAATGTACAAGTACATCTCCGCTCCATGTACAAGTACGTCTCCGCTCAATGTATAAGTACCTCTCCGCTCCATGTACAAGTACCTCTCCGCTCCATGTACAAGTACATCTCCGCTCCATGTACAAGTACATCTCCGCTCCATGTACAAGTACCTCTCCGCTCCATGTACAAGTACCTCTCCGCTCCATGTACAAGTACATCTCCGCTCCATGTACAAGTACCTCTCCGCTCAATGTACAAGTACATCTCCGCTCCATGTACAAGTACATCTCCACTCCATGTACAAGTACCTCTCCGCTCAATGTACAAGTACATCTCCGCTCCATGTACCAGTACCTCTCCGCTCAATGTACAAGTACATCTCCACTCCATGTACAAGTACCTCTCCGCTCAATGTACAAGTACATCTCCGCTCCATGTACCAGTACCTCTCCGCTCAATGTACAAGTACATCTCCACTCCATGTACAAGTACCTCTCCGCTCAATGTACAAGTACATCTCCGCTCCATGTACCAGTACCTCTCCGCTCAATGTACAAGTACATCTCCGCTCCATGTACAAGTACCTCTCCGCTCAATGTACAAGTACCTCTCCGCTCAATGTACAAGTACATCTCCGCTCCATGTACCAGTACCTCTCCGCTCAATGTACAAGTACATCTGCGCTCCATGTAGGGCTGGGTATCGTTCAAAATTTTTCGATATCGATACCGTTTCGATACTTGGATTTCGATACCGGTTCCTGAACGATACTTTTTTCGATACCAATTTTTAGAAAAATCCATTTTAACAAAAATAAAACTGCATTACACATTGAAATTATTTTACAAATCTTTAGTTTCCCCCCATCTTAAGTTTTACAGCAGAAAAAAATAAAACCTACTGTATTTAACATAACTTTAAGTTCTCTAAACGTATTGCCGTCCCTACAAAAAATATTGGAGTACTACAAAGGAAAGAAATGTAGCTAAAACAAATAAATCAGTGGAATAGTTTTCAGTGCAAAACAGAGAGTTGCAAATCAGGGTTTAATGCTCACTGATGCAACAGAACTCTATTCTTGTACAAACTGATGAGATGGCTCCACTTCATGCATGGAAGACTAGTTGAGCATTGACTAGCCTATCAATATAGCCTTATATGCCACAAAGTGAATCGCATTTATATTCAACAAACTATCATGACATCAGCGTTTGTTAACGAGTTGCTAAAAATACATGGGCGATAACTGCCCGCTTGCACATAACGCTAATTAATTAAACATTAACGCTAGCGTTGCAGATCAGTGTGCTCACTGCTGCAACAGAACGTCATTCTTGTCAAATCTGACGAGACAGCTCAACTTCACTGACTAGCCAATCAATATAAATGAATCGCATTTACATTCAACAAACTATCATGACATCAGCGTTTGTTAACGAGTTGCTAAAAATACACAATGCCCGCTTGCGCATAACGTTACGGCGGCAATTAATTAAACGATCTAATGCTACAACTCACAGCCAGATGCATGGATTTGTCAGACTGAGGGATCTGATAACCGCTAACTTGCGGTAAGCTGAGCTGACCCACCTCTCAATTATTTCTCTTGTCTGTGGAAACCAGTCCGTGTTGTTTCTGTTTCTTTTCCTGCTTTTCATCATCTTCGCCATATGGTAATCCAGCATAGGAGTAGCTTGAGTGGCTAACTTCTTGTATACTATCCGCACCGCACGCCTGGCTCACAGTCACAACAAACACACCGGCTAAAGTGGGCGTAACGTTTCCTGCATGCCTCTACATGACAGCCAATCACCAGCCGTATTAGAGCGCGGCGTGCAAGCATGTCGCATGCTTATAGGCTCAATGACGCTGTTTTGTTTTGGTATCGAAAATTGGTATCGATTGACAAGGGAGGCTTCGATACCCCTTAGTATCGATGTTTCCATTTCGGTGCCAAGTAAGTATCGAAACTCGATACCCAGCCCTAGCTCCATGTACAAGTACCTCTCCGCTCAATGTACAAGTACCTCTCCGCTCAATGTACAAGTACCTCTCCGCTCCATGTACAAGTACCTCTCCGCTCCATGTACAAGTACCTCTCCGCTCCATGTACAAGTACCTCTCCGCTCCATGTACAAGTACATCTCTGCTCCATGTACAAGTACCTCTCCGCTCAATGTACAAGTACATCTCCGCTCCATGTACAAGTACCTCTCCGCTCCATGTACAAGTACATCTCCGCTCCATGTACAAGTACCTCTCCGCTCCATGTACAAGTACCTCTCCGCTCAATGTACAAGTACATCTCCGCTCCATGTACAAGTACATCTCTGCTCCATGTACAAGTACCTCTCCGCTCAATGTACAAGTACATCTCCGCTCCATGTACAAGTACCTCTCCGCTCCATGTACAAGTACCTCTCCGGTCCATGTACAAGTACCTCTCCGCTCCATGTACAAGTACCTCTCCGCTCCATGTACAAGTACCTCTCCGCTCAATGTCAAGTGTCGACAGTACCTCTCCGCTCCATGTACAAATACCTCTCCGCTCTCATGTACAAGTACCTCTCCGCTCCATGTACAAGTACCTCTCCGCTCAATGTCAAGTGTCGACAGTACCTCTCCGCTCCATGTACAAATACCTCTCCGCTCCATGTACAAGTACCTCTCCGCTCTCATGTACAAGTACCTCTCCGCTCCATGTACAAGTAGCTCTCCGCTCAATGTACAAGTGTCGACAGTACCTTTCCGCTCCATGTACAAATACCTCTCCGCTCTCATGTACAAGTACCTCTCCGCTCCATGTACAAGTACCTCTCCGCTCAATGTACAAATACCTCTCCGCTCCATGTATAAGTACCTCTCCGCTCTATGTACAAGTACCTCTCCGCTCCATGTACAAGTACCTCTCCGCTCAATGTACAAATACCTCTCCGCTCCATGTACAAGTAGCTCTCCGCTGAATGTACAAGTGTCGACAGTACCTCTCCGCTCAATGTACAAGTACCTCTCCGCTCAATGTACAAATACCTCTCCGCTCCATGTACAAGTACCTCTCCGCTCAATGTCAAGTATCGACAGTACCTCTCCGCTCCATGTACAAGTACCTCTCCGCTGAATGTACAAGTGTCGACAGTACCTCTCCGCTCAATGTACAAGTACCTCTCCGCTCCATGTACAAGTACCTCTCCGCTCTCATGTACAAGTACCTCTCCGCTCCATGTACAAGTACCTCTCCGCTCAATGTACAAGTACCTCTGCGCTCCATGTACAAGTACCTCTCCGCTCAATGTACAAGTACCTCTCCGCTCAATGTACAAGTGTCGACAGTACCTCTCCGCTCCATGTACAAGTACCTCTCCGCTCAATGTACAAGTGTCGACAGTACCTCTACGCTCAATGTACAAGTGTCGACAGTACCTCTCCGCTCTCATGTACAAGTACCTCTCCGATCCATGTACAAGTACATCTCCGCTCCATGTACAAGTACATCTCCGCTCAATGTACAAGTACCTCTCCGCTCCATGTACAAGTACCTCTCCGCTCCATGTACAAGTACCTCTCCGCTCCATGTACAAGTACCTCTCCGCTCCATGTACAAGTACCTCTCCGCTCAATGTACAAGTACCTCTCCGCTCCATGTACAAGTACCTCTCCGCTCAATGTACAAGTACCTCTCCGCTCCATGTACAAGTACCTCTCCGCTCCATGTACAAGTACCTCTCCGCTCAATGTCAAGTATCGACAGTACCTCTCCGCTCCATGTACAAGTACCTCTCCGCTGAATGTACAAGTGTCGACAGTACCTCTCCGCTCAATGTACAAGTACCTCTCCGCTCCATGTACAAGTACCTCTCCGCTCTCATGTACAAGTACCTCTCCGCTCCATGTACAAGTACCTCTCCGCTCAATGTACAAGTACCTCTGCGCTCCATGTACAAGTACCTCTCCGCTCAATGTACAAGTACCTCTCCGCTCAATGTACAAGTGTCGACAGTACCTCTCCGCTCCATGTACAAGTACCTCTCCGCTCAATGTACAAGTGTCGACAGTACCTCTACGCTCAATGTACAAGTGTCGACAGTACCTCTCCGCTCTCATGTACAAGTACCTCTCCGATCCATGTACAAGTACATCTCCGCTCCATGTACAAGTACATCTCCGCTCAATGTACAAGTACCTCTCCGCTCCATGTACAAGTACCTCTCCGCTCCATGTACAAGTACCTCTCCGCTCCATGTACAAGTACCTCTCCGCTCCATGTACAAGTACCTCTCCGCTCAATGTACAAGTACCTCTCCGCTCCATGTACAAGTACCTCTCCGCTCCATGTACAAGTACCTCTCCGCTCCATGTACAAGTACCTCTCCGCTCAATGTACAAGTACCTCTCCGCTCCATGTACAAGTACCTCTCCGCTCCATGTACAAGTACCTCTCCGCTCCATGTACAAGTACCTCTCCGCTCAATGTACAAGTACCTCTCCGCTCCCTGTACAAGTACATCTCCGCTCCATGTACAAGTACCTCTCCGCTCCATGTACAAGTACCTCTCCGCTCAATGTACAAGTGTCGACAGTACCTCTCCGCTCCATGTACAAGTACCTCTCCGCTCCATGTACAAGTACCTCTCCGCTCAATGTACAAGTGTCGACAGTACCTCTCCGCTCCATCTACAAGTACCTCTCCGCTCAATGTACAAGTACCTCTCCGCTGAATGTACAAGTACCTCTCCGCTCCATGTACAAGTACCTCTCCGCTCCATGTACAAATACCTCTCCGCTCCATGTACAAGTACCTCTCCGCTCCATGTACAAGCACCTCTCCGCTACATGTACAAGTACCTCTCCGCTCCATGTACAAGTACCTCTCCGCTCCATGTACAAGTACCTCTCCGCTCAATGTACAAGTACCTCTCCGCTCCATGTACAAATACCTCTCCGCTCCATGTACAAATACCTCTCCGCTCCATGTACAAGTACCTCTCCGCTCCATGTACCAGTACCTCTCCGCTCAATGTACAAGTACATCTCCACTCAATGTACAAGTACATCTCCGCTCAATGTACAAGTACGTCTCCGCTCAATGTACAAGTACCTCTCCGCTCAATGTACAAGTACCTCTCCGCTCCATGTACAAGTACCTCTCCGCTCAATGTACAAGTACATCTCCGCTCCATGTACCAGTACCTCTCCGCTCAATGTACAAGTACCTCTCCGCTCAATGTACAAGTACATCTCCGCTCCATGTACAAGTACGTCTCCGCTCAATGTATAAGTACCTCTCCGCTCCATGTACAAGTACCTCTCCGCTCCATGTACAAGTACATCTCCGCTCCATGTACAAGTACATCTCCGCTCCATGTACAAGTACCTCTCCGCTCCATGTACAAGTACCTCTCCGCTCCATGTACAAGTACATCTCCGCTCCATGTACAAGTACCTCTCCGCTCAATGTACAAGTACATCTCCGCTCCATGTACAAGTACATCTCCACTCCATGTACAAGTACCTCTCCGCTCAATGTACAAGTACATCTCCGCTCCATGTACCAGTACCTCTCCGCTCAATGTACAAGTACATCTCCACTCCATGTACAAGTACCTCTCCGCTCAATGTACAAGTACATCTCCGCTCCATGTACCAGTACCTCTCCGCTCAATGTACAAGTACATCTCCACTCCATGTACAAGTACCTCTCCGCTCAATGTACAAGTACATCTCCGCTCCATGTACCAGTACCTCTCCGCTCAATGTACAAGTACATCTCCGCTCCATGTACAAGTACCTCTCCGCTCAATGTACAAGTACCTCTCCGCTCAATGTACAAGTACATCTCCGCTCCATGTACCAGTACCTCTCCGCTCAATGTACAAGTACATCTGCGCTCCATGTAGGGCTGGGTATCGTTCAAAATTTTTCGATATCGATACCGTTTCGATACTTGGATTTCGATACCGGTTCCTGAACGATACTTTTTTCGATACCAATTTTTAGAAAAATCCATTTTAACAAAAATAAAACTGCATTACACATTGAAATTATTTTACAAATCTTTAGTTTCCCCCCATCTTAAGTTTTACAGCAGAAAAAAATAAAACCTACTGTATTTAACATAACTTTAAGTTCTCTAAACGTATTGCCGTCCCTACAAAAAATATTGGAGTACTACAAAGGAAAGAAATGTAGCTAAAACAAATAAATCAGTGGAATAGTTTTCAGTGCAAAACAGAGAGTTGCAAATCAGGGTTTAATGCTCACTGATGCAACAGAACTCTATTCTTGTACAAACTGATGAGATGGCTCCACTTCATGCATGGAAGACTAGTTGAGCATTGACTAGCCTATCAATATAGCCTTATATGCCACAAAGTGAATCGCATTTATATTCAACAAACTATCATGACATCAGCGTTTGTTAACGAGTTGCTAAAAATACATGGGCGATAACTGCCCGCTTGCACATAACGCTAATTAATTAAACATTAACGCTAGCGTTGCAGATCAGTGTGCTCACTGCTGCAACAGAACGTCATTCTTGTCAAATCTGACGAGACAGCTCAACTTCACTGACTAGCCAATCAATATAAATGAATCGCATTTACATTCAACAAACTATCATGACATCAGCGTTTGTTAACGAGTTGCTAAAAATACACAATGCCCGCTTGCGCATAACGTTACGGCAGCAATTAATTAAACGATCTAATGCTACAACTCACAGCCAGATGCATGGATTTGTCAGACTGAGGGATCTGATAACCGCTAACTTGCGGTAAGCTGAGCTGACCCACCTCTCAATTATTTCTCTTGTCTGTGGAAACCAGTCCGTGTTGTTTCTGTTTCTTTTCCTGCTTTTCATCATCTTCGCCATATGGTAATCCAGGATAGGAGTAGCTTGAGTGGCTAACTTCTTGTATACTATCCGCACCGCACGCCTGGCTCACAGTCACAACAAACACACCGGCTAAAGTGGGCGTAACGTTTCCTGCATGCCTCTACATGACAGCCAATCACCAGCCGTATTAGAGCGCGGCGTGCAAGCATGTCGCATGCTTATAGGCTCAATGACGCTGTTTTGTTTTGGTATCGAAAATTGGTATCGATTGACAAGGGAGGCTTCGATACCCCTTAGTATCGATGTTTCCATTTCGGTGCCAAGTAAGTATCGAAACTCGATACCCAGCCCTAGCTCCATGTACAAGTACCTCTCCGCTCAATGTACAAGTACCTCTCCGCTCAATGTACAAGTACCTCTCCGCTCCATGTACAAGTACCTCTCCGCTCCATGTACAAGTACCTCTCCGCTCCATGTACAAGTACCTCTCCGCTCCATGTACAAGTACATCTCTGCTCCATGTACAAGTACCTCTCCGCTCAATGTACAAGTACATCTCCGCTCCATGTACAAGTACCTCTCTGCTCCATGTACAAGTACATCTCCGCTCCATGTACAAGTACCTCTCCGCTCCATGTACAAGTACCTCTCCGCTCAATGTACAAGTACATCTCCGCTCCATGTACAAGTACCTCTCCGCTCCATGTACAAGTACATCTCCGCTCCATGTACAAGTACCTCTCCGCTCAATGTACAAGTACATCTCCGCTCCATGTACAAGTACATCTCCACTCCATGTACAAGTACCTCTCCGCTCAATGTACAAGTACATCTCCGCTCCATGTACCAGTACCTCTCCGCTCAATGTACAAGTACATCTCCACTCCATGTACAAGTACCTCTCCGCTCAATGTACAAGTACATCTCCGCTCCATGTACCAGTACCTCTCCGCTCAATGTACAAGTACATCTCCACTCCATGTACAAGTACCTCTCCGCTCAATGTACAAGTACATCTCCGCTCCATGTACCAGTACCTCTCCGCTCAATGTACAAGTACATCTCCGCTCCATGTACAAGTACCTCTCCGTTCAATGTACAAGTACCTCTCCGCTCAATGTACAAGTACATCTCCGCTCCATGTACCAGTACCTCTCCGCTCAATGTACAAGTACATCTCCACTCCATGTACAAGTACCTCTCCGCTCAATGTACAAGTACATCTCCGCTCCATGTACCAGTACCTCTCCGCTCAATGTACAAGTACATCTCCGCTCCATGTACAAGTACCTCTCCGCTCAATGTACAAGTACCTCTCCGCTCAATGTACAAGTACATCTCCGCTCCATGTACCAGTACCTCTCCGCTCAATGTACAAGTACATCTGCGCTCCATGTACAAGTACCTCTCCGCTCAATGTACAAGTACATCTCCGCTCCATGTACCAGTACCTCTCCGCTCCATGTACAAGTACATCTCCGCTCCATGTACAAGTACCTCTCCGCTCAATGTACAAGTACATCTCCGCTCCATGTACAAGTACATCTCCACTCCATGTACAAGTACCTCTCCGCTCAATGTACAAGTACATCTCCGCTCCATGTACCAGTACCTCTCCGCTCAATGTACAAGTACATCTCCACTCCATGTACAAGTACCTCTCCGCTCAATGTACAAGTACATCTCCGCTCCATGTACCAGTACCTCTCCGCTCAATGTACAAGTACATCTCCACTCCATGTACAAGTACCTCTCCGCTCAATGTACAAGTACATCTCCGCTCCATGTACCAGTACCTCTCCGCTCAATGTACAAGTACATCTCCGCTCCATGTACAAGTACCTCTCCGTTCAATGTACAAGTACCTCTCCGCTCAATGTACAAGTACATCTCCGCTCCATGTACCAGTACCTCTCCGCTCAATGTACAAGTACATCTCCACTCCATGTACAAGTACCTCTCCGCTCAATGTACAAGTACATCTCCGCTCCATGTACCAGTACCTCTCCGCTCAATGTACAAGTACATCTCCGCTCCATGTACAAGTACCTCTCCGCTCAATGTACAAGTACCTCTCCGCTCAATGTACAAGTACATCTCCGCTCCATGTACCAGTACCTCTCCGCTCAATGTACAAGTACATCTGCGCTCCATGTAGGGCTGGGTATCGTTCAAAATTTTTCGATATCGATACCGTTTCGATACTTGGATTTCGATACCGGTTCCTGAACGATACTTTTTTCGATACCAATTTTTAGAAAAATCCATTTTAACAAAAATAAAACTGCATTACACATTGAAATTATTTTACAAATCTTTAGTTTCCCCCCATCTTAAGTTTTACAGCAGAAAAAAATAAAACCTACTGTATTTAACATAACTTTAAGTTCTCTAAACGTATTGCCGTCCCTACAAAAAATATTGGAGTACTACAAAGGAAAGAAATGTAGCTAAAACAAATAAATCAGTGGAATAGTTTTCAGTGCAAAACAGAGAGTTGCAAATCAGGGTTTAATGCTCACTGATGCAACAGAACTCTATTCTTGTACAAACTGATGAGATGGCTCCACTTCATGCATGGAAGACTAGTTGAGCATTGACTAGCCTATCAATATAGCCTTATATGCCACAAAGTGAATCGCATTTATATTCAACAAACTATCATGACATCAGCGTTTGTTAACGAGTTGCTAAAAATACATGGGCGATAACTGCCCGCTTGCACATAACGCTAATTAATTAAACATTAACGCTAGCGTTGCAGATCAGTGTGCTCACTGCTGCAACAGAACGTCATTCTTGTCAAATCTGACGAGACAGCTCAACTTCACTGACTAGCCAATCAATATAAATGAATCGCATTTACATTCAACAAACTATCATGACATCAGCGTTTGTTAACGAGTTGCTAAAAATACACAATGCCCGCTTGCGCATAACGTTACGGCAGCAATTCATTAAACGATCTAATGCTACAACTCACAGCCAGATGCATGGATTTGTCAGACTGAGGGATCTGATAACCGCTAACTTGCGGTAAGCTGAGCTGACCCACCTCTCAATTATTTCTCTTGTCTGTGGAAACCAGTCCGTGTTGTTTCTGTTTCTTTTCCTGCTTTTCATCATCTTCGCCATATGGTAATCCAGGATAGGAGTAGCTTGAGTGGCTAACTTCTTGTATACTATCCGCACCGCACGCCTGGCTCACAGTCACAACAAACACACCGGCTAAAGTGGGCGTAACGTTTCCTGCATGCCTCTACATGACAGCCAATCACCAGCCGTATTAGAGCGCGGCGTGCAAGCATGTCGCATGCTTATAGGCTCAATGACGCTGTTTTGTTTTGGTATCGAAAATTGGTATCGATTGACAAGGGAGGCTTCGATACCCCTTAGTATCGATGTTTCCATTTCGGTGCCAAGTAAGTATCGAAACTCGATACCCAGCCCTAGCTCCATGTACAAGTACCTCTCCGCTCAATGTACAAGTACCTCTCCGCTCAATGTACAAGTACCTCTCCGCTCCATGTACAAGTACCTCTCCGCTCCATGTACAAGTACCTCTCCGCTCCATGTACAAGTACCTCTCCGCTCCATGTACAAGTACATCTCTGCTCCATGTACAAGTACCTCTCCGCTCAATGTACAAGTACATCTCCGCTCCATGTACAAGTACCTCTCTGCTCCATGTACAAGTACATCTCCGCTCCATGTACAAGTACCTCTCCGCTCCATGTACAAGTACCTCTCCGCTCAATGTACAAGTACATCTCCGCTCCATGTACAAGTACCTCTCCGCTCCATGTACAAGTACATCTCCGCTCCATGTACAAGTACCTCTCCGCTCAATGTACAAGTACATCTCCGCTCCATGTACAAGTACATCTCCACTCCATGTACAAGTACCTCTCCGCTCAATGTACAAGTACATCTCCGCTCCATGTACCAGTACCTCTCCGCTCAATGTACAAGTACATCTCCACTCCATGTACAAGTACCTCTCCGCTCAATGTACAAGTACATCTCCGCTCCATGTACCAGTACCTCTCCGCTCAATGTACAAGTACATCTCCACTCCATGTACAAGTACCTCTCCGCTCAATGTACAAGTACATCTCCGCTCCATGTACCAGTACCTCTCCGCTCAATGTACAAGTACATCTCCGCTCCATGTACAAGTACCTCTCCGTTCAATGTACAAGTACCTCTCCGCTCAATGTACAAGTACATCTCCGCTCCATGTACCAGTACCTCTCCGCTCAATGTACAAGTACATCTCCACTCCATGTACAAGTACCTCTCCGCTCAATGTACAAGTACATCTCCGCTCCATGTACCAGTACCTCTCCGCTCAATGTACAAGTACATCTCCGCTCCATGTACAAGTACCTCTCCGCTCAATGTACAAGTACCTCTCCGCTCAATGTACAAGTACATCTCCGCTCCATGTACCAGTACCTCTCCGCTCAATGTACAAGTACATCTGCGCTCCATGTAGGGCTGGGTATCGTTCAAAATTTTTCGATATCGATACCGTTTCGATACTTGGATTTCGATACCGGTTCCTGAACGATACTTTTTTCGATACCAATTTTTAGAAAAATCCATTTTAACAAAAATAAAACTGCATTACACATTGAAATTATTTTACAAATCTTTAGTTTCCCCCCATCTTAAGTTTTACAGCAGAAAAAAATAAAACCTACTGTATTTAACATAACTTTAAGTTCTCTAAACGTATTGCCGTCCCTACAAAAAATATTGGAGTACTACAAAGGAAAGAAATGTAGCTAAAACAAATAAATCAGTGGAATAGTTTTCAGTGCAAAACAGAGAGTTGGAAATCAGGGTTTAATGCTCACTGATGCAACAGAACTCTATTCTTGTACAAACTGATGAGATGGCTCCACTTCATGCATGGAAGACTAGTTGAGCATTGACTAGCCTATCAATATAGCCTTATATGCCACAAAGTGAATCGCATTTATATTCAACAAACTATCATGACATCAGCGTTTGTTAACGAGTTGCTAAAAATACATGGGCGATAACTGCCCGCTTGCACATAACGCTAATTAATTAAACATTAACGCTAGCGTTGCAGATCAGTGTGCTCACTGCTGCAACAGAACGTCATTCTTGTCAAATCTGATGAGACAGCTCAACTTCACTGACTAGCCAATCAATATAAATGAATCGCATTTACATTCAACAAACTATCATGACATCAGCGTTTGTTAACGAGTTGCTAAAAATACACAATGCCCGCTTGCGCATAACGTTACGGCAGCAATTAATTAAACGATCTAATGCTACAACTCACAGCCAGATGCATGGATTTGTCAGACTGAGGGATCTGATAACCGCTAACTTGCGGTAAGCTGAGCTGACCCACCTCTCAATTATTTCTCTTGTCTGTGGAAACCAGTCCGTGTTGTTTCTGTTTCTTTTCCTGCTTTTCATCATCTTCGCCATATGGTAATCCAGGATAGGAGTAGCTTGAGTGGCTAACTTCTTGTATACTATCCGCACCGCACGCCTGGCTCACAGTCACAACAAACACACCGGCTAAAGTGGGCGTAACGTTTCCTGCATGCCTCTACATGACAGCCAATCACCAGCCGTATTAGAGCGCGGCGTGCAAGCATGTCGCATGCTTATAGGCTCAATGACGCTGTTTTGTTTTGGTATCGAAAATTGGTATCGATTGACAAGGGAGGCTTCGATACCCCTTAGTATCGATGTTTCCATTTCGGTGCCAAGTAAGTATCGAAACTCGATACCCAGCCCTAGCTCCATGTACAAGTACCTCTCCGCTCAATGTACAAGTACCTCTCCGCTCAATGTACAAGTACCTCTCCGCTCCATGTACAAGTACCTCTCCGCTCCATGTACAAGTACCTCTCCGCTCCATGTACAAGTACCTCTCCGCTCCATGTACAAGTACATCTCTGCTCCATGTACAAGTACCTCTCCGCTCAATGTACAAGTACATCTCCGCTCCATGTACAAGTACCTCTCTGCTCCATGTACAAGTACATCTCCGCTCCATGTACAAGTACCTCTCCGCTCCATGTACAAGTACCTCTCCGCTCAATGTACAAGTACATCTCCGCTCCATGTACAAGTACCTCTCCGCTCCATGTACAAGTACATCTCCGCTCCATGTACAAGTACCTCTCCGCTCAATGTACAAGTACATCTCCGCTCCATGTACAAGTACATCTCCACTCCATGTACAAGTACCTCTCCGCTCAATGTACAAGTACATCTCCGCTCCATGTACCAGTACCTCTCCGCTCAATGTACAAGTACATCTCCACTCCATGTACAAGTACCTCTCCGCTCAATGTACAAGTACATCTCCGCTCCATGTACCAGTACCTCTCCGCTCAATGTACAAGTACATCTCCACTCCATGTACAAGTACCTCTCCGCTCAATGTACAAGTACATCTCCGCTCCATGTACCAGTACCTCTCCGCTCAATGTACAAGTACATCTCCGCTCCATGTACAAGTACCTCTCCGTTCAATGTACAAGTACCTCTCCGCTCAATGTACAAGTACATCTCCGCTCCATGTACCAGTACCTCTCCGCTCAATGTACAAGTACATCTGCGCTCCATGTAGGGCTGGGTATCGTTCAAAATTTTTCGATATCGATACCGTTTCGATACTTGGATTTCGATACCGGTTCCTGAACGATACTTTTTTCGATACCAATTTTTAGAAAAATCCATTTTAACAAAAATAAAACTGCATTACACATTGAAATTATTTTACAAATCTTTAGTTTCCCCCCATCTTAAGTTTTACAGCAGAAAAAAATAAAACCTACTGTATTTAACATAACTTTAAGTTCTCTAAACGTATTGCCGTCCCTACAAAAAATATTGGAGTACTACAAAGGAAAGAAATGTAGCTAAAACAAATAAATCAGTGGAATAGTTTTCAGTGCAAAACAGAGAGTTGCAAATCAGGGTTTAATGCTCACTGATGCAACAGAACTCTATTCTTGTACAAACTGATGAGATGGCTCCACTTCATGCATGGAAGACTAGTTGAGCATTGACTAGCCTATCAATATAGCCTTATATGCCACAAAGTGAATCGCATTTATATTCAACAAACTATCATGACATCAGCGTTTGTTAACGAGTTGCTAAAAATACATGGGCGATAACTGCCCGCTTGCACATAACGCTAATTAATTAAACATTAACGCTAGCGTTGCAGATCAGTGTGCTCACTGCTGCAACAGAACGTCATTCTTGTCAAATCTGACGAGACAGCTCAACTTCACTGACTAGCCAATCAATATAAATGAATCGCATTTACATTCAACAAACTATCATGACATCAGCGTTTGTTAACGAGTTGCTAAAAATACACAATGCCCGCTTGCGCATAACGTTACGGCGGCAATTAATTAAACGATCTAATGCTACAACTCACAGCCAGATGCATGGATTTGTCAGACTGAGGGATCTGATAACCGCTAACTTGCGGTAAGCTGAGCTGACCCACCTCTCAATTATTTCTCTTGTCTGTGGAAACCAGTCCGTGTTGTTTCTGTTTCTTTTCCTGCTTTTCATCATCTTCGCCATATGGTAATCCAGGATAGGAGTAGCTTGAGTGGCTAACTTCTTGTATACTATCCGCACCGCACGCCTGGCTCACAGTCACAACAAACACACCGGCTAAAGTGGGCGTAACGTTTCCTGCATGCCTCTACATGACAGCCAATCACCAGCCGTATTAGAGCGCGGCGTGCAAGCATGTCGCATGCTTATAGGCTCAATGACGCTGTTTTGTTTTGGTATCGAAAATTGGTATCGATTGACAAGGGAGGCTTCGATACCCCTTAGTATCGATGTTTCCATTTCGGTGCCAAGTAAGTATCGAAACTCGATACCCAGCCCTAGCTCCATGTACAAGTACCTCTCCGCTCAATGTACAAGTACCTCTCCGCTCAATGTACAAGTACCTCTCCGCTCCATGTACAAGTACCTCTCCGCTCCATGTACAAGTACCTCTCCGCTCCATGTACAAGTACCTCTCCGCTCCATGTACAAGTACATCTCCGCTCCATGTACAAGTACATCTCCACTCCATGTACAAGTACCTCTCCGCTCAATGTACAAGTACATCTCCGCTCCATGTACCAGTACCTCTCCGCTCAATGTACAAGTACATCTCCACTCCATGTACAAGTACCTCTCCGCTCAATGTACAAGTACATCTCCGCTCCATGTACCAGTACCTCTCCGCTCAATGTACAAGTACATCTCCACTCCATGTACAAGTACCTCTCCGCTCAATGTACAAGTACATCTCCGCTCCATGTACCAGTACCTCTCCGCTCCATGTACAAGTACCTCTCCGCTCCATGTACAAGTACCTCTCCGCTCCATGTACAAGTACATCTCTGCTCCATGTACAAGTACCTCTCCGCTCAATGTACAAGTACATCTCCGCTCCATGTACAAGTACCTCTCCGCTCCATGTACAAGTACATCTCCGCTCCATGTACAAGTACCTCTCCGCTCCATGTACAAGTACCTCTCCGCTCAATGTACAAGTACATCTCCGCTCCATGTACAAGTACCTCTCCGCTCCATGTACAAGTACATCTCCGCTCCATGTACAAGTACCTCTCCGCTCAATGTACAAGTACATCTCCGCTCCATGTACAAGTACATCTCCACTCCATGTACAAGTACCTCTCCGCTCAATGTACAAGTACATCTCCGCTCCATGTACCAGTACCTCTCCGCTCAATGTACAAGTACATCTCCACTCCATGTACAAGTACCTCTCCGCTCAATGTACAAGTACATCTCCGCTCCATGTACCAGTACCTCTCCGCTCAATGTACAAGTACATCTCCACTCCATGTACAAGTACCTCTCCGCTCAATGTACAAGTACATCTGCGCTCCATGTAGGGCTGGGTATCGTTCAAAATTTTTCGATATCGATACCGTTTCGATACTTGGATTTCGATACCGGTTCCTGAACGATACTTTTTTCGATACCAATTTTTAGAAAAATCCATTTTAACAAAAATAAAACTGCATTACACATTGAAATTATTTTACAAATCTTTAGTTTCCCCCCATCTTAAGTTTTACAGCAGAAAAAAATAAAACCTACTGTATTTAACATAACTTTAAGTTCTCTAAACGTATTGCCGTCCCTACAAAAAATATTGGAGTACTACAAAGGAAAGAAATGTAGCTAAAACAAATAAATCAGTGGAATAGTTTTCAGTGCAAAACAGAGAGTTGCAAATCAGGGTTTAATGCTCACTGATGCAACAGAACTCTATTCTTGTACAAACTGATGAGATGGCTCCACTTCATGCATGGAAGACTAGTTGAGCATTGACTAGCCTATCAATATAGCCTTATATGCCACAAAGTGAATCGCATTTATATTCAACAAACTATCATGACATCAGCGTTTGTTAACGAGTTGCTAAAAATACATGGGCGATAACTGCCCGCTTGCACATAACGCTAATTAATTAAACATTAACGCTAGCGTTGCAGATCAGTGTGCTCACTGCTGCAACAGAACGTCATTCTTGTCAAATCTGACGAGACAGCTCAACTTCACTGACTAGCCAATCAATATAAATGAATCGCATTTACATTCAACAAACTATCATGACATCAGCGTTTGTTAACGAGTTGCTAAAAATACACAATGCCCGCTTGCGCATAACGTTACGGCGGCAATTAATTAAACGATCTAATGCTACAACTCACAGCCAGATGCATGGATTTGTCAGACTGAGGGATCTGATAACCGCTAACTTGCGGTAAGCTGAGCTGACCCACCTCTCAATTATTTCTCTTGTCTGTGGAAACCAGTCCGTGTTGTTTCTGTTTCTTTTCCTGCTTTTCATCATCTTCGCCATATGGTAATCCAGCATAGGAGTAGCTTGAGTGGCTAACTTCTTGTATACTATCCGCACCGCACGCCTGGCTCACAGTCACAACAAACACACCGGCTAAAGTGGGCGTAACGTTTCCTGCATGCCTCTACATGACAGCCAATCACCAGCCGTATTAGAGCGCGGCGTGCAAGCATGTCGCATGCTTATAGGCTCAATGACGCTGTTTTGTTTTGGTATCGAAAATTGGTATCGATTGACAAGGGAGGCTTCGATACCCCTTAGTATCGATGTTTCCATTTCGGTGCCAAGTAAGTATCGAAACTCGATACCCAGCCCTAGCTCCATGTACAAGTACCTCTCCGCTCAATGTACAAGTACCTCTCCGCTCAATGTACAAGTACCTCTCCGCTCCATGTACAAGTACCTCTCCGCTCCATGTACAAGTACCTCTCCGCTCCATGTACAAGTACCTCTCCGCTCCATGTACAAGTACATCTCTGCTCCATGTACAAGTACCTCTCCGCTCAATGTACAAGTACATCTCCGCTCCATGTACAAGTACCTCTCCGCTCCATGTACAAGTACATCTCCGCTCCATGTACAAGTACCTCTCCGCTCCATGTACAAGTACCTCTCCGCTCAATGTACAAGTACATCTCCGCTCCATGTACAAGTACCTCTCCGCTCCATGTACAAGTACATCTCCGCTCCATGTACAAGTACCTCTCCGCTCAATGTACAAGTACATCTCCGCTCCATGTACAAGTACATCTCCACTCCATGTACAAGTACCTCTCCGCTCAATGTACAAGTACATCTCCGCTCCATGTACCAGTACCTCTCCGCTCAATGTACAAGTACATCTCCACTCCATGTACAAGTACCTCTCCGCTCAATGTACAAGTACATCTCCGCTCCATGTACCAGTACCTCTCCGCTCAATGTACAAGTACATCTCCACTCCATGTACAAGTACCTCTCCGCTCAATGTACAAGTACATCTCCGCTCCATGTACCAGTACCTCTCCGCTCAATGTACAAGTACATCTCCACTCCATGTACAAGTACCTCTCCGCTCAATGTACAAGTACATCTCCGCTCCATGTACCAGTACCTCTCCGCTCAATGTACAAGTACATCTCCACTCCATGTACAAGTACCTCTCTGCTCCATGTACAAGTACCTCTCCGCTCAATGTACAAGTACATCTCCGCTCCATGTACAAGTACCTCTCCGCTCCATGTACAAGTACATCTCCGCTCCATGTACAAGTACCTCTCCGCTCCATGTACAAGTACCTCTCCGCTCAATGTACAAGTACATCTCCGCTCCATGTACAAGTACCTCTCCGCTCCATGTACAAGTACATCTCCGCTCCATGTACAAGTACCTCTCCGCTCAATGTACAAGTACATCTCCGCTCCATGTACAAGTACATCTCCACTCCATGTACAAGTACCTCTCCGCTCAATGTACAAGTACATCTCCGCTCCATGTACCAGTACCTCTCCGCTCAATGTACAAGTACATCTCCACTCCATGTACAAGTACCTCTCCGCTCAATGTACAAGTACATCTCCGCTCCATGTACCAGTACCTCTCCGCTCAATGTACAAGTACATCTCCACTCCATGTACAAGTACCTCTCCGCTCAATGTACAAGTACATCTGCGCTCCATGTAGGGCTGGGTATCGTTCAAAATTTTTCGATATCGATACCGTTTCGATACTTGGATTTCGATACCGGTTCCTGAACGATACTTTTTTCGATACCAATTTTTAGAAAAATCCATTTTAACAAAAATAAAACTGCATTACACATTGAAATTATTTTACAAATCTTTAGTTTCCCCCCATCTTAAGTTTTACAGCAGAAAAAAATAAAACCTACTGTATTTAACATAACTTTAAGTTCTCTAAACGTATTGCCGTCCCTACAAAAAATATTGGAGTACTACAAAGGAAAGAAATGTAGCTAAAACAAATAAATCAGTGGAATAGTTTTCAGTGCAAAACAGAGAGTTGCTAATCAGGGTTTAATGCTCACTGATGCAACAGAACTCTATTCTTGTACAAACTGATGAGATGGCTCCACTTCATGCATGGAAGACTAGTTGAGCATTGACTAGCCTATCAATATAGCCTTATATGCCACAAAGTGAATCGCATTTATATTCAACAAACTATCATGACATCAGCGTTTGTTAACGAGTTGCTAAAAATACATGGGCGATAACTGCCCGCTTGCACATAACGCTAATTAATTAAACATTAACGCTAGCGTTGCAGATCAGTGTGCTCACTGCTGCAACAGAACGTCATTCTTGTCAAATCTGACGAGACAGCTCAACTTCACTGACTAGCCAATCAATATAAATGAATCGCATTTACATTCAACAAACTATCATGACATCAGCGTTTGTTAACGAGTTGCTAAAAATACACAATGCCCGCTTGCGCATAACGTTACGGCGGCAATTAATTAAACGATCTAATGCTACAACTCACAGCCAGATGCATGGATTTGTCAGACTGAGGGATCTGATAACCGCTAACTTGCGGTAAGCTGAGCTGACCCACCTCTCAATTATTTCTCTTGTCTGTGGAAACCAGTCCGTGTTGTTTCTGTTTCTTTTCCTGCTTTTCATCATCTTCGCCATATGGTAATCCAGCATAGGAGTAGCTTGAGTGGCTAACTTCTTGTATACTATCCGCACCGCACGCCTGGCTCACAGTCACAACAAACACACCGGCTAAAGTGGGCGTAACGTTTCCTGCATGCCTCTACATGACAGCCAATCACCAGCCGTATTAGAGCGCGGCGTGCAAGCATGTCGCATGCTTATAGGCTCAATGACGCTGTTTTGTTTTGGTATCGAAAATTGGTATCGATTGACAAGGGAGGCTTCGATACCCCTTAGTATCGATGTTTCCATTTCGGTGCCAAGTAAGTATCGAAACTCGATACCCAGCCCTAGCTCCATGTACAAGTACCTCTCCGCTCAATGTACAAGTACCTCTCCGCTCAATGTACAAGTACCTCTCCGCTCCATGTACAAGTACCTCTCCGCTCCATGTACAAGTACCTCTCCGCTCCATGTACAAGTACCTCTCCGCTCCATGTACAAGTACATCTCTGCTCCATGTACAAGTACCTCTCCGCTCAATGTACAAGTACATCTCCGCTCCATGTACAAGTACCTCTCCGCTCCATGTACAAGTACATCTCCGCTCCATGTACAAGTACCTCTCCGCTCCATGTACAAGTACCTCTCCGCTCAATGTACAAGTACATCTCCGCTCCATGTACAAGTACATCTCTGCTCCATGTACAAGTACCTCTCCGCTCAATGTACAAGTACATCTCCGCTCCATGTACAAGTACCTCTCCGCTCCATGTACAAGTACCTCTCCGGTCCATGTACAAGTACCTCTCCGCTCCATGTACAAGTACCTCTCCGCTCCATGTACAAGTACCTCTCCGCTCAATGTCAAGTGTCGACAGTACCTCTCCGCTCCATGTACAAATACCTCTCCGCTCTCATGTACAAGTACCTCTCCGCTCCATGTACAAGTACCTCTCCGCTCAATGTCAAGTGTCGACAGTACCTCTCCGCTCCATGTACAAATACCTCTCCGCTCCATGTACAAGTACCTCTCCGCTCTCATGTACAAGTACCTCTCCGCTCCATGTACAAGTAGCTCTCCGCTCAATGTACAAGTGTCGACAGTACCTTTCCGCTCCATGTACAAATACCTCTCCGCTCTCATGTACAAGTACCTCTCCGCTCCATGTACAAGTACCTCTCCGCTCAATGTACAAATACCTCTCCGCTCCATGTATAAGTACCTCTCCGCTCTATGTACAAGTACCTCTCCGCTCCATGTACAAGTACCTCTCCGCTCAATGTACAAATACCTCTCCGCTCCATGTACAAGTACCTCTCCGCTCAATGTACAAGTGTCGACAGTACCTCTCCGCTCAATGTACAAGTACCTCTCCGCTCAATGTACAAATACCTCTCCGCTCCATGTACAAGTACCTCTCCGCTCAATGTCAAGTATCGACAGTACCTCTCCGCTCCATGTACAAGTACCTCTCCGCTGAATGTACAAGTGTCGACAGTACCTCTCCGCTCAATGTACAAGTACCTCTCCGCTCCATGTACAAGTACCTCTCCGCTCTCATGTACAAGTACCTCTCCGCTCCATGTACAAGTACCTCTCCGCTCAATGTACAAGTACCTCTGCGCTCCATGTACAAGTACCTCTCCGCTCAATGTACAAGTACCTCTCCGCTCAATGTACAAGTGTCGACAGTACCTCTCCGCTCCATGTACAAGTACCTCTCCGCTCAATGTACAAGTGTCGACAGTACCTCTACGCTCAATGTACAAGTGTCGACAGTACCTCTCCGCTCTCATGTACAAGTACCTCTCCGATCCATGTACAAGTACATCTCCGCTCCATGTACAAGTACATCTCCGCTCAATGTACAAGTACCTCTCCGCTCCATGTACAAGTACCTCTCCGCTCCATGTACAAGTACCTCTCCGCTCCATGTACAAGTACCTCTCCGCTCCATGTACAAGTACCTCTCCGCTCAATGTACAAGTACCTCTCCGCTCCATGTACAAGTACCTCTCCGCTCAATGTACAAGTACCTCTCCGCTCCATGTACAAGTACCTCTCCGCTCCATGTACAAGTACCTCTCCGCTCCATGTACAAGTACCTCTCCGCTCAATGTCAAGTATCGACAGTACCTCTCCGCTCCATGTACAAGTACCTATCCGCTGAATGTACAAGTGTCGACAGTACCTCTCCGCTCAATGTACAAGTACCTCTCCGCTCCATGTACAAGTACATCTCCACTCCATGTACAAGTACCTCTCCGCTCAATGTACAAGTACATCTCCGCTCCATGTACCAGTACCTCTCCGCTCAATGTACAAGTACATCTCCGATCCATGTACAAGTACCTCTCCGCTCCATGTACAAGTACCTCTCCGGTCCATGTACAAGTACCTCTCCGCTCCATGTACAAGTACCTCTCCGCTCCATGTACAAGTACCTCTCCGCTCAATGTCAAGTGTCGACAGTACCTCTCCGTTCCATGTACAAATACCTCTCCGCTCTCATGTACAAGTACCTCTCCGCTCCATGTACAAGTACCTCTCCGCTCAATGTCAAGTGTCGACAGTACCTCTCCGCTCCATGTACAAATACCTCTCCGCTCCATGTACAAGTACCTCTCCGCTCTCATGTACAAGTACCTCTCCGCTCCATGTACAAGTAGCTCTCCGCTCAATGTACAAGTGTCGACAGTACCTTTCCGCTCCATGTACAAATACCTCTCCGCTCTCATGTACAAGTACCTCTCCGCTCCATGTACAAGTACCTCTCCGCTCAATGTACAAATACCTCTCCGCTCCATGTATAAGTACCTCTCCGCTCTATGTACAAGTACCTCTCCGCTCCATGTACAAGTACCTCTCCGCTCAATGTACAAATACCTCTCCGCTCCATGTACAAGTAGCTCTCCGCTGAATGTACAAGTACATCTGCGCTCCATGTAGGGCTGGGTATCGTTCAAAATTTTTCGATATCGATACCGTTTCGATACTTGGATTTCGATACCGGTTCCTGAACGATACTTTTTTCGATACCAATTTTTAGAAAAATCCATTTTAACAAAAATAAAACTGCATTACACATTGAAATTATTTTACAAATCTTTAGTTTCCCCCCATCTTAAGTTTTACAGCAGAAAAAAATAAAACCTACTGTATTTAACATAACTTTAAGTTCTCTAAACGTATTGCCGTCCCTACAAAAAATATTGGAGTACTACAAAGGAAAGAAATGTAGCTAAAACAAATAAATCAGTGGAATAGTTTTCAGTGCAAAACAGAGAGTTGCAAATCAGGGTTTAATGCTCACTGATGCAACAGAACTCTATTCTTGTACAAACTGATGAGATGGCTCCACTTCATGCATGGAAGACTAGTTGAGCATTGACTAGCCTATCAATATAGCCTTATATGCCACAAAGTGAATCGCATTTATATTCAACAAACTATCATGACATCAGCGTTTGTTAACGAGTTGCTAAAAATACATGGGCGATAACTGCCCGCTTGCACATAACGCTAATTAATTAAACATTAACGCTAGCGTTGCAGATCAGTGTGCTCACTGCTGCAACAGAACGTCATTCTTGTCAAATCTGACGAGACAGCTCAACTTCACTGACTAGCCAATCAATATAAATGAATCGCATTTACATTCAACAAACTATCATGACATCAGCGTTTGTTAACGAGTTGCTAAAAATACACAATGCCCGCTTGCGCATAACGTTACGGCGGCAATTAATTAAACGATCTAATGCTACAACTCACAGCCAGATGCATGGATTTGTCAGACTGAGGGATCTGATAACCGCTAACTTGCGGTAAGCTGAGCTGACCCACCTCTCAATTATTTCTCTTGTCTGTGGAAACCAGTCCGTGTTGTTTCTGTTTCTTTTCCTGCTTTTCATCATCTTCGCCATATGGTAATCCAGCATAGGAGTAGCTTGAGTGGCTAACTTCTTGTATACTATCCGCACCGCACGCCTGGCTCACAGTCACAACAAACACACCGGCTAAAGTGGGCGTAACGTTTCCTGCATGCCTCTACATGACAGCCAATCACCAGCCGTATTAGAGCGCGGCGTGCAAGCATGTCGCATGCTTATAGGCTCAATGACGCTGTTTTGTTTTGGTATCGAAAATTGGTATCGATTGACAAGGGAGGCTTCGATACCCCTTAGTATCGATGTTTCCATTTCGGTGCCAAGTAAGTATCGAAACTCGATACCCAGCCCTAGCTCCATGTACAAGTACCTCTCCGCTCAATGTACAAGTACCTCTCCGCTCAATGTACAAGTACCTCTCCGCTCCATGTACAAGTACCTCTCCGCTCCATGTACAAGTACATCTCTGCTCCATGTACAAGTACCTCTCCGCTCAATGTACAAGTACATCTCCGCTCCATGTACAAGTACCTCTCCGCTCCATGTACAAGTACATCTCCGCTCCATGTACAAGTACCTCTCCGCTCCATGTACAAGTACCTCTCCGCTCAATGTACAAGTACATCTCCGCTCCATGTACAAGTACATCTCTGCTCCATGTACAAGTACCTCTCCGCTCAATGTACAAGTACATCTCCGCTCCATGTACAAGTACCTCTCCGCTCCATGTACAAGTACCTCTCCGGTCCATGTACAAGTACCTCTCCGCTCCATGTACAAGTACCTCTCCGCTCCATGTACAAGTACCTCTCCGCTCAATGTCAAGTGTCGACAGTACCTCTCCGCTCCATGTACAAATACCTCTCCGCTCTCATGTACAAGTACCTCTCCGCTCCATGTACAAGTACCTCTCCGCTCAATGTCAAGTGTCGACAGTACCTCTCCGCTCCATGTACAAATACCTCTCCGCTCCATGTACAAGTACCTCTCCGCTCTCATGTACAAGTACCTCTCCGCTCCATGTACAAGTAGCTCTCCGCTCAATGTACAAGTGTCGACAGTACCTTTCCGCTCCATGTACAAATACCTCTCTGCTCTCATGTACAAGTACCTCTCCGCTCCATGTACAAGTACCTCTCCGCTCAATGTACAAATACCTCTCCGCTCCATGTATAAGTACCTCTCCGCTCTATGTACAAGTACCTCTCCGCTCCATGTACAAGTACCTCTCCGCTCAATGTACAAATACCTCTCCGCTCCATGTACAAGTACCTCTCCGCTCAATGTACAAGTGTCGACAGTACCTCTCCGCTCAATGTACAAGTACCTCTCCGCTCAATGTACAAATACCTCTCCGCTCCATGTACAAGTACCTCTCCGCTCAATGTCAAGTATCGACAGTACCTCTCCGCTCCATGTACAAGTACCTCTCCGCTGAATGTACAAGTGTCGACAGTACCTCTCCGCTCAATGTACAAGTACCTCTCCGCTCCATGTACAAGTACCTCTCCGCTCTCATGTACAAGTACCTCTCCGCTCCATGTACAAGTACCTCTCCGCTCAATGTACAAGTACCTCTGCGCTCCATGTACAAGTACCTCTCCGCTCAATGTACAAGTACCTCTCCGCTCAATGTACAAGTGTCGACAGTACCTCTCCGCTCCATGTACAAGTACCTCTCCGCTCAATGTACAAGTGTCGACAGTACCTCTACGCTCAATGTACAAGTGTCGACAGTACCTCTCCGCTCTCATGTACAAGTACCTCTCCGATCCATGTACAAGTACATCTCCGCTCCATGTACAAGTACATCTCCGCTCAATGTACAAGTACCTCTCCGCTCCATGTACAAGTACCTCTCCGCTCCATGTACAAGTACCTCTCCGCTCCATGTACAAGTACCTCTCCGCTCCATGTACAAGTACCTCTCCGCTCAATGTACAAGTACCTCTCCGCTCCATGTACAAGTACCTCTCCGCTCAATGTACAAGTACCTCTCCGCTCCATGTACAAGTACCTCTCCGCTCCATGTACAAGTACCTCTCCGCTCCATGTACAAGTACCTCTCCGCTCAATGTCAAGTATCGACAGTACCTCTCCGCTCCATGTACAAGTACCTCTCCGCTGAATGTACAAGTGTCGACAGTACCTCTCCGCTCAATGTACAAGTACCTCTCCGCTCCATGTACAAGTACATCTCCACTCCATGTACAAGTACCTCTCCGCTCAATGTACAAGTACATCTCCGCTCCATGTACCAGTACCTCTCCGCTCAATGTACAAGTACATCTCCGCTCCATGTACAAGTACCTCTCCGCTCCATGTACAAGTACCTCTCCGGTCCATGTACAAGTACCTCTCCGCTCCATGTACAAGTACCTCTCCGCTCCATGTACAAGTACCTCTCCGCTCAATGTCAAGTGTCGACAGTACCTCTCCGCTCCATGTACAAATACCTCTCCGCTCTCATGTACAAGTACCTCTCCGCTCCATGTACAAGTACCTCTCCGCTCAATGTCAAGTGTCGACAGTACCTCTCCGCTCCATGTACAAATACCTCTCCGCTCCATGTACAAGTACCTCTCCGCTCTCATGTACAAGTACCTCTCCGCTCCATGTACAAGTAGCTCTCCGCTCAATGTACAAGTGTCGACAGTACCTTTCCGCTCCATGTACAAATACCTCTCCGCTCTCATGTACAAGTACCTCTCTGCTCCATGTACAAGTACCTCTCCGCTCAATGTACAAATACCTCTCCGCTCCATGTATAAGTACCTCTCCGCTCTATGTACAAGTACCTCTCCGCTCCATGTACAAGTACCTCTCCGCTCAATGTACAAATACCTCTCCGCTCCATGTACAAGTACCTCTCCGCTCAATGTACAAGTGTCGACAGTACCTCTCCGCTCAATGTACAAGTACCTCTCCGCTCAATGTACAAATACCTCTCCGCTCCATGTACAAGTACCTCTCCGCTCAATGTCAAGTATCGACAGTACCTCTCCGCTCCATGTACAAGTACCTCTCCGCTGAATGTACAAGTGTCGACAGTACCTCTCCGCTCAATGTACAAGTACCTCTCCGCTCCATGTACAAGTACCTCTCCGCTCTCATGTACAAGTACCTCTCCGCTCCATGTACAAGTACCTCTCCGCTCAATGTACAAGTACCTCTGCGCTCCATGTACAAGTACCTCTCCGCTCAATGTACAAGTACCTCTCCGCTCAATGTACAAGTGTCGACAGTACCTCTCCGCTCCATGTACAAGTACCTCTCCGCTCAATGTACAAGTGTCGACAGTACCTCTACGCTCAATGTACAAGTGTCGACAGTACCTCTCCGCTCTCATGTACAAGTACCTCTCCGATCCATGTACAAGTACATCTCCGCTCCATGTACAAGTACATCTCCGCTCAATGTACAAGTACCTCTCCGCTCCATGTACAAGTACCTCTCCGCTCCATGTACAAGTACCTCTCCGCTCCATGTACAAGTACCTCTCCGCTCCATGTACAAGTACCTCTCCGCTCAATGTACAAGTACCTCTCCGCTCCATGTACAAGTACCTCTCCGCTCAATGTACAAGTACCTCTCCGCTCAATGTCAAGTATCGACAGTACCTCTCCGCTCCATGTACAAGTACCTCTCCGCTGAATGTACAAGTGTCGACAGTACCTCTCCGCTCAATGTACAAGTACCTCTCCGCTCCATGTACAAGTACATCTCCACTCCATGTACAAGTACCTCTCCGCTCAATGTACAAGTACATCTCCGCTCCATGTACCAGTACCTCTCCGCTCAATGTACAAGTACATCTCCGCTCCATGTACAAGTACCTCTCCGCTCCATGTACAAGTACCTCTCCGGTCCATGTACAAGTACCTCTCCGCTCCATGTACAAGTACCTCTCCGCTCCATGTACAAGTACCTCTCCGCTCAATGTCAAGTGTCGACAGTACCTCTCCGCTCCATGTACAAATACCTCTCCGCTCTCATGTACAAGTACCTCTCCGCTCCATGTACAAGTACCTCTCCGCTCAATGTCAAGTGTCGACAGTACCTCTCCGCTCCATGTACAAATACCTCTCCGCTCCATGTACAAGTACCTCTCCGCTCTCATGTACAAGTACCTCTCCGCTCCATGTACAAGTAGCTCTCCGCTCAATGTACAAGTGTCGACAGTACCTTTCCGCTCCATGTACAAATACCTCTCCGCTCTCATGTACAAGTACCTCTCCGCTCCATGTACAAGTACCTCTCCGCTCAATGTACAAATACCTCTCCGCTCCATGTATAAGTACCTCTCCGCTCTATGTACAAGTACCTCTCCGCTCCATGTACAAGTACCTCTCCGCTCAATGTACAAATACCTCTCCGCTCCATGTACAAGTAGCTCTCCGCTGAATGTACAAGTACATCTGCGCTCCATGTAGGGCTGGGTATCGTTCAAAATTTTTCGATATCGATACCGTTTCGATACTTGGATTTCGATACCGGTTCCTGAACGATACTTTTTTCGATACCAATTTTTAGAAAAATCCATTTTAACAAAAATAAAACTGCATTACACATTGAAATTATTTTACAAATCTTTAGTTTCCCCCCATCTTAAGTTTTACAGCAGAAAAAAATAAAACCTACTGTATTTAACATAACTTTAAGTTCTCTAAACGTATTGCCGTCCCTACAAAAAATATTGGAGTACTACAAAGGAAAGAAATGTAGCTAAAACAAATAAATCAGTGGAATAGTTTTCAGTGCAAAACAGAGAGTTGCAAATCAGGGTTTAATGCTCACTGATGCAACAGAACTCTATTCTTGTACAAACTGATGAGATGGCTCCACTTCATGCATGGAAGACTAGTTGAGCATTGACTAGCCTATCAATATAGCCTTATATGCCACAAAGTGAATCGCATTTATATTCAACAAACTATCATGACATCAGCGTTTGTTAACGAGTTGCTAAAAATACATGGGCGATAACTGCCCGCTTGCACATAACGCTAATTAATTAAACATTAACGCTAGCGTTGCAGATCAGTGTGCTCACTGCTGCAACAGAACGTCATTCTTGTCAAATCTGACGAGACAGCTCAACTTCACTGACTAGCCAATCAATATAAATGAATCGCATTTACATTCAACAAACTATCATGACATCAGCGTTTGTTAACGAGTTGCTAAAAATACACAATGCCCGCTTGCGCATAACGTTACGGCGGCAATTAATTAAACGATCTAATGCTACAACTCACAGCCAGATGCATGGATTTGTCAGACTGAGGGATCTGATAACCGCTAACTTGCGGTAAGCTGAGCTGACCCACCTCTCAATTATTTCTCTTGTCTGTGGAAACCAGTCCGTGTTGTTTCTGTTTCTTTTCCTGCTTTTCATCATCTTCGCCATATGGTAATCCAGCATAGGAGTAGCTTGAGTGGCTAACTTCTTGTATACTATCCGCACCGCACGCCTGGCTCACAGTCACAACAAACACACCGGCTAAAGTGGGCGTAACGTTTCCTGCATGCCTCTACATGACAGCCAATCACCAGCCGTATTAGAGCGCGGCGTGCAAGCATGTCGCATGCTTATAGGCTCAATGACGCTGTTTTGTTTTGGTATCGAAAATTGGTATCGATTGACAAGGGAGGCTTCGATACCCCTTAGTATCGATGTTTCCATTTCGGTGCCAAGTAAGTATCGAAACTCGATACCCAGCCCTAGCTCCATGTACAAGTACCTCTCCGCTCAATGTACAAGTACCTCTCCGCTCAATGTACAAGTACCTCTCCGCTCCATGTACAAGTACCTCTCCGCTCCATGTACAAGTACATCTCTGCTCCATGTACAAGTACCTCTCCGCTCAATGTACAAGTACATCTCCGCTCCATGTACAAGTACCTCTCCGCTCCATGTACAAGTACATCTCCGCTCCATGTACAAGTACCTCTCCGCTCCATGTACAAGTACCTCTCCGCTCAATGTACAAGTACATCTCCGCTCCATGTACAAGTACATCTCTGCTCCATGTACAAGTACCTCTCCGCTCAATGTACAAGTACATCTCCGCTCCATGTACAAGTACCTCTCCGCTCCATGTACAAGTACCTCTCCGGTCCATGTACAAGTACCTCTCCGCTCCATGTACAAGTACCTCTCCGCTCCATGTACAAGTACCTCTCCGCTCAATGTCAAGTGTCGACAGTACCTCTCCGCTCCATGTACAAATACCTCTCCGCTCTCATGTACAAGTACCTCTCCGCTCCATGTACAAGTACCTCTCCGCTCAATGTCAAGTGTCGACAGTACCTCTCCGCTCCATGTACAAATACCTCTCCGCTCCATGTACAAGTACCTCTCCGCTCTCATGTACAAGTACCTCTCCGCTCCATGTACAAGTAGCTCTCCGCTCAATGTACAAGTGTCGACAGTACCTTTCCGCTCCATGTACAAATACCTCTCCGCTCTCATGTACAAGTACCTCTCCGCTCCATGTACAAGTACCTCTCCGCTCAATGTACAAATACCTCTCCGCTCCATGTATAAGTACCTCTCCGCTCTATGTACAAGTACCTCTCCGCTCCATGTACAAGTACCTCTCCGCTCAATGTACAAATACCTCTCCGCTCCATGTACAAGTACCTCTCCGCTCAATGTACAAGTGTCGACAGTACCTCTCCGCTCAATGTACAAGTACCTCTCCGCTCAATGTACAAATACCTCTCCGCTCCATGTACAAGTACCTCTCCGCTCAATGTCAAGTATCGACAGTACCTCTCCGCTCCATGTACAAGTACCTCTCCGCTGAATGTACAAGTGTCGACAGTACCTCTCCGCTCAATGTACAAGTACCTCTCCGCTCCATGTACAAGTACCTCTCCGCTCTCATGTACAAGTACCTCTCCGCTCCATGTACAAGTACCTCTCCGCTCAATGTACAAGTACCTCTGCGCTCCATGTACAAGTACCTCTCCGCTCAATGTACAAGTACCTCTCCGCTCAATGTACAAGTGTCGACAGTACCTCTCCGCTCCATGTACAAGTACCTCTCCGCTCAATGTACAAGTGTCGACAGTACCTCTACGCTCAATGTACAAGTGTCGACAGTACCTCTCCGCTCTCATGTACAAGTACCTCTCCGATCCATGTACAAGTACATCTCCGCTCCATGTACAAGTACATCTCCGCTCAATGTACAAGTACCTCTCCGCTCCATGTACAAGTACCTCTCCGCTCCATGTACAAGTACCTCTCCGCTCCATGTACAAGTACCTCTCCGCTCCATGTACAAGTACCTCTCCGCTCAATGTACAAGTACCTCTCCGCTCCATGTACAAGTACCTCTCCGCTCAATGTACAAGTACCTCTCCGCTCCATGTACAAGTACCTCTCCGCTCCATGTACAAGTACCTCTCCGCTCCATGTACAAGTACCTCTCCGCTCAATGTCAAGTATCGACAGTACCTCTCCGCTCCATGTACAAGTACCTCTCCGCTGAATGTACAAGTGTCGACAGTACCTCTCCGCTCAATGTACAAGTACCTCTCCGCTCCATGTACAAGTACATCTCCACTCCATGTACAAGTACCTCTCCGCTCAATGTACAAGTACATCTCCGCTCCATGTACCAGTACCTCTCCGCTCAATGTACAAGTACATCTCCGCTCCATGTACAAGTACCTCTCCGCTCCATGTACAAGTACCTCTCCGGTCCATGTACAAGTACCTCTCCGCTCCATGTACAAGTACCTCTCCGCTCCATGTACAAGTACCTCTCCGCTCAATGTCAAGTGTCGACAGTACCTCTCCGCTCCATGTACAAATACCTCTCCGCTCTCATGTACAAGTACCTCTCCGCTCCATGTACAAGTACCTCTCCGCTCAATGTCAAGTGTCGACAGTACCTCTCCGCTCCATGTACAAATACCTCTCCGCTCCATGTACAAGTACCTCTCCGCTCTCATGTACAAGTACCTCTCCGCTCCATGTACAAGTAGCTCTCCGCTCAATGTACAAGTGTCGACAGTACCTTTCCGCTCCATGTACAAATACCTCTCCGCTCTCATGTACAAGTACCTCTCTGCTCCATGTACAAGTACCTCTCCGCTCAATGTACAAATACCTCTCCGCTCCATGTATAAGTACCTCTCCGCTCTATGTACAAGTACCTCTCCGCTCCATGTACAAGTACCTCTCCACTCAATGTACAAATACCTCTCCGCTCCATGTACAAGTACCTCTCCGCTCAATGTACAAGTGTCGACAGTACCTCTCCGCTCAATGTACAAGTACCTCTCCGCTCAATGTACAAATACCTCTCCGCTCCATGTACAAGTACCTCTCCGCTCAATGTCAAGTATCGACAGTACCTCTCCGCTCCATGTACAAGTACCTCTCCGCTGAATGTACAAGTGTCGACAGTACCTCTCCGCTCAATGTACAAGTACCTCTCCGCTCCATGTACAAGTACCTCTCCGCTCTCATGTACAAGTACCTCTCCGCTCCATGTACAAGTACCTCTCCGCTCAATGTACAAGTACCTCTGCGCTCCATGTACAAGTACCTCTCCGCTCAATGTACAAGTACCTCTCCGCTCAATGTACAAGTGTCGACAGTACCTCTCCGCTCCATGTACAAGTACCTCTCCGCTCAATGTACAAGTGTCGACAGTACCTCTACGCTCAATGTACAAGTGTCGACAGTACCTCTCCGCTCTCATGTACAAGTACCTCTCCGATCCATGTACAAGTACATCTCCGCTCCATGTACAAGTACATCTCCGCTCAATGTACAAGTACCTCTCCGCTCCATGTACAAGTACCTCTCCGCTCCATGTACAAGTACCTCTCCGCTCCATGTACAAGTACCTCTCCGCTCCATGTACAAGTACCTCTCCGCTCAATGTACAAGTACCTCTCCGCTCCATGTACAAGTACCTCTCCGCTCAATGTACAAGTACCTCTCCGCTCCATGTACAAGTACCTCTCCGCTCCATGTACAAGTACCTCTCCGCTCCATGTACAAGTACCTCTCCGCTCAATGTCAAGTATCGACAGTACCTCTCCGCTCCATGTACAAGTACCTCTCCGCTGAATGTACAAGTGTCGACAGTACCTCTCCGCTCAATGTACAAGTACCTCTCCGCTCCATGTACAAGTACATCTCCACTCCATGTACAAGTACCTCTCCGCTCAATGTACAAGTACATCTCCGCTCCATGTACCAGTACCTCTCCGCTCAATGTACAAGTACATCTCCGCTCCATGTACAAGTACCTCTCCGCTCCATGTACAAGTACCTCTCCGGTCCATGTACAAGTACCTCTCCGCTCCATGTACAAGTACCTCTCCGCTCCATGTACAAGTACCTCTCCGCTCAATGTCAAGTGTCGACAGTACCTCTCCGCTCCATGTACAAATACCTCTCCGCTCTCATGTACAAGTACCTCTCCGCTCCATGTACAAGTACCTCTCCGCTCAATGTCAAGTGTCGACAGTACCTCTCCGCTCCATGTACAAATACCTCTCCGCTCCATGTACAAGTACCTCTCCGCTCTCATGTACAAGTACCTCTCCGCTCCATGTACAAGTAGCTCTCCGCTCAATGTACAAGTGTCGACAGTACCTTTCCGCTCCATGTACAAATACCTCTCCGCTCTCATGTACAAGTACCTCTCCGCTCCATGTACAAGTACCTCTCCGCTCAATGTACAAATACCTCTCCGCTCCATGTATAAGTACCTCTCCGCTCTATGTACAAGTACCTCTCCGCTCCATGTACAAGTACCTCTCCGCTCAATGTACAAATACCTCTCCGCTCCATGTACAAGTAGCTCTCCGCTGAATGTACAAGTACATCTGCGCTCCATGTAGGGCTGGGTATCGTTCAAAATTTTTCGATATCGATACCGTTTCGATACTTGGATTTCGATACCGGTTCCTGAACGATACTTTTTTCGATACCAATTTTTAGAAAAATCCATTTTAACAAAAATAAAACTGCATTACACATTGAAATTATTTTACAAATCTTTAGTTTCCCCCCATCTTAAGTTTTACAGCAGAAAAAAATAAAACCTACTGTATTTAACATAACTTTAAGTTCTCTAAACGTATTGCCGTCCCTACAAAAAATATTGGAGTACTACAAAGGAAAGAAATGTAGCTAAAACAAATAAATCAGTGGAATAGTTTTCAGTGCAAAACAGAGAGTTGCAAATCAGGGTTTAATGCTCACTGATGCAACAGAACTCTATTCTTGTACAAACTGATGAGATGGCTCCACTTCATGCATGGAAGACTAGTTGAGCATTGACTAGCCTATCAATATAGCCTTATATGCCACAAAGTGAATCGCATTTATATTCAACAAACTATCATGACATCAGCGTTTGTTAACGAGTTGCTAAAAATACATGGGCGATAACTGCCCGCTTGCACATAACGCTAATTAATTAAACATTAACGCTAGCGTTGCAGATCAGTGTGCTCACTGCTGCAACAGAACGTCATTCTTGTCAAATCTGACGAGACAGCTCAACTTCACTGACTAGCCAATCAATATAAATGAATCGCATTTACATTCAACAAACTATCATGACATCAGCGTTTGTTAACGAGTTGCTAAAAATACACAATGCCCGCTTGCGCATAACGTTACGGCGGCAATTAATTAAACGATCTAATGCTACAACTCACAGCCAGATGCATGGATTTGTCAGACTGAGGGATCTGATAACCGCTAACTTGCGGTAAGCTGAGCTGACCCACCTCTCAATTATTTCTCTTGTCTGTGGAAACCAGTCCGTGTTGTTTCTGTTTCTTTTCCTGCTTTTCATCATCTTCGCCATATGGTAATCCAGGATAGGAGTAGCTTGAGTGGCTAACTTCTTGTATACTATCCGCACCGCACGCCTGGCTCACAGTCACAACAAACACACCGGCTAAAGTGGGCGTAACGTTTCCTGCATGCCTCTACATGACAGCCAATCACCAGCCGTATTAGAGCGCGGCGTGCAAGCATGTCGCATGCTTATAGGCTCAATGACGCTGTTTTGTTTTGGTATCGAAAATTGGTATCGATTGACAAGGGAGGCTTCGATACCCCTTAGTATCGATGTTTCCATTTCGGTGCCAAGTAAGTATCGAAACTCGATACCCAGCCCTAGCTCCATGTACAAGTACCTCTCCGCTCAATGTACAAGTACCTCTCCGCTCAATGTACAAGTACCTCTCCGCTCCATGTACAAGTACCTCTCCGCTCCATGTACAAGTACCTCTCCGCTCCATGTACAAGTACCTCTCCGCTCCATGTACAAGTACATCTCTGCTCCATGTACAAGTACCTCTCCGCTCAATGTACAAGTACATCTCCGCTCCATGTACAAGTACCTCTCCGCTCCATGTACAAGTACATCTCCGCTCCATGTACAAGTACCTCTCCGCTCCATGTACAAGTACCTCTCCGCTCAATGTACAAGTACATCTCCGCTCCATGTACAAGTACCTCTCCGCTCCATGTACAAGTACATCTCCGCTCCATGTACAAGTACCTCTCCGCTCAATGTACAAGTACATCTCCGCTCCATGTACAAGTACATCTCCACTCCATGTACAAGTACCTCTCCGCTCAATGTACAAGTACATCTCCGCTCCATGTACCAGTACCTCTCCGCTCAATGTACAAGTACATCTCCACTCCATGTACAAGTACCTCTCCGCTCAATGTACAAGTACATCTCCGCTCCATGTACCAGTACCTCTCCGCTCAATGTACAAGTACATCTCCACTCCATGTACAAGTACCTCTCCGCTCAATGTACAAGTACATCTCCGCTCCATGTACCAGTACCTCTCCGCTCCATGTACAAGTACCTCTCCGCTCCATGTACAAGTACCTCTCCGCTCCATGTACAAGTACATCTCTGCTCCATGTACAAGTACCTCTCCGCTCAATGTACAAGTACATCTCCGCTCCATGTACAAGTACCTCTCCGCTCCATGTACAAGTACATCTCCGCTCCATGTACAAGTACCTCTCCGCTCCATGTACAAGTACCTCTCCGCTCAATGTACAAGTACATCTCCGCTCCATGTACAAGTACCTCTCCGCTCCATGTACAAGTACATCTCCGCTCCATGTACAAGTACCTCTCCGCTCAATGTACAAGTACATCTCCGCTCCATGTACAAGTACATCTCCACTCCATGTACAAGTACCTCTCCGCTCAATGTACAAGTACATCTCCGCTCCATGTACCAGTACCTCTCCGCTCAATGTACAAGTACATCTCCACTCCATGTACAAGTACCTCTCCGCTCAATGTACAAGTACATCTCCGCTCCATGTACCAGTACCTCTCCGCTCAATGTACAAGTACATCTCCACTCCATGTACAAGTACCTCTCCGCTCAATGTACAAGTACATCTCCGCTCCATGTACCAGTACCTCTCCGCTCCATGTACAAGTACCTCTCCGCTCCATGTACAAGTACCTCTCCGCTCCATGTACAAGTACATCTCTGCTCCATGTACAAGTACCTCTCCGCTCAATGTACAAGTACATCTCCGCTCCATGTACAAGTACCTCTCCGCTCCATGTACAAGTACATCTCCGCTCCATGTACAAGTACCTCTCCGCTCCATGTACAAGTACCTCTCCGCTCAATGTACAAGTACATCTCCGCTCCATGTACAAGTACCTCTCCGCTCCATGTACAAGTACATCTCCGCTCCATGTACAAGTACCTCTCCGCTCAATGTACAAGTACATCTCCGCTCCATGTACAAGTACATCTCCACTCCATGTACAAGTACCTCTCCGCTCAATGTACAAGTACATCTCCGCTCCATGTACCAGTACCTCTCCGCTCAATGTACAAGTACATCTCCACTCCATGTACAAGTACCTCTCCGCTCAATGTACAAGTACATCTCCGCTCCATGTACCAGTACCTCTCCGCTCAATGTACAAGTACATCTCCACTCCATGTACAAGTACCTCTCCGCTCAATGTACAAGTACATCTGCGCTCCATGTAGGGCTGGGTATCGTTCAAAATTTTTCGATATCGATACCGTTTCGATACTTGGATTTCGATACCGGTTCCTGAACGATACTTTTTTCGATACCAATTTTTAGAAAAATCCATTTTAACAAAAATAAAACTGCATTACACATTGAAATTATTTTACAAATCTTTAGTTTCCCCCCATCTTAAGTTTTACAGCAGAAAAAAATAAAACCTACTGTATTTAACATAACTTTAAGTTCTCTAAACGTATTGCCGTCCCTACAAAAAATATTGGAGTACTACAAAGGAAAGAAATGTAGCTAAAACAAATACATCAGTGGAATAGTTTTCAGTGCAAAACAGAGAGTTGCAAATCAGGGTTTAATGCTCACTGATGCAACAGAACTCTATTCTTGTACAAACTGATGAGATGGCTCCACTTCATGCATGGAAGACTAGTTGAGCATTGACTAGCCTATCAATATAGCCTTATATGCCACAAAGTGAATCGCATTTATATTCAACAAACTATCATGACATCAGCGTTTGTTAACGAGTTGCTAAAAATACATGGGCGATAACTGCCCGCTTGCACATAACGCTAATTAATTAAACATTAACGCTAGCGTTGCAGATCAGTGTGCTCACTGCTGCAACAGAACGTCATTCTTGTCAAATCTGACGAGACAGCTCAACTTCACTGACTAGCCAATCAATATAAATGAATCGCATTTACATTCAACAAACTATCATGACATCAGCGTTTGTTAACGAGTTGCTAAAAATACACAATGCCCGCTTGCGCATAACGTTACGGCGGCAATTAATTAAACGATCTAATGCTACAACTCACAGCCAGATGCATGGATTTGTCAGACTGAGGGATCTGATAACCGCTAACTTGCGGTAAGCTGAGCTGACCCACCTCTCAATTATTTATCTTGTCTGTGGAAACCAGTCCGTGTTGTTTCTGTTTCTTTTCCTGCTTTTCATCATCTTCGCCATATGGTAATCCAGCATAGGAGTAGCTTGAGTGGCTAACTTCTTGTATACTATCCGCACCGCACGCCTGGCTCACAGTCACAACAAACACACCGGCTAAAGTGGGCGTAACGTTTCCTGCATGCCTCTACATGACAGCCAATCACCAGCCGTATTAGAGCGCGGCGTGCAAGCATGTCGCATGCTTATAGGCTCAATGACGCTGTTTTGTTTTGGTATCGAAAATTGGTATCGATTGACAAGGGAGGCTTCGATACCCCTTAGTATCGATGTTTCCATTTCGGTGCCAAGTAAGTATCGAAACTCGATACCCAGCCCTAGCTCCATGTACAAGTACCTCTCCGCTCAATGTACAAGTACCTCTCCGCTCAATGTACAAGTACCTCTCCGCTCCATGTACAAGTACCTCTCCGCTCCATGTACAAGTACCTCTCCGCTCCATGTACAAGTACCTCTCCGCTCCATGTACAAGTACATCTCTGCTCCATGTACAAGTACCTCTCCGCTCAATGTACAAGTACATCTCCGCTCCATGTACAAGTACCTCTCCGCTCCATGTACAAGTACATCTCCGCTCCATGTACAAGTACCTCTCCGCTCCATGTACAAGTACCTCTCCGCTCAATGTACAAGTACATCTCCGCTCCATGTACAAGTACATCTCTGCTCCATGTACAAGTACCTCTCCGCTCAATGTACAAGTACATCTCCGCTCCATGTACAAGTACCTCTCCGCTCCATGTACAAGTACCTCTCCGGTCCATGTACAAGTACCTCTCCGCTCCATGTACAAGTACCTCTCCGCTCCATGTACAAGTACCTCTCCGCTCAATGTCAAGTGTCGACAGTACCTCTCCGCTCCATGTACAAATACCTCTCCGCTCTCATGTACAAGTACCTCTCCGCTCCATGTACAAGTACCTCTCCGCTCAATGTCAAGTGTCGACAGTACCTCTCCGCTCCATGTACAAATACCTCTCCGCTCCATGTACAAGTACCTCTCCGCTCTCATGTACAAGTACCTCTCCGCTCCATGTACAAGTAGCTCTCCGCTCAATGTACAAGTGTCGACAGTACCTTTCCGCTCCATGTACAAATACCTCTCCGCTCTCATGTACAAGTACCTCTCCGCTCCATGTACAAGTACCTCTCCGCTCAATGTACAAATACCTCTCCGCTCCATGTATAAGTACCTCTCCGCTCAATGTACAAGTACCTCTCCGCTCCATGTACAAGTACCTCTCCGCTCCATGTACAAGTACCTCTCCGCTCCATGTACAAGTACCTCTCCGCTCCATGTACAAGTACATCTCTGCTCCATGTACAAGTACCTCTCTGCTCAATGTACAAGTACATCTCCGCTCCATGTACAAGTACCTCTCCGCTCCATGTACAAGTACATCTCCGCTCCATGTACAAGTACCTCTCCGCTCCATGTACAAGTACCTCTCCGCTCAATGTACAAGTACATCTCCGCTCCATGTACAAGTACATCTCTGCTCCATGTACAAGTACCTCTCCGCTCAATGTACAAGTACATCTCCGCTCCATGTACAAGTACCTCTCCGCTCCATGTACAAGTACCTCTCCGGTCCATGTACAAGTACCTCTCCGCTCCATGTACAAGTACCTCTCCGCTCCATGTACAAGTACCTCTCCGCTCAATGTCAAGTGTCGACAGTACCTCTCCGCTCCATGTACAAATACCTCTCCGCTCTCATGTACAAGTACCTCTCCGCTCCATGTACAAGTACCTCTCCGCTCAATGTCAAGTGTCGACAGTACCTCTCCGCTCCATGTACAAATACCTCTCCGCTCCATGTACAAGTACCTCTCCGCTCTCATGTACAAGTACCTCTCCGCTCCATGTACAAGTAGCTCTCCGCTCAATGTACAAGTGTCGACAGTACCTTTCCGCTCCATGTACAAATACCTCTCCGCTCTCATGTACAAGTACCTCTCCGCTCCATGTACAAGTACCTCTCCGCTCAATGTACAAATACCTCTCCGCTCCATGTATAAGTACCTCTCCGCTCTATGTACAAGTACCTCTCCGCTCCATGTACAAGTACCTCTCCGCTCAATGTACAAATACCTCTCCGCTCCATGTACAAGTACCTCTCCGCTCAATGTACAAGTACATCTGCGCTCCATGTAGGGCTGGGTATCGTTCAAAATTTTTCGATATCGATACCGTTTCGATACTTGGATTTCGATACCGGTTCCTGAACGATACTTTTTTCGATACCAATTTTTAGAAAAATCCATTTTAACAAAAATAAAACTGCATTACACATTGAAATTATTTTACAAATCTTTAGTTTCCCCCCATCTTAAGTTTTACAGCAGAAAAAAATAAAACCTACTGTATTTAACATAACTTTAAGTTCTCTAAACGTATTGCCGTCCCTACAAAAAATATTGGAGTACTACAAAGGAAAGAAATGTAGCTAAAAGAAATAAATCAGTGGAATAGTTTTCAGTGCAAAACAGAGAGTTGCAAATCAGGGTTTAATGCTCACTGATGCAACAGAACTCTATTCTTGTACAAACTGATGAGATGGCTCCACTTCATGCATGGAAGACTAGTTGAGCATTGACTAGCCTATCAATATAGCCTTATATGCCACAAAGTGAATCGCATTTATATTCAACAAACTATCATGACATCAGCGTTTGTTAACGAGTTGCTAAAAATACATGGGCGATAACTGCCCGCTTGCACATAACGCTAATTAATTAAACATTAACGCTAGCGTTGCAGATCAGTGTGCTCACTGCTGCAACATAACGTCATTCTTGTCAAATCTGACGAGACAGCTCAACTTCACTGACTAGCCAATCAATATAAATGAATCGCATTTACATTCAACAAACTATCATGACATCAGCGTTTGTTAACGAGTTGCTAAAAATACACAATGCCCGCTTGCGCATAACGTTACGGCGGCAATTAATTAAACGATCTAATGCTACAACTCACAGCCAGATGCATGGATTTGTCAGACTGAGGGATCTGATAACCGCTAACTTGCGGTAAGCTGAGCTGACCCACCTCTCAATTATTTATCTTGTCTGTGGAAACCAGTCCGTGTTGTTTCTGTTTCTTTTCCTGCTTTTCATCATCTTCGCCATATGGTAATCCAGGATAGGAGTAGCTTGAGTGGCTAACTTCTTGTATACTATCCGCACCGCACGCCTGGCTCACAGTCACAACAAACACACCGGCTAAAGTGGGCGTAACGTTTCCTGCATGCCTCTACATGACAGCCAATCACCAGCCGTATTAGAGCGCGGCGTGCAAGCATGTCGCATGCTTATAGGCTCAATGACGCTGTTTTGTTTTGGTATCGAAAATTGGTATCGATTGACAAGGGAGGCTTCGATACCCCTTAGTATCGATGTTTCCATTTCGGTGCCAAGTAAGTATCGAAACTCGATACCCAGCCCTAGCTCCATGTACAAGTACCTCTCCGCTCAATGTACAAGTACCTCTCCGCTCAATGTACAAGTACCTCTCCGCTCCATGTACAAGTACCTCTCCGCTCCATGTACAAGTACCTCTCCGCTCCATGTACAAGTACCTCTCCGCTTCATGTACAAGTACATCTCTGCTCCATGTACAAGTACCTCTCCGCTCAATGTACAAGTACATCTCCGCTCCATGTACAAGTACCTCTCCGCTCCATGTACAAGTACATCTCCGCTCCATGTACAAGTACCTCTCCGCTCCATGTACAAGTACCTCTCCGCTCAATGTACAAGTACATCTCCGCTCCATGTACAAGTACCTCTCCGCTCCATGTACAAGTACATCTCCGCTCCATGTACAAGTACCTCTCCGCTCAATGTACAAGTACATCTCCGCTCCATGTACAAGTACATCTCCACTCCATGTACAAGTACCTCTCCGCTCAATGTACAAGTACATCTCCGCTCCATGTACCAGTACCTCTCCGCTCAATGTACAAGTACATCTCCACTCCATGTACAAGTACCTCTCCGCTCAATGTACAAGTACATCTCCGCTCCATGTACCAGTACCTCTCCGCTCAATGTACAAGTACATCTCCACTCCATGTACAAGTACCTCTCCGCTCAATGTACAAGTACATCTCCGCTCCATGTACCAGTACCTCTCCGCTCCATGTACAAGTACCTCTCCGCTCCATGTACAAGTACCTCTCCGCTCCATGTACAAGTACATCTCTGCTCCATGTACAAGTACCTCTCCGCTCAATGTACAAGTACATCTCCGCTCCATGTACAAGTACCTCTCCGCTCCATGTACAAGTACATCTCCGCTCCATGTACAAGTACCTCTCCGCTCCATGTACAAGTACCTCTCCGCTCAATGTACAAGTACATCTCCGCTCCATGTACAAGTACCTCTCCGCTCCATGTACAAGTACATCTCCGCTCCATGTACAAGTACCTCTCCGCTCAATGTACAAGTACATCTCCGCTCCATGTACAAGTACATCTCCACTCCATGTACAAGTACCTCTCCGCTCAATGTACAAGTACATCTCCGCTCCATGTACCAGTACCTCTCCGCTCAATGTACAAGTACATCTCCACTCCATGTACAAGTACCTCTCCGCTCAATGTACAAGTACATCTCCGCTCCATGTACCAGCACCTCTCCGCTCAATGTAGAAGTACATCTCCACTCCATGTACAAGTACCTCTCCGCTCAATGTACAAGTACATCTCCGCTCCATGTACCAGTACCTCTCCGCTCCATGTACAAGTACCTCTCCGCTCCATGTACAAGTACCTCTCCGCTCCATGTACAAGTACATCTCTGCTCCATGTACAAGTACCTCTCCGCTCAATGTACAAGTACATCTCCGCTCCATGTACAAGTACCTCTCCGCTCCATGTACAAGTACATCTCCGCTCCATGTACAAGTACCTCTCCGCTCCATGTACAAGTACCTCTCCGCTCAATGTACAAGTACATCTCCGCTCCATGTACAAGTACCTCTCCGCTCCATGTACAAGTACATCTCCGCTCCATGTACAAGTACCTCTCCGCTCAATGTACAAGTACATCTCTGCTCCATGTACAAGTACATCTCCACTCCATGTACAAGTACCTCTCCGCTCAATGTACAAGTACATCTCCGCTCCATGTACCAGTACCTCTCCGCTCAATGTACGAGTACATCTCCACTCCATGTACAAGTACCTCTCCGCTCAATGTACAAGTACATCTCCGCTCCATGTACCAGTACCTCTCCGCTCAATGTACAAGTACATCTCCACTCCATGTACAAGTACCTCTCCGCTCAATGTACAAGTACATCTGCGCTCCATGTAGGGCTGGGTATCGTTCAAAATTTTTCGATATCGATACCGTTTCGATACTTGGATTTCGATACCGGTTCCTGAACGATACTTTTTTCGATACCAATTTTTAGAAAAATCCATTTTAACAAAAATAAAACTGCATTACACATTGAAATTATTTTACAAATCTTTAGTTTCCCCCCATCTTAAGTTTTACAGCAGAAAAAAATAAAACCTACTGTATTTAACATAACTTTAAGTTCTCTAAACGTATTGCCGTCCCTACAAAAAATATTGGAGTACTACAAAGGAAAGAAATGTAGCTAAAACAAATAAATCAGTGGAATAGTTTTCAGTGCAAAACAGAGAGTTGCAAATCAGGGTTTAATGCTCACTGATGCAACAGAACTCTATTCTTGTACAAACTGATGAGATGGCTCCACTTCATGCATGGAAGACTAGTTGAGCATTGACTAGCCTATCAATATAGCCTTATATGCCACAAAGTGAATCGCATTTATATTCAACAAACTATCATGACATCAGCGTTTGTTAACGAGTTGCTAAAAATACATGGGCGATAACTGCCCGCTTGCACATAACGCTAATTAATTAAACATTAACGCTAGCGTTGCAGATCAGTGTGCTCACTGCTGCAACAGAACGTCATTCTTGTCAAATCTGACGAGACAGCTCAACTTCACTGACTAGCCAATCAATATAAATGAATCGCATTTACATTCAACAAACTATCATGACATCAGCGTTTGTTAACGAGTTGCTAAAAATACACAATGCCCGCTTGCGCATAACGTTACGGCGGCAATTAATTAAACGATCTAATGCTACAACTCACAGCCAGATGCATGGATTTGTCAGACTGAGGGATCTGATAACCGCTAACTTGCGGTAAGCTGAGCTGACCCACCTCTCAATTATTTCTCTTGTCTGTGGAAACCAGTCCGTGTTGTTTCTGTTTCTTTTCCTGCTTTTCATCATCTTCGCCATATGGTAATCCAGCATAGGAGTAGCTTGAGTGGCTAACTTCTTGTATACTATCCGCACCGCACGCCTGGCTCACAGTCACAACAAACACACCGGCTAAAGTGGGCGTAACGTTTCCTGCATGCCTCTACATGACAGCCAATCACCAGCCGTATTAGAGCGCGGCGTGCAAGCATGTCGCATGCTTATAGGCTCAATGACGCTGTTTTGTTTTGGTATCGAAAATTGGTATCGATTGACAAGGGAGGCTTCGATACCCCTTAGTATCGATGTTTCCATTTCGGTGCCAAGTAAGTATCGAAACTCGATACCCAGCCCTAGCTCCATGTACAAGTACCTCTCCGCTCAATGTACAAGTACCTCTCCGCTCAATGTACAAGTACCTCTCCGCTCCATGTACAAGTACCTCTCCGCTCCATGTACAAGTACCTCTCCGCTCCATGTACAAGTACCTCTCCGCTCCATGTACAAGTACATCTCTGCTCCATGTACAAGTACCTCTCCGCTCAATGTACAAGTACATCTCCGCTCCATGTACAAGTACCTCTCCGCTCCATGTACAAGTACATCTCCGCTCCATGTACAAGTACCTCTCCGCTCCATGTACAAGTACCTCTCCGCTCAATGTACAAGTACATCTCCGCTCCATGTACAAGTACATCTCTGCTCCATGTACAAGTACCTCTCCGCTCAATGTACAAGTACATCTCCGCTCCATGTACAAGTACCTCTCCGCTCCATGTACAAGTACCTCTCCGGTCCATGTACAAGTACCTCTCCGCTCCATGTACAAGTACCTCTCCGCTCCATGTACAAGTACCTCTCCGCTCAATGTCAAGTGTCGACAGTACCTCTCCGCTCCATGTACAAATACCTCTCCGCTCTCATGTACAAGTACCTCTCCGCTCCATGTACAAGTACCTCTCCGCTCAATGTCAAGTGTCGACAGTACCTCTCCGCTCCATGTACAAATACCTCTCCGCTCCATGTACAAGTACCTCTCCGCTCTCATGTACAAGTACCTCTCCGCTCCATGTACAAGTAGCTCTCCGCTCAATGTACAAGTGTCGACAGTACCTTTCCGCTCCATGTACAAATACCTCTCCGCTCTCATGTACAAGTACCTCTCCGCTCCATGTACAAGTACCTCTCCGCTCAATGTACAAATACCTCTCCGCTCCATGTATAAGTACCTCTCCGCTCTATGTACAAGTACCTCTCCACTCCATGTACAAGTACCTCTCCGCTCAATGTACAAATACCTCTCCGCTCCATGTACAAGTACCTCTCCGCTCAATGTACAAGTACATCTGCGCTCCATGTAGGGCTGGGTATCGTTCAAAATTTTTCGATATCGATACCGTTTCGATACTTGGATTTCGATACCGGTTCCTGAACGATACTTTTTTCGATACCAATTTTTAGAAAAATCCATTTTAACAAAAATAAAACTGCATTACACATTGAAATTATTTTACAAATCTTTAGTTTCCCCCCATCTTAAGTTTTACAGCAGAAAAAAATAAAACCTACTGTATTTAACATAACTTTAAGTTCTCTAAACGTATTGCCGTCCCTACAAAAAATATTGGAGTACTACAAAGGAAAGAAATGTAGCTAAAACAAATAAATCAGTGGAATAGTTTTCAGTGCAAAACAGAGAGTTGCAAATCAGGGTTTAATGCTCACTGATGCAACAGAACTCTATTCTTGTACAAACTGATGAGATGGCTCCACTTCATGCATGGAAGACTAGTTGAGCATTGACTAGCCTATCAATATAGCCTTATATGCCACAAAGTGAATCGCATTTATATTCAACAAACTATCATGACATCAGCGTTTGTTAACGAGTTGCTAAAAATACATGGGCGATAACTGCCCGCTTGCACATAACGCTAATTAATTAAACATTAACGCTAGCGTTGCAGATCAGTGTGCTCACTGCTGCAACAGAACGTCATTCTTGTCAAATCTGACGAGACAGCTCAACTTCACTGACTAGCCAATCAATATAAATGAATCGCATTTACATTCAACAAACTATCATGACATCAGCGTTTGTTAACGAGTTGCTAAAAATACACAATGCCCGCTTGCGCATAACGTTACGGCGGCAATTAATTAAACGATCTAATGCTACAACTCACAGCCAGATGCATGGATTTGTCAGACTGAGGGATCTGATAACCGCTAACTTGCGGTAAGCTGAGCTGACCCACCTCTCAATTATTTCTCTTGTCTGTGGAAACCAGTCCGTGTTGTTTCTGTTTCTTTTCCTGCTTTTCATCATCTTCGCCATATGGTAATCCAGCATAGGAGTAGCTTGAGTGGCTAACTTCTTGTATACTATCCGCACCGCACGCCTGGCTCACAGTCACAACAAACACACCGGCTAAAGTGGGCGTAACGTTTCCTGCATGCCTCTACATGACAGCCAATCACCAGCCGTATTAGAGCGCGGCGTGCAAGCATGTCGCATGCTTATAGGCTCAATGACGCTGTTTTGTTTTGGTATCGAAAATTGGTATCGATTGACAAGGGAGGCTTCGATACCCCTTAGTATCGATGTTTCCATTTCGGTGCCAAGTAAGTATCGAAACTCGATACCCAGCCCTAGCTCCATGTACAAGTACCTCTCCGCTCAATGTACAAGTACCTCTCCGCTCAATGTACAAGTACCTCTCCGCTCCATGTACAAGTACCTCTCCGCTCCATGTACAAGTACCTCTCCGCTCCATGTACAAGTACCTCTCCGCTCCATGTACAAGTACATCTCTGCTCCATGTACAAGTACCTCTCCGCTCAATGTACAAGTACATCTCCGCTCCATGTACAAGTACCTCTCCGCTCCATGTACAAGTACATCTCCGCTCCATGTACAAGTACCTCTCCGCTCCATGTACAAGTACCTCTCCGCTCAATGTACAAGTACATCTCCGCTCCATGTACAAGTACATCTCTGCTCCATGTACAAGTACCTCTCCGCTCAATGTACAAGTACATCTCCGCTCCATGTACAAGTACCTCTCCGCTCCATGTACAAGTACCTCTCCGGTCCATGTACAAGTACCTCTCCGCTCCATGTACAAGTACCTCTCCGCTCCATGTACAAGTACCTCTCCGCTCAATGTCAAGTGTCGACAGTACCTCTCCGCTCCATGTACAAATACCTCTCCGCTCTCATGTACAAGTACCTCTCCGCTCCATGTACAAGTACCTCTCCGCTCAATGTCAAGTGTCGACAGTACCTCTCCGCTCCATGTACAAATACCTCTCCGCTCCATGTACAAGTACCTCTCCGCTCTCATGTACAAGTACCTCTCCGCTCCATGTACAAGTAGCTCTCCGCTCAATGTACAAGTGTCGACAGTACCTTTCCGCTCCATGTACAAATACCTCTCCGCTCTCATGTACAAGTACCTCTCCGCTCCATGTACAAGTACCTCTCCGCTCAATGTACAAATACCTCTCCGCTCCATGTATAAGTACCTCTCCGCTCTATGTACAAGTACCTCTCCACTCCATGTACAAGTACCTCTCCGCTCAATGTACAAATACCTCTCCGCTCCATGTACAAGTACCTCTCCGCTCAATGTACAAGTACATCTGCGCTCCATGTAGGGCTGGGTATCGTTCAAAATTTTTCGATATCGATACCGTTTCGATACTTGGATTTCGATACCGGTTCCTGAACGATACTTTTTTCGATACCAATTTTTAGAAAAATCCATTTTAACAAAAATAAAACTGCATTACACGTTGAAATTATTTTACAAATCTTTAGTTTCCCCCCATCTTAAGTTTTACAGCAGAAAAAAATAAAACCTACTGTATTTAACATAACTTTAAGTTCTCTAAACGTATTGCCGTCCCTACAAAAAATATTGGAGTACTACAAAGGAAAGAAATGTAGCTAAAACAAATAAATCAGTGGAATAGTTTTCAGTGCAAAACAGAGAGTTGCAAATCAGGGTTTAATGCTCACTGATGCAACAGAACTCTATTCTTGTACAAACTGATGAGATGGCTCCACTTCATGCATGGAAGACTAGTTGAGCATTGACTAGCCTATCAATATAGCCTTATATGCCACAAAGTGAATCGCATTTATATTCAACAAACTATCATGACATCAGCGTTTGTTAACGAGTTGCTAAAAATACATGGGCGATAACTGCCCGCTTGCACATAACGCTAATTAATTAAACATTAACGCTAGCGTTGCAGATCAGTGTGCTCACTGCTGCAACAGAACGTCATTCTTGTCAAATCTGACGAGACAGCTCAACTTCACTGACTAGCCAATCAATATAAATGAATCGCATTTACATTCAACAAACTATCATGACATCAGCGTTTGTTAACGAGTTGCTAAAAATACACAATGCCCGCTTGCGCATAACGTTACGGCGGCAATTAATTAAACGATCTAATGCTACAACTCACAGCCAGATGCATGGATTTGTCAGACTGAGGGATCTGATAACCGCTAACTTGCGGTAAGCTGAGCTGACCCACCTCTCAATTATTTCTCTTGTCTGTGGAAACCAGTCCGTGTTGTTTCTGTTTCTTTTCCTGCTTTTCATCATCTTCGCCATATGGTAATCCAGCATAGGAGTAGCTTGAGTGGCTAACTTCTTGTATACTATCCGCACCGCACGCCTGGCTCACAGTCACAACAAACACACCGGCTAAAGTGGGCGTAACGTTTCCTGCATGCCTCTACATGACAGCCAATCACCAGCCGTATTAGAGCGCGGCGTGCAAGCATGTCGCATGCTTATAGGCTCAATGACGCTGTTTTGTTTTGGTATCGAAAATTGGTATCGATTGACAAGGGAGGCTTCGATACCCCTTAGTATCGATGTTTCCATTTCGGTGCCAAGTAAGTATCGAAACTCGATACCCAGCCCTAGCTCCATGTACAAGTACCTCTCCGCTCAATGTACAAGTACCTCTCCGCTCAATGTACAAGTACCTCTCCGCTCCATGTACAAGTACCTCTCCGCTCCATGTACAAGTACCTCTCCGCTCCATGTACAAGTACCTCTCCGCTCCATGTACAAGTACATCTCTGCTCCATGTACAAGTACCTCTCCGCTCAATGTACAAGTACATCTCCGCTCCATGTACAAGTACCTCTCCGCTCCATGTACAAGTACATCTCCGCTCCATGTACAAGTACCTCTCCGCTCCATGTACAAGTACCTCTCCGCTCAATGTACAAGTACATCTCCGCTCCATGTACAAGTACATCTCTGCTCCATGTACAAGTACCTCTCCGCTCAATGTACAAGTACATCTCCGCTCCATGTACAAGTACCTCTCCGCTCCATGTACAAGTACCTCTCCGGTCCATGTACAAGTACCTCTCCGCTCCATGTACAAGTACCTCTCCACTCCATGTACAAGTACCTCTCCGCTCAATGTACAAGTACATCTGCGCTCCATGTAGGGCTGGGTATCGTTCAAAATTTTTCGATATCGATACCGTTTCGATACTTGGATTTCGATACCGGTTCCTGAACGATACTTTTTTCGATACCAATTTTTAGAAAAATCCATTTTAACAAAAATAAAACTGCATTACACATTGAAATTATTTTACAAATCTTTAGTTTCCCCCCATCTTAAGTTTTACAGCAGAAAAAAATAAAACCTACTGTATTTAACATAACTTTAAGTTCTCTAAACGTATTGCCGTCCCTACAAAAAATATTGGAGTACTACAAAGGAAAGAAATGTAGCTAAAACAAATAAATCAGTGGAATAGTTTTCAGTGCAAAACAGAGAGTTGCAAATCAGGGTTTAATGCTCACTGATGCAACAGAACTCTATTCTTGTACAAACTGATGAGATGGCTCCACTTCATGCATGGAAGACTAGTTGAGCATTGACTAGCCTATCAATATAGCCTTATATGCCACAAAGTGAATCGCATTTATATTCAACAAACTATCATGACATCAGCGTTTGTTAACGAGTTGCTAAAAATACATGGGCGATAACTGCCCGCTTGCACATAACGCTAATTAATTAAACATTAACGCTAGCGTTGCAGATCAGTGTGCTCACTGCTGCAACAGAACGTCATTCTTGTCAAATCTGACGAGACAGCTCAACTTCACTGACTAGCCAATCAATATAAATGAATCGCATTTACATTCAACAAACTATCATGACATCAGCGTTTGTTAACGAGTTGCTAAAAATACACAATGCCCGCTTGCGCATAACGTTACGGCGGCAATTAATTAAACGATCTAATGCTACAACTCACAGCCAGATGCATGGATTTGTCAGACTGAGGGATCTGATAACCGCTAACTTGCGGTAAGCTGAGCTGACCCACCTCTCAATTATTTCTCTTGTCTGTGGAAACCAGTCCGTGTTGTTTCTGTTTCTTTTCCTGCTTTTCATCATCTTCGCCATATGGTAATCCAGCATAGGAGTAGCTTGAGTGGCTAACTTCTTGTATACTATCCGCACCGCACGCCTGGCTCACAGTCACAACAAACACACCGGCTAAAGTGGGCGTAACGTTTCCTGCATGCCTCTACATGACAGCCAATCACCAGCCGTATTAGAGCGCGGCGTGCAAGCATGTCGCATGCTTATAGGCTCAATGACGCTGTTTTGTTTTGGTATCGAAAATTGGTATCGATTGACAAGGGAGGCTTCGATACCCCTTAGTATCGATGTTTCCATTTCGGTGCCAAGTAAGTATCGAAACTCGATACCCAGCCCTAGCTCCATGTACAAGTACCTCTCCGCTCAATGTACAAGTACCTCTCCGCTCAATGTACAAGTACCTCTCCGCTCCATGTACAAGTACCTCTCCGCTCCATGTACAAGTACCTCTCCGCTCCATGTACAAGTACCTCTCCGCTCCATGTACAAGTACATCTCTGCTCCATGTACAAGTACCTCTCCGCTCAATGTACAAGTACATCTCCGCTCCATGTACAAGTACCTCTCCGCTCCATGTACAAGTACATCTCCGCTCCATGTACAAGTACCTCTCCGCTCCATGTACAAGTACCTCTCCGCTCAATGTACAAGTACATCTCCGCTCCATGTACAAGTACCTCTCCGCTCCATGTACAAGTACCTCTCCGGTCCATGTACAAGTACCTCTCCGCTCCATGTACAAGTACCTCTCCGCTCCATGTACAAGTACCTCTCCGCTCAATGTCAAGTGTCGACAGTACCTCTCCGCTCCATGTACAAATACCTCTCCGCTCTCATGTACAAGTACCTCTCCGCTCCATGTACAAGTACCTCTCCGCTCAATGTCAAGTGTCGACAGTACCTCTCCGCTCCATGTACAAATACCTCTCCGCTCCATGTACAAGTACCTCTCCGCTCTCATGTACAAGTACCTCTCCGCTCCATGTACAAGTAGCTCTCCGCTCAATGTACAAGTGTCGACAGTACCTTTCCGCTCCATGTACAAATACCTCTCCGCTCTCATGTACAAGTACCTCTCCGCTCCATGTACAAGTACCTCTCCGCTCAATGTACAAATACCTCTCCGCTCCATGTATAAGTACCTCTCCGCTCTATGTACAAGTACCTCTCCGCTCCATGTACAAGTACCTCTCCGCTCAATGTACAAATACCTCTCCGCTCCATGTACAAGTACCTCTCCGCTCAATGTACAAGTACATCTGCGCTCCATGTAGGGCTGGGTATCGTTCAAAATTTTTCGATATCGATACCGTTTCGATACTTGGATTTCGATACCGGTTCCTGAACGATACTTTTTTCGATACCAATTTTTAGAAAAATCCATTTTAACAAAAATAAAACTGCATTACACATTGAAATTATTTTACAAATCTTTAGTTTCCCCCCATCTTAAGTTTTACAGCAGAAAAAAATAAAACCTACTGTATTTAACATAACTTTAAGTTCTCTAAACGTATTGCCGTCCCTACAAAAAATATTGGAGTACTACAAAGGAAAGAAATGTAGCTAAAACAAATAAATCAGTGGAATAGTTTTCAGTGCAAAACAGAGAGTTGCAAATCAGGGTTTAATGCTCACTGATGCAACAGAACTCTATTCTTGTACAAACTGATGAGATGGCTCCACTTCATGCATGGAAGACTAGTTGAGCATTGACTAGCCTATCAATATAGCCTTATATGCCACAAAGTGAATCGCATTTATATTCAACAAACTATCATGACATCAGCGTTTGTTAACGAGTTGCTAAAAATACATGGGCGATAACTGCCCGCTTGCACATAACGCTAATTAATTAAACATTAACGCTAGCGTTGCAGATCAGTGTGCTCACTGCTGCAACAGAACGTCATTCTTGTCAAATCTGACGAGACAGCTCAACTTCACTGACTAGCCAATCAATATAAATGAATCGCATTTACATTCAACAAACTATCATGACATCAGCGTTTGTTAACGAGTTGCTAAAAATACACAATGCCCGCTTGCGCATAACGTTACGGCGGCAATTAATTAAACGATCTAATGCTACAACTCACAGCCAGATGCATGGATTTGTCAGACTGAGGGATCTGATAACCGCTAACTTGCGGTAAGCTGAGCTGACCCACCTCTCAATTATTTCTCTTGTCTGTGGAAACCAGTCCGTGTTGTTTCTGTTTCTTTTCCTGCTTTTCATCATCTTCGCCATATGGTAATCCAGCATAGGAGTAGCTTGAGTGGCTAACTTCTTGTATACTATCCGCACCGCACGCCTGGCTCACAGTCACAACAAACACACCGGCTAAAGTGGGCGTAACGTTTCCTGCATGCCTCTACATGACAGCCAATCACCAGCCGTATTAGAGCGCGGCGTGCAAGCATGTCGCATGCTTATAGGCTCAATGACGCTGTTTTGTTTTGGTATCGAAAATTGGTATCGATTGACAAGGGAGGCTTCGATACCCCTTAGTATCGATGTTTCCATTTCGGTGCCAAGTAAGTATCGAAACTCGATACCCAGCCCTAGCTCCATGTACAAGTACCTCTCCGCTCAATGTACAAGTACCTCTCCGCTCAATGTACAAGTACCTCTCCGCTCCATGTACAAGTACCTCTCCGCTCCATGTACAAGTACCTCTCCGCTCCATGTACAAGTACCTCTCCGCTCCATGTACAAGTACATCTCTGCTCCATGTACAAGTACCTCTCCGCTCAATGTACAAGTACATCTCCGCTCCATGTACAAGTACCTCTCCGCTCCATGTACAAGTACATCTCCGCTCCATGTACAAGTACCTCTCCGCTCCATGTACAAGTACCTCTCCGCTCAATGTACAAGTACATCTCCGCTCCATGTACAAGTACATCTCTGCTCCATGTACAAGTACCTCTCCGCTCAATGTACAAGTACATCTCCGCTCCATGTACAAGTACCTCTCCGCTCCATGTACAAGTACCTCTCCGGTCCATGTACAAGTACCTCTCCGCTCCATGTACAAGTACCTCTCCACTCCATGTACAAGTACCTCTCCGCTCAATGTACAAGTACATCTGCGCTCCATGTAGGGCTGGGTATCGTTCAAAATTTTTCGATATCGATACCGTTTCGATACTTGGATTTCGATACGGGTTCCTGAACGATACTTTTTTCGATACCAATTTTTAGAAAAATCCATTTTAACAAAAATAAAACTGCATTACACATTGAAATTATTTTACAAATCTTTAGTTTCCCCCCATCTTAAGTTTTACAGCAGAAAAAAATAAAACCTACTGTATTTAACATAACTTTAAGTTCTCTAAACGTATTGCCGTCCCTACAAAAAATATTGGAGTACTACAAAGGAAAGAAATGTAGCTAAAACAAATAAATCAGTGGAATAGTTTTCAGTGCAAAACAGAGAGTTGCAAATCAGGGTTTAATGCTCACTGATGCAACAGAACTCTATTCTTGTACAAACTGATGAGATGGCTCCACTTCATGCATGGAAGACTAGTTGAGCATTGACTAGCCTATCAATATAGCCTTATATGCCACAAAGTGAATCGCATTTATATTCAACAAACTATCATGACATCAGCGTTTGTTAACGAGTTGCTAAAAATACATGGGCGATAACTGCCCGCTTGCACATAACGCTAATTAATTAAACATTAACGCTAGCGTTGCAGATCAGTGTGCTCACTGCTGCAACAGAACGTCATTCTTGTCAAATCTGACGAGACAGCTCAACTTCACTGACTAGCCAATCAATATAAATGAATCGCATTTACATTCAACAAACTATCATGACATCAGCGTTTGTTAACGAGTTGCTAAAAATACACAATGCCCGCTTGCGCATAACGTTACGGCGGCAATTAATTAAACGATCTAATGCTACAACTCACAGCCAGATGCATGGATTTGTCAGACTGAGGGATCTGATAACCGCTAACTTGCGGTAAGCTGAGCTGACCCACCTCTCAATTATTTCTCTTGTCTGTGGAAACCAGTCCGTGTTGTTTCTGTTTCTTTTCCTGCTTTTCATCATCTTCGCCATATGGTAATCCAGCATAGGAGTAGCTTGAGTGGCTAACTTCTTGTATACTATCCGCACCGCACGCCTGGCTCACAGTCACAACAAACACACCGGCTAAAGTGGGCGTAACGTTTCCTGCATGCCTCTACATGACAGCCAATCACCAGCCGTATTAGAGCGCGGCGTGCAAGCATGTCGCATGCTTATAGGCTCAATGACGCTGTTTTGTTTTGGTATCGAAAATTGGTATCGATTGACAAGGGAGGCTTCGATACCCCTTAGTATCGATGTTTCCATTTCGGTGCCAAGTAAGTATCGAAACTCGATACCCAGCCCTAGCTCCATGTACAAGTACCTCTCCGCTCAATGTACAAGTACCTCTCCGCTCAATGTACAAGTACCTCTCCGCTCCATGTACAAGTACCTCTCCGCTCCATGTACAAGTACCTCTCCGCTCCATGTACAAGTACCTCTCCGCTCCATGTAGAAGTACATCTCTGCTCCATGTACAAGTACCTCTCCGCTCAATGTACAAGTACATCTCCGCTCCATGTACAAGTACCTCTCCGCTCCATGTACAAGTACATCTCCGCTCCATGTACAAGTACCTCTCCGCTCCATGTACAAGTACCTCTCCGCTCAATGTACAAGTACATCTCCGCTCCATGTACAAGTACATCTCTGCTCCATGTACAAGTACCTCTCCGCTCAATGTACAAGTACATCTCCGCTCCATGTACAAGTACCTCTCCGCTCCATGTACAAGTACCTCTCCGGTCCATGTACAAGTACCTCTCCGCTCCATGTACAAGTACCTCTCCGCTCCATGTACAAGTACCTCTCCGCTCAATGTCAAGTGTCGACAGTACCTCTCCGCTCCATGTACAAATACCTCTCCGCTCTCATGTACAAGTACCTCTCCGCTCCATGTACAAGTACCTCTCCGCTCAATGTCAAGTGTCGACAGTACCTCTCCGCTCCATGTACAAATACCTCTCCGCTCCATGTACAAGTACCTCTCCGCTCTCATGTACAAGTACCTCTCCGCTCCATGTACAAGTAGCTCTCCGCTCAATGTACAAGTGTCGACAGTACCTTTCCGCTCCATGTACAAATACCTCTCCGCTCTCATGTACAAGTACCTCTCCGCTCCATGTACAAGTACCTCTCCGCTCAATGTACAAATACCTCTCCGCTCCATGTATAAGTACCTCTCCGCTCTATGTACAAGTACCTCTCCGCTCCATGTACAAGTACCTCTCCGCTCAATGTACAAATACCTCTCCGCTCCATGTACAAGTACCTCTCCGCTCAATGTACAAGTACATCTGCGCTCCATGTAGGGCTGGGTATCGTTCAAAATTTTTCGATATCGATACCGTTTCGATACTTGGATTTCGATACCGGTTCCTGAACGATACTTTTTTCGATACCAATTTTTAGAAAAATCCATTTTAACAAAAATAAAACTGCATTACACATTGAAATTATTTTACAAATCTTTAGTTTCCCCCCATCTTAAGTTTTACAGCAGAAAAAAATAAAACCTACTGTATTTAACATAACTTTAAGTTCTCTAAACGTATTGCCGTCCCTACAAAAAATATTGGAGTACTACAAAGGAAAGAAATGTAGCTAAAACAAATAAATCAGTGGAATAGTTTTCAGTGCAAAACAGAGAGTTGCAAATCAGGGTTTAATGCTCACTGATGCAACAGAACTCTATTCTTGTACAAACTGATGAGATGGCTCCACTTCATGCATGGAAGACTAGTTGAGCATTGACTAGCCTATCAATATAGCCTTATATGCCACAAAGTGAATCGCATTTATATTCAACAAACTATCATGACATCAGCGTTTGTTAACGAGTTGCTAAAAATACATGGGCGATAACTGCCCGCTTGCACATAACGCTAATTAATTAAACATTAACGCTAGCGTTGCAGATCAGTGTGCTCACTGCTGCAACAGAACGTCATTCTTGTCAAATCTGACGAGACAGCTCAACTTCACTGACTAGCCAATCAATATAAATGAATCGCATTTACATTCAACAAACTATCATGACATCAGCGTTTGTTAACGAGTTGCTAAAAATACACAATGCCCGCTTGCGCATAACGTTACGGCGGCAATTAATTAAACGATCTAATGCTACAACTCACAGCCAGATGCATGGATTTGTCAGACTGAGGGATCTGATAACCGCTAACTTGCGGTAAGCTGAGCTGACCCACCTCTCAATTATTTCTCTTGTCTGTGGAAACCAGTCCGTGTTGTTTCTGTTTCTTTTCCTGCTTTTCATCATCTTCGCCATATGGTAATCCAGCATAGGAGTAGCTTGAGTGGCTAACTTCTTGTATACTATCCGCACCGCACGCCTGGCTCACAGTCACAACAAACACACAGGCTAAAGTGGGCGTAACGTTTCCTGCATGCCTCTACATGACAGCCAATCACCAGCCGTATTAGAGCGCGGCGTGCAAGCATGTCGCATGCTTATAGGCTCAATGACGCTGTTTTGTTTTGGTATCGAAAATTGGTATCGATTGACAAGGGAGGCTTCGATACCCCTTAGTATCGATGTTTCCATTTCGGTGCCAAGTAAGTATCGAAACTCGATACCCAGCCCTAGCTCCATGTACAAGTACCTCTCCGCTCAATGTACAAGTACCTCTCCGCTCAATGTACAAGTACCTCTCCGCTCCATGTACAAGTACCTCTCCGCTCCATGTACAAGTACCTCTCCGCTCCATGTACAAGTACCTCTCCGCTCCATGTACAAGTACATCTCTGCTCCATGTACAAGTACCTCTCCGCTCAATGTACAAGTACATCTCCGCTCCATGTACAAGTACCTCTCCGCTCCATGTACAAGTACATCTCCGCTCCATGTACAAGTACCTCTCCGCTCCATGTACAAGTACCTCTCCGCTCAATGTACAAGTACATCTCCGCTCCATGTACAAGTACATCTCTGCTCCATGTACAAGTACCTCTCCGCTCAATGTACAAGTACATCTCCGCTCCATGTACAAGTACCTCTCCGCTCCATGTACAAGTACCTCTCCGGTCCATGTACAAGTACCTCTCCGCTCCATGTACAAGTACCTCTCCGCTCCATGTACAAGTACCTCTCCGCTCAATGTCAAGTGTCGACAGTACCTCTCCGCTCCATGTACAAATACCTCTCCGCTCTCATGTACAAGTACCTCTCCGCTCCATGTACAAGTACCTCTCCGCTCAATGTCAAGTGTCGACAGTACCTCTCCGCTCCATGTACAAATACCTCTCCGCTCCATGTACAAGTACCTCTCCGCTCTCATGTACAAGTACCTCTCCGCTCCATGTACAAGTAGCTCTCCGCTCAATGTACAAGTGTCGACAGTACCTTTCCGCTCCATGTACAAATACCTCTCCGCTCTCATGTACAAGTACCTCTCCGCTCCATGTACAAGTACCTCTCCGCTCAATGTACAAATACCTCTCCGCTCCATGTATAAGTACCTCTCCGCTCTATGTACAAGTACCTCTCCGCTCCATGTACAAGTACCTCTCCGCTCAATGTACAAATACCTCTCCGCTCCATGTACAAGTACCTCTCCGCTCAATGTACAAGTACATCTGCGCTCCATGTAGGGCTGGGTATCGTTCAAAATTTTTCGATATCGATACCGTTTCGATACTTGGATTTCGATACCGGTTCCTGAACGATACTTTTTTCGATACCAATTTTTAGAAAAATCCATTTTAACAAAAATACAACTGCATTACACATTGAAATTATTTTACAAATCTTTAGTTTCCCCCCATCTTAAGTTTTACAGCAGAAAAAAATAAAACCTACTGTATTTAACATAACTTTAAGTTCTCTAAACGTATTGCCGTCCCTACAAAAAATATTGGAGTACTACAAAGGAAAGAAATGTAGCTAAAACAAATAAATCAGTGGAATAGTTTTCAGTGCAAAACAGAGAGTTGCAAATCAGGGTTTAATGCTCACTGATGCAACAGAACTCTATTCTTGTACAAACTGATGAGATGGCTCCACTTCATGCATGGAAGACTAGTTGAGCATTGACTAGCCTATCAATATAGCCTTATATGCCACAAAGTGAATCGCATTTATATTCAACAAACTATCATGACATCAGCGTTTGTTAACGAGTTGCTAAAAATACATGGGCGATAACTGCCCGCTTGCACATAACGCTAATTAATTAAACATTAACGCTAGCGTTGCAGATCAGTGTGCTCACTGCTGCAACAGAACGTCATTCTTGTCAAATCTGACGAGACAGCTCAACTTCACTGACTAGCCAATCAATATAAATGAATCGCATTTACATTCAACAAACTATCATGACATCAGCGTTTGTTAACGAGTTGCTAAAAATACACAATGCCCGCTTGCGCATAACGTTACGGCGGCAATTAATTAAACGATCTAATGCTACAACTCACAGCCAGATGCATGGATTTGTCAGACTGAGGGATCTGATAACCGCTAACTTGCGGTAAGCTGAGCTGACCCACCTCTCAATTATTTCTCTTGTCTGTGGAAACCAGTCCGTGTTGTTTCTGTCTCTTTTCCTGCTTTTCATCATCTTCGCCATATGGTAATCCAGCATAGGAGTAGCTTGAGTGGCTAACTTCTTGTATACTATCCGCACCGCACGCCTGGCTCACAGTCACAACAAACACACCGGCTAAAGTGGGCGTAACGTTTCCTGCATGCCTCTACATGACAGCCAATCACCAGCCGTATTAGAGCGCGGCGTGCAAGCATGTCGCATGCTTATAGGCTCAATGACGCTGTTTTGTTTTGGTATCGAAAATTGGTATCGATTGACAAGGGAGGCTTCGATACCCCTTAGTATCGATGTTTCCATTTCGGTGCCAAGTAAGTATCGAAACTCGATACCCAGCCCTAGCTCCATGTACAAGTACCTCTCCGCTCAATGTACAAGTACCTCTCCGCTCAATGTACAAGTACCTCTCCGCTCCATGTACAAGTACCTCTCCGCTCCATGTACAAGTACCTCTCCGCTCCATGTACAAGTACCTCTCCGCTCCATGTACAAGTACATCTCTGCTCCATGTACAAGTACCTCTCCGCTCAATGTACAAGTACATCTCCGCTCCATGTACAAGTACCTCTCCGCTCCATGTACAAGTACATCTCCGCTCCATGTACAAGTACCTCTCCGCTCCATGTACAAGTACCTCTCCGCTCAATGTACAAGTACATCTCCGCTCCATGTACAAGTACATCTCTGCTCCATGTACAAGTACCTCTCCGCTCAATGTACAAGTACATCTCCGCTCCATGTACAAGTACCTCTCCGCTCCATGTACAAGTACCTCTCCGGTCCATGTACAAGTACCTCTCCGCTCCATGTACAAGTACCTCTCCACTCCATGTACAAGTACCTCTCCGCTCAATGTACAAGTACATCTGCGCTCCATGTAGGGCTGGGTATCGTTCAAAATTTTTCGATATCGATACCGTTTCGATACTTGGATTTCGATACCGGTTCCTGAACGATACTTTTTTCGATACCAATTTTTAGAAAAATCCATTTTAACAAAAATAAAACTGCATTACACATTGAAATTATTTTACAAATCTTTAGTTTCCCCCCATCTTAAGTTTTACAGCAGAAAAAAATAAAACCTACTGTATTTAACATAACTTTAAGTTCTCTAAACGTATTGCCGTCCCTACAAAAAATATTGGAGTACTACAAAGGAAAGAAATGTAGCTAAAACAAATAAATCAGTGGAATAGTTTTCAGTGCAAAACAGAGAGTTGCAAATCAGGGTTTAATGCTCACTGATGCAACAGAACTCTATTCTTGTACAAACTGATGAGATGGCTCCACTTCATGCATGGAAGACTAGTTGAGCATTGACTAGCCTATCAATATAGCCTTATATGCCACAAAGTGAATCGCATTTATATTCAACAAACTATCATGACATCAGCGTTTGTTAACGAGTTGCTAAAAATACATGGGCGATAACTGCCCGCTTGCACATAACGCTAATTAATTAAACATTAACGCTAGCGTTGCAGATCAGTGTGCTCACTGCTGCAACAGAACGTCATTCTTGTCAAATCTGACGAGACAGCTCAACTTCACTGACTAGCCAATCAATATAAATGAATCGCATTTACATTCAACAAACTATCATGACATCAGCGTTTGTTAACGAGTTGCTAAAAATACACAATGCCCGCTTGCGCATAACGTTACGGCGGCAATTAATTAAACGATCTAATGCTACAACTCACAGCCAGATGCATGGATTTGTCAGACTGAGGGATCTGATAACCGCTAACTTGCGGTAAGCTGAGCTGACCCACCTCTCAATTATTTCTCTTGTCTGTGGAAACCAGTCCGTGTTGTTTCTGTTTCTTTTCCTGCTTTTCATCATCTTCGCCATATGGTAATCCAGCATAGGAGTAGCTTGAGTGGCTAACTTCTTGTATACTATCCGCACCGCACGCCTGGCTCACAGTCACAACAAACACACCGGCTAAAGTGGGCGTAACGTTTCCTGCATGCCTCTACATGACAGCCAATCACCAGCCGTATTAGAGCACGGCGTGCAAGCATGTCGCATGCTTATAGGCTCAATGACGCTGTTTTGTTTTGGTATCGAAAATTGGTATCGATTGACAAGGGAGGCTTCGATACCCCTTAGTATCGATGTTTCCATTTCGGTGCCAAGTAAGTATCGAAACTCGATACCCAGCCCTAGCTCCATGTACAAGTACCTCTCCGCTCAATGTACAAGTACCTCTCCGCTCAATGTACAAGTACCTCTCCGCTCCATGTACAAGTACCTCTCCGCTCCATGTACAAGTACCTCTCCGCTCCATGTACAAGTACCTCTCCGCTCCATGTACAAGTACATCTCTGCTCCATGTACAAGTACCTCTCCGCTCAATGTACAAGTACATCTCCGCTCCATGTACAAGTACCTCTCCGCTCCATGTACAAGTACATCTCCGCTCCATGTACAAGTACCTCTCCGCTCCATGTACAAGTACCTCTCCGCTCAATGTACAAGTACATCTCCGCTCCATGTACAAGTACATCTCTGCTCCATGTACAAGTACCTCTCCGCTCAATGTACAAGTACATCTCTGCTCCATGTACAAGTACCTCTCCGCTCCATGTACAAGTACCTCTCCGGTCCATGTACAAGTACCTCTCCGCTCCATGTACAAGTACCTCTCCGCTCCATGTACAAGTACCTCTCCGCTCAATGTCAAGTGTCGACAGTACCTCTCCGCTCCATGTACAAATACCTCTCCGCTCTCATGTACAAGTACCTCTCCGCTCCATGTACAAGTACCTCTCCGCTCAATGTCAAGTGTCGACAGTACCTCTCCGCTCCATGTACAAATACCTCTCCGCTCCATGTACAAGTACCTCTCCGCTCTCATGTACAAGTACCTCTCCGCTCCATGTACAAGTAGCTCTCCGCTCAATGTACAAGTGTCGACAGTACCTTTCCGCTCCATGTACAAATACCTCTCCGCTCTCATGTACAAGTACCTCTCCGCTCCATGTACAAGTACCTCTCCGCTCAATGTACAAATACCTCTCCGCTCCATGTATAAGTACCTCTCCGCTCTATGTACAAGTACCTCTCCGCTCCATGTACAAGTACCTCTCCGCTCAATGTACAAATACCTCTCCGCTCCATGTACAAGTACCTCTCCGCTCAATGTACAAGTACATCTGCGCTCCATGTAGGGCTGGGTATCGTTCAAAATTTTTCGATATCGATACCGTTTCGATACTTGGATTTCGATACCGGTTCCTGAACGATACTTTTTTCGATACCAATTTTTAGAAAAATCCATTTTAACAAAAATAAAACTGCATTACACATTGAAATTATTTTACAAATCTTTAGTTTCCCCCCATCTTAAGTTTTACAGCAGAAAAAAATAAAACCTACTGTATTTAACATAACTTTAAGTTCTCTAAACGTATTGCCGTCCCTACAAAAAATATTGGAGTACTACAAAGGAAAGAAATGTAGCTAAAACAAATAAATCAGTGGAATAGTTTTCAGTGCAAAACAGAGAGTTGCAAATCAGGGTTTAATGCTCACTGATGCAACAGAACTCTATTCTTGTACAAACTGATGAGATGGCTCCACTTCATGCATGGAAGACTAGTTGAGCATTGACTAGCCTATCAATATAGCCTTATATGCCACAAAGTGAATCGCATTTATATTCAACAAACTATCATGACATCAGCGTTTGTTAACGAGTTGCTAAAAATACATGGGCGATAACTGCCCGCTTGCACATAACGCTAATTAATTAAACATTAACGCTAGCGTTGCAGATCAGTGTGCTCACTGCTGCAACAGAACGTCATTCTTGTCAAATCTGACGAGACAGCTCAACTTCACTGACTAGCCAATCAATATAAATGAATCGCATTTACATTCAACAAACTATCATGACATCAGCGTTTGTTAACGAGTTGCTAAAAATACACAATGCCCGCTTGCGCATAACGTTACGGCGGCAATTAATTAAACGATCTAATGCTACAACTCACAGCCAGATGCATGGATTTGTCAGACTGAGGGATCTGATAACCGCTAACTTGCGGTAAGCTGAGCTGACCCACCTCTCAATTATTTCTCTTGTCTGTGGAAACCAGTCCGTGTTGTTTCTGTTTCTTTTCCTGCTTTTCATCATCTTCGCCATATGGTAATCCAGCATAGGAGTAGCTTGAGTGGCTAACTTCTTGTATACTATCCGCACCGCACCCCTGGCTCACAGTCACAACAAACACACCGGCTAAAGTGGGCGTAACGTTTCCTGCATGCCTCTACATGACAGCCAATCACCAGCCGTATTAGAGCGCGGCGTGCAAGCATGTCGCATGCTTATAGGCTCAATGACGCTGTTTTGTTTTGGTATCGAAAATTGGTATCGATTGACAAGGGAGGCTTCGATACCCCTTAGTATCGATGTTTCCATTTCGGTGCCAAGTAAGTATCGAAACTCGATACCCAGCCCTAGCTCCATGTACAAGTACCTCTCCGCTCAATGTACAAGTACCTCTCCGCTCAATGTACAAGTACCTCTCCGCTCCATGTACAAGTACCTCTCCGCTCCATGTACAAGTACCTCTCCGCTCCATGTACAAGTACCTCTCCGCTCCATGTACAAGTACATCTCTGCTCCATGTACAAGTACCTCTCCGCTCAATGTACAAGTACATCTCCGCTCCATGTACAAGTACCTCTCCGCTCCATGTACAAGTACATCTCCGCTCCATGTACAAGTACCTCTCCGCTCCATGTACAAGTACCTCTCCGCTCAATGTACAAGTACATCTCCGCTCCATGTACAAGTACATCTCTGCTCCATGTACAAGTACCTCTCCGCTCAATGTACAAGTACATCTCCGCTCCATGTACAAGTACCTCTCCGCTCCATGTACAAGTACCTCTCCGGTCCATGTACAAGTACCTCTCCGCTCCATGTACAAGTACCTCTCCGCTCCATGTACAAGTACCTCTCCGCTCAATGTCAAGTGTCGACAGTACCTCTCCGCTCCATGTACAAATACCTCTCCGCTCTCATGTACAAGTACCTCTCCGCTCCATGTACAAGTACCTCTCCGCTCAATGTCAAGTGTCGACAGTACCTCTCCGCTCCATGTACAAATACCTCTCCGCTCCATGTACAAGTACCTCTCCGCTCTCATGTACAAGTACCTCTCCGCTCCATGTACAAGTAGCTCTCCGCTCAATGTACAAGTGTCGACAGTACCTTTCCGCTCCATGTACAAATACCTCTCCGCTCTCATGTACAAGTACCTCTCCGCTCCATGTACAAGTACCTCTCCGCTCAATGTACAAATACCTCTCCGCTCCATGTATAAGTACCTCTCCGCTCTATGTACAAGTACCTCTCCGCTCCATGTACAAGTACCTCTCCGCTCAATGTACAAATACCTCTCCGCTCCATGTACAAGTAGCTCTCCGCTGAATGTACAAGTGTCGACAGTACCTCTCCGCTCAATGTACAAGTACCTCTCCGCTCAATGTACAAATACCTCTCCGCTCCATGTACAAGTACCTCTCCGCTCAATGTCAAGTATCGACAGTACCTCTCCGCTCCATGTACAAGTACCTCTCCGCTGAATGTACAAGTGTCGACAGTACCTCTCCGCTCAATGTACAAGTACCTCTCCGCTCCATGTACAAGTACCTCTCCGCTCTCATGTACAAGTACCTCTCCGCTCCATGTACAAGTACCTCTCCGCTCAATGTACAAGTACCTCTGCGCTCCATGTACAAGTACCTCTCCGCTCAATGTACAAGTACCTCTCCGCTCAATGTACAAGTGTCGACAGTACCTCTCCGCTCCATGTACAAGTACCTCTCCGCTCAATGTACAAGTGTCGACAGTACCTCTACGCTCAATGTACAAGTGTCGACAGTACCTCTCCGCTCTCATGTACAAGTACCTCTCCGATCCATGTACAAGTACATCTCCGCTCCATGTACAAGTACATCTCCGCTCAATGTACAAGTACCTCTCCGCTCCATGTACAAGTACCTCTCCGCTCCATGTACAAGTACCTCTCCGCTCCATGTACAAGTACCTCTCCGCTCCATGTACAAGTACCTCTCCGCTCAATGTACAAGTACCTCTCCGCTCCATGTACAAGTACCTCTCCGCTCAATGTACAAGTACCTCTCCGCTCCATGTACAAGTACCTCTCCGCTCCATGTACAAGTACCTCTCCGCTCCATGTACAAGTACCTCTCCGCTCAATGTCAAGTATCGACAGTACCTCTCCGCTCCATGTACAAGTACCTCTCCGCTGAATGTACAAGTGTCGACAGTACCTCTCCGCTCAATGTACAAGTACCTCTCCGCTCCATGTACAAGTACCTCTCCGCTCTCATGTACAAGTACCTCTCCGCTCCATGTACAAGTACCTCTCCGCTCAATGTACAAGTACCTCTGCGCTCCATGTACAAGTACCTCTCCGCTCAATGTACAAGTACCTCTCCGCTCAATGTACAAGTGTCGACAGTACCTCTCCGCTCCATGTACAAGTACCTCTCCGCTCAATGTACAAGTGTCGACAGTACCTCTACGCTCAATGTACAAGTGTCGACAGTACCTCTCCGCTCTCATGTACAAGTACCTCTCCGATCCATGTACAAGTACATCTCCGCTCCATGTACAAGTACATCTCCGCTCAATGTACAAGTACCTCTCCGCTCCATGTACAAGTACCTCTCCGCTCCATGTACAAGTACCTCTCCGCTCCATGTACAAGTACCTCTCCGCTCCATGTACAAGTACCTCTCCGCTCAATGTACAAGTACCTCTCCGCTCCATGTACAAGTACCTCTCCGCTCCATGTACAAGTACCTCTCCGCTCCATGTACAAGTACCTCTCCGCTCAATGTACAAGTACCTCTCCGCTCCATGTACAAGTACCTCTCCGCTCCATGTACAAGTACCTCTCCGCTCCATGTACAAGTACCTCTCCGCTCAATGTACAAGTACCTCTCCGCTCCCTGTACAAGTACATCTCCGCTCCATGTACAAGTACCTCTCCGCTCCATGTACAAGTACCTCTCCGCTCAATGTACAAGTGTCGACAGTACCTCTCCGCTCCATGTACAAGTACCTCTCCGCTCCATGTACAAGTACCTCTCCGCTCAATGTACAAGTGTCGACAGTACCTCTCCGCTCCATCTACAAGTACCTCTCCGCTCAATGTACAAGTACCTCTCCGCTGAATGTACAAGTACCTCTCCGCTCCATGTACAAGTACCTCTCCGCTCCATGTACAAATACCTCTCCGCTCCATGTACAAGTACCTCTCCGCTCCATGTACAAGCACCTCTCCGCTACATGTACAAGTACCTCTCCGCTCCATGTACAAGTACCTCTCCGCTCCATGTACAAGTACCTCTCCGCTCAATGTACAAGTACCTCTCCGCTCCATGTACAAATACCTCTCCGCTCCATGTACAAATACCTCTCCGCTCCATGTACAAGTACCTCTCCGCTCCATGTACCAGTACCTCTCCGCTCAATGTACAAGTACATCTCCGCTCAATGTACAAGTACATCTCCGCTCAATGTACAAGTACGTCTCCGCTCAATGTACAAGTACCTCTCCGCTCAATGTACAAGTACCTCTCCGCTCCATGTACAAGTACCTCTCCGCTCAATGTACAAGTACATCTCCGCTCCATGTACCAGTACCTCTCCGCTCAATGTACAAGTACCTCTCCGCTCAATGTACAAGTACATCTCCGCTCCATGTACAAGTACGTCTCCGCTCAATGTATAAGTACCTCTCCGCTCCATGTACAAGTACCTCTCCGCTCCATGTACAAGTACATCTCCGCTCCATGTACAAGTACCTCTCCGCTCAATGTACAAGTACATCTGCGCTCCATGTAGGGCTGGGTATCGTTCAAAATTTTTCGATATCGATACCGTTTCGATACTTGGATTTCGATACCGGTTCCTGAACGATACTTTTTTCGATACCAATTTTTAGAAAAATCCATTTTAACAAAAATAAAACTGCATTACACATTGAAATTATTTTACAAATCTTTAGTTTCCCCCCATCTTAAGTTTTACAGCAGAAAAAAATAAAACCTACTGTATTTAACATAACTTTAAGTTCTCTAAACGTATTGCCGTCCCTACAAAAAATATTGGAGTACTACAAAGGAAAGAAATGTAGCTAAAACAAATAAATCAGTGGAATAGTTTTCAGTGCAAAACAGAGAGTTGCAAATCAGGGTTTAATGCTCACTGATGCAACAGAACTCTATTCTTGTACAAACTGATGAGATGGCTCCACTTCATGCATGGAAGACTAGTTGAGCATTGACTAGCCTATCAATATAGCCTTATATGCCACAAAGTGAATCGCATTTATATTCAACAAACTATCATGACATCAGCGTTTGTTAACGAGTTGCTAAAAATACATGGGCGATAACTGCCCGCTTGCACATAACGCTAATTAATTAAACATTAACGCTAGCGTTGCAGATCAGTGTGCTCACTGCTGCAACAGAACGTCATTCTTGTCAAATCTGACGAGACAGCTCAACTTCACTGACTAGCCAATCAATATAAATGAATCGCATTTACATTCAACAAACTATCATGACATCAGCGTTTGTTAACGAGTTGCTAAAAATACACAATGCCCGCTTGCGCATAACGTTACGGCGGCAATTAATTAAACGATCTAATGCTACAACTCACAGCCAGATGCATGGATTTGTCAGACTGAGGGATCTGATAACCGCTAACTTGCGGTAAGCTGAGCTGACCCACCTCTCAATTATTTATCTTGTCTGTGGAAACCAGTCCGTGTTGTTTCTGTTTCTTTTCCTGCTTTTCATCATCTTCGCCATATGGTAATCCAGCATAGGAGTAGCTTGAGTGGCTAACTTCTTGTATACTATCCGCACCGCACGCCTGGCTCACAGTCACAACAAACACACCGGCTAAAGTGGGCGTAACGTTTCCTGCATGCCTCTACATGACAGCCAATCACCAGCCGTATTAGAGCGCAGCGTGCAAGCATGTCGCATGCTTATAGGCTCAATGACGCTGTTTTGTTTTGGTATCGAAAATTGGTATCGATTGACAAGGGAGGCTTCGATACCCCTTAGTATCGATGTTTCCATTTCGGTGCCAAGTAAGTATCGAAACTCGATACCCAGCCCTAGCTCCATGTACAAGTACCTCTCCGCTCAATGTACAAGTACCTCTCCGCTCAATGTACAAGTACCTCTCCGCTCCATGTACAAGTACCTCTCCGCTCCATGTACAAGTACCTCTCCGCTCCATGTACAAGTACCTCTCCGCTCCATGTACAAGTACATCTCTGCTCCATGTACAAGTACCTCTCCGCTCAATGTACAAGTACATCTCCGCTCCATGTACAAGTACCTCTCCGCTCCATGTACAAGTACATCTCCGCTCCATGTACAAGTACCTCTCCGCTCCATGTACAAGTACCTCTCCGCTCAATGTACAAGTACATCTCCGCTCCATGTACAAGTACATCTCTGCTCCATGTACAAGTACCTCTCCGCTCAATGTACAAGTACATCTCCGCTCCATGTACAAGTACCTCTCCGCTCCATGTACAAGTACCTCTCCGGTCCATGTACAAGTACCTCTCCGCTCCATGTACAAGTACCTCTCCGCTCCATGTACAAGTACCTCTCCGCTCAATGTCAAGTGTCGACAGTACCTCTCCGCTCCATGTACAAATACCTCTCCGCTCTCATGTACAAGTACCTCTCCGCTCCATGTACAAGTACCTCTCTGCTCAATGTCAAGTGTCGACAGTACCTCTCCGCTCCATGTACAAATACCTCTCCGCTCCATGTACAAGTACCTCTCCGCTCTCATGTACAAGTACCTCTCCGCTCCATGTACAAGTAGCTCTCCGCTCAATGTACAAGTGTCGACAGTACCTTTCCGCTCCATGTACAAATACCTCTCCGCTCTCATGTACAAGTACCTCTCCGCTCCATGTACAAGTACCTCTCCGCTCAATGTACAAATACCTCTCCGCTCCATGTATAAGTACCTCTCCGCTCTATGTACAAGTACCTCTCCGCTCCATGTACAAGTACCTCTCCGCTCAATGTACAAATACCTCTCCGCTCCATGTACAAGTACCTCTCCGCTCAATGTACAAGTACATCTGCGCTCCATGTAGGGCTGGGTATCGTTCAAAATTTTTCGATATCGATACCGTTTCGATACTTGGATTTCGATACCGGTTCCTGAACGATACTTTTTTCGATACCAATTTTTAGAAAAATCCATTTTAACAAAAATAAAACTGCATTACACATTGAAATTATTTTACAAATCTTTAGTTTCCCCCCATCTTAAGTTTTACAGCAGAAAAAAATAAAACCTACTGTATTTAACATAACTTTAAGTTCTCTAAACGTATTGCCGTCCCTACAAAAAATATTGGAGTACTACAAAGGAAAGAAATGTAGCTAAAACAAATAAATCAGTGGAATAGTTTTCAGTGCAAAACAGAGAGTTGCAAATCAGGGTTTAATGCTCACTGATGCAACAGAACTCTATTCTTGTACAAACTGATGAGATGGCTCCACTTCATGCATGGAAGACTAGTTGAGCATTGACTAGCCTATCAATATAGCCTTATATGCCACAAAGTGAATCGCATTTATATTCAACAAACTATCATGACATCAGCGTTTGTTAACGAGTTGCTAAAAATACATGGGCGATAACTGCCCGCTTGCACATAACGCTAATTAATTAAACATTAACGCTAGCGTTGCAGATCAGTGTGCTCACTGCTGCAACAGAACGTCATTCTTGTCAAATCTGACGAGACAGCTCAACTTCACTGACTAGCCAATCAATATAAATGAATCGCATTTACATTCAACAAACTATCATGACATCAGCGTTTGTTAACGAGTTGCTAAAAATACACAATGCCCGCTTGCGCATAACGTTACGGCGGCAATTAATTAAACGATCTAATGCTACAACTCACAGCCAGATGCATGGATTTGTCAGACTGAGGGATCTGATAACCGCTAACTTGCGGTAAGCTGAGCTGACCCACCTCTCAATTATTTCTCTTGTCTGTGGAAACCAGTCCGTGTTGTTTCTGTTTCTTTTCCTGCTTTTCATCATCTTCGCCATATGGTAATCCAGCATAGGAGTAGCTTGAGTGGCTAACTTCTTGTATACTATCCGCACCGCACGCCTGGCTCACAGTCACAACAAACACACCGGCTAAAGTGGGCGTAACGTTTCCTGCATGCCTCTACATGACAGCCAATCACCAGCCGTATTAGAGCGCGGCGTGCAAGCATGTCGCATGCTTATAGGCTCAATGACGCTGTTTTGTTTTGGTATCGAAAATTGGTATCGATTGACAAGGGAGGCTTCGATACCCCTTAGTATCGATGTTTCCATTTCGGTGCCAAGTAAGTATCGAAACTCGATACCCAGCCCTAGCTCCATGTACAAGTACCTCTCCGCTCAATGTACAAGTACCTCTCCGCTCAATGTACAAGTACCTCTCCGCTCCATGTACAAGTACCTCTCCGCTCCATGTACAAGTACCTCTCCGCTCCATGTACAAGTACCTCTCCGCTCCATGTACAAGTACATCTCTGCTCCATGTACAAGTACCTCTCCGCTCAATGTACAAGTACATCTCCGCTCCATGTACAAGTACCTCTCCGCTCCATGTACAAGTACATCTCCGCTCCATGTACAAGTACCTCTCCGCTCCATGTACAAGTACCTCTCCGCTCAATGTACAAGTACATCTCCGCTCCATGTACAAGTACATCTCTGCTCCATGTACAAGTACCTCTCCGCTCAATGTACAAGTACATCTCCGCTCCATGTACAAGTACCTCTCCGCTCCATGTACAAGTACCTCTCCGGTCCATGTACAAGTACCTCTCCGCTCCATGTACAAGTACCTCTCCGCTCCATGTACAAGTACCTCTCCGCTCAATGTCAAGTGTCGACAGTACCTCTCCGCTCCATGTACAAATACCTCTCCGCTCTCATGTACAAGTACCTCTCCGCTCCATGTACAAGTACCTCTCCGCTCAATGTCAAGTGTCGACAGTACCTCTCCGCTCCATGTACAAATACCTCTCCGCTCCATGTACAAGTACCTCTCCGCTCTCATGTACAAGTACCTCTCCGCTCCATGTACAAGTAGCTCTCCGCTCAATGTACAAGTGTCGACAGTACCTTTCCGCTCCATGTACAAATACCTCTCCGCTCTCATGTACAAGTACCTCTCCGCTCCATGTACAAGTACCTCTCCGCTCAATGTACAAATACCTCTCCGCTCCATGTATAAGTACCTCTCCGCTCTATGTACAAGTACCTCTCCGCTCCATGTACAAGTACCTCTCCGCTCAATGTACAAATACCTCTCCGCTCCATGTACAAGTAGCTCTCCGCTGAATGTACAAGTGTCGACAGTACCTCTCCGCTCAATGTACAAGTACCTCTCCGCTCAATGTACAAATACCTCTCCGCTCCATGTACAAGTACCTCTCCGCTCAATGTCAAGTATCGACAGTACCTCTCCGCTCCATGTACAAGTACCTCTCCGCTGAATGTACAAGTGTCGACAGTACCTCTCCGCTCAATGTACAAGTACCTCTCCGCTCCATGTACAAGTACCTCTCCGCTCTCATGTACAAGTACCTCTCCGCTCCATGTACAAGTACCTCTCCGCTCAATGTACAAGTACCTCTGCGCTCCATGTACAAGTACCTCTCCGCTCAATGTACAAGTACCTCTCCGCTCAATGTACAAGTGTCGACAGTACCTCTCCGCTCCATGTACAAGTACCTCTCCGCTCAATGTACAAGTGTCGACAGTACCTCTACGCTCAATGTACAAGTGTCGACAGTACCTCTCCGCTCTCATGTACAAGTACCTCTCCGATCCATGTACAAGTACATCTCCGCTCCATGTACAAGTACATCTCCGCTCAATGTACAAGTACCTCTCCGCTCCATGTACAAGTACCTCTCCGCTCCATGTACAAGTACCTCTCCGCTCCATGTACAAGTACCTCTCCGCTCCATGTACAAGTACCTCTCCGCTCAATGTACAAGTACCTCTCCGCTCCATGTACAAGTACCTCTCCGCTCAATGTACAAGTACCTCTCCGCTCCATGTACAAGTACCTCTCCGCTCCATGTACAAGTACCTCTCCGCTCCATGTACAAGTACCTCTCCGCTCAATGTCAAGTATCGACAGTACCTCTCCGCTCCATGTACAAGTACCTCTCCGCTGAATGTACAAGTGTCGACAGTACCTCTCCGCTCAATGTACAAGTACCTCTCCGCTCCATGTACAAGTACCTCTCCGCTCTCATGTACAAGTACCTCTCCGCTCCATGTACAAGTACCTCTCCGCTCAATGTACAAGTACCTCTGCGCTCCATGTACAAGTACCTCTCCGCTCAATGTACAAGTACCTCTCCGCTCAATGTACAAGTGTCGACAGTACCTCTCCGCTCCATGTACAAGTACCTCTCCGCTCAATGTACAAGTGTCGACAGTACCTCTACGCTCAATGTACAAGTGTCGACAGTACCTCTCCGCTCTCATGTACAAGTACCTCTCCGATCCATGTACAAGTACATCTCCGCTCCATGTACAAGTACATCTCCGCTCAATGTACAAGTACCTCTCCGCTCCATGTACAAGTACCTCTCCGCTCCATGTACAAGTACCTCTCCGCTCCATGTACAAGTACCTCTCCGCTCCATGTACAAGTACCTCTCCGCTCAATGTACAAGTACCTCTCCGCTCCATGTACAAGTACCTCTCCGCTCCATGTACAAGTACCTCTCCGCTCCATGTACAAGTACCTCTCCGCTCAATGTACAAGTACCTCTCCGCTCCATGTACAAGTACCTCTCCGCTCCATGTACAAGTACCTCTCCGCTCCATGTACAAGTACCTCTCCGCTCAATGTACAAGTACCTCTCCGCTCCCTGTACAAGTACATCTCCGCTCCATGTACAAGTACCTCTCCGCTCCATGTACAAGTACCTCTCCGCTCAATGTACAAGTGTCGACAGTACCTCTCCGCTCCATGTACAAGTACCTCTCCGCTCCATGTACAAGTACCTCTCCGCTCAATGTACAAGTGTCGACAGTACCTCTCCGCTCCATCTACAAGTACCTCTCCGCTCAATGTACAAGTACCTCTCCGCTGAATGTACAAGTACCTCTCCGCTCCATGTACAAGTACCTCTCCGCTCCATGTACAAATACCTCTCCGCTCCATGTACAAGTACCTCTCCGCTCCATGTACAAGCACCTCTCCGCTACATGTACAAGTACCTCTCCGCTCCATGTACAAGTACCTCTCCGCTCCATGTACAAGTACCTCTCCGCTCAATGTACAAGTACCTCTCCGCTCCATGTACAAATACCTCTCCGCTCCATGTACAAATACCTCTCCGCTCCATGTACAAGTACCTCTCCGCTCCATGTACCAGTACCTCTCCGCTCAATGTACAAGTACATCTCCGCTCAATGTACAAGTACATCTCCGCTCAATGTACAAGTACGTCTCCGCTCAATGTACAAGTACCTCTCCGCTCAATGTACAAGTACCTCTCCGCTCCATGTACAAGTACCTCTCCGCTCAATGTACAAGTACATCTCCGCTCCATGTACCAGTACCTCTCCGCTCAATGTACAAGTACCTCTCCGCTCAATGTACAAGTACATCTCCGCTCCATGTACAAGTACGTCTCCGCTCAATGTATAAGTACCTCTCCGCTCCATGTACAAGTACCTCTCCGCTCCATGTACAAGTACATCTCCGCTCCATGTACAAGTACATCTCCGCTCCATGTACAAGTACCTCTCCGCTCCATGTACAAGTACCTCTCCGCTCCATGTACAAGTACATCTCCGCTCCATGTACAAGTACCTCTCCGCTCAATGTACAAGTACATCTCCGCTCCATGTACAAGTACATCTCCACTCCATGTACAAGTACCTCTCCGCTCAATGTACAAGTACATCTCCGCTCCATGTACCAGTACCTCTCCGCTCAATGTACAAGTACATCTCCACTCCATGTACAAGTACCTCTCCGCTCAATGTACAAGTACATCTCCGCTCCATGTACCAGTACCTCTCCGCTCAATGTACAAGTACATCTCCACTCCATGTACAAGTACCTCTCCGCTCAATGTACAAGTACATCTCCGCTCCATGTACCAGTACCTCTCCGCTCAATGTACAAGTACATCTCCGCTCCATGTACAAGTACCTCTCCGCTCCATGTACAAGTACCTCTCCGCTCCATGTACAAGTACCTCTCCGCTCAATGTACAAGTACATCTCCGCTCCATGTACAAGTACATCTCTGCTCCATGTACAAGTACCTCTCCGCTCAATGTACAAGTACATCTCCGCTCCATGTACAAGTACCTCTCCGCTCCATGTACAAGTACATCTCCGCTCCATGTACAAGTACCTCTCCGCTCCATGTACAAGTACCTCTCCGCTCAATGTACAAGTACATCTCCGCTCCATGTACAAGTACATCTCTGCTCCATGTACAAGTACCTCTCCGCTCAATGTACAAGTACATCTCCGCTCCATGTACAAGTACCTCTCCGCTCCATGTACAAGTACCTCTCCGGTCCATGTACAAGTACCTCTCCGCTCCATGTACAAGTACCTCTCCGCTCCATGTACAAGTACCTCTCCGCTCAATGTCAAGTGTCGACAGTACCTCTCCGCTCCATGTACAAATACCTCTCCGCTCTCATGTACAAGTACCTCTCCGCTCCATGTACAAGTACCTCTCCGCTCAATGTCAAGTGTCGACAGTACCTCTCCGCTCCATGTACAAATACCTCTCCGCTCCATGTACAAGTACCTCTCCGCTCTCATGTACAAGTACCTCTCCGCTCCATGTACAAGTAGCTCTCCGCTCAATGTACAAGTGTCGACAGTACCTTTCCGCTCCATGTACAAATACCTCTCCGCTCTCATGTACAAGTACCTCTCCGCTCCATGTACAAGTACCTCTCCGCTCAATGTACAAATACCTCTCCGCTCCATGTATAAGTACCTCTCCGCTCTATGTACAAGTACCTCTCCGCTCCATGTACAAGTACCTCTCCGCTCAATGTACAAATACCTCTCCGCTCCATGTACAAGTACCTCTCCGCTCTCATGTACAAGTACCTCTCCGCTCCATGTACAAGTAGCTCTCCGCTCAATGTACAAGTGTCGACAGTACCTTTCCGCTCCATGTACAAATACCTCTCCGCTCTCATGTACAAGTACCTCTCCGCTCCATGTACAAGTACCTCTCCGCTCAATGTACAAATACCTCTCCGCTCCATGTATAAGTACCTCTCCGCTCTATGTACAAGTACCTCTCCGCTCCATGTACAAGTACCTCTCCGCTCAATGTACAAATACCTCTCCGCTCCATGTATAAGTACCTCTCCGCTCAATGTACAAGTACCTCTCCGCTCCATGTACAAGTACCTCTCCGCTCCATGTACAAGTACCTCTCCGCTCCATGTACAAGTACCTCTCCGCTCCATGTACAAGTACATCTCTGCTCCATGTACAAGTACCTCTCCGCTCAATGTACAAGTACATCTCCGCTCCATGTACAAGTACCTCTCCGCTCCATGTACAAGTACATCTCCGCTCCATGTACAAGTACCTCTCCGCTCCATGTACAAGTACCTCTCCGCTCAATGTACAAGTACATCTCCGCTCCATGTACAAGTACATCTCTGCTCCATGTACAAGTACCTCTCCGCTCAATGTACAAGTACATCTCCGCTCCATGTACAAGTACCTCTCCGCTCCATGTACAAGTACCTCTCCGGTCCATGTACAAGTACCTCTCCGCTCCATGTACAAGTACCTCTCCGCTCCATGTACAAGTACCTCTCCGCTCAATGTCAAGTGTCGACAGTACCTCTCCGCTCCATGTACAAATACCTCTCCGCTCTCATGTACAAGTACCTCTCCGCTCCATGTACAAGTACCTCTCCGCTCAATGTCAAGTGTCGACAGTACCTCTCCGCTCCATGTACAAATACCTCTCCGCTCCATGTACAAGTACCTCTCCGCTCTCATGTACAAGTACCTCTCCGCTCCATGTACAAGTAGCTCTCCGCTCAATGTACAAGTGTCGACAGTACCTTTCCGCTCCATGTACAAATACCTCTCCGCTCTCATGTACAAGTACCTCTCCGCTCCATGTACAAGTACCTCTCCGCTCAATGTACAAATACCTCTCCGCTCCATGTATAAGTACCTCTCCGCTCTATGTACAAGTACCTCTCCGCTCCATGTACAAGTACCTCTCCGCTCAATGTACAAATACCTCTCCGCTCCATGTACAAGTAGCTCTCAGCTGAATGTACAAGTGTCGACAGTACCTCTCCGCTCAATGTACAAGTACCTCTCCGCTCAATGTACAAATACCTCTCCGCTCCATGTACAAGTACCTCTCCGCTCAATGTCAAGTATCGACAGTACCTCTCCGCTCCATGTACAAGTACCTCTCCGCTGAATGTACAAGTGTCGACAGTACCTCTCCGCTCAATGTACAAGTACCTCTCCGCTCCATGTACAAGTACCTCTCCGCTCTCATGTACAAGTACCTCTCCGCTCCATGTACAAGTACCTCTCCGCTCAATGTACAAGTACCTCTGCGCTCCATGTACAAGTACCTCTCCGCTCAATGTACAAGTACCTCTCCGCTCAATGTACAAGTGTCGACAGTACCTCTCCGCTCCATGTACAAGTACCTCTCCGCTCAATGTACAAGTGTCGACAGTACCTCTACGCTCAATGTACAAGTGTCGACAGTACCTCTCCGCTCTCATGTACAAGTACCTCTCCGATCCATGTACAAGTACATCTCCGCTCCATGTACAAGTACATCTCCGCTCAATGTACAAGTACCTCTCCGCTCCATGTACAAGTACCTCTCCGCTCCATGTACAAGTACCTCTCCGCTCCATGTACAAGTACCTCTCCGCTCCATGTACAAGTACCTCTCCGCTCAATGTACAAGTACCTCTCCGCTCCATGTACAAGTACCTCTCCGCTCAATGTACAAGTACCTCTCCGCTCCATGTACAAGTACCTCTCCGCTCCATGTACAAGTACCTCTCCGCTCCATGTACAAGTACCTCTCCGCTCAATGTCAAGTATCGACAGTACCTCTCCGCTCCATGTACAAGTACCTCTCCGCTGAATGTACAAGTGTCGACAGTACCTCTCCGCTCAATGTACAAGTACCTCTCCGCTCCATGTACAAGTACCTCTCCGCTCTCATGTACAAGTACCTCTCCGCTCCATGTACAAGTACCTCTCCGCTCAATGTACAAGTACCTCTGCGCTCCATGTACAAGTACCTCTCCGCTCAATGTACAAGTACCTCTCCGCTCAATGTACAAGTGTCGACAGTACCTCTCCGCTCCATGTACAAGTACCTCTCCGCTCAATGTACAAGTGTCGACAGTACCTCTACGCTCAATGTACAAGTGTCGACAGTACCTCTCCGCTCTCATGTACAAGTACCTCTCCGATCCATGTACAAGTACATCTCCGCTCCATGTACAAGTACATCTCCGCTCAATGTACAAGTACCTCTCCGCTCCATGTACAAGTACCTCTCCGCTCCATGTACAAGTACCTCTCCGCTCCATGTACAAGTACCTCTCCGCTCCATGTACAAGTACCTCTCCGCTCAATGTACAAGTACCTCTCCGCTCCATGTACAAGTACCTCTCCGCTCCATGTACAAGTACCTCTCCGCTCCATGTACAAGTACCTCTCCGCTCAATGTACAAGTACCTCTCCGCTCCATGTACAAGTACCTCTCCGCTCCATGTACAAGTACCTCTCCGCTCCATGTACAAGTACCTCTCCGCTCAATGTACAAGTACCTCTCCGCTCCCTGTACAAGTACATCTCCGCTCCATGTACAAGTACCTCTCCGCTCAATGTACAAGTGTCGACAGTACCTCTCCGCTCCATGTACAAGTACCTCTCCGCTCCATGTACAAGTACCTCTCCGCTCAATGTACAAGTGTCGACAGTACCTCTCCGCTCCATCTACAAGTACCTCTCCGCTCAATGTACAAGTACCTCTCCGCTGAATGTACAAGTACCTCTCCGCTCCATGTACAAGTACCTCTCCGCTCCATGTACAAATACCTCTCCGCTCCATGTACAAGTACCTCTCCGCTCCATGTACAAGCACCTCTCCGCTACATGTACAAGTACCTCTCCGCTCCATGTACAAGTACCTCTCCGCTCCATGTACAAGTACCTCTCCGCTCAATGTACAAGTACCTCTCCGCTCCATGTACAAATACCTCTCCGCTCCATGTACAAATACCTCTCCGCTCCATGTACAAGTACCTCTCCGCTCCATGTACCAGTACCTCTCCGCTCAATGTACAAGTACATCTCCGCTCAATGTACAAGTACATCTCCGCTCAATGTACAAGTACGTCTCCGCTCAATGTACAAGTACCTCTCCGCTCAATGTACAAGTACCTCTCCGCTCCATGTACAAGTACCTCTCCGCTCAATGTACAAGTACATCTCCGCTCCATGTACCAGTACCTCTCCGCTCAATGTACAAGTACCTCTCCGCTCAATGTACAAGTACATCTCCGCTCCATGTACAAGTACGTCTCCGCTCAATGTATAAGTACCTCTCCGCTCCATGTACAAGTACCTCTCCGCTCCATGTACAAGTACATCTCCGCTCCATGTACAAGTACATCTCCGCTCCATGTACAAGTACCTCTCCGCTCCATGTACAAGTACCTCTCCGCTCCATGTACAAGTACATCTCCGCTCCATGTACAAGTACCTCTCCGCTCAATGTACAAGTACATCTCCGCTCCATGTACAAGTACATCTCCACTCCATGTACAAGTACCTCTCCGCTCAATGTACAAGTACATCTCCGCTCCATGTACCAGTACCTCTCCGCTCAATGTACAAGTACATCTCCACTCCATGTACAAGTACCTCTCCGCTCAATGTACAAGTACATCTCCGCTCCATGTACCAGTACCTCTCCGCTCAATGTACAAGTACATCTCCACTCCATGTACAAGTACCTCTCCGCTCAATGTACAAGTACATCTCCGCTCCATGTACCAGTACCTCTCCGCTCAATGTACAAGTACATCTCCGCTCCATGTACAAGTACCTCTCCGCTCCATGTACAAGTACCTCTCCGCTCCATGTACAAGTACCTCTCCGCTCAATGTACAAGTACATCTCCGCTCCATGTACAAGTACATCTCTGCTCCATGTACAAGTACCTCTCCGCTCAATGTACAAGTACATCTCCGCTCCATGTACAAGTACCTCTCCGCTCCATGTACAAGTACATCTCCGCTCCATGTACAAGTACCTCTCCGCTCCATGTACAAGTACCTCTCCGCTCAATGTACAAGTACATCTCCGCTCCATGTACAAGTACATCTCTGCTCCATGTACAAGTACCTCTCCGCTCAATGTACAAGTACATCTCCGCTCCATGTACAAGTACCTCTCCGCTCCATGTACAAGTACCTCTCCGGTCCATGTACAAGTACCTCTCCGCTCCATGTACAAGTACCTCTCCGCTCCATGTACAAGTACCTCTCCGCTCAATGTCAAGTGTCGACAGTACCTCTCCGCTCCATGTACAAATACCTCTCCGCTCTCATGTACAAGTACCTCTCCGCTCCATGTACAAGTACCTCTCCGCTCAATGTCAAGTGTCGACAGTACCTCTGCGCTCCATGTACAAGTACCTCTCCGCTCAATGTACAAGTACCTCTCCGCTCAATGTACAAGTGTCGACAGTACCTCTCCGCTCCATGTACAAGTACCTCTCCGCTCAATGTACAAGTGTCGACAGTACCTCTACGCTCAATGTACAAGTGTCGACAGTACCTCTCCGATCTCATGTACAAGTACCTCTCCGATCCATGTACAAGTACATCTCCGCTCCATGTACAAGTACATCTCCGCTCAATGTACAAGTACCTCTCCGCTCCATGTACAAGTACCTCTCCGCTCCATGTACAAGTACCTCTCCGCTCCATGTACAAGTACCTCTCCGCTCCATGTACAAGTACCTCTCCGCTCAATGTACAAGTACCTCTCCGCTCCATGTACAAGTACCTCTCCGCTCCATGTACAAGTACCTCTCCGCTCCATGTACAAGTACCTCTCCGCTCAATGTACAAGTACCTCTCCGCTCCATGTACAAGTACCTCTCCGCTCCATGTACAAGTACCTCTCCGCTCCATGTACAAGTACCTCTCCGCTCAATGTACAAGTACCTCTCCGCTCCCTGTACAAGTACATCTCCGCTCCATGTACAAGTACCTCTCCGCTCCATGTACAAGTACCTCTCCGCTCAATGTACAAGTGTCGACAGTACCTCTCCGCTCCATGTACAAGTACCTCTCCGCTCCATGTACAAGTACCTCTCCGCTCAATGTACAAGTGTCGACAGTACCTCTCCGCTCCATCTACAAGTACCTCTCCGCTCAATGTACAAGTACCTCTCCGCTGAATGTACAAGTACCTCTCCGCTCCATGTACAAGTACCTCTCCGCTCCATGTACAAATACCTCTCCGCTCCATGTACAAGTACCTCTCCGCTCCATGTACAAGCACCTCTCCGCTACATGTACAAGTACATCTCCGCTCCATGTACAAGTACCTCTCCGCTCCATGTACAAGTACCTCTCCGCTCAATGTACAAGTACCTCTCCGCTCCATGTACAAATACCTCTCCGCTCCATGTACAAATACCTCTCCGCTCCATGTACAAGTACCTCTCCGCTCCATGTACCAGTACCTCTCCGCTCAATGTACAAGTACATCTCCGCTCAATGTACAAGTACATCTCCGCTCAATGTACAAGTACGTCTCCGCTCAATGTACAAGTACCTCTCCGCTCAATGTACAAGTACCTCTCCGCTCCATGTACAAGTACCTCTCCGCTCAATGTACAAGTACATCTCCGCTCCATGTACCAGTACCTCTCCGCTCAATGTACAAGTACCTCTCCGCTCAATGTACAAGTACATCTCCGCTCCATGTACAAGTACGTCTCCGCTCAATGTATAAGTACCTCTCCGCTCCATGTACAAGTACCTCTCCGCTCCATGTACAAGTACATCTCCGCTCCATGTACAAGTACATCTCCGCTCCATGTACAAGTACCTCTCCGCTCCATGTACAAGTACCTCTCCGCTCCATGTACAAGTACATCTCCGCTCCATGTACAAGTACCTCTCCGCTCAATGTACAAGTACATCTCCGCTCCATGTACAAGTACATCTCCACTCCATGTACAAGTACCTCTCCGCTCAATGTACAAGTACATCTCCGCTCCATGTACCAGTACCTCTCCGCTCAATGTACAAGTACATCTCCACTCCATGTACAAGTACCTCTCCGCTCAATGTACAAGTACATCTCCGCTCCATGTACCAGTACCTCTCCGCTCAATGTACAAGTACATCTCCACTCCATGTACAAGTACCTCTCCGCTCAATGTACAAGTACATCTCCGCTCCATGTACCAGTACCTCTCCGCTCAATGTACAAGTACATCTCCGCTCCATGTACAAGTACCTCTCCGCTCCATGTACAAGTACCTCTCCGCTCCATGTACAAGTACCTCTCCGCTCAATGTACAAGTACATCTCCGCTCCATGTACAAGTACATCTCTGCTCCATGTACAAGTACCTCTCCGCTCAATGTACAAGTACATCTCCGCTCCATGTACAAGTACCTCTCCGCTCCATGTACAAGTACATCTCCGCTCCATGTACAAGTACCTCTCCGCTCCATGTACAAGTACCTCTCCGCTCAATGTACAAGTACATCTCCGCTCCATGTACAAGTACATCTCTGCTCCATGTACAAGTACCTCTCCGCTCAATGTACAAGTACATCTCCGCTCCATGTACAAGTACCTCTCCGCTCCATGTACAAGTACCTCTCCGGTCCATGTACAAGTACCTCTCCGCTCCATGTACAAGTACCTCTCCGCTCCATGTACAAGTACCTCTCCGCTCAATGTCAAGTGTCGACAGTACCTCTCCGCTCCATGTACAAATACCTCTCCGCTCTCATGTACAAGTACCTCTCCGCTCCATGTACAAGTACCTCTCCGCTCAATGTCAAGTGTCGACAGTACCTCTCCGCTCCATGTACAAATACCTCTCCGCTCCATGTACAAGTACCTCTCCGCTCTCATGTACAAGTACCTCTCCGCTCCATGTACAAGTAGCTCTCCGCTCAATGTACAAGTGTCGACAGTACCTTTCCGCTCCATGTACAAATACCTCTCCGCTCTCATGTACAAGTACCTCTCCGCTCCATGTACAAGTACCTCTCCGCTCAATGTACAAATACCTCTCCGCTCCATGTATAAGTACCTCTCCGCTCTATGTACAAGTACCTCTCCGCTCCATGTACAAGTACCTCTCCGCTCAATGTACAAATACCTCTCCGCTCCATGTACAAGTAGCTCTCCGCTGAATGTACAAGTGTCGACAGTACCTCTCCGCTCAATGTACAAGTACCTCTCCGCTCAATGTACAAATACCTCTCCGCTCCATGTACAAGTACCTCTCCGCTCAATGTCAAGTATCGACAGTACCTCTCCGCTCCATGTACAAGTACCTCTCCGCTGAATGTACAAGTGTCGACAGTACCTCTCCGCTCAATGTACAAGTACCTCTCCGCTCCATGTACAAGTACCTCTCCGCTCTCATGTACAAGTACCTCTCCGCTCCATGTACAAGTACCTCTCCGCTCAATGTACAAGTACCTCTGCGCTCCATGTACAAGTACCTCTCCGCTCAATGTACAAGTACCTCTCCGCTCAATGTACAAGTGTCGACAGTACCTCTCCGCTCCATGTACAAGTACCTCTCCGCTCAATGTACAAGTGTCGACAGTACCTCTACGCTCAATGTACAAGTGTCGACAGTACCTCTCCGCTCTCATGTACAAGTACCTCTCCGATCCATGTACAAGTACATCTCCGCTCCATGTACAAGTACATCTCCGCTCAATGTACAAGTACCTCTCCGCTCCATGTACAAGTACCTCTCCGCTCCATGTACAAGTACCTCTCCGCTCCATGTACAAGTACCTCTCCGCTCCATGTACAAGTACCTCTCCGCTCAATGTACAAGTACCTCTCCGCTCCATGTACAAGTACCTCTCCGCTCAATGTACAAGTACCTCTCCGCTCCATGTACAAGTACCTCTCCGCTCCATGTACAAGTACCTCTCCGCTCCATGTACAAGTACCTCTCCGCTCAATGTCAAGTATCGACAGTACCTCTCCGCTCCATGTACAAGTACCTCTCCGCTGAATGTACAAGTGTCGACAGTACCTCTCCGCTCAATGTACAAGTACCTCTCCGCTCCATGTACAAGTACCTCTCCGCTCTCATGTACAAGTACCTCTCCGCTCCATGTACAAGTACCTCTCCGCTCAATGTACAAGTACCTCTGCGCTCCATGTACAAGTACCTCTCCGCTCAATGTACAAGTACCTCTCCGCTCAATGTACAAGTGTCGACAGTACCTCTCCGCTCCATGTACAAGTACCTCTCCGCTCAATGTACAAGTGTCGACAGTACCTCTACGCTCAATGTACAAGTGTCGACAGTACCTCTCCGCTCTCATGTACAAGTACCTCTCCGATCCATGTACAAGTACATCTCCGCTCCATGTACAAGTACATCTCCGCTCAATGTACAAGTACCTCTCCGCTCCATGTACAAGTACCTCTCCGCTCCATGTACAAGTACCTCTCCGCTCCATGTACAAGTACCTCTCCGCTCCATGTACAAGTACCTCTCCGCTCAATGTACAAGTACCTCTCCGCTCCATGTACAAGTACCTCTCCGCTCCATGTACAAGTACCTCTCCGCTCCATGTACAAGTACCTCTCCGCTCAATGTACAAGTACCTCTCCGCTCCATGTACAAGTACCTCTCCGCTCCATGTACAAGTACCTCTCCGCTCCATGTACAAGTACCTCTGCGCTCCATGTACAAGTACCTCTCCGCTCAATGTACAAGTACCTCTCCGCTCAATGTACAAGTGTCGACAGTACCTCTCCGCTCCATGTACAAGTACCTCTCCGCTCAATGTACAAGTGTCGACAGTACCTCTACGCTCAATGTACAAGTGTCGACAGTACCTCTCCGCTCTCATGTACAAGTACCTCTCCGATCCATGTACAAGTACATCTCCGCTCCATGTACAAGTACATCTCCGCTCAATGTACAAGTACCTCTCCGCTCCATGTACAAGTACCTCTCCGCTCCATGTACAAGTACCTCTCCGCTCCATGTACAAGTACCTCTCCGCTCCATGTACAAGTACCTCTCCGCTCAATGTACAAGTACCTCTCCGCTCCATGTACAAGTACCTCTCCGCTCAATGTACAAGTACCTCTCCGCTCCATGTACAAGTACCTCTCCGCTCCATGTACAAGTACCTCTCCGCTCCATGTACAAGTACCTCTCCGCTCAATGTCAAGTATCGACAGTACCTCTCCGCTCCATGTACAAGTACCTCTCCGCTGAATGTACAAGTGTCGACAGTACCTCTCCGCTCAATGTACAAGTACCTCTCCGCTCCATGTACAAGTACCTCTCCGCTCTCATGTACAAGTACCTCTCCGCTCCATGTACAAGTACCTCTCCGCTCAATGTACAAGTACCTCTGCGCTCCATGTACAAGTACCTCTCCGCTCAATGTACAAGTACCTCTCCGCTCAATGTACAAGTGTCGACAGTACCTCTCCGCTCCATGTACAAGTACCTCTCCGCTCAATGTACAAGTGTCGACAGTACCTCTACGCTCAATGTACAAGTGTCGACAGTACCTCTCCGCTCTCATGTACAAGTACCTCTCCGATCCATGTACAAGTACATCTCCGCTCCATGTACAAGTACATCTCCGCTCAATGTACAAGTACCTCTCCGCTCCATGTACAAGTACCTCTCCGCTCCATGTACAAGTACCTCTCCGCTCCATGTACAAGTACCTCTCCGCTCCATGTACAAGTACCTCTCCGCTCAATGTACAAGTACCTCTCCGCTCCATGTACAAGTACCTCTCCGCTCCATGTACAAGTACCTCTCCGCTCCATGTACAAGTACCTCTCCGCTCAATGTACAAGTACCTCTCCGCTCCATGTACAAGTACCTCTCCGCTCCATGTACAAGTACCTCTCCGCTCCATGTACAAGTACCTCTCCGCTCAATGTACAAGTACCTCTCCGCTCCCTGTACAAGTACATCTCCGCTCCATGTACAAGTACCTCTCCGCTCCATGTACAAGTACCTCTCCGCTCAATGTACAAGTGTCGACAGTACCTCTCCGCTCCATGTACAAGTACCTCTCCGCTCCATGTACAAGTACCTCTCCGCTCAATGTACAAGTGTCGACAGTACCTCTCCGCTCCATCTACAAGTACCTCTCCGCTCAATGTACAAGTACCTCTCCGCTGAATGTACAAGTACCTCTCCGCTCCATGTACAAGTACCTCTCCGCTCCATGTACAAATACCTCTCCGCTCCATGTACAAGTACCTCTCCGCTCCATGTACAAGCACCTCTCCGCTACATGTACAAGTACCTCTCCGCTCCATGTACAAGTACCTCTCCGCTCCATGTACAAGTACCTCTCCGCTCAATGTACAAGTACCTCTCCGCTCCATGTACAAATACCTCTCCGCTCCATGTACAAATACCTCTCCGCTCCATGTACAAGTACCTCTCCGCTCCATGTACCAGTACCTCTCCGCTCAATGTACAAGTACATCTCCGCTCAATGTACAAGTACATCTCCGCTCAATGTACAAGTACGTCTCCGCTCAATGTACAAGTACCTCTCCGCTCAATGTACAAGTACCTCTCCGCTCCATGTACAAGTACCTCTCCGCTCAATGTACAAGTACATCTCCGCTCCATGTACCAGTACCTCTCCGCTCAATGTACAAGTACCTCTCCGCTCAATGTACAAGTACATCTCCGCTCCATGTACAAGTACGTCTCCGCTCAATGTATAAGTACCTCTCCGCTCCATGTACAAGTACCTCTCCGCTCCATGTACAAGTACATCTCCGCTCCATGTACAAGTACATCTCCGCTCCATGTACAAGTACCTCTCCGCTCCATGTACAAGTACCTCTCCGCTCCATGTACAAGTACATCTCCGCTCCATGTACAAGTACCTCTCCGCTCAATGTACAAGTACATCTCCGCTCCATGTACAAGTACATCTCCACTCCATGTACAAGTACCTCTCCGCTCAATGTACAAGTACATCTCCGCTCCATGTACCAGTACCTCTCCGCTCAATGTACAAGTACATCTCCACTCCATGTACAAGTACCTCTCCGCTCAATGTACAAGTACATCTCTGCTCCATGTACAAGTACCTCTCCGCTCAATGTACAAGTACATCTCCGCTCCATGTACAAGTACCTCTCCGCTCCATGTACAAGTACATCTCCGCTCCATGTACAAGTACCTCTCCGCTCCATGTACAAGTACCTCTCCGCTCAATGTACAAGTACATCTCCGCTCCATGTACAAGTACATCTCTGCTCCATGTACAAGTACCTCTCCGCTCAATGTACAAGTACATCTCCGCTCCATGTACAAGTACCTCTCCGCTCCATGTACAAGTACCTCTCCGGTCCATGTACAAGTACCTCTCCGCTCCATGTACAAGTACCTCTCCGCTCCATGTACAAGTACCTCTCCGCTCAATGTCAAGTGTCGACAGTACCTCTCCGCTCCATGTACAAATACCTCTCCGCTCCATGTACAAGTACATCTCCGCTCCATGTACAAGTACATCTCCGCTCCATGTACAAGTACCTCTCCGCTCCATGTACAAGTACCTCTCCGCTCCATGTACAAGTACATCTCCGCTCCATGTACAAGTACCTCTCCGCTCAATGTACAAGTACATCTCCGCTCCATGTACAAGTACATCTCCACTCCATGTACAAGTACCTCTCCGCTCAATGTACAAGTACATCTCCGCTCCATGTACCAGTACCTCTCCGCTCAATGTACAAGTACATCTCCACTCCATGTACAAGTACCTCTCCGCTCAATGTACAAGTACATCTCCGCTCCATGTACCAGTACCTCTCCGCTCAATGTACAAGTACATCTCCACTCCATGTACAAGTACCTCTCCGCTCAATGTACAAGTACATCTCCGCTCCATGTACCAGTACCTCTCCGCTCAATGTACAAGTACATCTCCGCTCCATGTACAAGTACCTCTCCGCTCAATGTACAAGTACCTCTCCGCTCAATGTACAAGTACATCTCCGCTCCATGTACCAGTACCTCTCCGCTCAATGTACAAGTACATCTGCGCTCCATGTAGGGCTGGGTATCGTTCAAAATTTTTCGATATCGATACCGTTTCGATACTTGGATTTCGATACCGGTTCCTGAACGATACTTTTTTCGATACCAATTTTTAGAAAAATCCATTTTAACAAAAATAAAACTGCATTACACATTGAAATTATTTTACAAATCTTTAGTTTCCCCCCATCTTAAGTTTTACAGCAGAACAAAATAAAACCTACTGTATTTAACATAACTTTAAGTTCTCTAAACGTATTGCCGTCCCTACAAAAAATATTGGAGTACTACAAAGGAAAGAAATGTAGCTAAAACAAATAAATCAGTGGAATAGTTTTCAGTGCAAAACAGAGAGTTGCAAATCAGGGTTTAATGCTCACTGATGCAACAGAACTCTATTCTTGTACAAACTGATGAGATGGCTCCACTTCATGCATGGAAGACTAGTTGAGCATTGACTAGCCTATCAATATAGCCTTATATGCCACAAAGTGAATCGCATTTATATTCAACAAACTATCATGACATCAGCGTTTGTTAACGAGTTGCTAAAAATACATGGGCGATAACTGCCCGCTTGCACATAACGCTAATTAATTAAACATTAACGCTAGCGTTGCAGATCAGTGTGCTCACTGCTGCAACAGAACGTCATTCTTGTCAAATCTGACGAGACAGCTCAACTTCACTGACTAGCCAATCAATATAAATGAATCGCATTTACATTCAACAAACTATCATGACATCAGCGTTTGTTAACGATTTGCTAAAAATACACAATGCCCGCTTGCGCATAACGTTACGGCGGCAATTAATTAAACGATCTAATGCTACAACTCACAGCCAGATGCATGGATTTGTCAGACTGAGGGATCTGATAACCGCTAACTTGCGGTAAGCTGAGCTGACCCACCTCTCAATTATTTCTCTTGTCTGTGGAAACCAGTCCGTGTTGTTTCTGTTTCTTTTCCTGCTTTTCATCATCTTCGCCATATGGTAATCCAGCATAGGAGTAGCTTGAGTGGCTAACTTCTTGTATACTATCCGCACCGCACGCCTGGCTCACAGTCACAACAAACACACCGGCTAAAGTGGGCGTAACGTTTCCTGCATGCCTCTACATGACAGCCAATCACCAGCCGTATTAGAGCGCGGCGTGCAAGCATGTCGCATGCTTATAGGCTCAATGACGCTGTTTTGTTTTGGTATCGAAAATTGGTATCGATTGACAAGGGAGGCTTCGATACCCCTTAGTATCGATGTTTCCATTTCGGTGCCAAGTAAGTATCGAAACTCGATACCCAGCCCTAGCTCCATGTACAAGTACCTCTCCGCTCAATGTACAAGTACCTCTCCGCTCAATGTACAAGTACCTCTCCGCTCCATGTACAAGTACCTCTCCGCTCCATGTACAAGTACCTCTCCGCTCCATGTACAAGTACCTCTCCGCTCCATGTACAAGTACATCTCTGCTCCATGTACAAGTACCTCTCCGCTCAATGTACAAGTACATCTCCGCTCCATGTACAAGTACCTCTCCGCTCCATGTACAAGTACATCTCCGCTCCATGTACAAGTACCTCTCCGCTCCATGTACAAGTACCTCTCCGCTCAATGTACAAGTACATCTCCGCTCCATGTACAAGTACATCTCTGCTCCATGTACAAGTACCTCTCCGCTCAATGTACAAGTACATCTCCGCTCCATGTACAAGTACCTCTCCGCTCCATGTACAAGTACCTCTCCGGTCCATGTACAAGTACCTCTCCGCTCCATGTACAAGTACCTCTCCGCTCCATGTACAAGTACCTCTCCGCTCAATGTCAAGTGTCGACAGTACCTCTCCGCTCCATGTACAAATACCTCTCCGCTCCATGTACAAGTACATCTCCGCTCCATGTACAAGTACATCTCCGCTCCATGTACAAGTACCTCTCCGCTCCATGTACAAGTACCTCTCCGCTCCATGTACAAGTACATCTCCGCTCCATGTACAAGTACCTCTCCGCTCAATGTACAAGTACATCTCCGCTCCATGTACAAGTACATCTCCACTCCATGTACAAGTACCTCTCCGCTCAATGTACAAGTACATCTCCGCTCCATGTACCAGTACCTCTCCGCTCAATGTACAAGTACATCTCCACTCCATGTACAAGTACCTCTCCGCTCAATGTACAAGTACATCTCCGCTCCATGTACCAGTACCTCTCCGCTCAATGTACAAGTACATCTCCACTCCATGTACAAGTACCTCTCCGCTCAATGTACAAGTACATCTCCGCTCCATGTACCAGTACCTCTCCGCTCAATGTACAAGTACATCTCCGCTCCATGTACAAGTACCTCTCCGCTCAATGTACAAGTACCTCTCCGCTCAATGTACAAGTACATCTCCGCTCCATGTACCAGTACCTCTCCGCTCAATGTACAAGTACATCTGCGCTCCATGTAGGGCTGGGTATCGTTCAAAATTTTTCGATATCGATACCGTTTCGATACTTGGATTTCGATACCGGTTCCTGAACGATACTTTTTTCGATACCAATTTTTAGAAAAATCCATTTTAACAAAAATAAAACTGCATTACACATTGAAATTATTTTACAAATCTTTAGTTTCCCCCCATCTTAAGTTTTACAGCAGAAAAAAATAAAACCTACTGTATTTAACATAACTTTAAGTTCTCTAAACGTATTGCCGTCCCTACAAAAAATATTGGAGTACTACAAAGGAAAGAAATGTAGCTAAAACAAATAAATCAGTGGAATAGTTTTCAGTGCAAAACAGAGAGTTGCAAATCAGGGTTTAATGCTCACTGATGCAACAGAACTCTATTCTTGTACAAACTGATGAGATGGCTCCACTTCATGCATGGAAGACTAGTTGAGCATTGACTAGCCTATCAATATAGCCTTATATGCCACAAAGTGAATCGCATTTATATTCAACAAACTATCATGACATCAGCGTTTGTTAACGAGTTGCTAAAAATACATGGGCGATAACTGCCCGCTTGCACATAACGCTAATTAATTAAACATTAACGCTAGCGTTGCAGATCAGTGTGCTCACTGCTGCAACAGAACGTCATTCTTGTCAAATCTGACGAGACAGCTCAACTTCACTGACTAGCCAATCAATATAAATGAATCGCATTTACATTCAACAAACTATCATGACATCAGCGTTTGTTAACGATTTGCTAAAAATACACAATGCCCGCTTGCGCATAACGTTACGGCGGCAATTAATTAAACGATCTAATGCTACAACTCACAGCCAGATGCATGGATTTGTCAGACTGAGGGATCTGATAACCGCTAACTTGCGGTAAGCTGAGCTGACCCACCTCTCAATTATTTCTCTTGTCTGTGGAAACCAGTCCGTGTTGTTTCTGTTTCTTTTCCTGCTTTTCATCATCTTCGCCATATGGTAATCCAGCATAGGAGTAGCTTGAGTGGCTAACTTCTTGTATACTATCCGCACCGCACGCCTGGCTCACAGTCACAACAAACACACCGGCTAAAGTGGGCGTAACGTTTCCTGCATGCCTCTACATGACAGCCAATCACCAGCCGTATTAGAGCGCGGCGTGCAAGCATGTCGCATGCTTATAGGCTCAATGACGCTGTTTTGTTTTGGTATCGAAAATTGGTATCGATTGACAAGGGAGGCTTCGATACCCCTTAGTATCGATGTTTCCATTTCGGTGCCAAGTAAGTATCGAAACTCGATACCCAGCCCTAGCTCCATGTACAAGTACCTCTCCGCTGAATGTACAAGTACCTCTCCGCTCAATGTACAAGTACCTCTCCGCTCCATGTACAAGTACCTCTCCGCTCCATGTACAAGTACCTCTCCGCTCCATGTACAAGTACCTCTCCGCTCCATGTACAAGTACATCTCTGCTCCATGTACAAGTACCTCTCCGCTCAATGTACAAGTACATCTCCGCTCCATGTACAAGTACCTCTCCGCTCCATGTACAAGTACATCTCCGCTCCATGTACAAGTACCTCTCCGCTCCATGTACAAGTACCTCTCCGCTCAATGTACAAGTACATCTCCGCTCCATGTACAAGTACATCTCTGCTCCATGTACAAGTACCTCTCCGCTCAATGTACAAGTACATCTCCGCTCCATGTACAAGTACCTCTCCGCTCCATGTACAAGTACCTCTCCGGTCCATGTACAAGTACCTCTCCGCTCCATGTACAAGTACCTCTCCGCTCCATGTACAAGTACCTCTCCGCTCAATGTCAAGTGTCGACAGTACCTCTCCGCTCCATGTACAAATACCTCTCCGCTCCATGTACAAGTACATCTCCGCTCCATGTACAAGTACATCTCCGCTCCATGTACAAGTACCTCTCCGCTCCATGTACAAGTACCTCTCCGCTCCATGTACAAGTACATCTCCGCTCCATGTACAAGTACCTCTCCGCTCAATGTACAAGTACATCTCCGCTCCATGTACAAGTACATCTCCACTCCATGTACAAGTACCTCTCCGCTCAATGTACAAGTACATCTCCGCTCCATGTACCAGTACCTCTCCGCTCAATGTACAAGTACATCTCCACTCCATGTACAAGTACCTCTCCGCTCAATGTACAAGTACATCTCCGCTCCATGTACCAGTACCTCTCCGCTCAATGTACAAGTACATCTCCACTCCATGTACAAGTACCTCTCCGCTCAATGTACAAGTACATCTCCGCTCCATGTACCAGTACCTCTCCGCTCAATGTACAAGTACATCTCCGCTCCATGTACAAGTACCTCTCCGCTCAATGTACAAGTACCTCTCCGCTCAATGTACAAGTACATCTCCGCTCCATGTACCAGTACCTCTCCGCTCAATGTACAAGTACATCTGCGCTCCATGTAGGGCTGGGTATCGTTCAAAATTTTTCGATATCGATACCGTTTCGATACTTGGATTTCGATACCGGTTCCTGAACGATACTTTTTTCGATACCAATTTTTAGAAAAATCCATTTTAACAAAAATAAAACTGCATTACACATTGAAATTATTTTACAAATCTTTAGTTTCCCCCCATCTTAAGTTTTACAGCAGAAAAAAATAAAACCTACTGTATTTAACATAACTTTAAGTTCTCTAAACGTATTGCCGTCCCTACAAAAAATATTGGAGTACTACAAAGGAAAGAAATGTAGCTAAAACAAATAAATCAGTGGAATAGTTTTCAGTGCAAAACAGAGAGTTGCAAATCAGGGTTTAATGCTCACTGATGCAACAGAACTCTATTCTTGTACAAACTGATGAGATGGCTCCACTTCATGCATGGAAGACTAGTTGAGCATTGACTAGCCTATCAATATAGCCTTATATGCCACAAAGTGAATCGCATTTATATTCAACAAACTATCATGACATCAGCGTTTGTTAACGAGTTGCTAAAAATACATGGGCGATAACTGCCCGCTTGCACATAACGCTAATTAATTAAACATTAACGCTAGCGTTGCAGATCAGTGTGCTCACTGCTGCAACAGAACGTCATTCTTGTCAAATCTGACGAGACAGCTCAACTTCACTGACTAGCCAATCAATATAAATGAATCGCATTTACATTCAACAAACTATCATGACATCAGCGTTTGTTAACGATTTGCTAAAAATACACAATGCCCGCTTGCGCATAACGTTACGGCGGCAATTAATTAAACGATCTAATGCTACAACTCACAGCCAGATGCATGGATTTGTCAGACTGAGGGATCTGATAACCGCTAACTTGCGGTAAGCTGAGCTGACCCACCTCTCAATTATTTCTCTTGTCTGTGGAAACCAGTCCGTGTTGTTTCTGTTTCTTTTCCTGCTTTTCATCATCTTCGCCATATGGTAATCCAGCATAGGAGTAGCTTGAGTGGCTAACTTCTTGTATACTATCCGCACCGCACGCCTGGCTCACAGTCACAACAAACACACCGGCTAAAGTGGGCGTAACGTTTCCTGCATGCCTCTACATGACAGCCAATCACCAGCCGTATTAGAGCGCGGCGTGCAAGCATGTCGCATGCTTATAGGCTCAATGACGCTGTTTTGTTTTGGTATCGAAAATTGGTATCGATTGACAAGGGAGGCTTCGATACCCCTTAGTATCGATGTTTCCATTTCGGTGCCAAGTAAGTATCGAAACTCGATACCCAGCCCTAGCTCCATGTACAAGTACCTCTCCGCTCAATGTACAAGTACCTCTCCGCTCAATGTACAAGTACCTCTCCGCTCCATGTACAAGTACCTCTCCGCTCCATGTACAAGTACCTCTCCGCTCCATGTACAAGTACCTCTCCGCTCCATGTACAAGTACATCTCTGCTCCATGTACAAGTACCTCTCCGCTCAATGTACAAGTACATCTCCGCTCCATGTACAAGTACCTCTCCGCTCCATGTACAAGTACATCTCCGCTCCATGTACAAGTACCTCTCCGCTCCATGTACAAGTACCTCTCCGCTCAATGTACAAGTACATCTCCGCTCCATGTACAAGTACATCTCTGCTCCATGTACAAGTACCTCTCCGCTCAATGTACAAGTACATCTCCGCTCCATGTACAAGTACCTCTCCGCTCCATGTACAAGTACCTCTCCGGTCCATGTACAAGTACCTCTCCGCTCCATGTACAAGTACCTCTCCGCTCCATGTACAAGTACCTCTCCGCTCAATGTCAAGTGTCGACAGTACCTCTCCGCTCCATGTACAAATACCTCTCCGCTCTCATGTACAAGTACCTCTCCGCTCCATGTACAAGTACCTCTCCGCTCAATGTCAAGTGTCGACAGTACCTCTCCGCTCCATGTACAAATACCTCTCCGCTCCATGTACAAGTACCTCTCCGCTCTCATGTACAAGTACCTCTCCGCTCCATGTACAAGTAGCTCTCCGCTCAATGTACAAGTGTCGACAGTACCTTTCCGCTCCATGTACAAATACCTCTCCGCTCTCATGTACAAGTACCTCTCCGCTCCATGTACAAGTACCTCTCCGCTCAATGTACAAATACCTCTCCGCTCCATGTATAAGTACCTCTCCGCTCTATGTACAAGTACCTCTCCGCTCCATGTACAAGTACCTCTCCGCTCAATGTACAAATACCTCTCCGCTCCATGTACAAGTAGCTCTCCGCTGAATGTACAAGTGTCGACAGTACCTCTCCGCTCAATGTACAAGTACCTCTCCGCTCAATGTACAAATACCTCTCCGCTCCATGTACAAGTACATCTCCGCTCCATGTACAAGTACATCTCTGCTCCATGTACAAGTACCTCTCCGCTCAATGTACAAGTACATCTCCGCTCCATGTACAAGTACCTCTCCGCTCCATGTACAAGTACCTCTCCGGTCCATGTACAAGTACCTCTCCGCTCCATGTACAAGTACCTCTCCGCTCCATGTACAAGTACCTCTCCGCTCAATGTCAAGTGTCGACAGTACCTCTCCGCTCCATGTACAAATACCTCTCCGCTCTCATGTACAAGTACCTCTCCGCTCCATGTACAAGTACCTCTCCGCTCAATGTCAAGTGTCGACAGTACCTCTCCGCTCCATGTACAAATACCTCTCCGCTCCATGTACAAGTACCTCTCCGCTCTCATGTACAAGTACCTCTCCGCTCCATGTACAAGTAGCTCTCCGCTCAATGTACAAGTGTCGACAGTACCTTTCCGCTCCATGTACAAATACCTCTCCGCTCTCATGTACAAGTACCTCTCCGCTCCATGTACAAGTACCTCTCCGCTCAATGTACAAATACCTCTCCGCTCCATGTATAAGTACCTCTCCGCTCTATGTACAAGTACCTCTCCGCTCCATGTACAAGTACCTCTCCGCTCAATGTACAAATACCTCTCCGCTCCATGTACAAGTAGCTCTCCGCTGAATGTACAAGTGTCGACAGTACCTCTCCGCTCAATGTACAAGTACCTCTCCGCTCAATGTACAAATACCTCTCCGCTCCATGTACAAGTACCTCTCCGCTCAATGTCAAGTATCGACAGTACCTCTCCGCTCCATGTACAAGTACCTCTCCGCTGAATGTACAAGTGTCGACAGTACCTCTCCGCTCAATGTACAAGTACCTCTCCGCTCCATGTACAAGTACCTCTCCGCTCTCATGTACAAGTACCTCTCCGCTCCATGTACAAGTACCTCTCCGCTCAATGTACAAGTACCTCTGCGCTCCATGTACAAGTACCTCTCCGCTCAATGTACAAGTACCTCTCCGCTCAATGTACAAGTGTCGACAGTACCTCTCCGCTCCATGTACAAGTACCTCTCCGCTCAATGTACAAGTGTCGACAGTACCTCTACGCTCAATGTACAAGTGTCGACAGTACCTCTCCGCTCTCATGTACAAGTACCTCTCCGATCCATGTACAAGTACATCTCCGCTCCATGTACAAGTACATCTCCGCTCAATGTACAAGTACCTCTCCGCTCCATGTACAAGTACCTCTCCGCTCCATGTACAAGTACCTCTCCGCTCCATGTACAAGTACCTCTCCGCTCCATGTACAAGTACCTCTCCGCTCAATGTACAAGTACCTCTCCGCTCCATGTACAAGTACCTCTCCGCTCAATGTACAAGTACCTCTCCGCTCCATGTACAAGTACCTCTCCGCTCCATGTACAAGTACCTCTCCGCTCCATGTACAAGTACCTCTCCGCTCAATGTCAAGTATCGACAGTACCTCTCCGCTCCATGTACAAGTACCTCTCCGCTGAATGTACAAGTGTCGACAGTACCTCTCCGCTCAATGTACAAGTACCTCTCCGCTCCATGTACAAGTACCTCTCCGCTCTCATGTACAAGTACCTCTCCGCTCCATGTACAAGTACCTCTCCGCTCAATGTACAAGTACCTCTGCGCTCCATGTACAAGTACCTCTCCGCTCAATGTACAAGTACCTCTCCGCTCAATGTACAAGTGTCGACAGTACCTCTCCGCTCCATGTACAAGTACCTCTCCGCTCAATGTACAAGTGTCGACAGTACCTCTACGCTCAATGTACAAGTGTCGACAGTACCTCTCCGCTCTCATGTACAAGTACCTCTCCGATCCATGTACAAGTACATCTCCGCTCCATGTACAAGTACATCTCCGCTCAATGTACAAGTACCTCTCCGCTCCATGTACAAGTACCTCTCCGCTCAATGTCAAGTGTCGACAGTACCTCTCCGCTCCATGTACAAATACCTCTCCGCTCCATGTACAAGTACATCTCCGCTCCATGTACAAGTACATCTCCGCTCCATGTACAAGTACCTCTCCGCTCCATGTACAAGTACCTCTCCGCTCCATGTACAAGTACATCTCCGCTCCATGTACAAGTACCTCTCCGCTCAATGTACAAGTACATCTCCGCTCCATGTACAAGTACATCTCCACTCCATGTACAAGTACCTCTCCGCTCAATGTACAAGTACATCTCCGCTCCATGTACCAGTACCTCTCCGCTCAATGTACAAGTACATCTCCACTCCATGTACAAGTACCTCTCCGCTCAATGTACAAGTACATCTCCGCTCCATGTACCAGTACCTCTCCGCTCAATGTACAAGTACATCTCCACTCCATGTACAAGTACCTCTCCGCTCAATGTACAAGTACATCTCCGCTCCATGTACCAGTACCTCTCCGCTCAATGTACAAGTACATCTCCGCTCCATGTACAAGTACCTCTCCGCTCAATGTACAAGTACCTCTCCGCTCAATGTACAAGTACATCTCCGCTCCATGTACCAGTACCTCTCCGCTCAATGTACAAGTACATCTGCGCTCCATGTAGGGCTGGGTATCGTTCAAAATTTTTCGATATCGATACCGTTTCGATACTTGGATTTCGATACCGGTTCCTGAACGATACTTTTTTCGATACCAATTTTTAGAAAAATCCATTTTAACAAAAATAAAACTGCATTACACATTGAAATTATTTTACAAATCTTTAGTTTCCCCCCATCTTAAGTTTTACAGCAGAAAAAAATAAAACCTACTGTATTTAACATAACTTTAAGTTCTCTAAACGTATTGCCGTCCCTACAAAAAATATTGGAGTACTACAAAGGAAAGAAATGTAGCTAAAACAAATAAATCAGTGGAATAGTTTTCAGTGCAAAACAGAGAGTTGCAAATCAGGGTTTAATGCTCACTGATGCAACAGAACTCTATTCTTGTACAAACTGATGAGATGGCTCCACTTCATGCATGGAAGACTAGTTGAGCATTGACTAGCCTATCAATATAGCCTTATATGCCACAAAGTGAATCGCATTTATATTCAACAAACTATCATGACATCAGCGTTTGTTAACGAGTTGCTAAAAATACATGGGCGATAACTGCCCGCTTGCACATAACGCTAATTAATTAAACATTAACGCTAGCGTTGCAGATCAGTGTGCTCACTGCTGCAACAGAACGTCATTCTTGTCAAATCTGACGAGACAGCTCAACTTCACTGACTAGCCAATCAATATAAATGAATCGCATTTACATTCAACAAACTATCATGACATCAGCGTTTGTTAACGATTTGCTAAAAATACACAATGCCCGCTTGCGCATAACGTTACGGCGGCAATTAATTAAACGATCTAATGCTACAACTCACAGCCAGATGCATGGATTTGTCAGACTGAGGGATCTGATAACCGCTAACTTGCGGTAAGCTGAGCTGACCCACCTCTCAATTATTTCTCTTGTCTGTGGAAACCAGTCCGTGTTGTTTCTGTTTCTTTTCCTGCTTTTCATCATCTTCGCCATATGGTAATCCAGCATAGGAGTAGCTTGAGTGGCTAACTTCTTGTATACTATCCGCACCGCACGCCTGGCTCACAGTCACAACAAACACACCGGCTAAAGTGGGCGTAACGTTTCCTGCATGCCTCTACATGACAGCCAATCACCAGCCGTATTAGAGCGCGGCGTGCAAGCATGTCGCATGCTTATAGGCTCAATGACGCTGTTTTGTTTTGGTATCGAAAATTGGTATCGATTGACAAGGGAGGCTTCGATACCCCTTAGTATCGATGTTTCCATTTCGGTGCCAAGTAAGTATCGAAACTCGATACCCAGCCCTAGCTCCATGTACAAGTACCTCTCCGCTCAATGTACAAGTACCTCTCCGCTCAATGTACAAGTACCTCTCCGCTCCATGTACAAGTACCTCTCCGCTCCATGTACAAGTACCTCTCCGCTCCATGTACAAGTACCTCTCCGCTCCATGTACAAGTACATCTCTGCTCCATGTACAAGTACCTCTCCGCTCAATGTACAAGTACATCTCCGCTCCATGTACAAGTACCTCTCCGCTCCATGTACAAGTACATCTCCGCTCCATGTACAAGTACCTCTCCGCTCCATGTACAAGTACCTCTCCGCTCAATGTACAAGTACATCTCCGCTCCATGTACAAGTACATCTCTGCTCCATGTACAAGTACCTCTCCGCTCAATGTACAAGTACATCTCCGCTCCATGTACAAGTACCTCTCCGCTCCATGTACAAGTACCTCTCCGGTCCATGTACAAGTACCTCTCCGCTCCATGTACAAGTACCTCTCCGCTCCATGTACAAGTACCTCTCCGCTCAATGTCAAGTGTCGACAGTACCTCTCCGCTCCATGTACAAATACCTCTCCGCTCTCATGTACAAGTACCTCTCCGCTCCATGTACAAGTACCTCTCCGCTCAATGTCAAGTGTCGACAGTACCTCTCCGCTCCATGTACAAATACCTCTCCGCTCCATGTACAAGTACCTCTCCGCTCTCATGTACAAGTACCTCTCCGCTCCATGTACAAGTAGCTCTCCGCTCAATGTACAAGTGTCGACAGTACCTTTCCGCTCCATGTACAAATACCTCTCCGCTCTCATGTACAAGTACCTCTCCGCTCCATGTACAAGTACCTCTCCGCTCAATGTACAAATACCTCTCCGCTCCATGTATAAGTACCTCTCCGCTCTATGTACAAGTACCTCTCCGCTCCATGTACAAGTACCTCTCCGCTCAATGTACAAATACCTCTCCGCTCCATGTACAAGTAGCTCTCCGCTGAATGTACAAGTGTCGACAGTACCTCTCCGCTCAATGTACAAGTACCTCTCCGCTCAATGTACAAATACCTCTCCGCTCCATGTACAAGTACCTCTCCGCTCAATGTCAAGTATCGACAGTACCTCTCCGCTCCATGTACAAGTACCTCTCCGCTGAATGTACAAGTGTCGACAGTACCTCTCCGCTCAATGTACAAGTACCTCTCCGCTCCATGTACAAGTACCTCTCCGCTCTCATGTACAAGTACCTCTCCGCTCCATGTACAAGTACCTCTCCGCTCAATGTACAAGTACCTCTCCGGTCCATGTACAAGTACCTCTCCGCTCCATGTACAAGTACCTCTCCGCTCCATGTACAAGTACCTCTCCGCTCAATGTCAAGTGTCGACAGTACCTCTCCGCTCCATGTACAAATACCTCTCCGCTCTCATGTACAAGTACCTCTCCGCTCCATGTACAAGTACCTCTCCGCTCAATGTCAAGTGTCGACAGTACCTCTCCGCTCCATGTACAAATACCTCTCCGCTCCATGTACAAGTACCTCTCCGCTCTCATGTACAAGTACCTCTCCGCTCCATGTACAAGTAGCTCTCCGCTCAATGTACAAGTGTCGACAGTACCTTTCCGCTCCATGTACAAATACCTCTCCGCTCTCATGTACAAGTACCTCTCCGCTCCATGTACAAGTACCTCTCCGCTCAATGTACAAATACCTCTCCGCTCCATGTATAAGTACCTCTCCGCTCTATGTACAAGTACCTCTCCGCTCCATGTACAAGTACCTCTCCGCTCAATGTACAAATACCTCTCCGCTCCATGTACAAGTAGCTCTCCGCTGAATGTACAAGTGTCGACAGTACCTCTCCGCTCAATGTACAAGTACCTCTCCGCTCAATGTACAAATACCTCTCCGCTCCATGTACAAGTACATCTCCGCTCCATGTACAAGTACATCTCTGCTCCATGTACAAGTACCTCTCCGCTCAATGTACAAGTACATCTCCGCTCCATGTACAAGTACCTCTCCGCTCCATGTACAAGTACCTCTCCGGTCCATGTACAAGTACCTCTCCGCTCCATGTACAAGTACCTCTCCGCTCCATGTACAAGTACCTCTCCGCTCAATGTCAAGTGTCGACAGTACCTCTCCGCTCCATGTACAAATACCTCTCCGCTCTCATGTACAAGTACCTCTCCGCTCCATGTACAAGTACCTCTCCGCTCAATGTCAAGTGTCGACAGTACCTCTCCGCTCCATGTACAAATACCTCTCCGCTCCATGTACAAGTACCTCTCCGCTCTCATGTACAAGTACCTCTCCGCTCCATGTACAAGTAGCTCTCCGCTCAATGTACAAGTGTCGACAGTACCTTTCCGCTCCATGTACAAATACCTCTCCGCTCTCATGTACAAGTACCTCTCCGCTCCATGTACAAGTACCTCTCCGCTCAATGTACAAATACCTCTCCGCTCCATGTATAAGTACCTCTCCGCTCTATGTACAAGTACCTCTCCGCTCCATGTACAAGTACCTCTCCGCTCAATGTACAAATACCTCTCCGCTCCATGTACAAGTAGCTCTCCGCTGAATGTACAAGTGTCGACAGTACCTCTCCGCTCAATGTACAAGTACCTCTCCGCTCAATGTACAAATACCTCTCCGCTCCATGTACAAGTACCTCTCCGCTCAATGTCAAGTATCGACAGTACCTCTCCGCTCCATGTACAAGTACCTCTCCGCTGAATGTACAAGTGTCGACAGTACCTCTCCGCTCAATGTACAAGTACCTCTCCGCTCCATGTACAAGTACCTCTCCGCTCTCATGTACAAGTACCTCTCCGCTCCATGTACAAGTACCTCTCCGCTCAATGTACAAGTACCTCTGCGCTCCATGTACAAGTACCTCTCCGCTCAATGTACAAGTACCTCTCCGCTCAATGTACAAGTGTCGACAGTACCTCTCCGCTCCATGTACAAGTACCTCTCCGCTCAATGTACAAGTGTCGACAGTACCTCTACGCTCAATGTACAAGTGTCGACAGTACCTCTCCGCTCTCATGTACAAGTACCTCTCCGATCCATGTACAAGTACATCTCCGCTCCATGTACAAGTACATCTCCGCTCAATGTACAAGTACCTCTCCGCTCCATGTACAAGTACCTCTCCGCTCCATGTACAAGTACCTCTCCGCTCCATGTACAAGTACCTCTCCGCTCCATGTACAAGTACCTCTCCGCTCAATGTACAAGTACCTCTCCGCTCCATGTACAAGTACCTCTCCGCTCAATGTACAAGTACCTCTCCGCTCCATGTACAAGTACCTCTCCGCTCCATGTACAAGTACCTCTCCGCTCCATGTACAAGTACCTCTCCGCTCAATGTCAAGTATCGACAGTACCTCTCCGCTCCATGTACAAGTACCTCTCCGCTGAATGTACAAGTGTCGACAGTACCTCTCCGCTCAATGTACAAGTACCTCTCCGCTCCATGTACAAGTACCTCTCCGCTCTCATGTACAAGTACCTCTCCGCTCCATGTACAAGTACCTCTCCGCTCAATGTACAAGTACCTCTGCGCTCCATGTACAAGTACCTCTCCGCTCAATGTACAAGTACCTCTCCGCTCAATGTACAAGTGTCGACAGTACCTCTCCGCTCCATGTACAAGTACCTCTCCGCTCAATGTACAAGTGTCGACAGTACCTCTACGCTCAATGTACAAGTGTCGACAGTACCTCTCCGCTCTCATGTACAAGTACCTCTCCGATCCATGTACAAGTACCTCTCCGCTCAATGTCAAGTGTCGACAGTACCTCTCCGCTCCATGTACAAATACCTCTCCGCTCCATGTACAAGTACCTCTCCGCTCTCATGTACAAGTACCTCTCCGCTCCATGTACAAGTAGCTCTCCGCTCAATGTACAAGTGTCGACAGTACCTTTCCGCTCCATGTACAAATACCTCTCCGCTCTCATGTACAAGTACCTCTCCGCTCCATGTACAAGTACCTCTCCGCTCAATGTACAAATACCTCTCCGCTCCATGTATAAGTACCTCTCCGCTCTATGTACAAGTACCTCTCCGCTCCATGTACAAGTACCTCTCCGCTCAATGTACAAATACCTCTCCGCTCCATGTACAAGTAGCTCTCCGCTGAATGTACAAGTGTCGACAGTACCTCTCCGCTCAATGTACAAGTACCTCTCCGCTCAATGTACAAATACCTCTCCGCTCCATGTACAAGTACCTCTCCGCTCAATGTCAAGTATCGACAGTACCTCTCCGCTCCATGTACAAGTACCTCTCCGCTGAATGTACAAGTGTCGACAGTACCTCTCCGCTCAATGTACAAGTACCTCTCCGCTCCATGTACAAGTACCTCTCCGCTCTCATGTACAAGTACCTCTCCGCTCCATGTACAAGTACCTCTCCGCTCAATGTACAAGTACCTCTGCGCTCCATGTACAAGTACCTCTCCGCTCAATGTACAAGTACCTCTCCGCTCAATGTACAAGTGTCGACAGTACCTCTCCGCTCCATGTACAAGTACCTCTCCGCTCAATGTACAAGTGTCGACAGTACCTCTACGCTCAATGTACAAGTGTCGACAGTACCTCTCCGCTCTCATGTACAAGTACCTCTCCGATCCATGTACAAGTACATCTCCGCTCCATGTACAAGTACATCTCCGCTCAATGTACAAGTACCTCTCCGCTCCATGTACAAGTACCTCTCCGCTCCATGTACAAGTACCTCTCCGCTCCATGTACAAGTACCTCTCCGCTCCATGTACAAGTACCTCTCCGCTCAATGTACAAGTACCTCTCCGCTCCATGTACAAGTACCTCTCCGCTCAATGTACAAGTACCTCTCCGCTCCATGTACAAGTACCTCTCCGCTCCATGTACAAGTACCTCTCCGCTCCATGTACAAGTACCTCTCCGCTCAATGTCAAGTATCGACAGTACCTCTCCGCTCCATGTACAAGTACCTCTCCGCTGAATGTACAAGTGTCGACAGTACCTCTCCGCTCAATGTACAAGTACCTCTCCGCTCCATGTACAAGTACCTCTCCGCTCTCATGTACAAGTACCTCTCCGCTCCATGTACAAGTACCTCTCCGCTCAATGTACAAGTACCTCTGCGCTCCATGTACAAGTACCTCTCCGCTCAATGTACAAGTACCTCTCCGCTCAATGTACAAGTGTCGACAGTACCTCTCCGCTCCATGTACAAGTACCTCTCCGCTCAATGTACAAGTGTCGACAGTACCTCTACGCTCAATGTACAAGTGTCGACAGTACCTCTCCGCTCTCATGTACAAGTACCTCTCCGATCCATGTACAAGTACATCTCCGCTCCATGTACAAGTACATCTCCGCTCAATGTACAAGTACCTCTCCGCTCCATGTACAAGTACCTCTCCGCTCAATGTCAAGTGTCGACAGTACCTCTCCGCTCCATGTACAAATACCTCTCCGCTCCATGTACAAGTACATCTCCGCTCCATGTACAAGTACATCTCCGCTCCATGTACAAGTACCTCTCCGCTCCATGTACAAGTACCTCTCCGCTCCATGTACAAGTACATCTCCGCTCCATGTACAAGTACCTCTCCGCTCAATGTACAAGTACATCTCCGCTCCATGTACAAGTACATCTCCACTCCATGTACAAGTACCTCTCCGCTCAATGTACAAGTACATCTCCGCTCCATGTACCAGTACCTCTCCGCTCAATGTACAAGTACATCTCCACTCCATGTACAAGTACCTCTCCGCTCAATGTACAAGTACATCTCCGCTCCATGTACCAGTACCTCTCCGCTCAATGTACAAGTACATCTCCACTCCATGTACAAGTACCTCTCCGCTCAATGTACAAGTACATCTCCGCTCCATGTACCAGTACCTCTCCGCTCAATGTACAAGTACATCTCCGCTCCATGTACAAGTACCTCTCCGCTCAATGTACAAGTACCTCTCCGCTCAATGTACAAGTACATCTCCGCTCCATGTACCAGTACCTCTCCGCTCAATGTACAAGTACATCTGCGCTCCATGTAGGGCTGGGTATCGTTCAAAATTTTTCGATATCGATACCGTTTCGATACTTGGATTTCGATACCGGTTCCTGAACGATACTTTTTTCGATACCAATTTTTAGAAAAATCCATTTTAACAAAAATAAAACTGCATTACACATTGAAATTATTTTACAAATCTTTAGTTTCCCCCCATCTTAAGTTTTACAGCAGAAAAAAATAAAACCTACTGTATTTAACATAACTTTAAGTTCTCTAAACGTATTGCCGTCCCTACAAAAAATATTGGAGTACTACAAAGGAAAGAAATGTAGCTAAAACAAATAAATCAGTGGAATAGTTTTCAGTGCAAAACAGAGAGTTGCAAATCAGGGTTTAATGCTCACTGATGCAACAGAACTCTATTCTTGTACAAACTGATGAGATGGCTCCACTTCATGCATGGAAGACTAGTTGAGCATTGACTAGCCTATCAATATAGCCTTATATGCCACAAAGTGAATCGCATTTATATTCAACAAACTATCATGACATCAGCGTTTGTTAACGAGTTGCTAAAAATACATGGGCGATAACTGCCCGCTTGCACATAACGCTAATTAATTAAACATTAACGCTAGCGTTGCAGATCAGTGTGCTCACTGCTGCAACAGAACGTCATTCTTGTCAAATCTGACGAGACAGCTCAACTTCACTGACTAGCCAATCAATATAAATGAATCGCATTTACATTCAACAAACTATCATGACATCAGCGTTTGTTAACGATTTGCTAAAAATACACAATGCCCGCTTGCGCATAACGTTACGGCGGCAATTAATTAAACGATCTAATGCTACAACTCACAGCCAGATGCATGGATTTGTCAGACTGAGGGATCTGATAACCGCTAACTTGCGGTAAGCTGAGCTGACCCACCTCTCAATTATTTCTCTTGTCTGTGGAAACCAGTCCGTGTTGTTTCTGTTTCTTTTCCTGCTTTTCATCATCTTCGCCATATGGTAATCCAGCATAGGAGTAGCTTGAGTGGCTAACTTCTTGTATACTATCCGCACCGCACGCCTGGCTCACAGTCACAACAAACACACCGGCTAAAGTGGGCGTAACGTTTCCTGCATGCCTCTACATGACAGCCAATCACCAGCCGTATTAGAGCGCGGCGTGCAAGCATGTCGCATGCTTATAGGCTCAATGACGCTGTTTTGTTTTGGTATCGAAAATTGGTATCGATTGACAAGGGAGGCTTCGATACCCCTTAGTATCGATGTTTCCATTTCGGTGCCAAGTAAGTATCGAAACTCGATACCCAGCCCTAGCTCCATGTACAAGTACCTCTCCGCTCAATGTACAAGTACCTCTCCGCTCAATGTACAAGTACCTCTCCGCTCCATGTACAAGTACCTCTCCGCTCCATGTACAAGTACCTCTCCGCTCCATGTACAAGTACCTCTCCGCTCCATGTACAAGTACATCTCTGCTCCATGTACAAGTACCTCTCCGCTCAATGTACAAGTACATCTCCGCTCCATGTACAAGTACCTCTCCGCTCCATGTACAAGTACATCTCCGCTCCATGTACAAGTACCTCTCCGCTCCATGTACAAGTACCTCTCCGCTCAATGTACAAGTACATCTCCGCTCCATGTACAAGTACATCTCTGCTCCATGTACAAGTACCTCTCCGCTCAATGTACAAGTACATCTCCGCTCCATGTACAAGTACCTCTCCGCTCCATGTACAAGTACCTCTCCGGTCCATGTACAAGTACCTCTCCGCTCCATGTACAAGTACCTCTCCGCTCCATGTACAAGTACCTCTCCGCTCAATGTCAAGTGTCGACAGTACCTCTCCGCTCCATGTACAAATACCTCTCCGCTCTCATGTACAAGTACCTCTCCGCTCCATGTACAAGTACCTCTCCGCTCAATGTCAAGTGTCGACAGTACCTCTCCGCTCCATGTACAAATACCTCTCCGCTCCATGTACAAGTACCTCTCCGCTCTCATGTACAAGTACCTCTCCGCTCCATGTACAAGTAGCTCTCCGCTCAATGTACAAGTGTCGACAGTACCTTTCCGCTCCATGTACAAATACCTCTCCGCTCTCATGTACAAGTACCTCTCCGCTCCATGTACAAGTACCTCTCCGCTCAATGTACAAATACCTCTCCGCTCCATGTATAAGTACCTCTCCGCTCTATGTACAAGTACCTCTCCGCTCCATGTACAAGTACCTCTCCGCTCAATGTACAAATACCTCTCCGCTCCATGTACAAGTAGCTCTCCGCTGAATGTACAAGTGTCGACAGTACCTCTCCGCTCAATGTACAAGTACCTCTCCGCTCAATGTACAAATACCTCTCCGCTCCATGTACAAGTACCTCTCCGCTCAATGTCAAGTATCGACAGTACCTCTCCGCTCCATGTACAAGTACCTCTCCGCTGAATGTACAAGTGTCGACAGTACCTCTCCGCTCAATGTACAAGTACCTCTCCGCTCCATGTACAAGTACCTCTCCGCTCTCATGTACAAGTACCTCTCCGCTCCATGTACAAGTACCTCTCCGCTCAATGTACAAGTACCTCTGCGCTCCATGTACAAGTACCTCTCCGCTCAATGTACAAGTACCTCTCCGCTCAATGTACAAGTGTCGACAGTACCTCTCCGCTCCATGTACAAGTACCTCTCCGCTCAATGTACAAGTGTCGACAGTACCTCTACGCTCAATGTACAAGTGTCGACAGTACCTCTCCGCTCTCATGTACAAGTACCTCTCCGATCCATGTACAAGTACATCTCCGCTCCATGTACAAGTACATCTCCGCTCAATGTACAAGTACCTCTCCGCTCCATGTACAAGTACCTCTCCGCTCCATGTACAAGTACCTCTCCGCTCCATGTACAAGTACCTCTCCGCTCCATGTACAAGTACCTCTCCGCTCAATGTACAAGTACCTCTCCGCTCCATGTACAAGTACCTCTCCGCTCAATGTACAAGTACCTCTCCGCTCCATGTACAAGTACCTCTCCGCTCCATGTACAAGTACCTCTCCGCTCCATGTACAAGTACCTCTCCGCTCAATGTCAAGTATCGACAGTACCTCTCCGCTCCATGTACAAGTACCTCTCCGCTGAATGTACAAGTGTCGACAGTACCTCTCCGCTCAATGTACAAGTACCTCTCCGCTCCATGTACAAGTACCTCTCCGCTCTCATGTACAAGTACCTCTCCGCTCCATGTACAAGTACCTCTCCGCTCAATGTACAAGTACCTCTGCGCTCCATGTACAAGTACCTCTCCGCTCAATGTACAAGTACCTCTCCGCTCAATGTACAAGTGTCGACAGTACCTCTCCGCTCCATGTACAAGTACCTCTCCGCTCAATGTACAAGTGTCGACAGTACCTCTACGCTCAATGTACAAGTGTCGACAGTACCTCTCCGCTCTCATGTACAAGTACCTCTCCGATCCATGTACAAGTACATCTCCGCTCCATGTACAAGTACATCTCCGCTCAATGTACAAGTACCTCTCCGCTCCATGTACAAGTACCTCTCCGCTCCATGTACAAGTACCTCTCCGCTCCATGTACAAGTACCTCTCCGCTCCATGTACAAGTACCTCTCCGCTCAATGTACAAGTACCTCTCCGCTCCATGTACAAGTACCTCTCCGCTCCATGTACAAGTACCTCTCCGCTCCATGTACAAGTACCTCTCCGCTCAATGTACAAGTACCTCTCCGCTCCATGTACAAGTACCTCTCCGCTCCATGTACAAGTACCTCTCCGCTCCATGTACAAGTACCTCTCCGCTCAATGTACAAGTACATCTCCGCTCCATGTACAAGTACCTCTCCGCTCCATGTACAAGTACCTCTCCGCTCAATGTACAAGTGTCGACAGTACCTCTCCGCTCCATGTACAAGTACCTCTCCGCTCCATGTACAAGTACCTCTCCGCTCAATGTACCAGTGTCGACAGTACCTCTCCGCTCCATCTACAAGTACCTCTCCGCTCAATGTACAAGTACCTCTCCGCTGAATGTACAAGTACCTCTCCGCTCCATGTACAAGTACCTCTCCGCTCCATGTACAAATACCTCTCCGCTCCATGTACAAGTACCTCTCCGCTCCATGTACAAGCACCTCTCCGCTACATGTACAAGTACCTCTCCGCTCCATGTACAAGTACCTCTCCGCTCCATGTACAAGTACCTCTCCGCTCAATGTACAAGTACCTCTCCGCTCCATGTACAAATACCTCTCCGCTCCATGTACAAATACCTCTCCGCTCCATGTACAAGTACCTCTCCGCTCCATGTACCAGTACCTCTCCGCTCAATGTACAAGTACATCTCCGCTCAATGTACAAGTACATCTCCGCTCAATGTACAAGTACGTCTCCGCTCAATGTACAAGTACCTCTCCGCTCAATGTACAAGTACCTCTCCGCTCCATGTACAAGTACCTCTCCGCTCAATGTACAAGTACATCTCCGCTCCATGTACCAGTACCTCTCCGCTCAATGTACAAGTACCTCTCCGCTCAATGTACAAGTACATCTCCGCTCCATGTACAAGTACGTCTCCGCTCAATGTATAAGTACCTCTCCGCTCCATGTACAAGTACCTCTCCGCTCCATGTACAAGTACATCTCCGCTCCATGTACAAGTACCTCTCCGCTCAATGTACAAGTACATCTGCGCTCCATGTAGGGCTGGGTATCGTTCAAAATTTTTCGATATCGATACCGGTTCGATACTTGGATTTCGATACCGGTTCCTGAACGATACTTTTTTCGATACCAATTTTTAGAAAAATCCATTTTAACAAAAATAAAACTGCATTACACATTGAAATTATTTTACAAATCTTTAGTTTCCCCCCATCTTAAGTTTTACAGCAGAAAAAAATAAAACCTACTGTATTTAACATAACTTTAAGTTCTCTAAACGTATTGCCGTCCCTACAAAAAATATTGGAGTACTACAAAGGAAAGAAATGTAGCTAAAACAAATAAATCAGTGGAATAGTTTTCAGTGCAAAACAGAGAGTTGCAAATCAGGGTTTAATGCTCACTGATGCAACAGAACTCTATTCTTGTACAAACTGATGAGATGGCTCCACTTCATGCATGGAAGACTAGTTGAGCATTGACTAGCCTATCAATATAGCCTTATATGCCACAAAGTGAATCGCATTTATATTCAACAAACTATCATGACATCAGCGTTTGTTAACGAGTTGCTAAAAATACATGGGCGATAACTGCCCGCTTGCACATAACGCTAATTAATTAAACATTAACGCTAGCGTTGCAGATCAGTGTGCTCACTGCTGCAACAGAACGTCATTCTTGTCAAATCTGACGAGACAGCTCAACTTCACTGACTAGCCAATCAATATAAATGAATCGCATTTACATTCAACAAACTATCATGACATCAGCGTTTGTTAATGAGTTGCTAAAAATACACAATGCCCGCTTGCGCATAACGTTACGGCGGCAATTAATTAAACGATCTAATGCTACAACTCACAGCCAGATGCATGGATTTGTCAGACTGAGGGATCTGATAACCGCTAACTTGCGGTAAGCTGAGCTGACCCACCTCTCAATTATTTCTCTTGTCTGTGGAAACCAGTCCGTGTTGTTTCTGTTTCTTTTCCTGCTTTTCATCATCTTCGCCATATGGTAATCCAGCATAGGAGTAGCTTGAGTGGCTAACTTCTTGTATACTATCCGCACCGCACGCCTGGCTCACAGTCACAACAAACACACCGGCTAAAGTGGGCGTAACGTTTCCTGCATGCCTCTACATGACAGCCAATCACCAGCCGTATTAGAGCGCGGCGTGCAAGCATGTCGCATGCTTATAGGCTCAATGACGCTGTTTTGTTTTGGTATCGAAAATTGGTATCGATTGACAAGGGAGGCTTCGATACCCCTTAGTATCGATGTTTCCATTTCGGTGCCAAGTAAGTATCGAAACTCGATACCCAGCCCTAGCTCCATGTACAAGTACCTCTCCGCTCAATGTACAAGTACCTCTCCGCTCAATGTACAAGTACCTCTCCGCTCCATGTACAAGTACCTCTCCGCTCCATGTACAAGTACCTCTCCGCTCCATGTACAAGTACCTCTCCGCTCCATGTACAAGTACATCTCTGCTCCATGTACAAGTACCTCTCCGCTCAATGTACAAGTACATCTCCGCTCCATGTACAAGTACCTCTCCGCTCCATGTACAAGTACATCTCCGCTCCATGTACAAGTACCTCTCCGCTCCATGTACAAGTACCTCTCCGCTCAATGTACAAGTACATCTCCGCTCCATGTACAAGTACATCTCTGCTCCATGTACAAGTACCTCTCCGCTCAATGTACAAGTACATCTCCGCTCCATGTACAAGTACCTCTCCGCTCCATGTACAAGTACCTCTCCGGTCCATGTACAAGTACCTCTCCGCTCCATGTACAAGTACCTCTCCGCTCCATGTACAAGTACCTCTCCGCTCAATGTCAAGTGTCGACAGTACCTCTCCGCTCCATGTACAAATACCTCTCCGCTCTCATGTACAAGTACCTCTCCGCTCCATGTACAAGTACCTCTCCGCTCAATGTCAAGTGTCGACAGTACCTCTCCGCTCCATGTACAAATACCTCTCCGCTCCATGTACAAGTACCTCTCCGCTCTCATGTACAAGTACCTCTCCGCTCCATGTACAAGTAGCTCTCCGCTCAATGTACAAGTGTCGACAGTACCTTTCCGCTCCATGTACAAATACCTCTCCGCTCTCATGTACAAGTACCTCTCCGCTCCATGTACAAGTACCTCTCCGCTCAATGTACAAATACCTCTCCGCTCCATGTATAAGTACCTCTCCGCTCTATGTACAAGTACCTCTCCGCTCCATGTACAAGTACCTCTCCGCTCAATGTCAAGTGTCGACAGTACCTCTCCGCTCCATGTACAAATACCTCTCCGCTCTCATGTACAAGTACCTCTCCGCTCCATGTACAAGTACCTCTCCGCTCAATGTCAAGTGTCGACAGTACCTCTCCGCTCCATGTACAAATACCTCTCCGCTCCATGTACAAGTACCTCTCCGCTCTCATGTACAAGTACCTCTCCGCTCCATGTACAAGTAGCTCTCCGCTCAATGTACAAGTGTCGACAGTACCTTTCCGCTCCATGTACAAATACCTCTCCGCTCTCATGTACAAGTACCTCTCCGCTCCATGTACAAGTACCTCTCCGCTCAATGTACAAATACCTCTCCGCTCCATGTATAAGTACCTCTCCGCTCTATGTACAAGTACCTCTCCGCTCCATGTACAAGTACCTCTCCGCTCAATGTACAAATACCTCTCCGCTCCATGTACAAGTACCTCTCCGCTCAATGTACAAGTACATCTGCGCTCCATGTAGGGCTGGGTATCGTTCAAAAATTTTCGATATCGATACCGTTTCGATACTTGGATTTCGATACCGGTTCCTGAACGATACTTTTTTCGATACCAATTTTTAGAAAAATCCATTTTAACAAAAATAAAACTGCATTACACATTGAAATTATTTTACAAATCTTTAGTTTCCCCCCATCTTAAGTTTTACAGCAGAAAAAAATAAAACCTACTGTATTTAACATAACTTTAAGTTCTCTAAACGTATTGCCGTCCCTACAAAAAATATTGGAGTACTACAAAGGAAAGAAATGTAGCTAAAACAAATAAATCAGTGGAATAGTTTTCAGTGCAAAACAGAGAGTTGCAAATCAGGGTTTAATGCTCACTGATGCAACAGAACTCTATTCTTGTACAAACTGATGAGATGGCTCCACTTCATGCATGGAAGACTAGTTGAGCATTGACTAGCCTATCAATATAGCCTTATATGCCACAAAGTGAATCGCATTTATATTCAACAAACTATCATGACATCAGCGTTTGTTAACGAGTTGCTAAAAATACATGGGCGATAACTGCCCGCTTGCACATAACGCTAATTAATTAAACATTAACGCTAGCGTTGCAGATCAGTGTGCTCACTGCTGCAACAGAACGTCATTCTTGTCAAATCTGACGAGACAGCTCAACTTCACTGACTAGCCAATCAATATAAATGAATCGCATTTACATTCAACAAACTATCATGACATCAGCGTTTGTTAACGAGTTGCTAAAAATACACAATGCCCGCTTGCGCATAACGTTACGGCGGCAATTAATTAAACAATCTAATGCTACAACTCACAGCCAGATGCATGGATTTGTCAGACTGAGGGATCTGATAACCGCTAACTTGCGGTAAGCTGAGCTGACCCACCTCTCAATTATTTCTCTTGTCTGTGGAAACCAGTCCGTGTTGTTTCTGTTTCTTTTCCTGCTTTTCATCATCTTCGCCATATGGTAATCCAGCATAGGAGTAGCTTGAGTGGCTAACTTCTTGTATACTATCCGCACCGCACGCCTGGCTCACAGTCACAACAAACACACCGGCTAAAGTGGGCGTAACGTTTCCTGCATGCCTCTACATGACAGCCAATCACCAGCCGTATTAGAGCGCGGCGTGCAAGCATGTCGCATGCTTATAGGCTCAATGACGCTGTTTTGTTTTGGTATCGAAAATTGGTATCGATTGACAAGGGAGGCTTCGATACCCCTTAGTATCGATGTTTCCATTTCGGTGCCAAGTAAGTATCGAAACTCGATACCCAGCCCTAGCTCCATGTACAAGTACCTCTCCGCTCAATGTACAAGTACCTCTCCGCTCAATGTACAAGTACCTCTCCGCTCCATGTACAAGTACCTCTCCGCTCCATGTACAAGTACCTCTCCGCTCCATGTACAAGTACCTCTCCGCTCCATGTACAAGTACATCTCTGCTCCATGTACAAGTACCTCTCCGCTCAATGTACAAGTACATCTCCGCTCCATGTACAAGTACCTCTCCGCTCCATGTACAAGTACCTCTCCGCTCCATGTACAAGTACCTCTCCGCTCCATGTACAAGTACATCTCTGCTCCATGTACAAGTACCTCTCCGCTCCATGTACAAGTACCTCTCCGCTCAATGTACAAATACCTCTCCGCTCCATGTACAAGTAGCTCTCCGCTGAATGTACAAGTGTCGACAGTACCTCTCCGCTCAATGTACAAGTACCTCTCCGCTCAATGTACAAATACCTCTCCGCTCCATGTACAAGTACCTCTCCGCTCAATGTCAAGTATCGACAGTACCTCTCCGCTCCATGTACAAGTACCTCTCCGCTGAATGTACAAGTGTCGACAGTACCTCTCCGCTCAATGTACAAGTACCTCTCCGCTCCATGTACAAGTACCTCTCCGCTCTCATGTACAAGTACCTCTCCGCTCCATGTACAAGTACCTCTCCGCTCAATGTACAAGTACCTCTGCGCTCCATGTACAAGTACCTCTCCGCTCAATGTACAAGTACCTCTCCGCTCAATGTACAAGTGTCGACAGTACCTCTCCGCTCCATGTACAAGTACCTCTCCGCTCAATGTACAAGTGTCGACAGTACCTCTACGCTCAATGTACAAGTGTCGACAGTACCTCTCCGCTCTCATGTACAAGTACCTCTCCGATCCATGTACAAGTACATCTCCGCTCCATGTACAAGTACATCTCCGCTCAATGTACAAGTACCTCTCCGCTCCATGTACAAGTACCTCTCCGCTCCATGTACAAGTACCTCTCCGCTCCATGTACAAGTACCTCTCCGCTCCATGTACAAGTACCTCTCCGCTCAATGTACAAGTACCTCTCCGCTCCATGTACAAGTACCTCTCCGCTCAATGTACAAGTACCTCTCCGCTCCATGTACAAGTACCTCTCCGCTCCATGTACAAGTACCTCTCCGCTCCATGTACAAGTACCTCTCCGCTCAATGTCAAGTATCGACAGTACCTCTCCGCTCCATGTACAAGTACCTCTCCGCTGAATGTACAAGTGTCGACAGTACCTCTCCGCTCAATGTACAAGTACCTCTCCGCTCCATGTACAAGTACCTCTCCGCTCTCATGTACAAGTACCTCTCCGCTCCATGTACAAGTACCTCTCCGCTCAATGTACAAGTACCTCTGCGCTCCATGTACAAGTACCTCTCCGCTCAATGTACAAGTACCTCTCCGCTCAATGTACAAGTGTCGACAGTACCTCTCCGCTCCATGTACAAGTACCTCTCCGCTCAATGTACAAGTGTCGACAGTACCTCTACGCTCAATGTACAAGTGTCGACAGTACCTCTCCGCTCTCATGTACAAGTACCTCTCCGATCCATGTACAAGTACATCTCCGCTCCATGTACAAGTACATCTCCGCTCAATGTACAAGTACCTCTCCGCTCCATGTACAAGTACCTCTCCGCTCCATGTACAAGTACCTCTCCGCTCCATGTACAAGTACCTCTCCGCTCCATGTACAAGTACCTCTCCGCTCAATGTACAAGTACCTCTCCGCTCCATGTACAAGTACCTCTCCGCTCCATGTACAAGTACCTCTCCGCTCCATGTACAAGTACCTCTCCGCTCAATGTACAAGTACCTCTCCGCTCCATGTACAAGTACCTCTCCGCTCCATGTACAAGTACCTCTCCGCTCCATGTACAAGTACCTCTCCGCTCAATGTACAAGTACATCTCCGCTCCATGTACAAGTACCTCTCCGCTCCATGTACAAGTACCTCTCCGCTCAATGTACAAGTGTCGACAGTACCTCTCCGCTCCATGTACAAGTACCTCTCCGCTCCATGTACAAGTACCTCTCCGCTCAATGTACAAGTGTCGACAGTACCTCTCCGCTCCATCTACAAGTACCTCTCCGCTCAATGTACAAGTACCTCTCCGCTGAATGTACAAGTACCTCTCCGCTCCATGTACAAGTACCTCTCCGCTCCATGTACAAATACCTCTCCGCTCCATGTACAAGTACCTCTCCGCTCCATGTACAAGCACCTCTCCGCTACATGTACAAGTACCTCTCCGCTCCATGTACAAGTACCTCTCCGCTCCATGTACAAGTACCTCTCCGCTCAATGTACAAGTACCTCTCCGCTCCATGTACAAATACCTCTCCGCTCCATGTACAAATACCTCTCCGCTCCATGTACAAGTACCTCTCCGCTCCATGTACCAGTACCTCTCCGCTCAATGTACAAGTACATCTCCGCTCAATGTACAAGTACATCTCCGCTCAATGTACAAGTACGTCTCCGCTCAATGTACAAGTACCTCTCCGCTCAATGTACAAGTACCTCTCCGCTCCATGTACAAGTACCTCTCCGCTCAATGTACAAGTACATCTCCGCTCCATGTACCAGTACCTCTCCGCTCAATGTACAAGTACCTCTCCGCTCAATGTACAAGTACATCTCCGCTCCATGTACAAGTACGTCTCCGCTCAATGTATAAGTACCTCTCCGCTCCATGTACAAGTACCTCTCCGCTCCATGTACAAGTACATCTCCGCTCCATGTACAAGTACCTCTCCGCTCAATGTACAAGTACATCTGCGCTCCATGTAGGGCTGGGTATCGTTCAAAATTTTTCGATATCGATACCGTTTCGATACTTGGATTTCGATACCGGTTCCTGAACGATACTTTTTTCGATACCAATTTTTAGAAAAATCCATTTTAACAAAAATAAAACTGCATTACACATTGAAATTATTTTACAAATCTTTAGTTTCCCCCCATCTTAAGTTTTACAGCAGAAAAAAATAAAACCTACTGTATTTAACATAACTTTAAGTTCTCTAAACGTATTGCCGTCCCTACAAAAAATATTGGAGTACTACAAAGGAAAGAAATGTAGCTAAAACAAATAAATCAGTGGAATAGTTTTCAGTGCAAAACAGAGAGTTGCAAATCAGGGTTTAATGCTCACTGATGCAACAGAACTCTATTCTTGTACAAACTGATGAGATGGCTCCACTTCATGCATGGAAGACTAGTTGAGCATTGACTAGCCTATCAATATAGCCTTATATGCCACAAAGTGAATCGCATTTATATTCAACAAACTATCATGACATCAGCGTTTGTTAACGAGTTGCTAAAAATACATGGGCGATAACTGCCCGCTTGCACATAACGCTAATTAATTAAACATTAACGCTAGCGTTGCAGATCAGTGTGCTCACTGCTGCAACAGAACGTCATTCTTGTCAAATCTGACGAGACAGCTCAACTTCACTGACTAGCCAATCAATATAAATGAATCGCATTTACATTCAACAAACTATCATGACATCAGCGTTTGTTAACGAGTTGCTAAAAATACACAATGCCCGCTTGCGCATAACGTTACGGCGGCAATTAATTAAACAATCTAATGCTACAACTCACAGCCAGATGCATGGATTTGTCAGACTGAGGGATCTGATAACCGCTAACTTGCGGTAAGCTGAGCTGACCCACCTCTCAATTATTTCTCTTGTCTGTGGAAACCAGTCCGTGTTGTTTCTGTTTCTTTTCCTGCTTTTCATCATCTTCGCCATATGGTAATCCAGCATAGGAGTAGCTTGAGTGGCTAACTTCTTGTATACTATCCGCACCGCACGCCTGGCTCACAGTCACAACAAACACACCGGCTAAAGTGGGCGTAACGTTTCCTGCATGCCTCTACATGACAGCCAATCACCAGCCGTATTAGAGCGCGGCGTGCAAGCATGTCGCATGCTTATAGGCTCAATGACGCTGTTTTGTTTTGGTATCGAAAATTGGTATCGATTGACAAGGGAGGCTTCGATACCCCTTAGTATCGATGTTTCCATTTCGGTGCCAAGTAAGTATCGAAACTCGATACCCAGCCCTAGCTCCATGTACAAGTACCTCTCCGCTCAATGTACAAGTACCTCTCCGCTCAATGTACAAGTACCTCTCCGCTCCATGTACAAGTACCTCTCCGCTCCATGTACAAGTACCTCTCCGCTCCATGTACAAGTACCTCTCCGCTCCATGTACAAGTACATCTCTGCTCCATGTACAAGTACCTCTCCGCTCAATGTACAAGTACATCTCCGCTCCATGTACAAGTACCTCTCCGCTCCATGTACAAGTACATCTCCGCTCCATGTACAAGTACCTCTCTGCTCCATGTACAAGTACCTCTCCGCTCAATGTACAAGTACATCTCCGCTCCATGTACAAGTACATCTCTGCTCCATGTACAAGTACCTCTCCGCTCAATGTACAAGTACATCTCCGCTCCATGTACAAGTACCTCTCCGCTCCATGTACAAGTACCTCTCCGGTCCATGTACAAGTACCTCTCCGCTCCATGTACAAGTACCTCTCCGCTCCATGTACAAGTACCTCTCCGCTCAATGTCAAATGTCGACAGTACCTCTCCGCTCCATGTACAAATACCTCTCCGCTCTCATGTACAAGTACCTCTCCGCTCCATGTACAAGTACCTCTCCGCTCAATGTCAAGTGTCGACAGTACCTCTCCGCTCCATGTACAAATACCTCTCCGCTCCATGTACAAGTACCTCTCCGCTCTCATGTACAAGTACCTCTCCGCTCCATGTACAAGTAGCTCTCCGCTCAATGTACAAGTGTCGACAGTACCTTTCCGCTCCATGTACAAATACCTCTCCGCTCTCATGTACAAGTACCTCTCCGCTCCATGTACAAGTACCTCTCCGCTCAATGTACAAATACCTCTCCGCTCCATGTATAAGTACCTCTCCGCTCTATGTACAAGTACCTCTCCGCTCCATGTACAAGTACCTCTCCGCTCAATGTACAAATACCTCTCCGCTCCATGTACAAGTAGCTCTCCGCTGAATGTACAAGTGTCGACAGTACCTCTCCGCTCAATGTACAAGTACCTCTCCGCTCAATGTACAAATACCTCTCCGCTCCATGTACAAGTACCTCTCCGCTCAATGTCAAGTATCGACAGTACCTCTCCGCTCCATGTACAAGTACCTCTCCGCTGAATGTACAAGTGTCGACAGTACCTCTCCGCTCAATGTACAAGTACCTCTCCGCTCCATGTACAAGTACCTCTCCGCTCTCATGTACAAGTACCTCTCCGCTCCATGTACAAGTACCTCTCCGCTCAATGTACAAGTACCTCTGCGCTCCATGTACAAGTACCTCTCCGCTCAATGTACAAGTACCTCTCCGCTCAATGTACAAGTGTCGACAGTACCTCTCCGCTCCATGTACAAGTACCTCTCCGCTCAATGTACAAGTGTCGACAGTACCTCTACGCTCAATGTACAAGTGTCGACAGTACCTCTCCGCTCTCATGTACAAGTACCTCTCCGATCCATGTACAAGTACATCTCCGCTCCATGTACAAGTACATCTCCGCTCAATGTACAAGTACCTCTCCGCTCCATGTACAAGTACCTCTCCGCTCAATGTACAAGTACCTCTCCGCTCCATGTACAAGTACCTCTCCGCTCAATGTACAAGTACCTCTCCGCTCCATGTACAAGTACCTCTCCGCTCCATGTACAAGTACCTCTCCGCTCCATGTACAAGTACCTCTCCGCTCCATGTACAAGTACCTCTCCGCTCCATGTACAAGTACCTCTCCGCTCCATGTACAAGTACCTCTCCGCTCAATGTCAAGTATCGACAGTACCTCTCCGCTCCATGTACAAGTACCTCTCCGCTGAATGTACAAGTGTCGACAGTACCTCTCCGCTCAATGTACAAGTACCTCTCCGCTCCATGTACAAGTACCTCTCCGCTCTCATGTACAAGTACCTCTCCGCTCCATGTACAAGTACCTCTCCGCTCAATGTACAAGTACCTCTGCGCTCCATGTACAAGTACCTCTCCGCTCAATGTACAAGTACCTCTCCGCTCAATGTACAAGTGTCGACAGTACCTCTCCGCTCCATGTACAAGTACCTCTCCGCTCAATGTACAAGTGTCGACAGTACCTCTACGCTCAATGTACAAGTGTCGACAGTACCTCTCCGCTCTCATGTACAAGTACCTCTCCGATCCATGTACAAGTACATCTCCGCTCCATGTACAAGTACATCTCCGCTCAATGTACAAGTACCTCTCCGCTCCATGTACAAGTACCTCTCCGCTCCATGTACAAGTACCTCTCCGCTCCATGTACAAGTACCTCTCCGCTCCATGTACAAGTACCTCTCCGCTCCATGTACAAGTACCTCTCCGCTCCATGTACAAGTACCTCTCCGCTCCATGTACAAGTACCTCTCCGCTCCATGTACAAGTACCTCTCCGCTCAATGTACAAGTACCTCTCCGCTCCATGTACAAGTACCTCTCCGCTCCATGTACAAGTACCTCTCCGCTCCATGTACAAGTACCTCTCCGCTCAATGTACAAGTACCTCTCCGCTCCATGTACAAGTACCTCTCCGCTCCATGTACAAGTACCTCTCCGCTCCATGTACAAGTACCTCTCCGCTCAATGTACAAGTACCTCTCCGCTCCCTGTACAAGTACATCTCCGCTCCATGTACAAGTACCTCTCCGCTCCATGTACAAGTACCTCTCCGCTCAATGTACAAGTGTCGACAGTACCTCTCCGCTCCATGTACAAGTACCTCTCCGCTCCATGTACAAGTACCTCTCCGCTCAATGTACAAGTGTCGACAGTACCTCTCCGCTCCATCTACAAGTACCTCTCCGCTCAATGTACAAGTACCTCTCCGCTGAATGTACAAGTACCTCTCCGCTCCATGTACAAGTACCTCTCCGCTCCATGTACAAATACCTCTCCGCTCCATGTACAAGTACCTCTCCGCTCCATGTACAAGCACCTCTCCGCTACATGTACAAGTACCTCTCCGCTCCATGTACAAGTACCTCTCCGCTCCATGTACAAGTACCTCTCCGCTCAATGTACAAGTACCTCTCCGCTCCATGTACAAATACCTCTCCGCTCCATGTACAAATACCTCTCCGCTCCATGTACAAGTACCTCTCCGCTCCATGTACCAGTACCTCTCCGCTCAATGTACAAGTACATCTCGCTCAATGTACAAGTACATCTCCGCTCAATGTACAAGTACGTCTCCGCTCAATGTACAAGTACCTCTCCTCTCAATGTACAAGTACCTCTCCGCTCCATGTACAAGTACCTCTCCGCTCAATGTACAAGTACATCTCCGCTCCATGTACCAGTACCTCTCCGCTCAATGTACAAGTACCTCTCCGCTCAATGTACAAGTACATCTCCGCTCCATGTACAAGTACGTCTCCGCTCAATGTATAAGTACCTCTCCGCTCCATGTACAAGTACCTCTCCGCTCCATGTACAAGTACATCTCCGCTCCATGTACAAGTACATCTCCGCTCCATGTACAAGTACCTCTCCGCTCCATGTACAAGTACCTCTCCGCTCCATGTACAAGTACATCTCCGCTCCATGTACAAGTACCTCTCCGCTCAATGTACAAGTACATCTCCGCTCCATGTACAAGTACATCTCCACTCCATGTACAAGTACCTCTCCGCTCAATGTACAAGTACATCTCCGCTCCATGTACCAGTACCTCTCCGCTCAATGTACAAGTACATCTCCACTCCATGTACAAGTACCTCTCCGCTCAATGTACAAGTACATCTCCGCTCCATGTACCAGTACCTCTCCGCTCAATGTACAAGTACATCTCCACTCCATGTACAAGTACCTCTCCGCTCAATGTACAAGTACATCTCCGCTCCATGTACCAGTACCTCTCCGCTCAATGTACAAGTACATCTCCGCTCCATGTACAAGTACCTCTCCGCTCAATGTACAAGTACCTCTCCGCTCAATGTACAAGTACATCTCCGCTCCATGTACCAGTACCTCTCCGCTCAATGTACAAGTACATCTGCGCTCCATGTAGGGCTGGGTATCGTTCAAAATTTTTCGATATCGATACCGTTTCGATACTTGGATTTCGATACCGGTTCCTGAACGATACTTTTTTCGATACCAATTTTTAGAAAAATCCATTTTAACAAAAATAAAACTGCATTACACATTGAAATTATTTTACAAATCTTTAGTTTCCCCCCATCTTAAGTTTTACAGCAGAAAAAAATAAAACCTACTGTATTTAACATAACTTTAAGTTCTCTAAACGTATTGCCGTCCCTACAAAAAATATTGGAGTACTACAAAGGAAAGAAATGTAGCTAAAACAAATAAATCAGTGGAATAGTTTTCAGTGCAAAACAGAGAGTTGCAAATCAGGGTTTAATGCTCACTGATGCAACAGAACTCTATTCTTGTACAAACTGATGAGATGGCTCCACTTCATGCATGGAAGACTAGTTGAGCATTGACTAGCCTATCAATATAGCCTTATATGCCACAAAGTGAATCGCATTTATATTCAACAAACTATCATGACATCAGCGTTTGTTAACGAGTTGCTAAAAATACATGGGCGATAACTGCCCGCTTGCACATAACGCTAATTAATTAAACATTAACGCTAGCGTTGCAGATCAGTGTGCTCACTGCTGCAACAGAACGTCATTCTTGTCAAATCTGACGAGACAGCTCAACTTCACTGACTAGCCAATCAATATAAATGAATCGCATTTACATTCAACAAACTATCATGACATCAGCGTTTGTTAACGAGTTGCTAAAAATACACAATGCCCGCTTGCGCATAACGTTACGGCGGCAATTAATTAAACGATCTAATGCTACAACTCACAGCCAGATGCATGGATTTGTCAGACTGAGGGATCTGATAACCGCTAACTTGCGGTAAGCTGAGCTGACCCACCTCTCAATTATTTCTCTTGTCTGTGGAAACCAGTCCGTGTTGTTTCTGTTTCTTTTCCTGCTTTTCATCATCTTCGCCATATGGTAATCCAGCATAGGAGTAGCTTGAGTGGCTAACTTCTTGTATACTATCCGCACCGCACGCCTGGCTCACAGTCACAACAAACACACCGGCTAAAGTGGGCGTAACGTTTCCTGCATGCCTCTACATGACAGCCAATCACCAGCCGTATTAGAGCGCGGCGTGCAAGCATGTCGCATGCTTATAGGCTCAATGACGCTGTTTTGTTTTGGTATCGAAAATTGGTATCGATTGACAAGGGAGGCTTCGATACCCCTTAGTATCGATGTTTCCATTTCGGTGCCAAGTAAGTATCGAAACTCGATACCCAGCCCTAGCTCCATGTACAAGTACCTCTCCGCTCAATGTACAAGTACCTCTCCGCTCAATGTACAAGTACCTCTCCGCTCCATGTACAAGTACCTCTCCGCTCCATGTACAAGTAGCTCTCCGCTCCATGTACAAGTACCTCTCCGCTCCATGTACAAGTACATCTCTGCTCCATGTACAAGTACCTCTCCGCTCAATGTACAAGTACATCTCCGCTCCATGTACAAGTACCTCTCCGCTCCATGTACAAGTACATCTCCGCTCCATGTACAAGTACCTCTCCGCTCCATGTACAAGTACCTCTCCGCTCAATGTACAAGTACATCTCCGCTCAATGTACAAGTACCTCTCCGCTCAATGTACAAGTACATCTCCGCTCCATGTACAAGTACCTCTCCGCTCCATGTACAAGTACCTCTCCGCTCCATGTACAAGTACATCTCCGCTCCATGTACAAGTACCTCTCCGCTCCATGTACAAGTACCTCTCCGCTCAATGTACAAGTACCTCTCCGCTCAATGTACAAGTACATCTCCGCTCCATGTACAAGTACCTCTCCGCTCCATGTACAAGTACATCTCCGCTCCATGTACAAGTACCTCTCCGCTCCATGTACAAGTACCTCTCCGCTCAATGTACAAGTACATCTCCGCTCAATGTACAAGTACCTCTCCGCTCAATGTACAAGTACATCTCCGCTCCATGTACAAGTACCTCTCCGCTCCATGTACAAGTACCTCTCCGCTCCATGTACAAGTACATCTCCGCTCCATGTACAAGTACCTCTCCGCTCCATGTACAAGTACCTCTCCGCTCAATGTACAAGTACATCTCTGCTCCATGTACAAGTACCTCTCCGCTCAATGTACAAGTACATCTCCGCTCCATGTACAAGTACCTCTCCGCTCCATGTACAAGTACCTCTCCGCTCCATGTACAAGTACCTCTCCGCTCCATGTACAAGTACCTCTCCGCTCCATGTACAAGTACCTCTCCGCTCAATGTCAAGTGTCGACAGTACCTCTCCGCTCCATGTACAAATACCTCTCCGCTCTCATGTACAAGTACCTCTCCGCTCCATGTACAAGTACCTCTCCGCTCAATGTCAAGTGTCGACAGTACCTCTCCGCTCCATGTACAAATACCTCTCCGCTCCATGTACAAGTACCTCTCCGCTCTCATGTACAAGTACCTCTCCGCTCCATGTACAAGTAGCTCTCCGCTCAATGTACAAGTGTCGACAGTACCTTTCCGCTCCATGTACAAATACCTCTCCGCTCTCATGTACAAGTACCTCTCCGCTCCATGTACAAGTACCTCTCCGCTCAATGTACAAATACCTCTCCGCTCCATGTATAAGTACCTCTCCGCTCTATGTACAAGTACCTCTCCGCTCCATGTACAAGTACCTCTCCGCTCAATGTACAAATACCTCTCCGCTCCATGTACAAGTAGCTCTCCGCTGAATGTACAAGTGTCGACAGTACCTCTCCGCTCAATGTACAAGTACCTCTCCGCTCAATGTACAAATACCTCTCCGCTCCATGTACAAGTACCTCTCCGCTCAATGTCAAGTATCGACAGTACCTCTCCGCTCCATGTACAAGTACCTCTCCGCTGAATGTACAAGTGTCGACAGTACCTCTCCGCTCAATGTACAAGTACCTCTCCGCTCCATGTACAAGTACCTCTCCGCTCTCATGTACAAGTACCTCTCAGCTCCATGTACAAGTACCTCTCCGCTCAATGTACAAGTACCTCTGCGCTCCATGTACAAGTACCTCTCCGCTCAATGTACAAGTACCTCTCCGCTCAATGTACAAGTGTCGACAGTACCTCTCCGCTCCATGTACAAGTACCTCTCCGCTCAATGTACAAGTGTCGACAGTACCTCTACGCTCAATGTACAAGTGTCGACAGTACCTCTCCGCTCTCATGTACAAGTACCTCTCCGATCCATGTACAAGTACATCTCCGCTCCATGTACAAGTACATCTCCGCTCAATGTACAAGTACCTCTCCGCTCCATGTACAAGTACCTCTCCGCTCCATGTACAAGTACCTCTCCGCTCCATGTACAAGTACCTCTCCGCTCCATGTACAAGTACCTCTCCGCTCAATGTACAAGTACCTCTCCGCTCCATGTACAAGTACCTCTCCGCTCAATGTACAAGTACCTCTCCGCTCCATGTACAAGTACCTCTCCGCTCCATGTACAAGTACCTCTCCGCTCCATGTACAAGTACCTCTCCGCTCAATGTCAAGTATCGACAGTACCTCTCCGCTCCATGTACAAGTACCTCTCCGCTGAATGTACAAGTGTCGACAGTACCTCTCCGCTCAATGTACAAGTACCTCTCCGCTCCATGTACAAGTACCTCTCCGCTCTCATGTACAAGTACCTCTCCGCTCCATGTACAAGTACCTCTCCGCTCAATGTACAAGTACCTCTGCGCTCCATGTACAAGTACCTCTCCGCTCAATGTACAAGTACCTCTCCGCTCAATGTACAAGTGTCGACAGTACCTCTCCGCTCCATGTACAAGTACCTCTCCGCTCAATGTACAAGTGTCGACAGTACCTCTACGCTCAATGTACAAGTGTCGACAGTACCTCTCCGCTCTCATGTACAAGTACCTCTCCGATCCATGTACAAGTACATCTCCGCTCCATGTACAAGTACATCTCCGCTCAATGTACAAGTACCTCTCCGCTCCATGTACAAGTACCTCTCCGCTCCATGTACAAGTACATCTCTGCTCCATGTACAAGTACCTCTCCGCTCAATGTACAAGTACATCTCCGCTCCATGTACAAGTACCTCTCCGCTCCATGTACAAGTACATCTCCGCTCCATGTACAAGTACCTCTCCGCTCCATGTACAAGTACCTCTCCGCTCAATGTACAAGTACATCTCCGCTCCATGTACAAGTACCTCTCCGCTCCATGTACAAGTACCTCTCCGCTCCATGTACAAGTACCTCTCCGCTCAATGTCAAGTATCGACAGTACCTCTCCGCTCCATGTACAAGTACCTCTCCGCTGAATGTACAAGTGTCGACAGTACCTCTCCGCTCAATGTACAAGTACCTCTCCGCTCCATGTACAAGTACCTCTCCGCTCTCATGTACAAGTACCTCTCCGCTCCATGTACAAGTACCTCTCCGCTCAATGTACAAGTACCTCTGCACTCCATGTACAAGTACCTCTCCGCTCAATGTACAAGTACCTCTCCGCTCAATGTACAAGTGTCGACAGTACCTCTCCGCTCCATGTACAAGTACCTCTCCGCTCAATGTACAAGTGTCGACAGTACCTCTACGCTCAATGTACAAGTGTCGACAGTACCTCTCCGCTCTCATGTACAAGTACCTCTCCGATCCATGTACAAGTACATCTCCGCTCCATGTACAAGTACATCTCCGCTCAATGTACAAGTACCTCTCCGCTCCATGTACAAGTACCTCTCCGCTCCATGTACAAGTACATCTCTGCTCCATGTACAAGTACCTCTCCGCTCAATGTACAAGTACATCTCCGCTCCATGTACAAGTACCTCTCCGCTCCATGTACAAGTACATCTCCGCTCCATGTACAAGTACCTCTCCGCTCCATGTACAAGTACCTCTCCGCTCAATGTACAAGTACATCTCCGCTCCATGTACAAGTACATCTCCGCTCAATGTACAAGTACATCTCCGCTCCATGTACCAGTACCTCTCCGCTCAATGTACAAGTACCTCTCTGCTCAATGTACAAGTACATCTCCGCTCCATGTACAAGTACGTCTCCGCTCAATGTATAAGTACCTCTCCGCTCCATGTACAAGTACCTCTCCGCTCCATGTACAAGTACATCTCCGCTCCATGTACAAGTACATCTCCGCTCCATGTACAAGTACCTCTCCGCTCCATGTACAAGTACCTCTCCGCTCCATGTACAAGTACATCTCCGCTCCATGTACAAGTACCTCTCCGCTCAATGTACAAGTACATCTCCGCTCCATGTACAAGTACATCTCCACTCCATGTACAAGTACCTCTCCGCTCAATGTACAAGTACATCTCCGCTCCATGTACCAGTACCTATCCGCTCAATGTACAAGTACATCTCCACTCCATGTACAAGTACCTCTCCGCTCAATGTACAAGTACATCTCCGCTCCATGTACCAGTACCTCTCCGCTCAATGTACAAGTACATCTCCACTCCATGTACCAGTACCTCTCCGCTCAATGTACAAGTACATCTCCGCTCCATGTACAAGTACCTCTCCGCTCAATGTACAAGTACCTCTCCGCTCAATGTACAAGTACATCTCCGCTCCATGTACCAGTACCTCTCCGCTCAATGTACAAGTACATCTGCGCTCCATGTAGGGCTGGGTATCGTTCAAAATGTTTCGATATCGATACCGTTTCGATACTTGGATTTCGATACCGGTTCCTGAACGATACTTTTTTCGATACCAATTTTTAGAAAAATCCATTTTAACAAAAATAAAACTGCATTACACATTGAAATTATTTTACAAATCTTTAGTTTCCCCCCATCTTAAGTTTTACAGCAGAAAAAAATAAAACCTACTGTATTTAACATAACTTTAAGTTCTCTAAACGTATTGCCGTCCCTACAAAAAATATTGGAGTACTACAAAGGAAAGAAATGTAGCTAAAACAAATAAATCAGTGGAATAGTTTTCAGTGCAAAACAGAGAGTTGCAAATCAGGGTTTAATGCTCACTGATGCAACAGAACTCTATTCTTGTACAAACTGATGAGATGGCTCCACTTCATGCATGGAAGACTAGTTGAGCATTGACTAGCCTATCAATATAGCCTTATATGCCACAAAGTGAATCGCATTTATATTCAACAAACTATCATGACATCAGCGTTTGTTAACGAGTTGCTAAAAATACATGGGCGATAACTGCCCGCTTGCACATAACGCTAATTAATTAAACATTAACGCTAGCGTTGCAGATCAGTGTGCTCACTGCTGCAACAGAACGTCATTCTTGTCAAATCTGACGAGACAGCTCAACTTCACTGACTAGCCAATCAATATAAATGAATCGCATTTACATTCAACAAACTATCATGACATCAGCGTTTGTTAACGAGTTGCTAAAAATACACAATGCCCGCTTGCGCATAACGTTACGGCGGCAATTAATTAAACGATCTAATGCTACAACTCACAGCCAGATGCATGGATTTGTCAGACTGAGGGATCTGATAACCGCTAACTTGCGGTAAGCTGAGCTGACCCACCTCTCAATTATTTCTCTTGTCTGTGGAAACCAGTCCGTGTTGTTTCTGTTTCTTTTCCTGCTTTTCATCATCTTCGCCATATGGTAATCCAGGATAGGAGTAGCTTGAGTGGCTAACTTCTTGTATACTATCCGCACCGCACGCCTGGCTCACAGTCACAACAAACACACCGGCTAAAGTGGGCGTAACGTTTCCTGCATGCCTCTACATGACAGCCAATCACCAGCCGTATTAGAGCGCGGCGTGCAAGCATGTCGCATGCTTATAGGCTCAATGACGCTGTTTTGTTTTGGTATCGAAAATTGGTATCGATTGACAAGGGAGGCTTCGATACCCCTTAGTATCGATGTTTCCATTTCGGTGCCAAGTAAGTATCGAAACTCGATACCCAGCCCTAGCTCCATGTACAAGTACCTCTCCGCTCAATGTACAAGTACCTCTCCGCTCAATGTACAAGTACCTCTCCGCTCCATGTACAAGTACCTCTCCGCTCCATGTACAAGTAGCTCTCCGCTCCATGTACAAGTACCTCTCCGCTCCATGTACAAGTACATCTCTGCTCCATGTACAAGTACCTCTCCGCTCAATGTACAAGTACATCTCCGCTCCATGTACAAGTACCTCTCCGCTCCATGTACAAGTACATCTCCGCTCCATGTACAAGTACCTCTCCGCTCCATGTACAAGTACCTCTCCGCTCAATGTACAAGTACATCTCCGCTCCATGTACAAGTACATCTCTGCTCCATGTACAAGTACCTCTCCGCTCAATGTACAAGTACATCTCCGCTCCATGTACAAGTACCTCTCCGCTCCATGTACAAGTACCTCTCCGCTCCATGTACAAGTACCTCTCCGCTCCATGTACAAGTACCTCTCCGCTCCATGTACAAGTACCTCTCCGCTCAATGTCAAGTGTCGACAGTACCTCTCCGCTCCATGTACAAATACCTCTCCGCTCTCATGTACAAGTACCTCTCCGCTCCATGTACAAGTACCTCTCCGCTCAATGTCAAGTGTCGACAGTACCTCTCCGCTCCATGTACAAATACCTCTCCGCTCCATGTACAAGTACCTCTCCGCTCTCATGTACAAGTACCTCTCCGCTCCATGTACAAGTAGCTCTCCGCTCAATGTACAAGTGTCGACAGTACCTTTCCGCTCCATGTACAAATACCTCTCCGCTCTCATGTACAAGTACCTCTCCGCTCCATGTACAAGTACCTCTCCGCTCAATGTACAAATACCTCTCTGCTCCATGTATAAGTACCTCTCCGCTCTATGTACAAGTACCTCTCCGCTCCATGTACAAGTACCTCTCCGCTCAATGTACAAATACCTCTCCGCTCCATGTACAAGTAGCTCTCCGCTGAATGTACAAGTGTCGACAGTACCTCTCCGCTCAATGTACAAGTACCTCTCCGCTCAATGTACAAATACCTCTCCGCTCCATGTACAAGTACCTCTCCGCTCAATGTCAAGTATCGACAGTACCTCTCCGCTCCATGTACAAGTACCTCTCCGCTGAATGTACAAGTGTCGACAGTACCTCTCCGCTCAATGTACAAGTACCTCTCCGCTCCATGTACAAGTACCTCTCCGCTCTCATGTACAAGTACCTCTCCGCTCCATGTACAAGTACCTCTCCGCTCAATGTACAAGTACCTCTGCGCTCCATGTACAAGTACCTCTCCGCTCAATGTACAAGTACCTCTCCGCTCAATGTACAAGTGTCGACAGTACCTCTCCGCTCCATGTACAAGTACCTCTCCGCTCAATGTACAAGTGTCGACAGTACCTCTACGCTCAATGTACAAGTGTCGACAGTACCTCTCCGCTCTCATGTACAAGTACCTCTCCGATCCATGTACAAGTACATCTCCGCTCCATGTACAAGTACATCTCCGCTCAATGTACAAGTACCTCTCCGCTCCATGTACAAGTACCTCTCCGCTCCATGTACAAGTACCTCTCCGCTCCATGTACAAGTACCTCTCCGCTCCATGTACAAGTACCTCTCCGCTCAATGTACAAGTACCTCTCCGCTCCATGTACAAGTACCTCTCCGCTCAATGTACAAGTACCTCTCCGCTCCATGTACAAGTACCTCTCCGCTCCATGTACAAGTACCTCTCCGCTCCATGTACAAGTACCTCTCCGCTCAATGTCAAGTATCGACAGTACCTCTCCGCTCCATGTACAAGTACCTCTCCGCTGAATGTACAAGTGTCGACAGTACCTCTCCGCTCAATGTACAAGTACCTCTCCGCTCCATGTACAAGTACCTCTCCGCTCTCATGTACAAGTACCTCTCCGCTCCATGTACAAGTACCTCTCCGCTCAATGTACAAGTACCTCTGCGCTCCATGTACAAGTACCTCTCCGCTCAATGTACAAGTACCTCTCCGCTCAATGTACAAGTGTCGACAGTACCTCTCCGCTCCATGTACAAGTACCTCTCCGCTCAATGTACAAGTGTCGACAGTACCTCTACGCTCAATGTACAAGTGTCGACAGTACCTCTCCGCTCTCATGTACAAGTACCTCTCCGATCCATGTACAAGTACATCTCCGCTCCATGTACAAGTACATCTCCGCTCAATGTACAAGTACCTCTCCGCTCCATGTACAAGTACCTCTCCGCTCCATGTACAAGTACATCTCTGCTCCATGTACAAGTACCTCTCCGCTCAATGTACAAGTACATCTCCGCTCCATGTACAAGTACCTCTCCGCTCCATGTACAAGTACATCTCCGCTCCATGTACAAGTACCTCTCCGCTCCATGTACAAGTACCTCTCCGCTCAATGTACAAGTACATCTCCGCTCCATGTACAAGTACCTCTCCGCTCCATGTACAAGTACCTCTCCGCTCCATGTACAAGTACCTCTCCGCTCAATGTCAAGTATCGACAGTACCTCTCCGCTCCATGTACAAGTACCTCTCCGCTGAATGTACAAGTGTCGACAGTACCTCTCCGCTCAATGTACAAGTACCTCTCCGCTCCATGTACAAGTACCTCTCCGCTCTCATGTACAAGTACCTCTCCGCTCCATGTACAAGTACCTCTCCGCTCAATGTACAAGTACCTCTGCGCTCCATGTACAAGTACCTCTCCGCTCAATGTACAAGTACCTCTCCGCTCAATGTACAAGTGTCGACAGTACCTCTCCGCTCCATGTACAAGTACCTCTCCGCTCAATGTACAAGTGTCGACAGTACCTCTACGCTCAATGTACAAGTGTCGACAGTACCTCTCCGCTCTCATGTACAAGTACCTCTCCGATCCATGTACAAGTACATCTCCGCTCCATGTACAAGTACATCTCCGCTCAATGTACAAGTACCTCTCCGCTCCATGTACAAGTACCTCTCCGCTCCATGTACAAGTACATCTCTGCTCCATGTACAAGTACCTCTCCGCTCAATGTACAAGTACATCTCCGCTCCATGTACAAGTACCTCTCCGCTCCATGTACAAGTACATCTCCGCTCCATGTACAAGTACCTCTCCGCTCCATGTACAAGTACCTCTCCGCTCAATGTACAAGTACATCTCCGCTCCATGTACAAGTACATCTCCGCTCAATGTACAAGTACATCTCCGCTCCATGTACCAGTACCTCTCCGCTCAATGTACAAGTACCTCTCTGCTCAATGTACAAGTACATCTCCGCTCCATGTACAAGTACGTCTCCGCTCAATGTATAAGTACCTCTCCGCTCCATGTACAAGTACCTCTCCGCTCCATGTACAAGTACATCTCCGCTCCATGTACAAGTACATCTCCGCTCCATGTACAAGTACCTCTCCGCTCCATGTACAAGTACCTCTCCGCTCCATGTACAAGTACATCTCCGCTCCATGTACAAGTACCTCTCCGCTCAATGTACAAGTACATCTCCGCTCCATGTACAAGTACATCTCCACTCCATGTACAAGTACCTCTCCGCTCAATGTACAAGTACATCTCCGCTCCATGTACCAGTACCTCTCCGCTCAATGTACATGTACATCTCCACTCCATGTACAAGTACCTCTCCGCTCAATGTACAAGTACATCTCCGCTCCATGTACCAGTACCTCTCCGCTCAATGTACAAGTACATCTCCACTCCATGTACCAGTACCTCTCCGCTCAATGTACAAGTACATCTCCGCTCCATGTACAAGTACCTCTCCGCTCAATGTACAAGTACCTCTCCGCTCAATGTACAAGTACATCTCCGCTCCATGTACCAGTACCTCTCCGCTCAATGTACAAGTACATCTGCGCTCCATGTAGGGCTGGGTATCGTTCAAAATGTTTCGATATCGATACCGTTTCGATACTTGGATTTCGATACCGGTTCCTGAACGATACTTTTTTCGATACCAATTTTTAGAAAAATCCATTTTAACAAAAATAAAACTGCATTACACATTGAAATTATTTTACAAATCTTTAGTTTCCCCCCATCTTAAGTTTTACAGCAGAAAAAAATAAAACCTACTGTATTTAACATAACTTTAAGTTCTCTTAACGTATTGCCGTCCCTACAAAAAATATTGGAGTACTACAAAGGAAAGAAATGTAGCTAAAACAAATAAATCAGTGGAATAGTTTTCAGTGCAAAACAGAGAGTTGCAAATCAGGGTTTAATGCTCACTGATGCAACAGAACTCTATTCTTGTACAAACTGATGAGATGGCTCCACTTCATGCATGGAAGACTAGTTGAGCATTGACTAGCCTATCAATATAGCCTTATATGCCACAAAGTGAATCGCATTTATATTCAACAAACTATCATGACATCAGCGTTTGTTAACGAGTTGCTAAAAATACATGGGCGATAACTGCCCGCTTGCACATAACGCTAATTAATTAAACATTAACGCTAGCGTTGCAGATCAGTGTGCTCACTGCTGCAACAGAACGTCATTCTTGTCAAATCTGACGAGACAGCTCAACTTCACTGACTAGCCAATCAATATAAATGAATCGCATTTACATTCAACAAACTATCATGACATCAGCGTTTGTTAACGAGTTGCTAAAAATACACAATGCCCGCTTGCGCATAACGTTACGGCGGCAATTAATTAAACGATCTAATGCTACAACTCACAGCCAGATGCATGGATTTGTCAGACTGAGGGATCTGATAACCGCTAACTTGCGGTAAGCTGAGCTGACCCACCTCTCAATTATTTCTCTTGTCTGTGGAAACCAGTCCGTGTTGTTTCTGTTTCTTTTCCTGCTTTTCATCATCTTCGCCATATGGTAATCCAGGATAGGAGTAGCTTGAGTGGCTAACTTCTTGTATACTATCCGCACCGCACGCCTGGCTCACAGTCACAACAAACACACCGGCTAAAGTGGGCGTAACGTTTCCTGCATGCCTCTACATGACAGCCAATCACCAGCCGTATTAGAGCGCGGCGTGCAAGCATGTCGCATGCTTATAGGCTCAATGACGCTGTTTTGTTTTGGTATCGAAAATTGGTATCGATTGACAAGGGAGGCTTCGATACCCCTTAGTATCGATGTTTCCATTTCGGTGCCAAGTAAGTATCGAAACTCGATACCCAGCCCTAGCTCCATGTACAAGTACCTCTCCGCTCAATGTACAAGTACCTCTCCGCTCAATGTACAAGTACCTCTCCGCTCCATGTACAAGTACCTCTCCGCTCCATGTACAAGTACCTCTCCGCTCCATGTACAAGTACCTCTCCGCTCCATGTACAAGTACATCTCTGCTCCATGTACAAGTACCTCTCCGCTCAATGTACAAGTACATCTCCGCTCCATGTACAAGTACCTCTCCGCTCCATGTACAAGTACATCTCAGCTCCATGTACAAGTACCTCTCCGCTCCATGTACAAGTACCTCTCCGCTCAATGTACAAGTACATCTCCGCTCCATGTACAAGTACCTCTCCGCTCCATGTACAAGTACATCTCCGCTCCATGTACAAGTACCTCTCCGCTCAATGTACAAGTACATCTCCGCTCCATGTACAAGTACATCTCCACTCCATGTACAAGTACCTCTCCGCTCAATGTACAAGTACATCTCCGCTCCATGTACCAGTACCTCTCCGCTCAATGTACAAGTACATCTCCACTCCATGTACAAGTACCTCTCCGCTCAATGTACAAGTACATCTCCGCTCCATGTACCAGTACCTCTCCGCTCAATGTACAAGTACATCTCCACTCCATGTACAAGTACCTCTCCGCTCAATGTACAAGTACATCTCCGCTCCATGTACCAGTACCTCTCCGCTCAATGTACAAGTACATCTCCGCTCCATGTACAAGTACCTCTCCGCTCAATGTACAAGTACCTCTCCGCTCAATGTACAAGTACATCTCCGCTCCATGTACCAGTACCTCTCCGCTCAATGTACAAGTACATCTGCGCTCCATGTAGGGCTGGGTATCGTTCAAAATTTTTCGATATCGATACCGTTTCGATACTTGGATTTCGATACCGGTTCCTGAACGATACTTTTTTCGATACCAATTTTTAGAAAAATCCATTTTAACAAAAATAAAACTGCATTACACATTGAAATTATTTTACAAATCTTTAGTTTCCCCCCATCTTAAGTTTTACAGCAGAAAAAAATAAAACCTACTGTATTTAACATAACTTTAAGTTCTCTAAACGTATTGCCGTCCCTACAAAAAATATTGGAGTACTACAAAGGAAAGAAATGTAGCTAAAACAAATAAATCAGTGGAATAGTTTTCAGTGCAAAACAGAGAGTTGCAAATCAGGGTTTAATGCTCACTGATGCAACAGAACTCTATTCTTGTACAAACTGATGAGATGGCTCCACTTCATGCATGGAAGACTAGTTGAGCATTGACTAGCCTATCAATATAGCCTTATATGCCACAAAGTGAATCGCATTTATATTCAACAAACTATCATGACATCAGCGTTTGTTAACGAGTTGCTAAAAATACATGGGCGATAACTGCCCGCTTGCACATAACGCTAATTAATTAAACATTAACGCTAGCGTTGCAGATCAGTGTGCTCACTGCTGCAACAGAACGTCATTCTTGTCAAATCTGACGAGACAGCTCAACTTCACTGACTAGCCAATCAATATAAATGAATCGCATTTACATTCAACAAACTATCATGACATCAGCGTTTGTTAACGAGTTGCTAAAAATACACAATGCCCGCTTGCGCATAACGTTACGGCGGCAATTAATTAAACGATCTAATGCTACAACTCACAGCCAGATGCATGGATTTGTCAGACTGAGGGATCTGATAACCGCTAACTTGCGGTAAGCTGAGCTGACCCACCTCTCAATTATTTCTCTTGTCTGTGGAAACCAGTCCGTGTTGTTTCTGTTTCTTTTCCTGCTTTTCATCATCTTCGCCATATGGTAATCCAGGATAGGAGTAGCTTGAGTGGCTAACTTCTTGTATACTATCCGCACCGCACGCCTGGCTCACAGTCACAACAAACACACCGGCTAAAGTGGGCGTAACGTTTCCTGCATGCCTCTACATGACAGCCAATCACCAGCCGTATTAGAGCGCGGCGTGCAAGCATGTCGCATGCTTATAGGCTCAATGACGCTGTTTTGTTTTGGTATCGAAAATTGGTATCGATTGACAAGGGAGGCTTCGATACCCCTTAGTATCGATGTTTCCATTTCGGTGCCAAGTAAGTATCGAAACTCGATACCCAGCCCTAGCTCCATGTACAAGTACCTCTCCGCTCAATGTACAAGTACCTCTCCGCTCAATGTACAAGTACCTCTCCGCTCCATGTACAAGTACCTCTCCGCTCCATGTACAAGTAGCTCTCCGCTCCATGTACAAGTACCTCTCCGCTCCATGTACAAGTACATCTCTGCTCCATGTACAAGTACCTCTCCGCTCAATGTACAAGTACATCTCCGCTCCATGTACAAGTACCTCTCCGCTCCATGTACAAGTACATCTCCGCTCCATGTACAAGTACCTCTCCGCTCCATGTACAAGTACCTCTCCGCTCAATGTACAAGTACATCTCCGCTCCATGTACAAGTACATCTCTGCTCCATGTACAAGTACCTCTCCGCTCAATGTACAAGTACATCTCCGCTCCATGTACAAGTACCTCTCCGCTCCATGTACAAGTACCTCTCCGCTCCATGTACAAGTACCTCTCCGCTCCATGTACAAGTACCTCTCCGCTCCATGTACAAGTACCTCTCCGCTCAATGTCAAGTGTCGACAGTACCTCTCCGCTCCATGTACAAATACCTCTCCGCTCTCATGTACAAGTACCTCTCCGCTCCATGTACAAGTACCTCTCCGCTCAATGTCAAGTGTCGACAGTACCTCTCCGCTCCATGTACAAATACCTCTCCGCTCCATGTACAAGTACCTCTCCGCTCTCATGTACAAGTACCTCTCCGCTCCATGTACAAGTAGCTCTCCGCTCAATGTACAAGTGTCGACAGTACCTTTCCGCTCCATGTACAAATACCTCTCCGCTCTCATGTACAAGTACCTCTCCGCTCCATGTACAAGTACCTCTCCGCTCAATGTACAAATACCTCTCCGCTCCATGTATAAGTACCTCTCCGCTCTATGTACAAGTACCTCTCCGCTCCATGTACAAGTACCTCTCCGCTCAATGTACAAATACCTCTCCGCTCCATGTACAAGTAGCTCTCCGCTGAATGTACAAGTGTCGACAGTACCTCTCCGCTCAATGTACAAGTACCTCTCCGCTCAATGTACAAATACCTCTCCGCTCCATGTACAAGTACCTCTCCGCTCAATGTCAAGTATCGACAGTACCTCTCCGCTCCATGTACAAGTACCTCTCCGCTGAATGTACAAGTGTCGACAGTACCTCTCCGCTCAATGTACAAGTACCTCTCCGCTCCATGTACAAGTACCTCTCCGCTCTCATGTACAAGTACCTCTCCGCTCCATGTACAAGTACCTCTCCGCTCAATGTACAAGTACCTCTGCGCTCCATGTACAAGTACCTCTCCGCTCAATGTACAAGTACCTCTCCGCTCAATGTACAAGTGTCGACAGTACCTCTCCGCTCCATGTACAAGTACCTCTCCGCTCAATGTACAAGTGTCGACAGTACCTCTACGCTCAATGTACAAGTGTCGACAGTACCTCTCCGCTCTCATGTACAAGTACCTCTCCGATCCATGTACAAGTACATCTCCGCTCCATGTACAAGTACATCTCCGCTCAATGTACAAGTACCTCTCCGCTCCATGTACAAGTACCTCTCCGCTCCATGTACAAGTACCTCTCCGCTCCATGTACAAGTACCTCTCCGCTCCATGTACAAGTACCTCTCCGCTCAATGTACAAGTACCTCTCCGCTCCATGTACAAGTACCTCTCCGCTCAATGTACAAGTACCTCTCCGCTCCATGTACAAGTACCTCTCCGCTCCATGTACAAGTACCTCTCCGCTCCATGTACAAGTACCTCTCCGCTCAATGTCAAGTATCGACAGTACCTCTCCGCTCCATGTACAAGTACCTCTCCGCTGAATGTACAAGTGTCGACAGTACCTCTCCGCTCAATGTACAAGTACCTCTCCGCTCCATGTACAAGTACCTCTCCGCTCTCATGTACAAGTACCTCTCCGCTCCATGTACAAGTACCTCTCCGCTCAATGTACAAGTACCTCTGCGCTCCATGTACAAGTACCTCTCCGCTCAATGTACAAGTACCTCTCCGCTCAATGTACAAGTGTCGACAGTACCTCTCCGCTCCATGTACAAGTACCTCTCCGCTCAATGTACAAGTGTCGACAGTACCTCTACGCTCAATGTACAAGTGTCGACAGTACCTCTCCGCTCTCATGTACAAGTACCTCTCCGATCCATGTACAAGTACATCTCCGCTCCATGTACAAGTACATCTCCGCTCAATGTACAAGTACCTCTCCGCTCCATGTACAAGTACCTCTCCGCTCCATGTACAAGTACATCTCTGCTCCATGTACAAGTACCTCTCCGCTCAATGTACAAGTACATCTCCGCTCCATGTACAAGTACCTCTCCGCTCCATGTACAAGTACATCTCCGCTCCATGTACAAGTACCTCTCCGCTACATGTACAAGTACCTCTCCGCTCAATGTACAAGTACATCTCCGCTCCATGTACAAGTACATCTCCGCTCAATGTACAAGTACATCTCCGCTCCATGTACCAGTACCTCTCCGCTCAATGTACAAGTACCTCTCCGCTCCATGTACAAGTACCTCTCCGCTCCATGTACAAGTACCTCTCCGCTCCATGTACAAGTACCTCTCCGCTCCATGTACAAGTACATCTCTGCTCCATGTACAAGTACCTCTCCGCTCAATGTACAAGTACATCTCCGCTCCATGTACAAGTACCTCTCCGCTCCATGTACAAGTACATCTCCGCTCCATGTACAAGTACCTCTCCGCTCCATGTACAAGTACCTCTCCGCTCAATGTACAAGTACATCTCCGCTCCATGTACAAGTACCTCTCCGCTCCATGTACAAGTACATCTCCGCTCCATGTACAAGTACCTCTCCGCTCAATGTACAAGTACATCTCCGCTCCATGTACAAGTACATCTCCACTCCATGTACAAGTACCTCTCCGCTCAATGTACAAGTACATCTCCGCTCCATGTACCAGTACCTCTCCGCTCAATGTACAAGTACATCTCCACTCCATGTACAAGTACCTCTCCGCTCAATGTACAAGTACATCTCCGCTCCATGTACCAGTACCTCTCCGCTCAATGTACAAGTACATCTCCACTCCATGTACAAGTACCTCTCCGCTCAATGTACAAGTACATCTCCGCTCCATGTACCAGTACCTCTCCGCTCAATGTACAAGTACATCTCCGCTCCATGTACAAGTACCTCTCCGCTCAATGTACAAGTACCTCTCCGCTCAATGTACAAGTACATCTCCGCTCCATGTACCAGTACCTCTCCGCTCAATGTACAAGTACATCTGCGCTCCATGTAGGGCTGGGTATCGTTCAAAATTTTTCGATATCGATACCGTTTCGATACTTGGATTTCGATACCGGTTCCTGAACGATACTTTTTTCGATACCAATTTTTAGAAAAATCCATTTTAACAAAAATAAAACTGCATTACACATTGAAATTATTTTACAAATCTTTAGTTTCCCCCCATCTTAAGTTTTACAGCAGAAAAAAATAAAACCTACTGTATTTAACATAACTTTAAGTTCTCTAAACGTATTGCCGTCCCTACAAAAAATATTGGAGTACTACAAAGGAAAGAAATGTAGCTAAAACAAATAAATCAGTGGAATAGTTTTCAGTGCAAAACAGAGAGTTGCAAATCAGGGTTTAATGCTCACTGATGCAACAGAACTCTATTCTTGTACAAACTGATGAGATGGCTCCACTTCATGCATGGAAGACTAGTTGAGCATTGACTAGCCTATCAATATAGCCTTATATGCCACAAAGTGAATCGCATTTATATTCAACAAACTATCATGACATCAGCGTTTGTTAACGAGTTGCTAAAAATACATGGGCGATAACTGCCCGCTTGCACATAACGCTAATTAATTAAACATTAACGCTAGCGTTGCAGATCAGTGTGCTCACTGCTGCAACAGAACGTCATTCTTGTCAAATCTGACGAGACAGCTCAACTTCACTGACTAGCCAATCAATATAAATGAATCGCATTTACATTCAACAAACTATCATGACATCAGCGTTTGTTAACGAGTTGCTAAAAATACACAATGCCCGCTTGCGCATAACGTTACGGCGGCAATTAATTAAACGATCTAATGCTACAACTCACAGCCAGATGCATGGATTTGTCAGACTGAGGGATCTGATAACCGCTAACTTGCGGTAAGCTGAGCTGATCCACCTCTCAATTATTTCTCTTGTCTGTGGAAACCAGTCCGTGTTGTTTCTGTTTCTTTTCCTGCTTTTCATCATCTTCGCCATATGGTAATCCAGGATAGGAGTAGCTTGAGTGGCTAACTTCTTGTATACTATCCGCACCGCACGCCTGGCTCACAGTCACAACAAACACACCGGCTAAAGTGGGCGTAACGTTTCCTGCATGCCTCTACATGACAGCCAATCACCAGCCGTATTAGAGCGCGGCGTGCAAGCATGTCGCATGCTTATAGGCTCAATGACGCTGTTTTGTTTTGGTATCGAAAATTGGTATCGATTGACAAGGGAGGCTTCGATACCCCTTAGTATCGATGTTTCCATTTCGGTGCCAAGTAAGTATCGAAACTCGATACCCAGCCCTAGCTCCATGTACAAGTACCTCTCCGCTCAATGTACAAGTACCTCTCCGCTCAATGTACAAGTACCTCTCCGCTCCATGTACAAGTACCTCTCCGCTCCATGTACAAGTAGCTCTCCGCTCCATGTACAAGTACCTCTCCGCTCCATGTACAAGTACATCTCTGCTCCATGTACAAGTACCTCTCCGCTCAATGTACAAGTACATCTCCGCTCCATGTACAAGTACCTCTCCGCTCCATGTACAAGTACATCTCCGCTCCATGTACAAGTACCTCTCCGCTCCATGTACAAGTACCTCTCCGCTCAATGTACAAGTACATCTCCGCTCCATGTACAAGTACATCTCTGCTCCATGTACAAGTACCTCTCCGCTCAATGTACAAGTACATCTCCGCTCCATGTACAAGTACCTCTCCGCTCCATGTACAAGTACCTCTCCGCTCCATGTACAAGTACCTCTCCGCTCCATGTACAAGTACCTCTCCGCTCCATGTACAAGTACCTCTCCGCTCAATGTCAAGTGTCGACAGTACCTCTCCGCTCCATGTACAAATACCTCTCCGCTCTCATGTACAAGTACCTCTCCGCTCCATGTACAAGTACCTCTCCGCTCAATGTCAAGTGTCGACAGTACCTCTCCGCTCCATGTACAAATACCTCTCCGCTCCATGTACAAGTACCTCTCCGCTCTCATGTACAAGTACCTCTCCGCTCCATGTACAAGTAGCTCTCCGCTCAATGTACAAGTGTCGACAGTACCTTTCCGCTCCATGTACAAATACCTCTCCGCTCTCATGTACAAGTACCTCTCCGCTCCATGTACAAGTACCTCTCCGCTCAATGTACAAATACCTCTCCGCTCCATGTATAAGTACCTCTCCGCTCTATGTACAAGTACCTCTCCGCTCCATGTACAAGTACCTCTCCGCTCAATGTACAAATACCTCTCCGCTCCATGTACAAGTAGCTCTCCGCTGAATGTACAAGTGTCGACAGTACCTCTCCGCTCAATGTACAAGTACCTCTCCGCTCAATGTACAAATACCTCTCCGCTCCATGTACAAGTACCTCTCCGCTCAATGTCAAGTATCGACAGTACCTCTCCGCTCCATGTACAAGTACCTCTCCGCTGAATGTACAAGTGTCGACAGTACCTCTCCGCTCAATGTACAAGTACCTATCCGCTCCATGTACAAGTACCTCTCCGCTCTCATGTACAAGTACCTCTCCGCTCCATGTACAAGTACCTCTCCGCTCAATGTACAAGTACCTCTGCGCTCCATGTACAAGTACCTCTCCGCTCAATGTACAAGTACCTCTCCGCTCAATGTACAAGTGTCGACAGTACCTCTCCGCTCCATGTACAAGTACCTCTCCGCTCAATGTACAAGTGTCGACAGTACCTCTACGCTCAATGTACAAGTGTCGACAGTACCTCTCCGCTCTCATGTACAAGTACCTCTCCGATCCATGTACAAGTACATCTCCGCTCCATGTACAAGTACATCTCCGCTCAATGTACAAGTACCTCTCCGCTCCATGTACAAGTACCTCTCCGCTCCATGTACAAGTACCTCTCCGCTCCATGTACAAGTACCTCTCCGCTCCATGTACAAGTACCTCTCCGCTCAATGTACAAGTACCTCTCCGCTCCATGTACAAGTACCTCTCCGCTCAATGTACAAGTACCTCTCCGCTCCATGTACAAGTACCTCTCCGCTCCATGTACAAGTACCTCTCCGCTCCATGTACAAGTACCTCTCCGCTCAATGTCAAGTATCGACAGTACCTCTCCGCTCCATGTACAAGTACCTCTCCGCTGAATGTACAAGTGTCGACAGTACCTCTCCGCTCAATGTACAAGTACCTCTCCGCTCCATGTACAAGTACCTCTCCGCTCTCATGTACAAGTACCTCTCCGCTCCATGTACAAGTACCTCTCCGCTCAATGTACAAGTACCTCTGCGCTCCATGTACAAGTACCTCTCCGCTCAATGTACAAGTACCTCTCCGCTCAATGTACAAGTGTCGACAGTACCTCTCCGCTCCATGTACAAGTACCTCTCCGCTCAATGTACAAGTGTCGACAGTACCTCTACGCTCAATGTACAAGTGTCGACAGTACCTCTCCGCTCTCATGTACAAGTACCTCTCCGATCCATGTACAAGTACATCTCCGCTCCATGTACAAGTACATCTCCGCTCAATGTACAAGTACCTCTCCGCTCCATGTACAAGTACCTCTCCGCTCCATGTACAAGTACATCTCTGCTCCATGTACAAGTACCTCTCCGCTCAATGTACAAGTACATCTCCGCTCCATGTACAAGTACCTCTCCGCTCCATGTACAAGTACATCTCCGCTCCATGTACAAGTACCTCTCCGCTCCATGTACAAGTACCTCTCCGCTCAATGTACAAGTACATCTCCGCTCCATGTACAAGTACCTCTCCGCTCCATGTACAAGTACCTCTCCGCTCCATGTACAAGTACCTCTCCGCTCAATGTCAAGTATCGACAGTACCTCTCCGCTCCATGTACAAGTACCTCTCCGCTGAATGTACAAGTGTCGACAGTACCTCTCCGCTCAATGTACAAGTACCTCTCCGCTCCATGTACAAGTACCTCTCCGCTCTCATGTACAAGTACCTCTCCGCTCCATGTACAAGTACCTCTCCGCTCAATGTACAAGTACCTCTGCGCTCCATGTACAAGTACCTCTCCGCTCAATGTACAAGTACCTCTCCGCTCAATGTACAAGTGTCGACAGTACCTCTCCGCTCCATGTACAAGTACCTCTCCGCTCAATGTACAAGTGTCGACAGTACCTCTACGCTCAATGTACAAGTGTCGACAGTACCTCTCCGCTCTCATGTACAAGTACCTCTCCGATCCATGTACAAGTACATCTCCGCTCCATGTACAAGTACATCTCCGCTCAATGTACAAGTACCTCTCCGCTCCATGTACAAGTACCTCTCCGCTCCATGTACAAGTACATCTCTGCTCCATGTACAAGTACCTCTCCGCTCAATGTACAAGTACATCTCCGCTCCATGTACAAGTACCTCTCCGCTCCATGTACAAGTACATCTCCGCTCCATGTACAAGTACCTCTCCGCTCCATGTACAAGTACCTCTCCGCTCAATGTACAAGTACATCTCCGCTCCATGTACAAGTACATCTCCGCTCAATGTACAAGTACATCTCCGCTCCATGTACCAGTACCTCTCCGCTCAATGTACAAGTACCTCTCTGCTCAATGTACAAGTACATCTCCGCTCCATGTACAAGTACGTCTCCGCTCAATGTATAAGTACATCTCCGCTCCATGTACAAGTACCTCTCCGCTCCATGTACAAGTACATCTCCGCTCCATGTACAAGTACATCTCCGCTCCATGTACAAGTACCTCTCCGCTCCATGTACAAGTACCTCTCCGCTCCATGTACAAGTACATCTCCGCTCCATGTACAAGTACCTCTCCGCTCAATGTACAAGTACATCTCCGCTCCATGTACAAGTACATCTCCACTCCATGTACAAGTACCTCTCCGCTCAATGTACAAGTACATCTCCGCTCCATGTACCAGTACCTCTCCGCTCAATGTACAAGTACATCTCCACTCCATGTACAAGTACCTCTCCGCTCAATGTACAAGTACATCTCCGCTCCATGTACCAGTACCTCTCCGCTCAATGTACAAGTACATCTCCACTCCATGTACCAGTACCTCTCCGCTCAATGTACAAGTACATCTCCGCTCCATGTACAAGTACCTCTCCGCTCAATGTACAAGTACCTCTCCGCTCAATGTACAAGTACATCTCCGCTCCATGTACCAGTACCTCTCCGCTCAATGTACAAGTACATCTGCGCTCCATGTAGGGCTGGGTATCGTTCAAAATGTTTCGATATCAATACCGTTTCGATACTTGGATTTCGATACCGGTTCCTGAACGATACTTTTTTCGATACCAATTTTTAGAAAAATCCATTTTAACAAAAATAAAACTGCATTACACATTGAAATTATTTTACAAATCTTTAGTTTCCCCCCATCTTAAGTTTTACAGCAGAAAAAAATAAAACCTACTGTATTTAACATAACTTTAAGTTCTCTAAACGTATTGCCGTCCCTACAAAAAATATTGGAGTACTACAAAGGAAAGAAATGTAGCTAAAACAAATAAATCAGTGGAATAGTTTTCAGTGCAAAACAGAGAGTTGCAAATCAGGGTTTAATGCTCACTGATGCAACAGAACTCTATTCTTGTACAAACTGATGAGATGGCTCCACTTCATGCATGGAAGACTAGTTGAGCATTGACTAGCCTATCAATATAGCCTTATATGCCACAAAGTGAATCGCATTTATATTCAACAAACTATCATGACATCAGCGTTTGTTAACGAGTTGCTAAAAATACATGGGCGATAACTGCCCGCTTGCACATAACGCTAATTAATTAAACATTAACGCTAGCGTTGCAGATCAGTGTGCTCACTGCTGCAACAGAACGTCATTCTTGTCAAATCTGACGAGACAGCTCAACTTCACTGACTAGCCAATCAATATAAATGAATCGCATTTACATTCAACAAACTATCATGACATCAGCGTTTGTTAACGAGTTGCTAAAAATACACAATGCCCGCTTGCGCATAACGTTACGGCGGCAATTAATTAAACGATCTAATGCTACAACTCACAGCCAGATGCATGGATTTGTCAGACTGAGGGATCTGATAACCGCTAACTTGCGGTAAGCTGAGCTGACCCACCTCTCAATTATTTCTCTTGTCTGTGGAAACCAGTCCGTGTTGTTTCTGTTTCTTTTCCTGCTTTTCATCATCTTCGCCATATGGTAATCCAGGATAGGAGTAGCTTGAGTGGCTAACTTCTTGTATACTATCCGCACCGCACGCCTGGCTCACAGTCACAACAAACACACCGGCTAAAGTGGGCGTAACGTTTCCTGCATGCCTCTACATGACAGCCAATCACCAGCCGTATTAGAGCGCGGCGTGCAAGCATGTCGCATGCTTATAGGCTCAATGACGCTGTTTTGTTTTGGTATCGAAAATTGGTATCGATTGACAAGGGAGGCTTCGATACCCCTTAGTATCGATGTTTCCATTTCGGTGCCAAGTAAGTATCGAAACTCGATACCCAGCCCTAGCTCCATGTACAAGTACCTCTCCGCTCAATGTACAAGTACCTCTCCGCTCAATGTACAAGTACCTCTCCGCTCCATGTACAAGTACCTCTCCGCTCCATGTACAAGTACCTCTCCGCTCCATGTGCAAGTACCTCTCCGCTCCATGTACAAGTACCTCTCCGCTCCATGTACAAGTACATCTCTGCTCCATGTACAAGTACATCTCCGCTCAATGTACAAGTACATCTCCGCTCCATGTACAAGTACCTCTCCGCTCCATGTACAAGTACATCTCCGCTCCATGTACAAGTACCTCTCCGCTCCATGTACAAGTACCTCTCCGCTCAATGTACAAGTACATCTCCGCTCCATGTACAAGTACATCTCTGCTCCATGTACAAGTACCTCTCCGCTCAATGTACAAGTACATCTCCGCTCCATGTACAAGTACCTCTCCGCTCCATGTACAAGTACCTCTCCGCTCCATGTACAAGTACCTCTCCGCTCCATGTACAAGTACCTCTCCGCTCCATGTACAAGTACCTCTCCGCTCAATGTCAAGTGTCGACAGTACCTCTCCGCTCCATGTACAAATACCTCTCCGCTCTCATGTACAAGTACCTCTCCGCTCTCATGTACAAGTACCTCTCCGCTCCATGTACAAGTACCTCTCCGCTCAATGTACAAGTACCTCTGCGCTCCATGTACAAGTACCTCTCCGCTCAATGTACAAGTACCTCTCCGCTCAATGTACAAGTGTCGACAGTACCTCTCCGCTCCATGTACAAGTACCTCTCCGCTCAATGTACAAGTGTCGACAGTACCTCTACGCTCAATGTACAAGTGTCGACAGTACCTCTCCGCTCTCATGTACAAGTACCTCTCCGATCCATGTACAAGTACATCTCCGCTCCATGTACAAGTACATCTCCGCTCAATGTACAAGTACCTCTCCGCTCCATGTACAAGTACCTCTCCGCTCCATGTACAAGTACCTCTCCGCTCCATGTACAAGTACCTCTCCGCTCCATGTACAAGTACCTCTCCGCTCAATGTACAAGTACCTCTCCGCTCCATGTACAAGTACCTCTCCGCTCAATGTACAAGTACCTCTCCGCTCCATGTACAAGTACCTCTCCGCTCCATGTACAAGTACCTCTCCGCTCCATGTACAAGTACCTCTCCGCTCAATGTCAAGTATCGACAGTACCTCTCCGCTCCATGTACAAGTACCTCTCCGCTGAATGTACAAGTGTCGACAGTACCTCTCCGCTCAATGTACAAGTACCTCTCCGCTCCATGTACAAGTACCTCTCCGCTCTCATGTACAAGTACCTCTCCGCTCCATGTACAAGTACCTCTCCGCTCAATGTACAAGTACCTCTGCGCTCCATGTACAAGTACCTCTCCGCTCAATGTACAAGTACCTCTCCGCTCAATGTACAAGTGTCGACAGTACCTCTCCGCTCCATGTACAAGTACCTCTCCGCTCAATGTACAAGTGTCGACAGTACCTCTACGCTCAATGTACAAGTGTCGACAGTACCTCTCCGCTCTCATGTACAAGTACCTCTCCGATCCATGTACAAGTACATCTCCGCTCCATGTACAAGTACATCTCCGCTCAATGTACAAGTACCTCTCCGCTCCATGTACAAGTACCTCTCCGCTCCATGTACAAGTACATCTCTGCTCCATGTACAAGTACCTCTCCGCTCAATGTACAAGTACATCTCCGCTCCATGTACAAGTACCTCTCCGCTCCATGTACAAGTACATCTCCGCTCCATGTACAAGTACCTCTCCGCTCCATGTACAAGTACCTCTCCGCTCAATGTACAAGTACATCTCCGCTCCATGTACAAGTACCTCTCCGCTCCATGTACAAGTACCTCTCCGCTCCATGTACAAGTACCTCTCCGCTCAATGTCAAGTATCGACAGTACCTCTCCGCTCCATGTACAAGTACCTCTCCGCTGAATGTACAAGTGTCGACAGTACCTCTCCGCTCAATGTACAAGTACCTCTCCGCTCCATGTACAAGTACCTCTCCGCTCTCATGTACAAGTACCTCTCCGCTCCATGTACAAGTACCTCTCCGCTCAATGTACAAGTACCTCTGCGCTCCATGTACAAGTACCTCTCCGCTCAATGTACAAGTACCTCTCCGCTCAATGTACAAGTGTCGACAGTACCTCTCCGCTCCATGTACAAGTACCTCTCCGCTCAATGTACAAGTGTCGACAGTACCTCTACGCTCAATGTACAAGTGTCGACAGTACCTCTCCGCTCTCATGTACAAGTACCTCTCCGATCCATGTACAAGTACATCTCCGCTCCATGTACAAGTACATCTCCGCTCAATGTACAAGTACCTCTCCGCTCCATGTACAAGTACCTCTCCGCTCCATGTACAAGTACATCTCTGCTCCATGTACAAGTACCTCTCCGCTCAATGTACAAGTACATCTCCGCTCCATGTACAAGTACCTCTCCGCTCCATGTACAAGTACATCTCCGCTCCATGTACAAGTACCTCTCCGCTCCATGTACAAGTACCTCTCCGCTCAATGTACAAGTACATCTCCGCTCCATGTACAAGTACATCTCCGCTCAATGTACAAGTACATCTCCGCTCCATGTACCAGTACCTCTCCGCTCAATGTACAAGTACCTCTCTGCTCAATGTACAAGTACATCTCCGCTCCATGTACAAGTACGTCTCCGCTCAATGTATAAGTACATCTCCGCTCCATGTACAAGTACCTCTCCGCTCCATGTACAAGTACATCTCCGCTCCATGTACAAGTACATCTCCGCTCCATGTACAAGTACCTCTCCGCTCCATGTACAAGTACCTCTCCGCTCCATGTACAAGTACATCTCCGCTCCATGTACAAGTACCTCTCCGCTCAATGTACAAGTACATCTCCGCTCCATGTACAAGTACATCTCCACTCCATGTACAAGTACCTCTCCGCTCAATGTACAAGTACATCTCCGCTCCATGTACCAGTACCTCTCCGCTCAATGTACAAGTACATCTCCACTCCATGTACAAGTACCTCTCCGCTCAATGTACAAGTACATCTCCGCTCCATGTACCAGTACCTCTCCGCTCAATGTACAAGTACATCTCCACTCCATGTACCAGTACCTCTCCGCTCAATGTACAAGTACATCTCCGCTCCATGTACAAGTACCTCTCCGCTCAATGTACAAGTACCTCTCCGCTCAATGTACAAGTACATCTCCGCTCCATGTACCAGTACCTCTCCGCTCAATGTACAAGTACATCTGCGCTCCATGTAGGGCTGGGTATCGTTCAAAATGTTTCGATATCAATACCGTTTCGATACTTGGATTTCGATACCGGTTCCTGAACGATACTTTTTTCGATACCAATTTTTAGAAAAATCCATTTTAACAAAAATAAAACTGCATTACACATTGAAATTATTTTACAAATCTTTAGTTTCCCCCCATCTTAAGTTTTACAGCAGAAAAAAATAAAACCTACTGTATTTAACATAACTTTAAGTTCTCTAAACGTATTGCCGTCCCTACAAAAAATATTGGAGTACTACAAAGGAAAGAAATGTAGCTAAAACAAATAAATCAGTGGAATAGTTTTCAGTGCAAAACAGAGAGTTGCAAATCAGGGTTTAATGCTCACTGATGCAACAGAACTCTATTCTTGTACAAACTGATGAGATGGCTCCACTTCATGCATGGAAGACTAGTTGAGCATTGACTAGCCTATCAATATAGCCTTATATGCCACAAAGTGAATCGCATTTATATTCAACAAACTATCATGACATCAGCGTTTGTTAACGAGTTGCTAAAAATACATGGGCGATAACTGCCCGCTTGCACATAACGCTAATTAATTAAACATTAACGCTAGCGTTGCAGATCAGTGTGCTCACTGCTGCAACAGAACGTCATTCTTGTCAAATCTGACGAGACAGCTCAACTTCACTGACTAGCCAATCAATATAAATGAATCGCATTTACATTCAACAAACTATCATGACATCAGCGTTTGTTAACGAGTTGCTAAAAATACACAATGCCCGCTTGCGCATAACGTTACGGCGGCAATTAATTAAACGATCTAATGCTACAACTCACAGCCAGATGCATGGATTTGTCAGACTGAGGGATCTGATAACCGCTAACTTGCGGTAAGCTGAGCTGACCCACCTCTCAATTATTTCTCTTGTCTGTGGAAACCAGTCCGTGTTGTTTCTGTTTCTTTTCCTGCTTTTCATCATCTTCGCCATATGGTAATCCAGGATAGGAGTAGCTTGAGTGGCTAACTTCTTGTATACTATCCGCACCGCACGCCTGGCTCACAGTCACAACAAACACACCGGCTAAAGTGGGCGTAACGTTTCCTGCATGCCTCTACATGACAGCCAATCACCAGCCGTATTAGAGCGCGGCGTGCAAGCATGTCGCATGCTTATAGGCTCAATGACGCTGTTTTGTTTTGGTATCGAAAATTGGTATCGATTGACAAGGGAGGCTTCGATACCCCTTAGTATCGATGTTTCCATTTCGGTGCCAAGTAAGTATCGAAACTCGATACCCAGCCCTAGCTCCATGTACAAGTACCTCTCCGCTCAATGTACAAGTACCTCTCCGCTCAATGTACAAGTACCTCTCCGCTCCATGTACAAGTACCTCTCCGCTCCATGTACAAGTACCTCTCCGCTCCATGTGCAAGTACCTCTCCGCTCCATGTACAAGTACCTCTCCGCTCCATGTACAAGTACATCTCTGCTCCATGTACAAGTACATCTCCGCTCAATGTACAAGTACATCTCCGCTCCATGTACAAGTACCTCTCCGCTCCATGTACAAGTACATCTCCGCTCCATGTACAAGTACCTCTCCGCTCCATGTACAAGTACCTCTCCGCTCAATGTACAAGTACATCTCCGCTCCATGTACAAGTACATCTCTGCTCCATGTACAAGTACCTCTCCGCTCAATGTACAAGTACATCTCCGCTCCATGTACAAGTACCTCTCCGCTCCATGTACAAGTACCTCTCCGCTCCATGTACAAGTACCTCTCCGCTCCATGTACAAGTACCTCTCCGCTCCATGTACAAGTACCTCTCCGCTCAATGTCAAGTGTCGACAGTACCTCTCCGCTCCATGTACAAATACCTCTCCGCTCTCATGTACAAGTACCTCTCCGCTCCATGTACAAGTACCTCTCCGCTCAATGTCAAGTGTCGACAGTACCTCTCCGCTCCATGTACAAATACCTCTCCGCTCCATGTACAAGTACCTCTCCGCTCTCATGTACAAGTACCTCTCCGCTCCATGTACAAGTAGCTCTCCGCTCAATGTACAAGTGTCGACAGTACCTTTCCGCTCCATGTACAAATACCTCTCCGCTCTCATGTACAAGTACCTCTCCGCTCCATGTACAAGTACCTCTCCGCTCAATGTACAAATACCTCTCCGCTCCATGTATAAGTACCTCTCCGCTCTATGTACAAGTACCTCTCCGCTCCATGTACAAGTACCTCTCCGCTCAATGTACAAATACCTCTCCGCTCCATGTACAAGTAGCTCTCCGCTGAATGTACAAGTGTCGACAGTACCTCTCCGCTCAATGTACAAGTACCTCTCCGCTCAATGTACAAATACCTCTCCGCTCCATGTACAAGTACCTCTCCGCTCAATGTCAAGTATCGACAGTACCTCTCCGCTGAATGTACAAGTGTCGACAGTACCTCTCCGCTCAATGTACAAGTACCTCTCCGCTCCATGTACAAGTACCTCTCCGCTCTCATGTACAAGTACCTCTCCGCTCCATGTACAAGTACCTCTCCGCTCAATGTACAAGTACCTCTGCGCTCCATGTACAAGTACCTCTCCGCTCAATGTACAAGTACCTCTCCGCTCAATGTACAAGTGTCGACAGTACCTCTCCGCTCCATGTACAAGTACCTCTCCGCTCAATGTACAAGTGTCGACAGTACCTCTACGCTCAATGTACAAGTGTCGACAGTACCTCTCCGCTCTCATGTACAAGTACCTCTCCGATCCATGTACAAGTACATCTCCGCTCCATGTACAAGTACATCTCCGCTCAATGTACAAGTACCTCTCCGCTCCATGTACAAGTACCTATCCGCTCCATGTACAAGTACCTCTCCGCTCCATGTACAAGTACCTCTCCGCTCAATGTACAAGTACCTCTCCGCTCCATGTACAAGTACCTCTCCGCTCAATGTACAAGTACCTCTCCGCTCCATGTACAAGTACCTCTCCGCTCCATGTACAAGTACCTCTCCGCTCCATGTACAAGTACCTCTCCGCTCAATGTCAAGTATCGACAGTACCTCTCCGCTCCATGTACAAGTACCTCTCCGCTGAATGTACAAGTGTCGACAGTACCTCTCCGCTCAATGTACAAGTACCTCTCCGCTCCATGTACAAGTACCTCTCCGCTCTCATGTACAAGTACCTCTCCGCTCCATGTACAAGTACCTCTCCGCTCAATGTACAAGTACCTCTGCGCTCCATGTACAAGTACCTCTCCGCTCAATGTACAAGTACCTCTCCGCTCAATGTACAAGTGTCGACAGTACCTCTCCGCTCCATGTACAAGTACCTCTCCGCTCAATGTACAAGTGTCGACAGTACCTCTACGCTCAATGTACAAGTGTCGACAGTACCTCTCCGCTCTCATGTACAAGTACCTCTCCGATCCATGTACAAGTACATCTCCGCTCAATGTACAAGTACCTCTCCGCTCCATGTACAAGTACCTCTCCGCTCCATCTACAAGTACATCTCTGCTCCATGTACAAGTACCTCTCCGCTCAATGTACAAGTACATCTCCGCTCCATGTACAAGTACCTCTCCGCTCCATGTACAAGTACATCTCCGCTCCATGTACAAGTACCTCTCCGCTCCATGTACAAGTACCTCTCCGCTCAATGTACAAGTACATCTCCGCTCCATGTACAAGTACCTCTCCGCTCCATGTACAAGTACCTCTCCGCTCCATGTACAAGTACCTCTCCGCTCCATGTACAAGTACCTCTCCGCTCCATGTACAAGTACCTCTCCGCTCAATGTCAAGTGTCGACAGTACCTCTCCGCTCCATGTACAAATACCTCTCCGCTCTCATGTACAAGTACCTCTCCGCTCCATGTACAAGTACCTCTCCGCTCAATGTCAAGTGTCGACAGTACCTCTCCGCTCCATGTACAAATACCTCTCCGCTCCATGTACAAGTACCTCTCCGCTCTCATGTACAAGTACCTCTCCGCTCCATGTACAAGTAGCTCTCCGCTCAATGTACAAGTGTCGACAGTACCTTTCCGCTCCATGTACAAATACCTCTCCGCTCTCATGTACAAGTACCTCTCCGCTCCATGTACAAGTACCTCTCCGCTCAATGTACAAATACCTCTCCGCTCCATGTATAAGTACCTCTCCGCTCTATGTACAAGTACCTCTCCGCTCCATGTACAAGTACCTCTCCGCTCAATGTACAAATACCTCTCCGCTCCATGTACAAGTAGCTCTCCGCTGAATGTACAAGTGTCGACAGTACCTCTCCGCTCAATGTACAAGTACCTCTCCGCTCAATGTACAAATACCTCTCCGCTCCATGTACAAGTACCTCTCCGCTCAATGTCAAGTATCGACAGTACCTCTCCGCTCCATGTACAAGTACCTCTCCGCTGAATGTACAAGTGTCGACAGTACCTCTCCGCTCAATGTACAAGTACCTCTCCGCTCCATGTACAAGTACCTCTCCGCTCTCATGTACAAGTACCTCTCCGCTCCATGTACAAGTACCTCTCCGCTCAATGTACAAGTACCTCTGCGCTCCATGTACAAGTACCTCTCCGCTCAATGTACAAGTACCTCTCCGCTCAATGTACAAGTGTCGACAGTACCTCTCCGCTCCATGTACAAGTACCTCTCCGCTCAATGTACAAGTGTCGACAGTACCTCTACGCTCAATGTACAAGTGTCGACAGTACCTCTCCACTCTCATGTACAAGTACCTCTCCGATCCATGTACAAGTACATCTCCGCTCCATGTACAAGTACATCTCCGCACAATGTACAAGTACCTCTCCGCTCCATGTACAAGTACCTCTCCGCTCCATGTACAAGTACCTCTCCGCTCCATGTACAAGTACCTCTCCGCTCCATGTACAAGTACCTCTCCGCTCAATGTACAAGTACCTCTCCGCTCCATGTACAAGTACCTCTCCGCTCAATGTACAAGCACCTCTCCGCTCCATGTACAAGTACCTCTCCGCTCCATGTACAAGTACCTCTCCGCTCCATGTACAAGTACCTCTCCGCTCAATGTCAAGTATCGACAGTACCTCTCCGCTCCATGTACAAGTACCTCTCCGCTGAATGTACAAGTGTCGACAGTACCTCTCCGCTCAATGTACAAGTACCTCTCCGCTCCATGTACAAGTACCTCTCCGCTCTCATGTACAAGTACCTCTCCGCTCCATGTACAAGTACCTCTCCGCTCAATGTACAAGTACCTCTGCGCTCCATGTACAAGTACCTCTCCGCTCAATGTACAAGTACCTCTCCGCTCAATGTACAAGTGTCGACAGTACCTCTCCGCTCCATGTACAAGTACCTCTCCGCTCAATGTACAAGTGTCGACAGTACCTCTACGCTCAATGTACAAGTGTCGACAGTACCTCTCCGCTCTCATGTACAAGTACCTCTCCGATCCATGTACAAGTACATCTCCGCTCAATGTACAAGTACCTCTCCGCTCCATGTACAAGTACCTCTCCGCTCCATCTACAAGTACATCTCTGCTCCATGTACAAGTACCTCTCCGCTCAATGTACAAGTACATCTCCGCTCCATGTACAAGTACCTCTCCGCTCCATGTACAAGTACATCTCCGCTCCATGTACAAGTACCTCTCCGCTCCATGTACAAGTACCTCTCCGCTCAATGTACAAGTACATCTCCGCTCCATGTACAAGTACCTCTCCGCTCCATGTACAAGTACCTCTCCGCTCCATGTACAAGTACCTCTCCGCTCCATGTACAAGTACCTCTCCGCTCCATGTACAAGTACCTCTCCGCTCAATGTCAAGTGTCGACAGTACCTCTCCGCTCCATGTACAAATACCTCTCCGCTCTCATGTACAAGTACCTCTCCGCTCCATGTACAAGTACCTCTCCGCTCAATGTCAAGTGTCGACAGTACCTCTCCGCTCCATGTACAAATACCTCTCCGCTCCATGTACAAGTACCTCTCCGCTCTCATGTACAAGTACCTCTCCGCTCCATGTACAAGTAGCTCTCCGCTCAATGTACAAGTGTCGACAGTACCTTTCCGCTCCATGTACAAATACCTCTCCGCTCTCATGTACAAGTACCTCTCCGCTCCATGTACAAGTACCTCTCCGCTCAATGTACAAATACCTCTCCGCTCCATGTATAAGTACCTCTCCGCTCTATGTACAAGTACCTCTCCGCTCCATGTACAAGTACCTCTCCGCTCAATGTACAAATACCTCTCCGCTCCATGTACAAGTAGCTCTCCGCTGAATGTACAAGTGTCGACAGTACCTCTCCGCTCAATGTACAAGTACCTCTCCGCTCAATGTACAAATACCTCTCCGCTCCATGTACAAGTACCTCTCCGCTCAATGTCAAGTATCGACAGTACCTCTCCGCTCCATGTACAAGTACCTCTCCGCTGAATGTACAAGTGTCGACAGTACCTCTCCGCTCAATGTACAAGTACCTCTCCGCTCCATGTACAAGTACCTCTCCGCTCTCATGTACAAGTACCTCTCCGCTCCATGTACAAGTACCTCTCCGCTCAATGTACAAGTACCTCTGCGCTCCATGTACAAGTACCTCTCCGCTCAATGTACAAGTACCTCTCCGCTCAATGTACAAGTGTCGACAGTACCTCTCCGCTCCATGTACAAGTACCTCTCCGCTCAATGTACAAGTGTCGACAGTACCTCTACGCTCAATGTACAAGTGTCGACAGTACCTCTCCGCTCTCATGTACAAGTACCTCTCCGATCCATGTACAAGTACATCTCCGCTCCATGTACAAGTACATCTCCGCACAATGTACAAGTACCTCTCCGCTCCATGTACAAGTACCTCTCCGCTCCATGTACAAGTACCTCTCCGCTCCATGTACAAGTACCTCTCCGCTCCATGTACAAGTACCTCTCCGCTCAATGTACAAGTACCTCTCCGCTCCATGTACAAGTACCTCTCCGCTCAATGTACAAGCACCTCTCCGCTCCATGTACAAGTACCTCTCCGCTCCATGTACAAGTACCTCTCCGCTCCATGTACAAGTACCTCTCCGCTCAATGTCAAGTATCGACAGTACCTCTCCGCTCCATGTACAAGTACCTCTCCGCTGAATGTACAAGTGTCGACAGTACCTCTCCGCTCAATGTACAAGTACCTCTCCGCTCCATGTACAAGTACCTCTCCGCTCTCATGTACAAGTACCTCTCCGCTCCATGTACAAGTACCTCTCCGCTCAATGTACAAGTACCTCTGCGCTCCATGTACAAGTACCTCTCCGCTCAATGTACAAGTACCTCTCCGCTCAATGTACAAGTGTCGACAGTACCTCTCCGCTCCATGTACAAGTACCTCTCCGCTCAATGTACAAGTGTCGACAGTACCTCTACGCTCAATGTACAAGTGTCGACAGTACCTCTCCGCTCTCATGTACAAGTACCTCTCCGATCCATGTACAAGTACATCTCCGCTCCATGTACAAGTACATCTCAGCTCAATGTACAAGTACCTCTCCGCTCCATGTACAAGTACCTCTCCGCTCCATGCACAAGTACATCTCTGCTCCATGTACAAGTACCTCTCCGCTCAATGTACAAGTACATCTCCGCTCCATGTACAAGTACCTCTCCGCTCCATGTACAAGTACATCTCCGCTCCATGTACAAGTACCTCTCCGCTCCATGTACAAGTACCTCTCCGCTCAATGTACAAGTACATCTCCGCTCCATGTACAAGTACCTCTCCGCTCCATGTACAAGTACCTCTCCGCTCCATGTACAAGTACCTCTCCGCTCAATGTCAAGTATCGACAGTACCTCTCCGCTCCATGTACAAGTACCTCTCCGCTGAATGTACAAGTGTCGACAGTACCTCTCCGCTCAATGTACAAGTACCTCTCCGCTCCATGTACAAGTACCTCTCCGCTCTCATGTACAAGTACCTCTCCGCTCCATGTACAAGTACCTCTCCGCTCAATGTACAAGTACCTCTGCGCTCCATGTACAAGTACCTCTCCGCTCAATGTACAAGTACCTCTCCGCTCAATGTACAAGTGTCGACAGTACCTCTCTGCTCCATGTACAAGTACCTCTCCGCTCAATGTACAAGTGTCGACAGTACCTCTACGCTCAATGTACAAGTGTCGACAGTACCTCTCCGCTCTCATGTACAAGTACCTCTCCGATCCATGTACAAGTACATCTCCGCTCCATGTACAAGTACATCTCCGCTCAATGTACAAGTACCTCTCCGCTCCATGTACAAGTACCTCTCCGCTCCATGTACAAGTACCTCTCCGCTCAATGTACAAGTACCTCTGCGCTCCATGTACAAGTACCTCTCCGCTCAATGTACAAGTACCTCTCCGCTCAATGTACAAGTGTCGACAGTACCTCTCCGCTCCATGTACAAGTACCTCTCCGCTCAATGTACAAGTGTCGACAGTACCTCTACGCTCAATGTACAAGTGTCGACAGTACCTCTCCGCTCTCATGTACAAGTACCTCTCCGATCCATGTACAAGTACATCTCCGCTCCATGTACAAGTACATCTCCGCTCAATGTACAAGTACCTCTCCGCTCCATGTACAAGTACCTCTCCGCTCCATGTACAAGTACATCTCTGCTCCATGTACAAGTACCTCTCCGCTCAATGTACAAGTACATCTCCGCTCCATGTACAAGTACCTCTCCGCTCCATGTACAAGTACATCTCCGCTCCATGTACAAGTACCTCTCCGCTCCATGTACAAGTACCTCTCCGCTCAATGTACAAGTACATCTCCGCTCCATGTACAAGTACATCTCCGCTCAATGTACAAGTACATCTCCGCTCCATGTACCAGTACCTCTCCGCTCAATGTACAAGTACCTCTCCGCTCAATGTACAAGTACATCTCCGCTCCATGTACAAGTACGTCTCCGCTCAATGTATAAGTACCTCTCCGCTCCATGTACAAGTACCTCTCCGCTCCATGTACAAGTACATCTCCGCTCCATGTACAAGTACATCTCCGCTCCATGTACAAGTACCTCTCCGCTCCATGTACAAGTACCTCTCCGCTCCATGTACAAGTACATCTCCGCTCCATGTACAAGTACCTCTCCGCTCAATGTACAAGTACATCTCCGCTCCATGTACAAGTACATCTCCACTCCATGTACAAGTACCTCTCCGCTCAATGTACAAGTACATCTCCGCTCCATGTACCAGTACCTCTCCGCTCAATGTACAAATACATCTCCACTCCATGTACAAGTACCTCTCCGCTCAATGTACAAGTACATCTCCGCTCCATGTACCAGTACCTCTCCGCTCAATGTACAAGTACATCTCCACTCCATGTACCAGTACCTCTCCGCTCAATGTACAAGTACATCTCCGCTCCATGTACAAGTACCTCTCCGCTCAATGTACAAGTACCTCTCCGCTCAATGTACAAGTACATCTCCGCTCCATGTACCAGTACCTCTCCGCTCAATGTACAAGTACATCTGCGCTCCATGTAGGGCTGGGTATCGTTCAAAATTTTTCGATATCGATACCGTTTCGATACTTGGATTTCGATACCGGTTCCTGAACGATACTTTTTTCGATACCAATTTTTAGAAAAATCCATTTTAACAAAAATAAAACTGCATTACACATTGAAATTATTTTACAAATCTTTAGTTTCCCCCCATCTTAAGTTTTACAGCAGAAAAAAATAAAACCTACTGTATTTAACATAACTTTAAGTTCTCTAAACGTATTGCCGTCCCTACAAAAAATATTGGAGTACTACAAAGGAAAGAAATGTAGCTAAAACAAATAAATCAGTGGAATAGTTTTCAGTGCAAAACAGAGAGTTGCAAATCAGGGTTTAATGCTCACTGATGCAACAGAACTCTATTCTTGTACAAACTGATGAGATGGCTCCACTTCATGCATGGAAGACTAGTTGAGCATTGACTAGCCTATCAATATAGCCTTATATGCCACAAAGTGAATCGCATTTATATTCAACAAACTATCATGACATCAGCGTTTGTTAACGAGTTGCTAAAAATACATGGGCGATAACTGCCCGCTTGCACATAACGCTAATTAATTAAACATTAACGCTAGCGTTGCAGATCAGTGTGCTCACTGCTGCAACAGAACGTCATTCTTGTCAAATCTGACGAGACAGCTCAACTTCACTGACTAGCCAATCAATATAAATGAATCGCATTTACATTCAACAAACTATCATGACATCAGCGTTTGTTAACGAGTTGCTAAAAATACACAATGCCCGCTTGCGCATAACGTTACGGCGGCAATTAATTAAACGATCTAATGCTACAACTCACAGCCAGATGCATGGATTTGTCAGACTGAGGGATCTGATAACCGCTAACTTGCGGTAAGCTGAGCTGACCCACCTCTCAATTATTTCTCTTGTCTGTGGAAACCAGTCCGTGTTGTTTCTGTTTCTTTTCCTGCTTTTCATCATCTTCGCCATATGGTAATCCAGGATAGGAGTAGCTTGAGTGGCTAACTTCTTGTATACTATCCGCACCGCACGCCTGGCTCACAGTCACAACAAACACACCGGCTAAAGTGGGCGTAACGTTTCCTGCATGCCTCTACATGACAGCCAATCACCAGCCGTATTAGAGCGCGGCGTGCAAGCATGTCGCATGCTTATAGGCTCAATGACGCTGTTTTGTTTTGGTATCGAAAATTGGTATCGATTGACAAGGGAGGCTTCGATACCCCTTAGTATCGATGTTTCCATTTCGGTGCCAAGTAAGTATCGAAACTCGATACCCAGCCCTAGCTCCATGTACAAGTACCTCTCCGCTCAATGTACAAGTACCTCTCCACTCAATGAACAAGTACCTCTCCGCTCCATGTACAAGTACCTCTCCGCTCCATGTACAAGTACCTCTCCGCTCCATGTACAAGTACCTCTCCGCTCCATGTACAAGTACATCTCTGCTCCATGTACAAGTACCTCTCCGCTCAATGTACAAGTACATCTCCGCTCCATGTACAAGTACCTCTCCGCTCCATGTACAAGTACATCTCCGCTCCATGTACAAGTACCTCTCCGCTCCATGTACAAGTACCTCTCCGCTCAATGTACAAGTACATCTCCGCTCCATGTACAAGTACATCTCTGCTCCATGTACAAGTACCTCTCCGCTCAATGTACAAGTACATCTCCGCTCCATGTACAAGTACCTCTCCGCTCCATGTACAAGTACCTCTCCGCTCCATGTACAAGTACCTCTCCGCTCCATGTACAAGTACCTCTCCGCTCCATGTACAAGTACCTCTCCGCTCAATGTCAAGTGTCGACAGTACCTCTCCGCTCCATGTACAAATACCTCTCCGCTCTCATGTACAAGTACCTCTCCGCTCCATGTACAAGTACCTCTCCGCTCAATGTCAAGTGTCGACAGTACCTCTCCGCTCCATGTACAAATACCTCTCCGCTCCATGTACAAGTACCTATCCGCTCTCATGTACAAGTACCTCTCCGCTCCATGTACAAGTAGCTCTCCGCTCAATGTACAAGTGTCGACAGTACCTTTCCGCTCCATGTACAAATACCTCTCCGCTCTCATGTACAAGTACCTCTCCGCTCCATGTACAAGTACCTCTCCGCTCAATGTACAAATACCTCTCCGCTCCATGTATAAGTACCTCTCCGCTCTATGTACAAGTACCTCTCCGCTCCATGTACAAGTACCTCTCCGCTCAATGTACAAATACCTCTCCGCTCCATGTACAAGTAGCTCTCCGCTGAATGTACAAGTGTCGACAGTACCTCTCCGCTCAATGTACAAGTACCTCTCCGCTCAATGTACAAATACCTCTCCGCTCCATGTACAAGTACCTCTCCGCTCAATGTCAAGTATCGACAGTACCTCTCCGCTGAATGTACAAGTGTCGACAGTACCTCTCCGCTCAATGTACAAGTACCTCTCCGCTCCATGTACAAGTACCTCTCCGCTCTCATGTACAAGTACCTCTCCGCTCCATGTACAAGTACCTCTCCGCTCAATGTACAAGTACCTCTGCGCTCCATGTACAAGTACCTCTCCGCTCAATGTACAAGTACCTCTCCGCTCAATGTACAAGTGTCGACAGTACCTCTCCGCTCCATGTACAAGTACCTCTCCGCTCAATGTACAAGTGTCGACAGTACCTCTACGCTCAATGTACAAGTGTCGACAGTACCTCTCCGCTCTCATGTACAAGTACCTCTCCGATCCATGTACAAGTACATCTCCGCTCCATGTACAAGTACATCTCCGCTCAATGTACAAGTACCTCTCCGCTCCATGTACAAGTACCTCTCCGCTCCATGTACAAGTACCTCTCCGCTCCATGTACAAGTACCTCTCCGCTCCATGTACAAGTACCTCTCCGCTCAATGTACAAGTACCTCTCCGCTCCATGTACAAGTACCTCTCCGCTCCATGTACAAGTACCTCTCCGCTCCATGTACAAGTACCTCTCCGCTCCATGTACAAGTACCTCTCCGCTCCATGTACAAGTACCTCTCCGCTCAATGTCAAGTATCGACAGTACCTCTCCGCTCCATGTACAAGTACCTCTCCGCTGAATGTACAAGTGTCGACAGTACCTCTCCGCTCAATGTACAAGTACCTCTCCGCTCCATGTACAAGTACCTCTCCGCTCTCATGTACAAGTACCTATCCGCTCCATGTACAAGTACCTCTCCGCTCAATGTACAAGTACCTCTGCGCTCCATGTACAAGTACCTCTCCGCTCAATGTACAAGTACCTCTCCGCTCAATGTACAAGTGTCGACAGTACCTCTCCGCTCCATGTACAAGTACCTCTCCGCTCAATGTACAAGTGTCGACAGTACCTCTACGCTCAATGTACAAGTGTCGACAGTACCTCTCCGCTCTCATGTACAAGTACCTCTCCGATCCATGTACAAGTACATCTCCGCTCCATGTACAAGTACATCTCCGCTCAATGTACAAGTACCTCTCCGCTCCATGTACAAGTACCTCTCCGCTCCATGTACAAGTACATCTCTGCTCCATGTACAAGTACCTCTCCGCTCAATGTACAAGTACATCTCCGCTCCATGTACAAGTACCTCTCCGCTCCATGTACAAGTACATCTCCGCTCCATGTACAAGTACCTCTCCGCTCCATGTACAAGTACCTCTCCGCTCAATGTACAAGTACATCTCCGCTCCATGTACAAGTACCTCTCCGCTCCATGTACAAGTACCTCTCCGCTCCATGTACAAGTACCTCTCCGCTCCATGTACAAGTACCTCTCCGCTCCATGTACAAGTACCTCTCCGCTCAATGTCAAGTGTCGACAGTACCTCTCCGCTCCATGTACAAATACCTCTCCGCTCTCATGTACAAGTACCTCTCCGCTCCATGTACAAGTACCTCTCCGCTCAATGTCAAGTGTCGACAGTACCTCTCCGCTCCATGTACAAATACCTCTCCGCTCCATGTACAAGTACCTCTCCGCTCTCATGTACAAGTACCTCTCCGCTCCATGTACAAGTAGCTCTCCGCTCAATGTACAAGTGTCGACAGTACCTTTCCGCTCCATGTACAAATACCTCTCCGCTCTCATGTACAAGTACCTCTCCGCTCCATGTACAAGTACCTCTCCGCTCAATGTACAAATACCTCTCCGCTCCATGTATAAGTACCTCTCCGCTCTATGTACAAGTACCTCTCCGCTCCATGTACAAGTACCTCTCCGCTCAATGTACAAATACCTCTCCGCTCCATGTACAAGTAGCTCTCCGCTGAATGTACAAGTGTCGACAGTACCTCTCCGCTCAATGTACAAGTACCTCTCCGCTCAATGTACAAATACCTCTCCGCTCCATGTACAAGTACCTCTCCGCTCCATGTACAAGTAGCTCTCCGCTGAATGTACAAGTGTCGACAGTACCTCTCCGCTCAATGTACAAGTACCTCTCCGCTCAATGTACAAATACCTCTCCGCTCCATGTACAAGTACCTCTCCGCTCAATGTCAAGTATCGACAGTACCTCTCCGCTCCATGTACAAGTACCTCTCCGCTGAATGTACAAGTGTCGACAGTACCTCTCCGCTCAATGTACAAGTACCTCTCCGCTCCATGTACAAGTACCTCTCCGCTCTCATGTACAAGTACCTCTCCGCTCCATGTACAAGTACCTCTCCGCTCAATGTACAAGTACCTCTGCGCTCCATGTACAAGTACCTCTCCGCTCAATGTACAAGTACCTCTCCGCTCAATGTACAAGTGTCGACAGTACCTCTCCGCTCCATGTACAAGTACCTCTCCGCTCAATGTACAAGTGTCGACAGTACCTCTACGCTCAATGTACAAGTGTCGACAGTACCTCTCCGCTCTCATGTACAAGTACCTCTCCGATCCATGTACAAGTACATCTCCGCTCCATGTACAAGTACATCTCCGCTCAATGTACAAGTACCTCTCCGCTCCATGTACAAGTACCTCTCCGCTCCATGTACAAGTACCTCTCCGCTCCATGTACAAGTACCTCTCCGCTCCATGTACAAGTACCTCTCCGCTCAATGTACAAGTACCTCTCCGCTCCATGTACAAGTACCTCTCCGCTCAATGTACAAGTACCTCTCCGCTCCATGTACAAGTACCTCTCCGCTCCATGTACAAGTACCTCTCCGCTCCATGTACAAGTACCTCTCCGCTCAATGTCAAGTATCGACAGTACCTCTCCGCTCCATGTACAAGTACCTCTCCGCTGAATGTACAAGTGTCGACAGTACCTCTCCGCTCAATGTACAAGTACCTCTCCGCTCTCATGTACAAGTACCTCTCCGCTCCATGTACAAGTACCTCTCCGCTCAATGTACAAGTACCTCTGCGCTCCATGTACAAGTACCTCTCCGCTCAATGTACAAGTACCTCTCCGCTCAATGTACAAGTGTCGACAGTACCTCTCCGCTCCATGTACAAGTACCTCTCCGCTCAATGTACAAGTGTCGACAGTACCTCTACGCTCAATGTACAAGTGTCGACAGTACCTCTCCGCTCTCATGTACAAGTACCTCTCCGATCCATGTACAAGTACATCTCCGCTCCATGTACAAGTACATCTCCGCTCAATGTACAAGTACCTCTCCGCTCCATGTACAAGTACCTCTCCGCTCCATGTACAAGTACATCTCTGCTCCATGTACAAGTACCTCTCCGCTCAATGTACAAGTACATCTCCGCTCCATGTACAAGTACCTCTCCGCTCCATGTACAAGTACATCTCCGTTCCATGTACAAGTACCTCTCCGCTCCATGTACAAGTACCTCTCCGCTCAATGTACAAGTACATCTCCGCTCCATGTACAAGTACCTCTCCGCTCCATGTACAAGTACCTCTCCGCTCCATGTACAAGTACCTCTCCGCTCCATGTACAAGTACCTCTCCGCTCCATGTACAAGTACCTCTCCGCTCAATGTCAAGTGTCGACAGTACCTCTCCGCTCCATGTACAAATACCTCTCCGCTCTCATGTACAAGTACCTCTCCGCTCCATGTACAAGTACCTCTCCGCTCAATGTCAAGTGTCGACAGTACCTCTCCGCTCCATGTACAAATACCTCTCCGCTCCATGTACAAGTACCTCTCCGCTCTCATGTACAAGTACCTCTCCGCTCCATGTACAAGTAGCTCTCCGCTCAATGTACAAGTGTCGACAGTACCTTTCCGCTCCATGTACAAATACCTCTCCGCTCTCATGTACAAGTACCTCTCCGCTCCATGTACAAGTACCTCTCCGCTCAATGTACAAATACCTCTCCGCTCCATGTATAAGTACCTCTCCGCTCTATGTACAAGTACCTCTCCGCTCCATGTACAAGTACCTCTCCGCTCAATGTACAAATACCTCTCCGCTCCATGTACAAGTAGCTCTCCGCTGAATGTACAAGTGTCGACAGTACCTCTCCGCTCAATGTACAAGTACCTCTCCGCTCAATGTACAAATACCTCTCCGCTCCATGTACAAGTACCTCTCCGCTCAATGTCAAGTATCGACAGTACCTCTCCGCTCCATGTACAAGTACCTCTCCGCTGAATGTACAAGTGTCGACAGTACCTCTCCGCTCAATGTACAAGTACCTCTCCGCTCCATGTACAAGTACCTCTCCGCTCTCATGTACAAGTACCTCTCCGCTCCATGTACAAGTACCTCTCCGCTCAATGTACAAGTACCTCTGCGCTCCATGTACAAGTACCTCTCCGCTCAATGTACAAGTACCTCTCCGCTCAATGTACAAGTGTCGACAGTACCTCTCCGCTCCATGTACAAGTACCTCTCCGCTCAATGTACAAGTGTCGACAGTACCTCTACGCTCAATGTACAAGTGTCGACAGTACCTCTCCGCTCTCATGTACAAGTACCTCTCCGATCCATGTACAAGTACATCTCCGCTCCATGTACAAGTACATCTCCGCTCAATGTACAAGTACCTCTCCGCTCCATGTACAAGTACCTCTCCGCTCCATGTACAAGTACCTCTCCGCTCCATGTACAAGTACCTCTCCGCTCCATGTACAAGTACCTCTCCGCTCAATGTACAAGTACCTCTCCGCTCCATGTACAAGTACCTCTCCGCTCAATGTACAAGTACCTCTCCGCTCCATGTACAAGTACCTCTCCGCTCCATGTACAAGTACCTCTCCGCTCCATGTACAAGTACCTCTCCGCTCAATGTCAAGTATCGACAGTACCTCTCCGCTCCATGTACAAGTACCTCTCCGCTGAATGTACAAGTGTCGACAGTACCTCTCCGCTCAATGTACAAGTACCTCTCCGCTCCATGTACAAGTACCTCTCCGCTCTCATGTACAAGTACCTCTCCGCTCCATGTACAAGTACCTCTCCGCTCAATGTACAAGTACCTCTGCGCTCCATGTACAAGTACCTCTCCGCTCAATGTACAAGTACCTCTCCGCTCAATGTACAAGTGTCGACAGTACCTCTCCGCTCCATGTACAAGTACCTCTCCGCTCAATGTACAAGTGTCGACAGTACCTCTCCGCTCAATGTACAAGTACCTCTCCGCTCAATGTACAAATACCTCTCCGCTCCATGTACAAGTACCTCTCCGCTCAATGTCAAGTATCGACAGTACCTCTCCGCTCCATGTACAAGTACCTCTCCGCTGAATGTACAAGTGTCGACAGTACCTCTCCGCTCAATGTACAAGTACCTCTCCGCTCCATGTACAAGTACCTCTCCGCTCTCATGTACAAGTACCTCTCCGCTCCATGTACAAGTACCTCTCCGCTCAATGTACAAGTACCTCTGCGCTCCATGTACAAGTACCTCTCCGCTCAATGTACAAGTACCTCTCCGCTCAATGTACAAGTGTCGACAGTACCTCTCCGCTCCATGTACAAGTACCTCTCCGCTCAATGTACAAGTGTCGACAGTACCTCTACGCTCAATGTACAAGTGTCGACAGTACCTCTCCGCTCTCATGTACAAGTACCTCTCCGATCCATGTACAAGTACATCTCCGCTCCATGTACAAGTACATCTCCGCTCAATGTACAAGTACCTCTCCGCTCCATGTACAAGTACCTCTCCGCTCCATGTACAAGTACCTCTCCGCTCCATGTACAAGTACCTCTCCGCTCCATGTACAAGTACCTCTCCGCTCAATGTACAAGTACCTCTCCGCTCCATGTACAAGTACCTCTCCGCTCAATGTACAAGTACCTCTCCGGTCCATGTACAAGTACCTCTCCGCTCCATGTACAAGTACCTCTCCGCTCCATGTACAAGTACCTCTCCGCTCAATGTCAAGTATCGACAGTACCTCTCCGCTCCATGTACAAGTACCTCTCCGCTGAATGTACAAGTGTCGACAGTACCTCTCCGCTCAATGTACAAGTACCTCTCCGCTCCATGTACAAGTACCTCTCCGCTCTCATGTACAAGTACCTCTCCGCTCCATGTACAAGTACCTCTCCGCTCAATGTACAAGTACCTCTGCGCTCCATGTACAAGTACCTCTCCGCTCAATGTACAAGTACCTCTCCGCTCAATGTACAAGTGTCGACAGTACCTCTCCGCTCCATGTACAAGTACCTCTCCGCTCAATGTACAAGTGTCGACAGTACCTCTCCGCTCAATGTACAAGTACCTCTCCGCTCAATGTACAAATACCTCTCCGCTCCATGTACAAGTACCTCTCCGCTCAATGTCAAGTATCGACAGTACCTCTCCGCTCCATGTACAAGTACCTCTCCGCTGAATGTACAAGTGTCGACAGTACCTCTCCGCTCAATGTACAAGTACCTCTCCGCTCCATGTACAAGTACCTCTCCGCTCTCATGTACAAGTACCTCTCCGCTCCATGTACAAGTACCTCTCCGCTCAATGTACAAGTACCTCTGCGCTCCATGTACAAGTACCTCTCCGCTCAATGTACAAGTACCTCTCCGCTCAATGTACAAGTGTCGACAGTACCTCTCCGCTCCATGTACAAGTACCTCTCCGCTCAATGTACAAGTGTCGACAGTACCTCTACGCTCAATGTACAAGTGTCGACAGTACCTCTCCGCTCTCATGTACAAGTACCTCTCCGATCCATGTACAAGTACATCTCCGCTCCATGTACAAGTACATCTCCGCTCAATGTACAAGTACCTCTCCGCTCCATGTACAAGTACCTCTCCGCTCCATGTACAAGTACCTCTCCGCTCCATGTACAAGTACCTCTCCGCTCCATGTACAAGTACCTCTCCGCTCAATGTACAAGTACCTCTCCGCTCCATGTACAAGTACCTCTCCGCTCAATGTACAAGTACCTCTCCGCTCCATGTACAAGTACCTCTCCGCTCCAAGTACAAGTACCTCTCCGCTCCATGTACAAGTACCTCTCCGCTCAATGTCAAGTATCGACAGTACCTCTCCGCTCCATGTACAAGTACCTCTCCGCTGAATGTACAAGTGTCGACAGTACCTCTCCGCTCAATGTACAAGTACCTCTCCGCTCCATGTACAAGTACCTCTCCGCTCTCATGTACAAGTACCTCTCCGCTCCATGTACAAGTACCTCTCCGCTCAATGTACAAGTACCTCTGCGCTCCATGTACAAGTACCTCTCCGCTCAATGTACAAGTACCTCTCCGCTCAATGTACAAGTGTCGACAGTACCTCTCCGCTCCATGTACAAGTACCTCTCCGCTCAATGTACAAGTGTCGACAGTACCTCTACGCTCAATGTACAAGTGTCGACAGTACCTCTCCGCTCTCATGTACAAGTACCTCTCCGATCCATGTACAAGTACATCTCCGCTCCATGTACAAGTACATCTCCGCTCAATGTACAAGTACCTCTCCGCTCCATGTACAAGTACCTCTCCGCTCCATGTACAAGTACATCTCTGCTCCATGTACAAGTACCTCTCCGCTCAATGTACAAGTACATCTCCGCTCCATGTACAAGTACCTCTCCGCTCCATGTACAAGTACATCTCCGCTCCATGTACAAGTACCTCTCCGCTCCATGTACAAGTACCTCTCCGCTCAATGTACAAGTACATCTCCGCTCCATGTACAAGTACCTCTCCGCTCCATGTACAAGTACCTCTCCGCTCCATGTACAAGTACCTCTCCGCTCCATGTACAAGTACCTCTCCGCTCCATGTACAAGTACCTCTCCGCTCAATGTCAAGTGTCGACAGTACCTCTCCGCTCCATGTACAAATACCTCTCCGCTCTCATGTACAAGTACCTCTCCGCTCCATGTACAAGTACCTCTCCGCTCAATGTCAAGTGTCGACAGTACCTCTCCGCTCCATGTACAAATACCTCTCCGCTCCATGTACAAGTACCTCTCCGCTCTCATGTACAAGTACCTCTCCGCTCCATGTACAAGTAGCTCTCCGCTCAATGTACAAGTGTCGACAGTACCTTTCCGCTCCATGTACAAATACCTCTCCGCTCTCATGTACAAGTACCTCTCCGCTCCATGTACAAGTACCTCTCCGCTCAATGTACAAATACCTCTCCGCTCCATGTATAAGTACCTCTCCGCTCTATGTACAAGTACCTCTCCGCTCCATGTACAAGTACCTCTCCGCTCAATGTACAAATACCTCTCCGCTCCATGTACAAGTAGCTCTCCGCTGAATGTACAAGTGTCGACAGTACCTCTCCGCTCAATGTACAAGTACCTCTCCGCTCAATGTACAAGTACCTCTCCGCTCAATGTACAAGTGTCGACAGTACCTCTCCGCTCCATGTACAAGTACCTCTCCGCTCAATGTACAAGTGTCGACAGTACCTCTCCGCTCAATGTACAAGTACCTCTCCGCTCAATGTACAAATACCTCTCCGCTCCATGTACAAGTACCTCTCCGCTCAATGTCAAGTATCGACAGTACCTCTCCGCTCCATGTACAAGTACCTCTCCGCTGAATGTACAAGTGTCGACAGTACCTCTCCGCTCAATGTACAAGTACCTCTCCGCTCCATGTACAAGTACCTCTCCGCTCTCATGTACAAGTACCTCTCCGCTCCATGTACAAGTACCTCTCCGCTCAATGTACAAGTACCTCTGCGCTCCATGTACAAGTACCTCTCCGCTCAATGTACAAGTACCTCTCCGCTCAATGTACAAGTGTCGACAGTACCTCTCCGCTCCATGTACAAGTACCTCTCCGCTCAATGTACAAGTGTCGACAGTACCTCTACGCTCAATGTACAAGTGTCGACAGTACCTCTCCGCTCTCATGTACAAGTACCTCTCCGATCCATGTACAAGTACATCTCCGCTCCATGTACAAGTACATCTCCGCTCAATGTACAAGTACCTCTCCGCTCCATGTACAAGTACCTCTCCGCTCCATGTACAAGTACCTCTCCGCTCCATGTACAAGTACCTCTCCGCTCCATGTACAAGTACCTCTCCGCTCAATGTACAAGTACCTCTCCGCTCCATGTACAAGTACCTCTCCGCTCAATGTACAAGTACCTCTCCGCTCCATGTACAAGTACCTCTCCGCTCCATGTACAAGTACCTCTCCGCTCCATGTACAAGTACCTCTCCGCTCAATGTCAAGTATCGACAGTACCTCTCCGCTCCATGTACAAGTACCTCTCCGCTGAATGTACAAGTGTCGACAGTACCTCTCCGCTCAATGTACAAGTACCTCTCCGCTCCATGTACAAGTACCTCTCCGCTCTCATGTACAAGTACCTCTCCGCTCCATGTACAAGTACCTCTCCGCTCAATGTACAAGTACCTCTGCGCTCCATGTACAAGTACCTCTCCGCTCAATGTACAAGTACCTCTCCGCTCAATGTACAAGTGTCGACAGTACCTCTCCGCTCCATGTACAAGTACCTCTCCGCTCAATGTACAAGTGTCGACAGTACCTCTCCGCTCAATGTACAAGTACCTCTCCGCTCAATGTACAAATACCTCTCCGCTCCATGTACAAGTACCTCTCCGCTCAATGTCAAGTATCGACAGTACCTCTCCGCTCCATGTACAAGTACCTCTCCGCTGAATGTACAAGTGTCGACAGTACCTCTCCGCTCAATGTACAAGTACCTCTCCGCTCCATGTACAAGTACCTCTCCGCTCTCATGTACAAGTACCTCTCCGCTCCATGTACAAGTACCTCTCCGCTCAATGTACAAGTACCTCTGCGCTCCATGTACAAGTACCTCTCCGCTCAATGTACAAGTACCTCTCCGCTCAATGTACAAGTGTCGACAGTACCTCTCCGCTCCATGTACAAGTACCTCTCCGCTCAATGTACAAGTGTCGACAGTACCTCTACGCTCAATGTACAAGTGTCGACAGTACCTCTCCGCTCTCATGTACAAGTACCTCTCCGATCCATGTACAAGTACATCTCCGCTCCATGTACAAGTACATCTCCGCTCAATGTACAAGTACCTCTCCGCTCCATGTACAAGTACCTCTCCGCTCCATGTACAAGTACCTCTCCGCTCCATGTACAAGTACCTCTCCGCTCCATGTACAAGTACCTCTCCGCTCAATGTACAAGTACCTCTCCGCTCCATGTACAAGTACCTCTCCGCTCAATGTACAAGTACCTCTCCGCTCCATGTACAAGTACCTCTCCGCTCCAAGTACAAGTACCTCTCCGCTCCATGTACAAGTACCTCTCCGCTCAATGTCAAGTATCGACAGTACCTCTCCGCTCCATGTACAAGTACCTCTCCGCTGAATGTACAAGTGTCGACAGTACCTCTCCGCTCAATGTACAAGTACCTCTCCGCTCCATGTACAAGTACCTCTCCGCTCTCATGTACAAGTACCTCTCCGCTCCATGTACAAGTACCTCTCCGCTCAATGTACAAGTACCTCTGCGCTCCATGTACAAGTACCTCTCCGCTCAATGTACAAGTACCTCTCCGCTCAATGTACAAGTGTCGACAGTACCTCTCCGCTCCATGTACAAGTACCTCTCCGCTCAATGTACAAGTGTCGACAGTACCTCTACGCTCAATGTACAAGTGTCGACAGTACCTCTCCGCTCTCATGTACAAGTACCTCTCCGATCCATGTACAAGTACATCTCCGCTCCATGTACAAGTACATCTCCGCTCAATGTACAAGTACCTCTCCGCTCCATGTACAAGTACCTCTCCGCTCCATGTACAAGTACATCTCTGCTCCATGTACAAGTACCTCTCCGCTCAATGTACAAGTACATCTCCGCTCCATGTACAAGTACCTCTCCGCTCCATGTACAAGTACATCTCCGCTCCATGTACAAGTACCTCTCCGCTCCATGTACAAGTACCTCTCCGCTCAATGTACAAGTACATCTCCGCTCCATGTACAAGTACCTCTCCGCTCCATGTACAAGTACCTCTCCGCTCCATGTACAAGTACCTCTCCGCTCCATGTACAAGTACCTCTCCGCTCCATGTACAAGTACCTCTCCGCTCAATGTCAAGTGTCGACAGTACCTCTCCGCTCCATGTACAAATACCTCTCCGCTCTCATGTACAAGTACCTCTCCGCTCCATGTACAAGTACCTCTCCGCTCAATGTCAAGTGTCGACAGTACCTCTCCGCTCCATGTACAAATACCTCTCCGCTCCATGTACAAGTACCTCTCCGCTCTCATGTACAAGTACCTCTCCGCTCCATGTACAAGTAGCTCTCCGCTCAATGTACAAGTGTCGACAGTACCTTTCCGCTCCATGTACAAATACCTCTCCGCTCTCATGTACAAGTACCTCTCCGCTCCATGTACAAGTACCTCTCCGCTCAATGTACAAATACCTCTCCGCTCCATGTATAAGTACCTCTCCGCTCTATGTACAAGTACCTCTCCGCTCCATGTACAAGTACCTCTCCGCTCAATGTACAAATACCTCTCCGCTCCATGTACAAGTAGCTCTCCGCTGAATGTACAAGTGTCGACAGTACCTCTCCGCTCAATGTACAAGTACCTCTCCGCTCAATGTACAAATACCTCTCCGCTCCATGTACAAGTACCTCTCCGCTCAATGTCAAGTATCGACAGTACCTCTCCGCTCCATGTACAAGTACCTCTCCGCTGAATGTACAAGTGTCGACAGTACCTCTCCGCTCAATGTACAAGTACCTCTCCGCTCCATGTACAAGTACCTCTCCGCTCTCATGTACAAGTACCTCTCCGCTCCATGTACAAGTACCTCTCCGCTCAATGTACAAGTACCTCTGCGCTCCATGTACAAGTACCTCTCCGCTCAATGTACAAGTACCTCTCCGCTCAATGTACAAGTGTCGACAGTACCTCTCCGCTCCATGTACAAGTACCTCTCCGCTCAATGTACAAGTGTCGACAGTACCTCTACGCTCAATGTACAAGTGTCGACAGTACCTCTCCGCTCTCATGTACAAGTACCTCTCCGATCCATGTACAAGTACATCTCCGCTCCATGTACAAGTACATCTCCGCTCAATGTACAAGTACCTCTCCGCTCCATGTACAAGTACCTCTCCGCTCCATGTACAAGTACCTCTCCGCTCCATGTACAAGTACCTCTCCGCTCCATGTACAAGTACCTCTCCGCTCAATGTACAAGTACCTCTCCGCTCCATGTACAAGTACCTCTCCGCTCAATGTACAAGTACCTCTCCGCTCCATGTACAAGTACCTCTCCGCTCCATGTACAAGTACCTCTCCGCTCCATGTACAAGTACCTCTCCGCTCAATGTCAAGTATCGACAGTACCTCTCCGCTCCATGTACAAGTACCTCTCCGCTGAATGTACAAGTGTCGACAGTACCTCTCCGCTCAATGTACAAGTACCTCTCCGCTCCATGTACAAGTACCTCTCCGCTCTCATGTACAAGTACCTCTCCGCTCCATGTACAAGTACCTCTCCGCTCAATGTACAAGTACCTCTGCGCTCCATGTACAAGTACCTCTCCGCTCAATGTACAAGTACCTCTCCGCTCAATGTACAAGTGTCGACAGTACCTCTCCGCTCCATGTACAAGTACCTCTCCGCTCAATGTACAAGTGTCGACAGTACCTCTACGCTCAATGTACAAGTGTCGACAGTACCTCTCCGCTCTCATGTACAAGTACCTCTCCGATCCATGTACAAGTACATCTCCGCTCCATGTACAAGTACATCTCCGCTCAATGTACAAGTACCTCTCCGCTCCATGTACAAGTACCTCTCCGCTCCATGTACAAGTACATCTCTGCTCCATGTACAAGTACCTCTCCGCTCAATGTACAAGTACATCTCCGCTCCATGTACAAGTACCTCTCCGCTCCATGTACAAGTACATCTCCGTTCCATGTACAAGTACCTCTCCGCTCCATGTACAAGTACCTCTCCGCTCAATGTACAAGTACATCTCCGCTCCATGTACAAGTACCTCTCCGCTCCATGTACAAGTACCTCTCCGCTCCATGTACAAGTACCTCTCCGCTCCATGTACAAGTACCTCTCCGCTCCATGTACAAGTACCTCTCCGCTCAATGTCAAGTGTCGACAGTACCTCTCCGCTCCATGTACAAATACCTCTCCGCTCTCATGTACAAGTACCTCTCCGCTCCATGTACAAGTACCTCTCCGCTCAATGTCAAGTGTCGACAGTACCTCTCCGCTCCATGTACAAATACCTCTCCGCTCCATGTACAAGTACCTCTCCGCTCTCATGTACAAGTACCTCTCCGCTCCATGTACAAGTAGCTCTCCGCTCAATGTACAAGTGTCGACAGTACCTTTCCGCTCCATGTACAAATACCTCTCCGCTCTCATGTACAAGTACCTCTCCGCTCCATGTACAAGTACCTCTCCGCTCAATGTACAAATACCTCTCCGCTCCATGTATAAGTACCTCTCCGCTCTATGTACAAGTACCTCTCCGCTCCATGTACAAGTACCTCTCCGCTCAATGTACAAATACCTCTCCGCTCCATGTACAAGTAGCTCTCCGCTGAATGTACAAGTGTCGACAGTACCTCTCCGCTCAATGTACAAGTACCTCTCCGCTCAATGTACAAATACCTCTCCGCTCCATGTACAAGTACCTCTCCGCTCAATGTCAAGTATCAACAGTACCTCTCCGCTCCATGTACAAGTACCTCTCCGCTGAATGTACAAGTGTCGACAGTACCTCTCCGCTCAATGTACAAGTACCTCTCCGCTCCATGTACAAGTACCTCTCCGCTCTCATGTACAAGTACCTCTCCGCTCCATGTACAAGTACCTCTCCGCTCAATGTACAAGTACCTCTGCGCTCCATGTACAAGTACCTCTCCGCTCAATGTACAAGTACCTCTCCGCTCAATGTACAAGTGTCGACAGTACCTCTCCGCTCCATGTACAAGTACCTCTCCGCTCAATGTACAAGTGTCGACAGTACCTCTACGCTCAATGTACAAGTGTCGACAGTACCTCTCCGCTCTCATGTACAAGTACCTCTCCGATCCATGTACAAGTACATCTCCGCTCAATGTACAAGTACCTCTCCGCTCCATGTACAAGTACCTCTCCGCTCCATGTACAAGTACATCTCTGCTCCATGTACAAGTACCTCTCCGCTCAATGTACAAGTACATCTCCGCTCCATGTACAAGTACCTCTCCGCTCCATGTACAAGTACATCTCCGTTCCATGTACAAGTACCTCTCCGCTCCATGTACAAGTACCTCTCCGCTCCATGTACAAGTACCTCTCCGCTCCATGTACAAGTACCTCTCCGCTCCATGTACAAGTACCTCTCCGCTCAATGTACAAGTACCTCTCCGCTCCATGTACAAGTACCTCTCCGCTCAATGTACAAGTACCTCTCCGCTCCATGTACAAGTACCTCTCCGCTCCATGTACAAGTACCTCTCCGCTCCATGTACAAGTGTCGACAGTACCTCTACGCTCAATGTACAAGTGTCGACAGTACCTCTCCGCTCTCATGTACAAGTACCTCTCCGATCCATGTACAAGTACATCTCCGCTCCATGTACAAGTACATCTCCGCTCAATGTACAAGTACCTCTCCGCTCCATGTACAAGTACCTCTCCGCTCCATGTACAAGTACATCTCTGCTCCATGTACAAGTACCTCTCCGCTCAATGTACAAGTACATCTCCGCTCCATGTACAAGTACCTCTCCGCTCCATGTACAAGTACATCTCCGTTCCATGTACAAGTACCTCTCCGCTCCATGTACAAGTACCTCTCCGCTCAATGTACAAGTACATCTCCGCTCCATGTACAAGTACCTCTCCGCTCCATGTACAAGTACCTCTCCGCTCCATGTACAAGTACCTCTCCGCTCCATGTACAAGTACCTCTCCGCTCCATGTACAAGTACCTCTCCGCTCAATGTCAAGTGTCGACAGTACCTCTCCGCTCCATGTACAAATACCTCTCCGCTCTCATGTACAAGTACCTCTCCGCTCCATGTACAAGTACCTCTCCGCTCAATGTCAAGTGTCGACAGTACCTCTCCGCTCCATGTACAAATACCTCTCCGCTCCATGTACAAGTACCTCTCCGCTCTCATGTACAAGTACCTCTCCGCTCCATGTACAAGTAGCTCTCCGCTCAATGTACAAGTGTCGACAGTACCTTTCCGCTCCATGTACAAATACCTCTCCGCTCTCATGTACAAGTACCTCTCCGCTCCATGTACAAGTACCTCTCCGCTCAATGTACAAATACCTCTCCGCTCCATGTATAAGTACCTCTCCGCTCTATGTACAAGTACCTCTCCGCTCCATGTACAAGTACCTCTCCGCTCAATGTACAAATACCTCTCCGCTCCATGTACAAGTAGCTCTCCGCTGAATGTACAAGTGTCGACAGTACCTCTCCGCTCAATGTACAAGTACCTCTCCGCTCAATGTACAAATACCTCTCCGCTCCATGTACAAGTACCTCTCCGCTCAATGTCAAGTATCGACAGTACCTCTCCGCTCCATGTACAAGTACCTCTCCGCTGAATGTACAAGTGTCGACAGTACCTCTCCGCTCAATGTACAAGTACCTCTCCGCTCCATGTACAAGTACCTCTCCGCTCTCATGTACAAGTACCTCTCCGCTCCATGTACAAGTACCTCTCCGCTCAATGTACAAGTACCTCTGCGCTCCATGTACAAGTACCTCTCCGCTCAATGTACAAGTACCTCTCCGCTCAATGTACAAGTGTCGACAGTACCTCTCCGCTCCATGTACAAGTACCTCTCCGCTCAATGTACAAGTGTCGACAGTACCTCTACGCTCAATGTACAAGTGTCGACAGTACCTCTCCGCTCTCATGTACAAGTACCTCTCCGATCCATGTACAAGTACATCTCCGCTCCATGTACAAGTACATCTCCGCTCAATGTACAAGTACCTCTCCGCTCCATGTACAAGTACCTCTCCGCTCCATGTACAAGTACCTCTCCGCTCCATGTACAAGTACCTCTCCGCTCCATGTACAAGTACCTCTCCGCTCAATGTACAAGTACCTCTCCGCTCCATGTACAAGTACCTCTCCGCTCAATGTACAAGTACCTCTCCGCTCCATGTACAAGTACCTCTCCGCTCCATGTACAAGTACCTCTCCGCTCCATGTACAAGTACCTCTCCGCTCAATGTCAAGTATCGACAGTACCTCTCCGCTCCATGTACAAGTACCTCTCCGCTGAATGTACAAGTGTCGACAGTACCTCTCCGCTCAATGTACAAGTACCTCTCCGCTCCATGTACAAGTACCTCTCCGCTCTCATGTACAAGTACCTCTCCGCTCCATGTACAAGTACCTCTCCGCTCAATGTACAAGTACCTCTGCGCTCCATGTACAAGTACCTCTCCGCTCAATGTACAAGTACCTCTCCGCTCAATGTACAAGTGTCGACAGTACCTCTCCGCTCCATGTACAAGTACCTCTCCGCTCAATGTACAAGTGTCGACAGTACCTCTCCGCTCAATGTACAAGTACCTCTCCGCTCAATGTACAAATACCTCTCCGCTCCATGTACAAGTACCTCTCCGCTCAATGTCAAGTATCGACAGTACCTCTCCGCTCCATGTACAAGTACCTCTCCGCTGAATGTACAAGTGTCGACAGTACCTCTCCGCTCAATGTACAAGTACCTCTCCGCTCCATGTACAAGTACCTCTCCGCTCTCATGTACAAGTACCTCTCCGCTCCATGTACAAGTACCTCTCCGCTCAATGTACAAGTACCTCTGCGCTCCATGTACAAGTACCTCTCCGCTCAATGTACAAGTACCTCTCCGCTCAATGTACAAGTGTCGACAGTACCTCTCCGCTCCATGTACAAGTACCTCTCCGCTCAATGTACAAGTGTCGACAGTACCTCTACGCTCAATGTACAAGTGTCGACAGTACCTCTCCGCTCTCATGTACAAGTACCTCTCCGATCCATGTACAAGTACATCTCCGCTCCATGTACAAGTACATCTCCGCTCAATGTACAAGTACCTCTCCGCTCCATGTACAAGTACCTCTCCGCTCCATGTACAAGTACCTCTCCGCTCCATGTACAAGTACCTCTCCGCTCCATGTACAAGTACCTCTCCGCTCAATGTACAAGTACCTCTCCGCTCCATGTACAAGTACCTCTCCGCTCAATGTACAAGTACCTCTCCGCTCCATGTACAAGTACCTCTCCGCTCCAAGTACAAGTACCTCTCCGCTCCATGTACAAGTACCTCTCCGCTCAATCTCAAGTATCGACAGTACCTCTCCGCTCCATGTACAAGTACCTCTCCGCTGAATGTACAAGTGTCGACAGTACCTCTCCGCTCAATGTACAAGTACCTCTCCGCTCCATGTACAAGTACCTCTCCGCTCTCATGTACAAGTACCTCTCCGCTCCATGTACAAGTACCTCTCCGCTCAATGTACAAGTACCTCTGCGCTCCATGTACAAGTACCTCTCCGCTCAATGTACAAGTACCTCTCCGCTCAATGTACAAGTGTCGACAGTACCTCTCCGCTCCATGTACAAGTACCTCTCCGCTCAATGTACAAGTGTCGACAGTACCTCTACGCTCAATGTACAAGTGTCGACAGTACCTCTCCGCTCTCATGTACAAGTACCTCTCCGATCCATGTACAAGTACATCTCCGCTCCATGTACAAGTACATCTCCGCTCAATGTACAAGTACCTCTCCGCTCCATGTACAAGTACCTCTCCGCTCCATGTACAAGTACATCTCTGCTCCATGTACAAGTACCTCTCCGCTCAATGTACAAGTACATCTCTGCTCCATGTACAAGTACCTCTCCGCTCCATGTACAAGTACATCTCCGCTCCATGTACAAGTACCTCTCCGCTCCATGTACAAGTACCTCTCCGCTCAATTTACAAGTACATCTCCGCTCCATGTACAAGTACCTCTCCGCTCCATGTACAAGTACCTCTCCGCTCCATGTACAAGTACCTCTCCGCTCCATGTACAAGTACCTCTCCGCTCCATGTACAAGTACCTCTCCGCTCAATGTCAAGTGTCGACAGTACCTCTCCGCTCCATGTACAAATACCTCTCCGCTCTCATGTACAAGTACCTCTCCGCTCCATGTACAAGTACCTCTCCGCTCAATGTCAAGTGTCGACAGTACCTCTCCGCTCCATGTACAAATACCTCTCCGCTCCATGTACAAGTACCTCTCCGCTCTCATGTACAAGTACCTCTCCGCTCCATGTACAAGTAGCTCTCCGCTCAATGTACAAGTGTCGACAGTACCTTTCCGCTCCATGTACAAATACCTCTCCGCTCTCATGTACAAGTACCTCTCCGCTCCATGTACAAGTACCTCTCCGCTCAATGTACAAATACCTCTCCGCTCCATGTATAAGTACCTCTCCGCTCTATGTACAAGTACCTCTCCGCTCCATGTACAAGTACCTCTCCGCTCAATGTACAAATACCTCTCCGCTCCATGTACAAGTAGCTCTCCGCTGAATGTACAAGTGTCGACAGTACCTCTCCGCTCAATGTACAAGTACCTCTCCGCTCAATGTACAAATACCTCTCCGCTCCATGTACAAGTACCTCTCCGCTCAATGTCAAGTATCGACAGTACCTCTCCGCTCCATGTACAAGTACCTCTCCGCTGAATGTACAAGTGTCGACAGTACCTCTCCGCTCAATGTACAAGTACCTCTCCGCTCCATGTACAAGTACCTCTCCGCTCTCATGTACAAGTACCTCTCCGCTCCATGTACAAGTACCTCTCCGCTCAATGTACAAGTACCTCTGCGCTCCATGTACAAGTACCTCTCCGCTCAATGTACAAGTACCTCTCCGCTCAATGTACAAGTGTCGACAGTACCTCTCCGCTCCATGTACAAGTACCTCTCCGCTCAATGTACAAGTGTCGACAGTACCTCTACGCTCAATGTACAAGTGTCGACAGTACCTCTCCGCTCTCATGTACAAGTACCTCTCCGATCCATGTACAAGTACATCTCCGCTCCATGTACAAGTACATCTCCGCTCAATGTACAAGTACCTCTCCGCTCCATGTACAAGTACCTCTCCGCTCCATGTACAAGTACCTCTCCGCTCCATGTACAAGTACCTCTCCGCTCCATGTACAAGTACCTCTCCGCTCCATGTACAAGTACCTCTCCGCTCAATGTCAAGTGTCGACAGTACCTCTCCGCTCCATGTACAAATACCTCTCCGCTCTCATGTACAAGTACCTCTCCGCTCCATGTACAAGTACCTCTCCGCTCAATGTCAAGTGTCGACAGTACCTCTCCGCTCCATGTACAAATACCTCTCCGCTCCATGTACAAGTACCTCTCCGCTCTCATGTACAAGTACCTCTCCGCTCCATGTACAAGTAGCTCTCCGCTCAATGTACAAGTGTCGACAGTACCTTTCCGCTCCATGTACAAATACCTCTCCGCTCTCATGTACAAGTACCTCTCCGCTCCATGTACAAGTACCTCTCCGCTCAATGTACAAATACCTCTCCGCTCCATGTATAAGTACCTCTCCGCTCTATGTACAAGTACCTCTCCGCTCCATGTACAAGTACCTCTCCGCTCAATGTACAAATACCTCTCCGCTCCATGTACAAGTAGCTCTCCGCTGAATGTACAAGTGTCGACAGTACCTCTCCGCTCAATGTACAAGTACCTCTCCGCTCAATGTACAAATACCTCTCCGCTCCATGTACAAGTACCTCTCCGCTCAATGTCAAGTATCGACAGTACCTCTCCGCTCCATGTACAAGTACCTCTCCGCTGAATGTACAAGTGTCGACAGTACCTCTCCGCTCAATGTACAAGTACCTCTCCGCTCCATGTACAAGTACCTCTCCGCTCTCATGTACAAGTACCTCTCCGCTCCATGTACAAGTACCTCTCCGCTCAATGTACAAGTACCTCTGCGCTCCATGTACAAGTACCTCTCCGCTCAATGTACAAGTACCTCTCCGCTCAATGTACAAGTGTCGACAGTACCTCTCCGCTCCATGTACAAGTACCTCTCCGCTCAATGTACAAGTGTCGACAGTACCTCTACGCTCAATGTACAAGTGTCGACAGTACCTCTCCGCTCTCATGTACAAGTACCTCTCCGATCCATGTACAAGTACATCTCCGCTCCATGTACAAGTACATCTCCGCTCAATGTACAAGTACCTCTCCGCTCCATGTACAAGTACCTCTCCGCTCCATGTACAAGTACCTCTCCGCTCCATGTACAAGTACCTCTCCGCTCCATGTACAAGTACCTCTCCGCTCAATGTACAAGTACCTCTCCGCTCCATGTACAAGTACCTCTCCGCTCAATGTACAAGTACCTCTCCGCTCCATGTACAAGTACCTCTCCGCTCCAAGTACAAGTACCTCTCCGCTCCATGTACAAGTACCTCTCCGCTCAATGTCAAGTATCGACAGTACCTCTCCGCTCCATGTACAAGTACCTCTCCGCTGAATGTACAAGTGTCGACAGTACCTCTCCGCTCAATGTACAAGTACCTCTCCGCTCCATGTACAAGTACCTCTCCGCTCTCATGTACAAGTACCTCTCCGCTCCATGTACAAGTACCTCTCCGCTCAATGTACAAGTACCTCTGCGCTCCATGTACAAGTACCTCTCCGCTCAATGTACAAGTACCTCTCCGCTCAATGTACAAGTGTCGACAGTACCTCTCCGCTCCATGTACAAGTACCTCTCCGCTCAATGTACAAGTGTCGACAGTACCTCTACGCTCAATGTACAAGTGTCGACAGTACCTCTCCGCTCTCATGTACAAGTACCTCTCCGATCCATGTACAAGTACATCTCCGCTCCATGTACAAGTACATCTCCGCTCAATGTACAAGTACCTCTCCGCTCCATGTACAAGTACCTCTCCGCTCCATGTACAAGTACATCTCTGCTCCATGTACAAGTACCTCTCCGCTCAATGTACAAGTACATCTCCGCTCCATGTACAAGTACCTCTCCGCTCCATGTACAAGTACATCTCCGCTCCATGTACAAGTACCTCTCCGCTCCATGTACAAGTACCTCTCCGCTCAATGTACAAGTACATCTCCGCTCCATGTACAAGTACCTCTCCGCTCCATGTACAAGTACCTCTCCGCTCCATGTACAAGTACCTCTCCGCTCCATGTACAAGTACCTCTCCGCTCCATGTACAAGTACCTCTCCGCTCAATGTCAAGTGTCGACAGTACCTCTCCGCTCCATGTACAAATACCTCTCCGCTCTCATGTACAAGTACCTCTCCGCTCCATGTACAAGTACCTCTCCGCTCAATGTCAAGTGTCGACAGTACCTCTCCGCTCCATGTACAAATACCTCTCCGCTCCATGTACAAGTACCTCTCCGCTCTCATGTACAAGTACCTCTCCGCTCCATGTACAAGTAGCTCTCCGCTCAATGTACAAGTGTCGACAGTACCTTTCCGCTCCATGTACAAATACCTCTCCGCTCTCATGTACAAGTACCTCTCCGCTCCATGTACAAGTACCTCTCCGCTCAATGTACAAATACCTCTCCGCTCCATGTATAAGTACCTCTCCGCTCTATGTACAAGTACCTCTCTGCTCCATGTACAAGTACCTCTCCGCTCAATGTACAAATACCTCTCCGCTCCATGTACAAGTAGCTCTCCGCTGAATGTACAAGTGTCGACAGTACCTCTCCGCTCAATGTACAAGTACCTCTCCGCTCAATGTACAAATACCTCTCCGCTCCATGTACAAGTACCTCTCCGCTCAATGTCAAGTATCGACAGTACCTCTCCGCTCCATGTACAAGTACCTCTCCGCTGAATGTACAAGTGTCGACAGTACCTCTCCGCTCAATGTACAAGTACCTCTCCGCTCCATGTACAAGTACCTCTCCGCTCTCATGTACAAGTACCTCTCCGCTCCATGTACAAGTACCTCTCCGCTCAATGTACAAGTACCTCTGCGCTCCATGTACAAGTACCTCTCCGCTCAATGTACAAGTACCTCTCCGCTCAATGTACAAGTGTCGACAGTACCTCTCCGCTCCATGTACAAGTACCTCTCCGCTCAATGTACAAGTGTCGACAGTACCTCTACGCTCAATGTACAAGTGTCGACAGTACCTCTCCGCTCTCATGTACAAGTACCTCTCCGATCCATGTACAAGTACATCTCCGCTCCATGTACAAGTACATCTCCGCTCAATGTACAAGTACCTCTCCGCTCCATGTACAAGTACCTCTCCGCTCCATGTACAAGTACCTCTCCGCTCCATGTACAAGTACCTCTCCGCTCCATGTACAAGTACCTCTCCGCTCAATGTACAAGTACCTCTCCGCTCCATGTACAAGTACCTCTCCGCTCAATGTACAAGTACCTCTCCGCTCCATGTACAAGTACCTCTCCGCTCCATGTACAAGTACCTCTCCGCTCCATGTACAAGTACCTCTCCGCTCAATGTCAAGTATCGACAGTACCTCTCCGCTCCATGTACAAGTACCTCTCCGCTACATGTACAAGTGTCGACAGTACCTCTCCGCTCAATGTACAAGTACCTCTCCGCTCCATGTACAAGTACCTCTCCGCTCTCATGTACAAGTACCTCTCCGCTCCATGTACAAGTACCTCTCCGCTCAATGTACAAGTACCTCTGCGCTCCATGTACAAGTACCTCTCCGCTCAATGTACAAGTACCTCTCCGCTCAATGTACAAGTGTCGACAGTACCTCTCCGCTCCATGTACAAGTACCTCTCCGCTCAATGTACAAGTGTCGACAGTACCTCTACGCTCAATGTACAAGTGTCGACAGTACCTCTCCGCTCTCATGTACAAGTACCTCTCCGATCCATGTACAAGTACATCTCCGCTCCATGTACAAGTACATCTCCGCTCAATGTACAAGTACCTCTCCGCTCCATGTACAAGTACCTCTCCGCTCCATGTACAAGTACATCTCTGCTCCATGTACAAGTACCTCTCCGCTCAATGTACAAGTACATCTCCGCTCCATGTACAAGTACCTCTCCGCTCCATGTACAAGTACATCTCCGTTCCATGTACAAGTACCTCTCCGCTCCATGTACAAGTACCTCTCCGCTCAATGTACAAGTACATCTCCGCTCCATGTACAAGTACCTCTCCGCTCCATGTACAAGTACCTCTCCGCTCCATGTACAAGTACCTCTCCGCTCCATGTACAAGTACCTCTCCGCTCCATGTACAAGTACCTCTCCGCTCAATGTCAAGTGTCGACAGTACCTCTCCGCTCCATGTACAAATACCTCTCCGCTCTCATGTACAAGTACCTCTCCGCTCCATGTACAAGTACCTCTCCGCTCAATGTCAAGTGTCGACAGTACCTCTCCGCTCCATGTACAAATACCTCTCCGCTCCATGTACAAGTACCTCTCCGCTCTCATGTACAAGTACCTCTCCGCTCCATGTACAAGTAGCTCTCCGCTCAATGTACAAGTGTCGACAGTACCTTTCCGCTCCATGTACAAATACCTCTCCGCTCTCATGTACAAGTACCTCTCCGCTCCAAGTACAAGTACCTCTCCGCTCAATGTACAAATACCTCTCCGCTCCATGTATAAGTACCTCTCCGCTCTATGTACAAGTACCTCTCCGCTCCATGTACAAGTACCTCTCCGCTCAATGTACAAATACCTCTCCGCTCCATGTACAAGTAGCTCTCCGCTGAATGTACAAGTGTCGACAGTACCTCTCCGCTCAATGTACAAGTACCTCTCCGCTCAATGTACAAATACCTCTCCGCTCCATGTACAAGTACCTCTCCGCTCAATGTCAAGTATCAACAGTACCTCTCCGCTCCATGTACAAGTACCTCTCCGCTGAATGTACAAGTGTCGACAGTACCTCTCCGCTCAATGTACAAGTACCTCTCCGCTCCATGTACAAGTACCTCTCCGCTCTCATGTACAAGTACCTCTCCGCTCCATGTACAAGTACCTCTCCGCTCAATGTACAAGTACCTCTGCGCTCCATGTACAAGTACCTCTCCGCTCAATGTACAAGTACCTCTCCGCTCAATGTACAAGTGTCGACAGTACCTCTCCGCTCCATGTACAAGTACCTCTCCGCTCAATGTACAAGTGTCGACAGTACCTCTACGCTCAATGTACAAGTGTCGACAGTACCTCTCCGCTCTCATGTACAAGTACCTCTCCGATCCATGTACAAGTACATCTCCGCTCCATGTACAAGTACATCTCCGCTCAATGTACAAGTACCTCTCCGCTCCATGTACAAGTACCTCTCCGCTCCATGTACAAGTACCTCTCCGCTCCATGTACAAGTACCTCTCCGCTCCATGTACAAGTACCTCTCCGCTCAATGTACAAGTACCTCTCCGCTCCATGTACAAGTACCTCTCCGCTCAATGTACAAGTACCTCTCCGCTCCATGTACAAGTACCTCTCCGCTCCATGTACAAGTACCTCTCCGCTCCATGTACAAGTACCTCTCCGCTCAATGTCAAGTATCGACAGTACCTCTCCGCTCCATGTACAAGTACCTCTCCGCTGAATGTACAAGTGTCGACAGTACCTCTCCGCTCAATGTACAAGTACCTCTCCGCTCCATGTACAAGTACCTCTCCGCTCTCATGTACAAGTACCTCTCCGCTCCATGTACAAGTACCTCTCCGCTCAATGTACAAGTACCTCTGCGCTCCATGTACAAGTACCTCTCCGCTCAATGTACAAGTACCTCTCCGCTCAATGTACAAGTGTCGACAGTACCTCTCCGCTCCATGTACAAGTACCTCTCCGCTCAATGTACAAGTGTCGACAGTACCTCTCCGCTCAATGTACAAGTACCTCTCCGCTCAATGTACAAATACCTCTCCGCTCCATGTACAAGTACCTCTCCGCTCAATGTCAAGTATCGACAGTACCTCTCCGCTCCATGTACAAGTACCTCTCTGCTGAATGTACAAGTGTCGACAGTACCTCTCCGCTCAATGTACAAGTACCTCTCCGCTCCATGTACAAGTACCTCTCCGCTCTCATGTACAAGTACCTCTCCGCTCCATGTACAAGTACCTCTCCGCTCAATGTACAAGTACCTCTGCGCTCCATGTACAAGTACCTCTCCGCTCAATGTACAAGTACCTCTCCGCTCAATGTACAAGTGTCGACAGTACCTCTCCGCTCCATGTACAAGTACCTCTCCGCTCAATGTACAAGTGTCGACAGTACCTCTACGCTCAATGTACAAGTGTCGACAGTACCTCTCCGCTCTCATGTACAAGTACCTCTCCGATCCATGTACAAGTACATCTCCGCTCCATGTACAAGTACATCTCCGCTCAATGTACAAGTACCTCTCCGCTCCATGTACAAGTACCTCTCCGCTCCATGTACAAGTACCTCTCCGCTCCATGTACAAGTACCTCTCCGCTCCATGTACAAGTACCTCTCCGCTCAATGTACAAGTACCTCTCCGCTCCATGTACAAGTACCTCTCCGCTCAATGTACAAGTACCTCTCCGCTCCATGTACAAGTACCTCTCCGCTCCAAGTACAAGTACCTCTCCGCTCCATGTACAAGTACCTCTCCGCTCAATGTCAAGTATCGACAGTACCTCTCCGCTCCATGTACAAGTACCTCTCCGCTGAATGTACAAGTGTCGACAGTACCTCTCCGCTCAATGTACAAGTACCTCTCCGCTCCATGTACAAGTACCTCTCCGCTCTCATGTACAAGTACCTCTCCGCTCCATGTACAAGTACCTCTCCGCTCAATGTACAAGTACCTCTGCGCTCCATGTACAAGTACCTCTCCGCTCAATGTACAAGTACCTCTCCGCTCAATGTACAAGTGTCGACAGTACCTCTCCGCTCCATGTACAAGTACCTCTCCGCTCAATGTACAAGTGTCGACAGTACCTCTACGCTCAATGTACAAGTGTCGACAGTACCTCTCCGCTCTCATGTACAAGTACCTCTCCGATCCATGTACAAGTACATCTCCGCTCCATGTACAAGTACATCTCCGCTCAATGTACAAGTACCTCTCCGCTCCATGTACAAGTACCTCTCCGCTCCATGTACAAGTACATCTCTGCTCCATGTACAAGTACCTCTCCGCTCAATGTACAAGTACATCTCCGCTCCATGTACAAGTACCTCTCCGCTCCATGTACAAGTACATCTCCGTTCCATGTACAAGTACCTCTCCGCTCCATGTACAAGTACCTCTCCGCTCAATGTACAAGTACATCTCCGCTCCATGTACAAGTACCTCTCCGCTCCATGTACAAGTACCTCTCCGCTCCATGTACAAGTACCTCTCCGCTCCATGTACAAGTACCTCTCCGCTCCATGTACAAGTACCTCTCCGCTCAATGTCAAGTGTCGACAGTACCTCTCCGCTCCATGTACAAATACCTCTCCGCTCTCATGTACAAGTACCTCTCCGCTCCATGTACAAGTACCTCTCCGCTCAATGTCAAGTGTCGACAGTACCTCTCCGCTCCATGTACAAATACCTCTCCGCTCCATGTACAAGTACCTCTCCGCTCTCATGTACAAGTACCTCTCCGCTCCATGTACAAGTAGCTCTCCGCTCAATGTACAAGTGTCGACAGTACCTTTCCGCTCCATGTACAAATACCTCTCCGCTCTCATGTACAAGTACCTCTCCGCTCCATGTACAAGTACCTCTCCGCTCAATGTACAAATACCTCTCCGCTCCATGTATAAGTACCTCTCCGCTCTATGTACAAGTACCTCTCCGCTCCATGTACAAGTACCTCTCCGCTCAATGTACAAATACCTCTCCGCTCCATGTACAAGTAGCTCTCCGCTGAATGTACAAGTGTCGACAGTACCTCTCCGCTCAATGTACAAGTACCTCTCCGCTCAATGTACAAATACCTCTCCGCTCCATGTACAAGTACCTCTCCGCTCAATGTCAAGTATCAACAGTACCTCTCCGCTCCATGTACAAGTACCTCTCCGCTGAATGTACAAGTGTCGACAGTACCTCTCCGCTCAATGTACAAGTACCTCTCCGCTCCATGTACAAGTACCTCTCCGCTCTCATGTACAAGTACCTCTCCGCTCCATGTACAAGTACCTCTCCGCTCAATGTACAAGTACCTCTGCGCTCCATGTACAAGTACCTCTCCGCTCAATGTACAAGTACCTCTCCGCTCAATGTACAAGTGTCGACAGTACCTCTCCGCTCCATGTACAAGTACCTCTCCGCTCAATGTACAAGTGTCGACAGTACCTCTACGCTCAATGTACAAGTGTCGACAGTACCTCTCCGCTCTCATGTACAAGTACCTCTCCGATCCATGTACAAGTACATCTCCGCTCCATGTACAAGTACATCTCCGCTCAATGTACAAGTACCTCTCCGCTCCATGTACAAGTACCTCTCCGCTCCATGTACAAGTACCTCTCCGCTCCATGTACAAGTACCTCTCCGCTCCATGTACAAGTACCTCTCCGCTCAATGTACAAGTACCTCTCCGCTCCATGTACAAGTACCTCTCCGCTCAATGTACAAGTACCTCTCCGCTCCATGTACAAGTACCTCTCCGCTCCATGTACAAGTACCTCTCCGCTCCATGTACAAGTACCTCTCCGCTCAATGTCAAGTATCGACAGTACCTCTCCGCTCCATGTACAAGTACCTCTCCGCTGAATGTACAAGTGTCGACAGTACCTCTCCGCTCAATGTACAAGTACCTCTCCGCTCCATGTACAAGTACCTCTCCGCTCTCATGTACAAGTACCTCTCCGCTCCATGTACAAGTACCTCTCCGCTCAATGTACAAGTACCTCTGCGCTCCATGTACAAGTACCTCTCCGCTCAATGTACAAGTACCTCTCCGCTCAATGTACAAGTGTCGACAGTACCTCTCCGCTCCATGTACAAGTACCTCTCCGCTCAATGTACAAGTGTCGACAGTACCTCTCCGCTCAATGTACAAGTACCTCTCCGCTCAATGTACAAATACCTCTCCGCTCCATGTACAAGTACCTCTCCGCTCAATGTCAAGTATCGACAGTACCTCTCCGCTCCATGTACAAGTACCTCTCTGCTGAATGTACAAGTGTCGACAGTACCTCTCCGCTCAATGTACAAGTACCTCTCCGCTCCATGTACAAGTACCTCTCCGCTCTCATGTACAAGTACCTCTCCGCTCCATGTACAAGTACCTCTCCGCTCAATGTACAAGTACCTCTGCGCTCCATGTACAAGTACCTCTCCGCTCAATGTACAAGTACCTCTCCGCTCAATGTACAAGTGTCGACAGTACCTCTCCGCTCCATGTACAAGTACCTCTCCGCTCAATGTACAAGTGTCGACAGTACCTCTACGCTCAATGTACAAGTGTCGACAGTACCTCTCCGCTCTCATGTACAAGTACCTCTCCGATCCATGTACAAGTACATCTCCGCTCCATGTACAAGTACATCTCCGCTCAATGTACAAGTACCTCTCCGCTCCATGTACAAGTACCTCTCCGCTCCATGTACAAGTACCTCTCCGCTCCATGTACAAGTACCTCTCCGCTCCATGTACAAGTACCTCTCCGCTCAATGTACAAGTACCTCTCCGCTCCATGTACAAGTACCTCTCCGCTCAATGTACAAGTACCTCTCCGCTCCATGTACAAGTACCTCTCCGCTCCAAGTACAAGTACCTCTCCGCTCCATGTACAAGTACCTCTCCGCTCAATGTCAAGTATCGACAGTACCTCTCCGCTCCATGTACAAGTACCTCTCCGCTGAATGTACAAGTGTCGACAGTACCTCTCCGCTCAATGTACAAGTACCTCTCCGCTCCATGTACAAGTACCTCTCCGCTCTCATGTACAAGTACCTCTCCGCTCCATGTACAAGTACCTCTCCGCTCAATGTACAAGTACCTCTGCGCTCCATGTACAAGTACCTCTCCGCTCAATGTACAAGTACCTCTCCGCTCAATGTACAAGTGTCGACAGTACCTCTCCGCTCCATGTACAAGTACCTCTCCGCTCAATGTACAAGTGTCGACAGTACCTCTACGCTCAATGTACAAGTGTCGACAGTACCTCTCCGCTCTCATGTACAAGTACCTCTCCGATCCATGTACAAGTACATCTCCGCTCCATGTACAAGTACATCTCCGCTCAATGTACAAGTACCTCTCCGCTCCATGTACAAGTACCTCTCCGCTCCATGTACAAGTACATCTCTGCTCCATGTACAAGTACCTCTCCGCTCAATGTACAAGTACATCTCCGCTCCATGTACAAGTACCTCTCCGCTCCATGTACAAGTACATCTCCGCTCCATGTACAAGTACCTATCCGCTCCATGTACAAGTACCTCTCCGCTCAATGTACAAGTACATCTCCGCTCCATGTACAAGTACCTCTCCGCTCCATGTACAAGTACCTCTCCGCTCCATGTACAAGTACCTCTCCGCTCCATGTACAAGTACCTCTCCGCTCCATGTACAAGTACCTCTCCGCTCAATGTCAAGTGTCGACAGTACCTCTCCGCTCCATGTACAAATACCTCTCCGCTCTCATGTACAAGTACCTCTCCGCTCCATGTACAAGTACCTCTCCGCTCAATGTCAAGTGTCGACAGTACCTCTCCGCTCCATGTACAAATACCTCTCCGCTCCATGTACAAGTACCTCTCCGCTCTCATGTACAAGTACCTCTCCGCTCCATGTACAAGTAGCTCTCCGCTCAATGTACAAGTGTCGACAGTACCTTTCCGCTCCATGTACAAATACCTCTCCGCTCTCATGTACAAGTACCTCTCCGTTCCATGTACAAGTACCTCTCCGCTCAATGTACAAATACCTCTCCGCTCCATGTATAAGTACCTCTCCGCTCTATGTACAAGTACCTCTCCGCTCCATGTACAAGTACCTCTCCGCTCAATGTACAAATACCTCTCCGCTCCATGTACAAGTAGCTCTCCGCTGAATGTACAAGTGTCGACAGTACCTCTCCGCTCAATGTACAAGTACCTCTCCGCTCAATGTACAAATACCTCTCCGCTCCATGTACAAGTACCTCTCCGCTCAATGTCAAGTATCGACAGTACCTCTCCGCTCCATGTACAAGTACCTCTCCGCTGAATGTACAAGTGTCGACAGTACCTCTCCGCTCAATGTACAAGTACCTCTCCGCTCCATGTACAAGTACCTCTCCGCTCTCATGTACAAGTACCTCTCCGCTCCATGTACAAGTACCTCTCCGCTCAATGTACAAGTACCTCTGCGCTCCATGTACAAGTACCTCTCCGCTCAATGTACAAGTACCTCTCCGCTCAATGTACAAGTGTCGACAGTACCTCTCCGCTCCATGTACAAGTACCTCTCCGCTCAATGTACAAGTGTCGACAGTACCTCTACGCTCAATGTACAAGTGTCGACAGTACCTCTCCGCTCTCATGTACAAGTACCTCTCCGATCCATGTACAAGTACATCTCCGCTCCATGTACAAGTACATCTCCGCTCAATGTACAAGTACCTCTCCGCTCCATGTACAAGTACCTCTCCGCTCCATGTACAAGTACCTCTCCGCTCCATGTACAAGTACCTCTCCGCTCCATGTACAAGTACCTCTCCGCTCAATGTACAAGTACCTCTCCACTCCATGTACAAGTACCTCTCCGCTCAATGTACAAGTACCTCTCCGCTCCATGTACAAGTACCTCTCCGCTCCATGTACAAGTACCTCTCCGCTCCATGTACAAGTACCTCTCCGCTCAATGTCAAGTATCGACAGTACCTCTCCGCTCCATGTACAAGTACCTCTCCGCTGAATGTACAAGTGTCGACAGTACCTCTCCGCTCAATGTACAAGTACCTCTCCGCTCCATGTACAAGTACCTCTCCGCTCTCATGTACAAGTACCTCTCCGCTCCATGTACAAGTACCTCTCCGCTCAATGTACAAGTACCTCTGCGCTCCATGTACAAGTACCTCTCCGCTCAATGTACAAGTACCTCTCCGCTCAATGTACAAGTGTCGACAGTACCTCTCCGCTCCATGTACAAGTACCTCTCCGCTCAATGTACAAGTGTCGACAGTACCTCTACGCTCAATGTACAAGTGTCGACAGTACCTCTCCGCTCTCATGTACAAGTACCTCTCCGATCCATGTACAAGTACATCTCCGCTCCATGTACAAGTACATCTCCGCTCAATGTACAAGTACCTCTCCGCTCCATGTACAAGTACCTCTCCGCTCCATGCACAAGTACATCTCTGCTCCATGTACAAGTACCTCTCCGCTCAATGTACAAGTACATCTCCGCTCCATGTACAAGTACCTCTCCGCTCCATGTACAAGTACATCTCCGCTCCATGTACAAGTACCTCTCCGCTCCATGTACAAGTACCTCTCCGCTCAATGTACAAGTACATCTCCGCTCCATGTACAAGTACCTCTCCGCTCCATGTACAAGTACCTCTCCGCTCCATGTACAAGTACCTCTCCGCTCAATGTCAAGTATCGACAGTACCTCTCCGCTCCATGTACAAGTACCTCTCCGCTGAATGTACAAGTGTCGACAGTACCTCTCCGCTCAATGTACAAGTACCTCTCCGCTCCATGTACAAGTACCTCTCCGCTCTCATGTACAAGTACCTCTCCGCTCCATGTACAAGTACCTCTCCGCTCAATGTACAAGTACCTCTGCGCTCCATGTACAAGTACCTCTCCGCTCAATGTACAAGTACCTCTCCGCTCAATGTACAAGTACATCTCCGCTCCATGTACAAGTACCTCTCCGCTCCATGTACAAGTACCTCTCCGCTCCATGTACAAGTACCTCTCCGCTCCATGTACAAGTACCTCTCCGCTCCATGTACAAGTACCTCTCCGCTCAATGTCAAGTGTCGACAGTACCTCTCCGCTCCATGTACAAATACCTCTCCGCTCTCATGTACAAGTACCTCTCCGCTCCATGTACAAGTACCTCTCCGCTCAATGTCAAGTGTCGACAGTACCTCTCCGCTCCATGTACAAATACCTCTCCGCTCCATGTACAAGTACCTCTCCGCTCTCATGTACAAGTACCTCTCCGCTCCATGTACAAGTAGCTCTCCGCTCAATGTACAAGTGTCGACAGTACCTTTCCGCTCCATGTACAAATACCTCTCCGCTCTCATGTACAAGTACCTCTCCGCTCCATGTACAAGTACCTCTCCGCTCAATGTACAAATACCTCTCCGCTCCATGTATAAGTACCTCTCCGCTCTATGTACAAGTACCTCTCCGCTCCATGTACAAGTACCTCTCCGCTCAATGTACAAATACCTCTCCGCTCCATGTACAAGTAGCTCTCCGCTGAATGTACAAGTGTCGACAGTACCTCTCCGCTCAATGTACAAGTACCTCTCCGCTCAATGTACAAATACCTCTCCGCTCCATGTACAAGTACCTCTCCGCTCAATGTCAAGTATCAACAGTACCTCTCCGCTCCATGTACAAGTACCTCTCCGCTGAATGTACAAGTGTCGACAGTACCTCTCCGCTCAATGTACAAGTACCTCTCCGCTCCATGTACAAGTACCTCTCCGCTCTCATGTACAAGTACCTCTCCGCTCCATGTACAAGTACCTCTCCGCTCAATGTACAAGTACCTCTGCGCTCCATGTACAAGTACCTCTCCGCTCAATGTACAAGTACCTCTCCGCTCAATGTACAAGTGTCGACAGTACCTCTCCGCTCCATGTACAAGTACCTCTCCGCTCAATGTACAAGTGTCGACAGTACCTCTACGCTCAATGTACAAGTGTCGACAGTACCTCTCCGCTCTCATGTACAAGTACCTCTCCGATCCATGTACAAGTACATCTCCGCTCCATGTACAAGTACATCTCCGCTCAATGTACAAGTACCTCTCCGCTCCATGTACAAGTACCTCTCCGCTCCATGTACAAGTACCTCTCCGCTCCATGTACAAGTACCTCTCCGCTCCATGTACAAGTACCTCTCCGCTCAATGTACAAGTACCTCTCCGCTCCATGTACAAGTACCTCTCCGCTCAATGTACAAGTACCTCTCCGCTCCATGTACAAGTACCTCTCCGCTCCATGTACAAGTACCTCTCCGCTCCATGTACAAGTACCTCTCCGCTCAATGTCAAGTATCGACAGTACCTCTCCGCTCCATGTACAAGTACCTCTCCGCTGAATGTACAAGTGTCGACAGTACCTCTCCGCTCAATGTACAAGTACCTCTCCGCTCCATGTACAAGTACCTCTCCGCTCTCATGTACAAGTACCTCTCCGCTCCATGTACAAGTACCTCTCCGCTCAATGTACAAGTACCTCTGCGCTCCATGTACAAGTACCTCTCCGCTCAATGTACAAGTACCTCTCCGCTCAATGTACAAGTGTCGACAGTACCTCTCCGCTCCATGTACAAGTACCTCTCCGCTCAATGTACAAGTGTCGACAGTACCTCTCCGCTCAATGTACAAGTACCTCTCCGCTCAATGTACAAATACCTCTCCGCTCCATGTACAAGTACCTCTCCGCTCAATGTCAAGTATCGACAGTACCTCTCCGCTCCATGTACAAGTACCTCTCTGCTGAATGTACAAGTGTCGACAGTACCTCTCCGCTCAATGTACAAGTACCTCTCCGCTCCATGTACAAGTACCTCTCCGCTCTCATGTACAAGTACCTCTCCGCTCCATGTACAAGTACCTCTCCGCTCAATGTACAAGTACCTCTGCGCTCCATGTACAAGTACCTCTCCGCTCAATGTACAAGTACCTCTCCGCTCAATGTACAAGTGTCGACAGTACCTCTCCGCTCCATGTACAAGTACCTCTCCGCTCAATGTACAAGTGTCGACAGTACCTCTACGCTCAATGTACAAGTGTCGACAGTACCTCTCCGCTCTCATGTACAAGTACCTCTCCGATCCATGTACAAGTACATCTCCGCTCCATGTACAAGTACATCTCCGCTCAATGTACAAGTACCTCTCCGCTCCATGTACAAGTACCTCTCCGCTCCATGTACAAGTACCTCTCCGCTCCATGTACAAGTACCTCTCCGCTCCATGTACAAGTACCTCTCCGCTCAATGTACAAGTACCTCTCCGCTCCATGTACAAGTACCTCTCCGCTCAATGTACAAGTACCTCTCCGCTCCATGTACAAGTACCTCTCCGCTCCAAGTACAAGTACCTCTCCGCTCCATGTACAAGTACCTCTCCGCTCAATGTCAAGTATCGACAGTACCTCTCCGCTCCATGTACAAGTACCTCTCCGCTGAATGTACAAGTGTCGACAGTACCTCTCCGCTCAATGTACAAGTACCTCTCCGCTCCATGTACAAGTACCTCTCCGCTCTCATGTACAAGTACCTCTCCGCTCCATGTACAAGTACCTCTCCGCTCAATGTACAAGTACCTCTGCGCTCCATGTACAAGTACCTCTCCGCTCAATGTACAAGTACCTCTCCGCTCAATGTACAAGTGTCGACAGTACCTCTCCGCTCCATGTACAAGTACCTCTCCGCTCAATGTACAAGTGTCGACAGTACCTCTACGCTCAATGTACAAGTGTCGACAGTACCTCTCCGCTCTCATGTACAAGTACCTCTCCGATCCATGTACAAGTACATCTCCGCTCCATGTACAAGTACATCTCCGCTCAATGTACAAGTACCTCTCCGCTCCATGTACAAGTACCTCTCCGCTCCATGTACAAGTACATCTCTGCTCCATGTACAAGTACCTCTCCGCTCAATGTACAAGTACATCTCCGCTCCATGTACAAGTACCTCTCCGCTCCATGTACAAGTACATCTCCGCTCCATGTACAAGTACCTATCCGCTCCATGTACAAGTACCTCTCCGCTCAATGTACAAGTACATCTCCGCTCCATGTACAAGTACCTCTCCGCTCCATGTACAAGTACCTCTCCGCTCCATGTACAAGTACCTCTCCGCTCCATGTACAAGTACCTCTCCGCTCCATGTACAAGTACCTCTCCGCTCAATGTCAAGTGTCGACAGTACCTCTCCGCTCCATGTACAAATACCTCTCCGCTCTCATGTACAAGTACCTCTCCGCTCCATGTACAAGTACCTCTCCGCTCAATGTCAAGTGTCGACAGTACCTCTCCGCTCCATGTACAAATACCTCTCCGCTCCATGTACAAGTACCTCTCCGCTCTCATGTACAAGTACCTCTCCGCTCCATGTACAAGTAGCTCTCCGCTCAATGTACAAGTGTCGACAGTACCTTTCCGCTCCATGTACAAATACCTCTCCGCTCTCATGTACAAGTACCTCTCCGTTCCATGTACAAGTACCTCTCCGCTCAATGTACAAATACCTCTCCGCTCCATGTATAAGTACCTCTCCGCTCTATGTACAAGTACCTCTCCGCTCCATGTACAAGTACCTCTCCGCTCAATGTACAAATACCTCTCCGCTCCATGTACAAGTAGCTCTCCGCTGAATGTACAAGTGTCGACAGTACCTCTCCGCTCAATGTACAAGTACCTCTCCGCTCAATGTACAAATACCTCTCCGCTCCATGTACAAGTACCTCTCCGCTCAATGTCAAGTATCGACAGTACCTCTCCGCTCCATGTACAAGTACCTCTCCGCTGAATGTACAAGTGTCGACAGTACCTCTCCGCTCAATGTACAAGTACCTCTCCGCTCCATGTACAAGTACCTCTCCGCTCTCATGTACAAGTACCTCTCCGCTCCATGTACAAGTACCTCTCCGCTCAATGTACAAGTACCTCTGCGCTCCATGTACAAGTACCTCTCCGCTCAATGTACAAGTACCTCTCCGCTCAATGTACAAGTGTCGACAGTACCTCTCCGCTCCATGTACAAGTACCTCTCCGCTCAATGTACAAGTGTCGACAGTACCTCTACGCTCAATGTACAAGTGTCGACAGTACCTCTCCGCTCTCATGTACAAGTACCTCTCCGATCCATGTACAAGTACATCTCCGCTCCATGTACAAGTACATCTCCGCTCAATGTACAAGTACCTCTCCGCTCCATGTACAAGTACCTCTCCGCTCCATGTACAAGTACCTCTCCGCTCCATGTACAAGTACCTCTCCGCTCCATGTACAAGTACCTCTCCGCTCAATGTACAAGTACCTCTCCACTCCATGTACAAGTACCTCTCCGCTCAATGTACAAGTACCTCTCCGCTCCATGTACAAGTACCTCTCCGCTCCATGTACAAGTACCTCTCCGCTCCATGTACAAGTACCTCTCCGCTCAATGTCAAGTATCGACAGTACCTCTCCGCTCCATGTACAAGTACCTCTCCGCTGAATGTACAAGTGTCGACAGTACCTCTCCGCTCAATGTACAAGTACCTCTCCGCTCCATGTACAAGTACCTCTCCGCTCTCATGTACAAGTACCTCTCCGCTCCATGTACAAGTACCTCTCCGCTCAATGTACAAGTACCTCTGCGCTCCATGTACAAGTACCTCTCCGCTCAATGTACAAGTACCTCTCCGCTCAATGTACAAGTGTCGACAGTACCTCTCCGCTCCATGTACAAGTACCTCTCCGCTCAATGTACAAGTGTCGACAGTACCTCTACGCTCAATGTACAAGTGTCGACAGTACCTCTCCGCTCTCATGTACAAGTACCTCTCCGATCCATGTACAAGTACATCTCCGCTCCATGTACAAGTACATCTCCGCTCAATGTACAAGTACCTCTCCGCTCCATGTACAAGTACCTCTCCGCTCCATGCACAAGTACATCTCTGCTCCATGTACAAGTACCTCTCCGCTCAATGTACAAGTACATCTCCGCTCCATGTACAAGTACCTCTCCGCTCCATGTACAAGTACATCTCCGCTCCATGTACAAGTACCTCTCCGCTCCATGTACAAGTACCTCTCCGCTCAATGTACAAGTACATCTCCGCTCCATGTACAAGTACCTCTCCGCTCCATGTACAAGTACCTCTCCGCTCCATGTACAAGTACCTCTCCGCTCAATGTCAAGTATCGACAGTACCTCTCCGCTCCATGTACAAGTACCTCTCCGCTGAATGTACAAGTGTCGACAGTACCTCTCCGCTCAATGTACAAGTACCTCTCCGCTCCATGTACAAGTACCTCTCCGCTCTCATGTACAAGTACCTCTCCGCTCCATGTACAAGTACCTCTCCGCTCAATGTACAAGTACCTCTGCGCTCCATGTACAAGTACCTCTCCGCTCAATGTACAAGTACCTCTCCGCTCAATGTACAAGTGTCGACAGTACCTCTCCGCTCCATGTACAAGTACCTCTCCGCTCAATGTACAAGTGTCGACAGTACCTCTCCGCTCAATGTACAAGTACCTCTCCGCTCAATGTACAAATACCTCTCCGCTCCATGTACAAGTACCTCTCCGCTCAATGTCAAGTATCGACAGTACCTCTCCGCTCCATGTACAAGTACCTCTCTGCTGAATGTACAAGTGTCGACAGTACCTCTCCGCTCAATGTACAAGTACCTCTCCGCTCCATGTACAAGTACCTCTCCGCTCTCATGTACAAGTACCTCTCCGCTCCATGTACAAGTACCTCTCCGCTCAATGTACAAGTACCTCTGCGCTCCATGTACAAGTACCTCTCCGCTCAATGTACAAGTACCTCTCCGCTCAATGTACAAGTGTCGACAGTACCTCTCCGCTCCATGTACAAGTACCTCTCCGCTCAATGTACAAGTGTCGACAGTACCTCTACGCTCAATGTACAAGTGTCGACAGTACCTCTCCGCTCTCATGTACAAGTACCTCTCCGATCCATGTACAAGTACATCTCCGCTCCATGTACAAGTACATCTCCGCTCAATGTACAAGTACCTCTCCGCTCCATGTACAAGTACCTCTCCGCTCCATGTACAAGTACCTCTCCGCTCCATGTACAAGTACCTCTCCGCTCCATGTACAAGTACCTCTCCGCTCAATGTACAAGTACCTCTCCGCTCCATGTACAAGTACCTCTCCGCTCAATGTACAAGTACCTCTCCGCTCCATGTACAAGTACCTCTCCGCTCCAAGTACAAGTACCTCTCCGCTCCATGTACAAGTACCTCTCCGCTCAATGTCAAGTATCGACAGTACCTCTCCGCTCCATGTACAAGTACCTCTCCGCTGAATGTACAAGTGTCGACAGTACCTCTCCGCTCAATGTACAAGTACCTCTCCGCTCCATGTACAAGTACCTCTCCGCTCTCATGTACAAGTACCTCTCCGCTCCATGTACAAGTACCTCTCCGCTCAATGTACAAGTACCTCTGCGCTCCATGTACAAGTACCTCTCCGCTCAATGTACAAGTACCTCTCCGCTCAATGTACAAGTGTCGACAGTACCTCTCCGCTCCATGTACAAGTACCTCTCCGCTCAATGTACAAGTGTCGACAGTACCTCTACGCTCAATGTACAAGTGTCGACAGTACCTCTCCGCTCTCATGTACAAGTACCTCTCCGATCCATGTACAAGTACATCTCCGCTCCATGTACAAGTACATCTCCGCTCAATGTACAAGTACCTCTCCGCTCCATGTACAAGTACCTCTCCGCTCCATGTACAAGTACATCTCTGCTCCATGTACAAGTACCTCTCCGCTCAATGTACAAGTACATCTCCGCTCCATGTACAAGTACCTCTCCGCTCCATGTACAAGTACATCTCCGCTCCATGTACAAGTACCTATCCGCTCCATGTACAAGTACCTCTCCGCTCAATGTACAAGTACATCTCCGCTCCATGTACAAGTACCTCTCCGCTCCATGTACAAGTACCTCTCCGCTCCATGTACAAGTACCTCTCCGCTCCATGTACAAGTACCTCTCCGCTCCATGTACAAGTACCTCTCCGCTCAATGTCAAGTGTCGACAGTACCTCTCCGCTCCATGTACAAATACCTCTCCGCTCTCATGTACAAGTACCTCTCCGCTCCATGTACAAGTACCTCTCCGCTCAATGTCAAGTGTCGACAGTACCTCTCCGCTCCATGTACAAATACCTCTCCGCTCCATGTACAAGTACCTCTCCGCTCTCATGTACAAGTACCTCTCCGCTCCATGTACAAGTAGCTCTCCGCTCAATGTACAAGTGTCGACAGTACCTTTCCGCTCCATGTACAAATACCTCTCCGCTCTCATGTACAAGTACCTCTCCGTTCCATGTACAAGTACCTCTCCGCTCAATGTACAAATACCTCTCCGCTCCATGTATAAGTACCTCTCCGCTCTATGTACAAGTACCTCTCCGCTCCATGTACAAGTACCTCTCCGCTCAATGTACAAATACCTCTCCGCTCCATGTACAAGTAGCTCTCCGCTGAATGTACAAGTGTCGACAGTACCTCTCCGCTCAATGTACAAGTACCTCTCCGCTCAATGTACAAATACCTCTCCGCTCCATGTACAAGTACCTCTCCGCTCAATGTCAAGTATCGACAGTACCTCTCCGCTCCATGTACAAGTACCTCTCCGCTGAATGTACAAGTGTCGACAGTACCTCTCCGCTCAATGTACAAGTACCTCTCCGCTCCATGTACAAGTACCTCTCCGCTCTCATGTACAAGTACCTCTCCGCTCCATGTACAAGTACCTCTCCGCTCAATGTACAAGTACCTCTGCGCTCCATGTACAAGTACCTCTCCGCTCAATGTACAAGTACCTCTCCGCTCAATGTACAAGTGTCGACAGTACCTCTCCGCTCCATGTACAAGTACCTCTCCGCTCAATGTACAAGTGTCGACAGTACCTCTACGCTCAATGTACAAGTGTCGACAGTACCTCTCCGCTCTCATGTACAAGTACCTCTCCGATCCATGTACAAGTACATCTCCGCTCCATGTACAAGTACATCTCCGCTCAATGTACAAGTACCTCTCCGCTCCATGTACAAGTACCTCTCCGCTCCATGTACAAGTACCTCTCCGCTCCATGTACAAGTACCTCTCCGCTCCATGTACAAGTACCTCTCCGCTCAATGTACAAGTACCTCTCCACTCCATGTACAAGTACCTCTCCGCTCAATGTACAAGTACCTCTCCGCTCCATGTACAAGTACCTCTCCGCTCCATGTACAAGTACCTCTCCGCTCCATGTACAAGTACCTCTCCGCTCAATGTCAAGTATCGACAGTACCTCTCCGCTCCATGTACAAGTACCTCTCCGCTGAATGTACAAGTGTCGACAGTACCTCTCCGCTCAATGTACAAGTACCTCTCCGCTCCATGTACAAGTACCTCTCCGCTCTCATGTACAAGTACCTCTCCGCTCCATGTACAAGTACCTCTCCGCTCAATGTACAAGTACCTCTGCGCTCCATGTACAAGTACCTCTCCGCTCAATGTACAAGTACCTCTCCGCTCAATGTACAAGTGTCGACAGTACCTCTCCGCTCCATGTACAAGTACCTCTCCGCTCAATGTACAAGTGTCGACAGTACCTCTACGCTCAATGTACAAGTGTCGACAGTACCTCTCCGCTCTCATGTACAAGTACCTCTCCGATCCATGTACAAGTACATCTCCGCTCCATGTACAAGTACATCTCCGCTCAATGTACAAGTACCTCTCCGCTCCATGTACAAGTACCTCTCCGCTCCATGCACAAGTACATCTCTGCTCCATGTACAAGTACCTCTCCGCTCAATGTACAAGTACATCTCCGCTCCATGTACAAGTACCTCTCCGCTCCATGTACAAGTACATCTCCGCTCCATGTACAAGTACCTCTCCGCTCCATGTACAAGTACCTCTCCGCTCAATGTACAAGTACATCTCCGCTCCATGTACAAGTACCTCTCCGCTCCATGTACAAGTACCTCTCCGCTCCATGTACAAGTACCTCTCCGCTCAATGTCAAGTATCGACAGTACCTCTCCGCTCCATGTACAAGTACCTCTCCGCTGAATGTACAAGTGTTGACAGTACCTCTCCGCTCAATGTACAAGTACCTCTCCGCTCCATGTACAAGTACCTCTCCGCTCTCATGTACAAGTACCTCTCCGCTCCATGTACAAGTACCTCTCCGCTCAATGTACAAGTACCTCTGCGCTCCATGTACAAGTACCTCTCCGATCAATGTACAAGTACCTCTCCGCTCAATGTACAAGTGTCGACAGTACCTCTCCGCTCCATGTACAAGTACCTCTCCGCTCAATGTACAAGTCTCGACAGTACCTCTACGCTCAATGTACAAGTGTCGACAGTACCTCTCCGCTCTCATGTACAAGTACCTCTCCGATCCATGTACAAGTACATCTCCGCTCCATGTACAAGTACATCTCCGCTCAATGTACAAGTACCTCTCCGCTCCATGTACAAGTACCTCTCCGCTCCATGTACAAGTACATCTCTGCTCCATGTACAAGTACCTCTCCGCTCAATGTACAAGTACATCTCCGCTCCATGTACAAGTACCTCTCCGCTCCATGTACAAGTACATCTCCGCTCCATGTACAAGTACCTCTCCGCTCCATGTACAAGTACCTCTCCGCTCAATGTACAAGTACATCTCCGCTCCATGTACAAGTACATCTCCGCTCAATGTACAAGTACATCTCCGCTCCATGTACCAGTACCTCTCCGCTCAATGTACAAGTACCTCTCCGCTCAATGTACAAGTACATCTCCGCTCCATGTACAAGTACGTCTCCGCTCAATGTATAAGTACCTCTCCGCTCCATGTACAAGTACCTCTCCGCTCCATGTACAAGTACATCTCCGCTCCATGTACAAGTACATCTCCGCTCCATGTACAAGTACCTCTCCGCTCCATGTACAAGTACCTCTCCGCTCCATGTACAAGTACATCTCCGCTCCATGTACAAGTACCTCTCCGCTCAATGTACAAGTACATCTCCGCTCCATGTACAAGTACATCTCCACTCCATGTACAAGTACCTCTCCGCTCAATGTACAAGTACATCTCCGCTCCATGTACCAGTACCTCTCCGCTCAATGTACAAGTACATCTCCACTCCATGTACAAGTACCTCTCCGCTCAATGTACAAGTACATCTCCGCTCCATGTACCAGTACCTCTCCGCTCAATGTACAAGTACATCTCCACTCCATGTACCAGTACCTCTCCGCTCAATGTACAAGTACATCTCCGCTCCATGTACAAGTACCTCTCCGCTCAATGTACAAGTACCTCTCCGCTCAATGTACAAGTACATCTCCGCTCCATGTACCAGTACCTCTCCGCTCAATGTACAAGTACATCTGCGCTCCATGTAGGGCTGGGTATCGTTCAAAATTTTTCGATATCGATACCGTTTCGATACTTGGATTTCGATACCGGTTCCTGAACGATACTTTTTTCGATACCAATTTTTAGAAAAATCCATTTTAACAAAAATAAAACTGCATTACACATTGAAATTATTTTACAAATCTTTAGTTTCCCCCCATCTTAAGTTTTACAGCAGAAAAAAATAAAACCTACTGTATTTAACATAACTTTAAGTTCTCTAAACGTATTGCCGTCCCTACAAAAAATATTGGAGTACTACAAAGGAAAGAAATGTAGCTAAAACAAATAAATCAGTGGAATAGTTTTCAGTGCAAAACAGAGAGTTGCAAATCAGGGTTTAATGCTCACTGATGCAACAGAACTCTATTCTTGTACAAACTGATGAGATGGCTCCACTTCATGCATGGAAGACTAGTTGAGCATTGACTAGCCTATCAATATAGCCTTATATGCCACAAAGTGAATCGCATTTATATTCAACAAACTATCATGACATCAGCGTTTGTTAACGAGTTGCTAAAAATACATGGGCGATAACTGCCCGCTTGCACATAACGCTAATTAATTAAACATTAACGCTAGCGTTGCAGATCAGTGTGCTCACTGCTGCAACAGAACGTCATTCTTGTCAAATCTGACGAGACAGCTCAACTTCACTGACTAGCCAATCAATATAAATGAATCGCATTTACATTCAACAAACTATCATGACATCAGCGTTTGTTAACGAGTTGCTAAAAATACACAATGCCCGCTTGCGCATAACGTTACGGCGGCAATTAATTAAACGATCTAATGCTACAACTCACAGCCAGATGCATGGATTTGTCAGACTGAGGGATCTGATAACCGCTAACTTGCGGTAAGCTGAGCTGACCCACCTCTCAATTATTTCTCTTGTCTGTGGAAACCAGTCCGTGTTGTTTCTGTTTCTTTTCCTGCTTTTCATCATCTTCGCCATATGGTAATCCAGGATAGGAGTAGCTTGAGTGGCTAACTTCTTGTATACTATCCGCACCGCACGCCTGGCTCACAGTCACAACAAACACACCGGCTAAAGTGGGCGTAACGTTTCCTGCATGCCTCTACATGACAGCCAATCACCAGCCGTATTAGAGCGCGGCGTGCAAGCATGTCGCATGCTTATAGGCTCAATGACGCTGTTTTGTTTTGGTATCGAAAATTGGTATCGATTGACAAGGGAGGCTTCGATACCCCTTAGTATCGATGTTTCCATTTCGGTGCCAAGTAAGTATCGAAACTCGATACCCAGCCCTAGCTCCATGTACAAGTACCTCTCCGCTCAATGTACAAGTACCTCTCCGCTCAATGTACAAGTACCTCTCCGCTCCATGTACAAGTACCTCTCCGCTCCATGTACAAGTACCTCTCCGCTCCATGTACAAGTACCTCTCCGCTCCATGTACAAGTACATCTCTGCTCCATGTACAAGTACCTCTCCGCTCAATGTACAAGTACATCTCCGCTCCATGTACAAGTACCTCTCCGCTCCATGTACAAGTACATCTCCGCTCCATGTACAAGTACATCTCCGCTCAATGTACAAGTACCTCTCCGCTCCATGTACAAGTACCTCTCCGCTCCATGTACAAGTACCTCTCCGCTCCATGTACAAGTACCTCTCCGCTCCATGTACAAGTACCTCTCCGCTCAATGTACAAGTACCTCTCCGCTCCATGTACAAGTACCTCTCCGCTCAATGTACAAGTACCTCTCCGCTCCATGTACAAGTACCTCTCCGCTCCATGTACAAGTACCTCTCCGCTCCATGTACAAGTACCTCTCCGCTCAATGTCAAGTATCGACAGTACCTCTCCGCTCCATGTACAAGTACCTCTCCGCTGAATGTACAAGTGTCGACAGTACCTCTCCGCTCAATGTACAAGTACCTCTCCGCTCCATGTACAAGTACCTCTCCGCTCTCATGTACAAGTACCTCTCCGCTCCATGTACAAGTACCTCTCCGCTCAATGTACAAGTACCTCTGCGCTCCATGTACAAGTACCTCTCCGCTCAATGTACAAGTACCTCTCCGCTCAATGTACAAGTGTCGACAGTACCTCTCCGCTCCATGTACAAGTACCTCTCCGCTCAATGTACAAGTGTCGACAGTACCTCTACGCTCAATGTACAAGTGTCGACAGTACCTCTCCGCTCTCATGTACAAGTACCTCTCCGATCCATGTACAAGTACATCTCCGCTCCATGTACAAGTACATCTCCGCTCAATGTACAAGTACCTCTCCGCTCCATGTACAAGTACCTCTCCGCTCCATGTACAAGTACATCTCTGCTCCATGTACAAGTACCTCTCCGCTCAATGTACAAGTACATCTCCGCTCCATGTACAAGTACCTCTCCGCTCCATGTACAAGTACATCTCCGCTCCATGTACAAGTACCTCTCCGCTCCATGTACAAGTACCTCTCCGCTCAATGTACAAGTACATCTCCGCTCCATGTACAAGTACCTCTCCGCTCCATGTACAAGTACCTCTCCGCTCCATGTACAAGTACCTCTCCGCTCAATGTCAAGTATCGACAGTACCTCTCCGCTCCATGTACAAGTACCTCTCCGCTGAATGTACAAGTGTCGACAGTACCTCTCCGCTCAATGTACACGTACCTCTCCGCTCCATGTACAAGTACCTCTCCGCTCTCATGTACAAGTACCTCTCCGCTCCATGTACAAGTACCTCTCCGCTCAATGTACAAGTACCTCTGCGCTCCATGTACAAGTACCTCTCCGCTCAATGTACAAGTACCTCTCCGCTCAATGTACAAGTGTCGACAGTACCTCTCCGCTCCATGTACAAGTACCTCTCCGCTCAATGTACAAGTGTCGACAGTACCTCTACGCTCAATGTACAAGTGTCGACAGTACCTCTCCGCTCTCATGTACAAGTACCTCTCTGATCCATGTACAAGTACATCTCCGCTCCATGTACAAGTACATCTCCGCTCAATGTACAAGTACCTCTCCGCTCCATGTACAAGTACCTCTCCGCTCCATGTACAAGTACATCTCTGCTCCATGTACAAGTACCTCTCCGCTCAATGTACAAGTACATCTCCGCTCCATGTACAAGTACCTCTCCGCTCCATGTACAAGTACATCTCCGCTCCATGTACAAGTACCTCTCCGCTCCATGTACAAGTACCTCTCCGCTCAATGTACAAGTACATCTCCGCTCCATGTACAAGTACATCTCCGCTCAATGTACAAGTACATCTCCGCTCCATGTACCAGTACCTCTCCGCTCAATGTACAAGTACCTCTCCGCTCAATGTACAAGTACATCTCCGCTCCATGTACAAGTACGTCTCCGCTCAATGTATAAGTACCTCTCCGCTCCATGTACAAGTACCTCTCCGCTCCATGTACAAGTACATCTCCGCTCCATGTACAAGTACATCTCCGCTCCATGTACAAGTACCTCTCCGCTCCATGTACAAGTACCTCTCCGCTCCATGTACAAGTACATCTCTGCTCCATGTACAAGTACCTCTCCGCTCAATGTACAAGTACATCTCCGCTCCATGTACAAGTACCTCTCCGCTCCATGTACAAGTACATCTCCGCTCCATGTACAAGTACATCTCCGCTCAATGTACAAGTACCTCTCCGCTCCATGTACAAGTACCTCTCCGCTCCATGTACAAGTACCTCTCCGCTCCATGTACAAGTACCTCTCCGCTCCATGTACAAGTACCTCTCCGCTCAATGTACAAGTACCTCTCCGCTCCATGTACAAGTACCTCTCCGCTCAATGTACAAGTACCTCTCCGCTCCATGTACAAGTACCTCTCCGCTCCATGTACAAGTACCTCTCCGCTCCATGTACAAGTACCTCTCCGCTCAATGTCAAGTATCGACAGTACCTCTCCGCTCCATGTACAAGTACCTCTCCGCTGAATGTACAAGTGTCGACAGTACCTCTCCGCTCAATGTACAAGTACCTCTCCGCTCCATGTACAAGTACCTCTCCGCTCTCATGTACAAGTACCTCTCCGCTCCATGTACAAGTACCTCTCCGCTCAATGTACAAGTACCTCTGCGCTCCATGTACAAGTACCTCTCCGCTCAATGTACAAGTACCTCTCCGCTCAATGTACAAGTGTCGACAGTACCTCTCCGCTCCATGTACAAGTACCTCTCCGCTCAATGTACAAGTGTCGACAGTACCTCTACGCTCAATGTACAAGTGTCGACAGTACCTCTCCGCTCTCATGTACAAGTACCTCTCCGATCCATGTACAAGTACATCTCCGCTCCATGTACAAGTACATCTCCGCTCAATGTACAAGTACCTCTCCGCTCCATGTACAAGTACCTCTCCGCTCCATGTACAAGTACATCTCTGCTCCATGTACAAGTACCTCTCCGCTCAATGTACAAGTACATCTCCGCTCCATGTACAAGTACCTCTCCGCTCCATGTACAAGTACATCTCCGCTCCATGTACAAGTACCTCTCCGCTCCATGTACAAGTACCTCTCCGCTCAATGTACAAGTACATCTCCGCTCCATGTACAAGTACCTCTCCGCTCCATGTACAAGTACCTCTCCGCTCCATGTACAAGTACCTCTCCGCTCAATGTCAAGTATCGACAGTACCTCTCCGCTCCATGTACAAGTACCTCTCCGCTGAATGTACAAGTGTCGACAGTACCTCTCCGCTCAATGTACAAGTACCTCTCCGCTCCATGTATAAGTACCTCTCCGCTCTCATGTACAAGTACCTCTCCGCTCCATGTACAAGTACCTCTCCGCTCAATGTACAAGTACCTCTGCGCTCCATGTACAAGTACCTCTCCGCTCAATGTACAAGTACCTCTCCGCTCAATGTACAAGTGTCGACAGTACCTCTCCGCTCCATGTACAAGTACCTCTCCGCTCAATGTACAAGTGTCGACAGTACCTCTACGCTCAATGTACAAGTGTCGACAGTACCTCTCCGCTCTCATGTACAAGTACCTCTCCGATCCATGTACAAGTACATCTCCGCTCCATGTACAAGTACATCTCCGCTCAATGTACAAGTACCTCTCCGCTCCATGTACAAGTACCTCTCCGCTCCATGTACAAGTACATCTCTGCTCCATGTACAAGTACCTCTCCGCTCAATGTACAAGTACATCTCCGCTCCATGTACAAGTACCTCTCCGCTCCATGTACAAGTACATCTCCGCTCCATGTACAAGTACCTCTCCGCTCCATGTACAAGTACCTCTCCGCTCAATGTACAAGTACATCTCCGCTCCATGTACAAGTACATCTCCGCTCAATGTACAAGTACATCTCCGCTCCATGTACCAGTACCTCTCCGCTCAATGTACAAGTACCTCTCCGCTCAATGTACAAGTACATCTCCGCTCCATGTACAAGTACGTCTCCGCTCAATGTATAAGTACCTCTCCGCTCCATGTACAAGTACCTCTCCGCTCCATGTACAAGTACATCTCCGCTCCATGTACAAGTACATCTCCGCTCCATGTACAAGTACCTCTCCGCTCCATGTACAAGTACCTCTCCGCTCCATGTACAAGTACATCTCCGCTCCATGTACAAGTACCTCTCCGCTCAATGTACAAGTACATCTCCGCTCCATGTACAAGTACATCTCCACTCCATGTACAAGTACCTCTCCGCTCAATGTACAAGTACATCTCCGCTCCATGTACCAGTACCTCTCCGCTCAATGTACAAGTACATCTCCACTCCATGTACAAGTACCTCTCCGCTCAATGTACAAGTACATCTCCGCTCCATGTACCAGTACCTCTCCGCTCAATGTACAAGTACATCTCCACTCCATGTACCAGTACCTCTCCGCTCAATGTACAAGTACATCTCCGCTCCATGTACAAGTACCTCTCCGCTCAATGTACAAGTACCTCTCCGCTCAATGTACAAGTACATCTGGGGGCGTACATGGGGGCGGCTTTAGCTCAGGAGGTAGAGCGGGTCGGCCAATGACGCAAGGGTTGGCGGCTCGATCCCCGCTTCCTCCCAGCTGCTGTCGTTGTGTCCTTGGGCAAGACACTTAACCCTCCTTGCTCCCAATGGTGTGTAGGCACCCTGCGTGGCAGCCTGCCGCCATCGGTGTATGAATGGGTGAATGTAGACTATCTACTGATTGTAAAGCGCTTTGGATAAAAGCGCTATATAAATGCAGGCCATTTACCATTTATAGGCCATTTACATCTCCGCTCCATGTACCAGTACCTCTCCGCTCAATGTACAAGTACATCTGCGCTCCATGTAGGGCTGGGTATCGTTCAAAATTTTTCGATATCGATACCGTTTCGATACTTGGATTTCGATACCGGTTCCTGAACGATACTTTTTTCGATACCAATTTTTAGAAAAATCCATTTTAACAAAAATAAAACTGCATTACACATTGAAATTATTTTACAAATCTTTAGTTTCCCCCCATCTTAAGTTTTACAGCAGAAAAAAATAAAACCTACTGTATTTAACATAACTTTAAGTTCTCTAAACGTATTGCCGTCCCTACAAAAAATATTGGAGTACTACAAAGGAAAGAAATGTAGCTAAAACAAATAAATCAGTGGAATAGTTTTCAGTGCAAAACAGAGAGTTGCAAATCAGGGTTTAATGCTCACTGATGCAACAGAACTCTATTCTTGTACAAACTGATGAGATGGCTCCACTTCATGCATGGAAGACTAGTTGAGCATTGACTAGCCTATCAATATAGCCTTATATGCCACAAAGTGAATCGCATTTATATTCAACAAACTATCATGACATCAGCGTTTGTTAACGAGTTGCTAAAAATACATGGGCGATAACTGCCCGCTTGCACATAACGCTAATTAATTAAACATTAACGCTAGCGTTGCAGATCAGTGTGCTCACTGCTGCAACAGAACGTCATTCTTGTCAAATCTGACGAGACAGCTCAACTTCACTGACTAGCCAATCAATATAAATGAATCGCATTTACATTCAACAAACTATCATGACATCAGCGTTTGTTAACGAGTTGCTAAAAATACACAATGCCCGCTTGCGCATAACGTTACGGCGGCAATTAATTAAACGATCTAATGCTACAACTCACAGCCAGATGCATGGATTTGTCAGACTGAGGGATCTGATAACCGCTAACTTGCGGTAAGCTGAGCTGACCCACCTCTCAATTATTTCTCTTGTCTGTGGAAACCAGTCCGTGTTGTTTCTGTTTCTTTTCCTGCTTTTCATCATCTTCGCCATATGGTAATCCAGGATAGGAGTAGCTTGATTGGCTAACTTCTTGTATACTATCCGCACCGCACGCCTGGCTCACAGTCACAACAAACACACCGGCTAAAGTGGGCGTAACGTTTCCTGCATGCCTCTACATGACAGCCAATCACCAGCCGTATTAGAGCGCGGCGTGCAAGCATGTTGCATGCTTATAGGCTCAATGACGCTGTTTTGTTTTGGTATCGAAAATTGGTATCGATTGACAAGGGAGGCTTCGATACCCCTTAGTATCGATGTTTCCATTTCGGTGCCAAGTAAGTATCGAAACTCGATACCCAGCCCTAGCTCCATGTACAAGTACCTCTCCGCTCAATGTACAAGTACCTCTCCGCTCAATGTACAAGTACCTCTCCGCTCCATGTACAAGTACCTCTCCGCTCCATGTACAAGTACCTCTCCGCTCCATGTACAAGTACCTCTCCGGTCCATGTACAAGTACATCTCTGCTCCATGTACAAGTACCTCTCCGCTCAATGTACAAGTACATCTCCGCTCCATGTACAAGTACCTCTCCGCTCCATGTACAAGTACATCTCCGCTCCATGTACAAGTACCTCTCCGCTCCATGTACAAGTACCTCTCCGCTCAATGTACAAGTACATCTCCGCTCCATGTACAAGTACCTCTCCGCTCCATGTACAAGTACATCTCCGCTCCATGTACAAGTACCTCTCCGCTCAATGTACAAGTACATCTCCGCTCCATGTACAAGTACATCTCCACTCCATGTACAAGTACCTCTCCGCTCAATGTACAAGTACATCTCCGCTCCATGTACCAGTACCTCTCCGCTCAATGTACAAGTACATCTCCACTCCATGTACAAGTACCTCTCCGCTCAATGTACAAGTACATCTCCACTCCATGTACAAGTACCTCTCCGCTCAATGTACAAGTACATCTCCGCTCCATGTACCAGTACCTCTCCGCTCAATGTACAAGTACATCTCCACTCCATGTACAAGTACCTCTCCGCTCAATGTACAAGTACATCTCCGCTCCATGTACCAGTACCTCTCCGCTCAATGTACAAGTACATCTCCACTCCATGTACAAGTACCTCTCCGCTCAATGTACAAGTACATCTCCGCTCCATGTACCAGTACCTCTCCGCTCAATGTACAAGTACATCTCCGCTCCATGTACAAGTACCTCTCCGCTCAATGTACAAGTACCTCTCCGCTCAATGTACAAGTACATCTCCGCTCCATGTACCAGTACCTCTCCGCTCAATGTACAAGTACATCTGCGCTCCATGTAGGGCTGGGTATCGTTCAAAATTTTTCGATATCGATACCGTTTCGATACTTGGATTTCGATACCGGTTCCTGAACGATACTTTTTTCGATACCAATTTTTAGAAAAATCCATTTTAACAAAAATAAAACTGCATTACACATTGAAATTATTTTACAAATCTTTAGTTTCCCCCCATCTTAAGTTTTACAGCAGAAAAAAATAAAACCTACTGTATTTAACATAACTTTAAGTTCTCTAAACGTATTGCCGTCCCTACAAAAAATATTGGAGTACTACAAAGGAAAGAAATGTAGCTAAAACAAATAAATCAGTGGAATAGTTTTCAGTGCAAAACAGAGAGTTGCAAATCAGGGTTTAATGCTCACTGATGCAACAGAACTCTATTCTTGTACAAACTGATGAGATGGCTCCACTTCATGCATGGAAGACTAGTTGAGCATTGACTAGCCTATCAATATAGCCTTATATGCCACAAAGTGAATCGCATTTATATTCAACAAACTATCATGACATCAGCGTTTGTTAACGAGTTGCTAAAAATACATGGGCGATAACTGCCCGCTTGCACATAACGCTAATTAATTAAACATTAACGCTAGCGTTGCAGATCAGTGTGCTCACTGCTGCAACAGAACGTCATTCTTGTCAAATCTGACGAGACAGCTCAACTTCACTGACTAGCCAATCAATATAAATGAATCGCATTTACATTCAACAAACTATCATGACATCAGCGTTTGTTAACGAGTTGCTAAAAATACACAATGCCCGCTTGCGCATAACGTTACGGCGGCAATTAATTAAACGATCTAATGCTACAACTCACAGCCAGATGCATGGATTTGTCAGACTGAGGGATCTGATAACCGCTAACTTGCGGTAAGCTGAGCTGACCCACCTCTCAATTATTTCTCTTGTCTGTGGAAACCAGTCCGTGTTGTTTCTGTTTCTTTTCCTGCTTTTCATCATCTTCGCCATATGGTAATCCAGGATAGGAGTAGCTTGAGTGGCTAACTTCTTGTATACTATCCGCACCGCACGCCTGGCTCACAGTCACAACAAACACACCGGCTAAAGTGGGCGTAACGTTTCCTGCATGCCTCTACATGACAGCCAATCACCAGCCGTATTAGAGCGCGGCGTGCAAGCATGTCGCATGCTTATAGGCTCAATGACGCTGTTTTGTTTTGGTATCGAAAATTGGTATCGATTGACAAGGGAGGCTTCGATACCCCTTAGTATCGATGTTTCCATTTCGGTGCCAAGTAAGTATCGAAACTCGATACCCAGCCCTAGCTCCATGTACAAGTACCTCTCCGCTCAATGTACAAGTACCTCTCCGCTCAATGTACAAGTACCTCTCCGCTCCATGTACAAGTACCTCTCCGCTCCATGTACAAGTACATCTCTGCTCCATGTACAAGTACCTCTCCGCTCAATGTACAAGTACATCTCCGCTCCATGTACAAGTACCTCTCCGCTCCATGTACAAGTACATCTCCGCTCCATGTACAAGTACCTCTCCACTCCATGTACAAGTACCTCTCCGCTCAATGTACAAGTACATCTCCGCTCCATGTACAAGTACCTCTCCGCTCCATGTACAAGTACCTCTCCGCTCCATGTACAAGTACCTCTCCGCTCAATGTCAAGTATCGACAGTACCTCTCCGCTCCATGTACAAGTACCTCTCCGCTGAATGTACAAGTGTCGACAGTACCTCTCCGCTCAATGTACAAGTACCTCTCCGCTCCATGTACAAGTACCTCTCCGCTCTCATGTACAAGTACCTCTCCGCTCCATGTACAAGTACCTCTCCGCTCAATGTACAAGTACCTCTGCGCTCCATGTACAAGTACCTCTCCGCTCAATGTACAAGTACCTCTCCGCTCAATGTACAAGTGTCGACAGTACCTCTCCGCTCCATGTACAAGTACCTCTCCGCTCAATGTACAAGTGTCGACAGTACCTCTACGCTCAATGTACAAGTGTCGACAGTACCTCTCCGCTCTCATGTACAAGTACCTCTCCGATCCATGTACAAGTACATCTCCGCTCCATGTACAAGTACATCTCCGCTCAATGTACAAGTACCTCTCCGCTCCATGTACAAGTACCTCTCCGCTCCATGTACAAGTACATCTCTGCTCCATGTACAAGTACCTCTCCGCTCAATGTACAAGTACATCTCCGCTCCATGTACAAGTACCTCTCCGCTCCATGTACAAGTACATCTCCGCTCCATGTACAAGTACCTCTCCGCTCCATGTACAAGTACCTCTCCGCTCAATGTACAAGTACATCTCCGCTCCATGTACAAGTACCTCTCCGCTCCATGTACAAGTACATCTCCGCTCCATGTACAAGTACCTCTCCGCTCAATGTACAAGTACATCTCCGCTCCATGTACAAGTACATCTCCACTCCATGTACAAGTACCTCTCCGCTCAATGTACAAGTACATCTCCGCTCCATGTACCAGTACCTCTCCGCTCAATGTACAAGTACATCTCCACTCCATGTACAAGTACCTCTCCGCTCAATGTACAAGTACATCTCCGCTCCATGTACCAGTACCTCTCCGCTCAATGTACAAGTACATCTCCACTCCATGTACAAGTACCTCTCCGCTCAATGTACAAGTACATCTCCGCTCCATGTACCAGTACCTCTCCGCTCCATGTACAAGTACATCTCTGCTCCATGTACAAGTACCTCTCCGCTCAATGTACAAGTACATCTCCGCTCCATGTACAAGTACCTCTCCGCTCCATGTACAAGTACATCTCCGCTCCATGTACAAGTACCTCTCCGCTCCATGTACAAGTACCTCTCCGCTCAATGTACAAGTACATCTCCGCTCCATGTACAAGTACCTCTCCGCTCCATGTACAAGTACCTCTCCGCTCCATGTACAAGTACCTCTCCGCTCAATGTCAAGTATCGACAGTACCTCTCCGCTCCATGTACAAGTACCTCTCCGCTGAATGTACAAGTGTCGACAGTACCTCTCCGCTCAATGTACAAGTACCTCTCCGCTCCATGTACAAGTACCTCTCCGCTCTCATGTACAAGTACCTCTCCGCTCCATGTACAAGTACCTCTCCGCTCAATGTACAAGTACCTCTGCGCTCCATGTACAAGTACCTCTCCGCTCAATGTACAAGTACCTCTCCGCTCAATGTACAAGTGTCGACAGTACCTCTCCGCTCCATGTACAAGTACCTCTCCGCTCAATGTACAAGTGTCGACAGTACCTCTACGCTCAATGTACAAGTGTCGACAGTACCTCTCCGCTCTCATGTACAAGTACCTCTCCGATCCATGTACAAGTACATCTCCGCTCCATGTACAAGTACATCTCCGCTCAATGTACAAGTACCTCTCCGCTCCATGTACAAGTACCTCTCCGCTCCATGTACAAGTACATCTCTGCTCCATGTACAAGTACCTCTCCGCTCAATGTACAAGTACATCTCCGCTCCATGTACAAGTACCTCTCCGCTCCATGTACAAGTACATCTCCGCTCCATGTACAAGTACCTCTCCGCTCCATGTACAAGTACCTCTCCGCTCAATGTACAAGTACATCTCCGCTCCATGTACAAGTACCTCTCCGCTCCATGTACAAGTACATCTCCGCTCCATGTACAAGTACCTCTCCGCTCAATGTACAAGTACATCTCCGCTCCATGTACAAGTACATCTCCACTCCATGTACAAGTACCTCTCCGCTCAATGTACAAGTACATCTCCGCTCCATGTACAAGTACCTCTCCGCTCCATGTACAAGTACATCTCCGCTCCATGTACAAGTACCTCTCCGCTCCATGTACAAGTACCTCTCCGCTCAATGTACAAGTACATCTCCGCTCCATGTACAAGTACCTCTCCGCTCCATGTACAAGTACATCTCCGCTCCATGTACAAGTACCTCTCCGCTCAATGTACAAGTACATCTCCGCTCCATGTACAAGTACATCTCCACTCCATGTACAAGTACCTCTCCGCTCAATGTACAAGTACATCTCCGCTCCATGTACCAGTACCTCTCCGCTCAATGTACAAGTACATCTCCACTCCATGTACAAGTACCTCTCCGCTCAATGTACAAGTACATCTCCACTCCATGTACAAGTACCTCTCCGCTCAATGTACAAGTACATCTCCGCTCCATGTACCAGTACCTCTCCGCTCAATGTACAAGTACATCTCCACTCCATGTACAAGTACCTCTCCGCTCAATGTACAAGTACATCTCCGCTCCATGTACCAGTACCTCTCCGCTCAATGTACAAGTACATCTCCACTCCATGTACAAGTACCTCTCCGCTCAATGTACAAGTACATCTCCGCTCCATGTACCAGTACCTCTCCGCTCAATGTACAAGTACATCTCCGCTCCATGTACAAGTACCTCTCCGCTCAATGTACAAGTACCTCTCCGCTCAATGTACAAGTACATCTCCGCTCCATGTACCAGTACCTCTCCGCTCAATGTACAAGTACATCTGCGCTCCATGTAGGGCTGGGTATCGTTCAAAATTTTTCGATATCGATACCGTTTCGATACTTGGATTTCGATACCGGTTCCTGAACGATACTTTTTTCGATACCAATTTTTAGAAAAATCCATTTTAACAAAAATAAAACTGCATTACACATTGAAATTATTTTACAAATCTTTAGTTTCCCCCCATCTTAAGTTTTACAGCAGAAAAAAATAAAACCTACTGTATTTAACATAACTTTAAGTTCTCTAAACGTATTGCCGTCCCTACAAAAAATATTGGAGTACTACAAAGGAAAGAAATGTAGCTAAAACAAATAAATCAGTGGAATAGTTTTCAGTGCAAAACAGAGAGTTGCAAATCAGGGTTTAATGCTCACTGATGCAACAGAACTCTATTCTTGTACAAACTGATGAGATGGCTCCACTTCATGCATGGAAGACTAGTTGAGCATTGACTAGCCTATCAATATAGCCTTATATGCCACAAAGTGAATCGCATTTATATTCAACAAACTATCATGACATCAGCGTTTGTTAACGAGTTGCTAAAAATACATGGGCGATAACTGCCCGCTTGCACATAACGCTAATTAATTAAACATTAACGCTAGCGTTGCAGATCAGTGTGCTCACTGCTGCAACAGAACGTCATTCTTGTCAAATCTGACGAGACAGCTCAACTTCACTGACTAGCCAATCAATATAAATGAATCGCATTTACATTCAACAAACTATCATGACATCAGCGTTTGTTAACGAGTTGCTAAAAATACACAATGCCCGCTTGCGCATAACGTTACGGCGGCAATTAATTAAACGATCTTATGCTACAACTCACAGCCAGATGCATGGATTTGTCAGACTGAGGGATCTGATAACCGCTAACTTGCGGTAAGCTGAGCTGACCCACCTCTCAATTATTTCTCTTGTCTGTGGAAACCAGTCCGTGTTGTTTCTGTTTCTTTTCCTGCTTTTCATCATCTTCGCCATATGGTAATCCAGGATAGGAGTAGCTTGAGTGGCTAACTTCTTGTATACTATCCGCACCGCACGCCTGGCTCACAGTCACAACAAACACACCGGCTAAAGTGGGCGTAACGTTTCCTGCATGCCTCTACATGACAGCCAATCACCAGCCGTATTAGAGCGCGGCGTGCAAGCATGTCGCATGCTTATAGGCTCAATGACGCTGTTTTGTTTTGGTATCGAAAATTGGTATCGATTGACAAGGGAGGCTTCGATACCCCTTAGTATCGATGTTTCCATTTCGGTGCCAAGTAAGTATCGAAACTCGATACCCAGCCCTAGCTCCATGTACAAGTACCTCTCCGCTCAATGTACAAGTACCTCTCCGCTCAATGTACAAGTACCTCTCCGCTCCATGTACAAGTACCTCTCCGCTCCATGTACAAGTACATCTCTGCTCCATGTACAAGTACCTCTCCGCTCAATGTACAAGTACATCTCCGCTCCATGTACAAGTACCTCTCCGCTCCATGTACAAGTACATCTCCGCTCCATGTACAAGTACCTCTCCACTCCATGTACAAGTACCTCTCCGCTCAATGTACAAGTACATCTCCGCTCCATGTACAAGTACCTCTCCGCTCCATGTACAAGTACCTCTCCGCTCCATGTACAAGTACCTCTCCGCTCAATGTCAAGTATCGACAGTACCTCTCCGCTCCATGTACAAGTACCTCTCCGCTGAATGTACAAGTGTCGACAGTACCTCTCCGCTCAATGTACAAGTACCTCTCCGCTCCATGTACAAGTACCTCTCCGCTCTCATGTACAAGTACCTCTCCGCTCCATGTACAAGTACCTCTCCGCTCAATGTACAAGTACCTCTGCGCTCCATGTACAAGTACCTCTCCGCTCAATGTACAAGTACCTCTCCGCTCAATGTACAAGTGTCGACAGTACCTCTCCGCTCCATGTACAAGTACCTCTCCGCTCAATGTACAAGTGTCGACAGTACCTCTACGCTCAATGTACAAGTGTCGACAGTACCTCTCCGCTCTCATGTACAAGTACCTCTCCGATCCATGTACAAGTACATCTCCGCTCCATGTACAAGTACATCTCCGCTCAATGTACAAGTACCTCTCCGCTCCATGTACAAGTACCTCTCCGCTCCATGTACAAGTACATCTCTGCTCCATGTACAAGTACCTCTCCGCTCAATGTACAAGTACATCTCCGCTCCATGTACAAGTACCTCTCCGCTCCATGTACAAGTACATCTCCGCTCCATGTACAAGTACCTCTCCGCTCCATGTACAAGTACCTCTCCGCTCAATGTACAAGTACATCTCCGCTCCATGTACAAGTACCTCTCCGCTCCATGTACAAGTACATCTCCGCTCCATGTACAAGTACCTCTCCGCTCAATGTACAAGTACATCTCCGCTCCATGTACAAGTACATCTCCACTCCATGTACAAGTACCTCTCCGCTCAATGTACAAGTACATCTCCGCTCCATGTACCAGTACCTCTCCGCTCAATGTACAAGTACATCTCCACTCCATGTACAAGTACCTCTCCGCTCAATGTACAAGTACATCTCCGCTCCATGTACCAGTACCTCTCCGCTCAATGTACAAGTACATCTCCACTCCATGTACAAGTACCTCTCCGCTCAATGTACAAGTACATCTCCGCTCCATGTACCAGTACCTCTCCGCTCCATGTACAAGTACATCTCTGCTCCATGTACAAGTACCTCTCCGCTCAATGTACAAGTACATCTCCGCTCCATGTACAAGTACCTCTCCGCTCCATGTACAAGTACATCTCCGCTCCATGTACAAGTACCTCTCCGCTCCATGTACAAGTACCTCTCCGCTCAATGTACAAGTACATCTCCGCTCCATGTACAAGTACCTCTCCGCTCCATGTACAAGTACCTCTCCGCTCCATGTACAAGTACCTCTCCGCTCAATGTCAAGTATCGACAGTACCTCTCCGCTCCATGTACAAGTACCTCTCCGCTGAATGTACAAGTGTCGACAGTACCTCTCCGCTCAATGTACAAGTACCTCTCCGCTCCATGTACAAGTACCTCTCCGCTCTCATGTACAAGTACCTCTCCGCTCCATGTACAAGTACCTCTCCGCTCAATGTACAAGTACCTCTGCGCTCCATGTACAAGTACCTCTCCGCTCAATGTACAAGTACCTCTCCGCTCAATGTACAAGTGTCGACAGTACCTCTCCGCTCCATGTACAAGTACCTCTCCGCTCAATGTACAAGTGTCGACAGTACCTCTACGCTCAATGTACAAGTGTCGACAGTACCTCTCCGCTCTCATGTACAAGTACCTCTCCGATCCATGTACAAGTACATCTCCGCTCCATGTACAAGTACATCTCCGCTCAATGTACAAGTACCTCTCCGCTCCATGTACAAGTACCTCTCCGCTCCATGTACAAGTACATCTCTGCTCCATGTACAAGTACCTCTCCGCTCAATGTACAAGTACATCTCCGCTCCATGTACAAGTACCTCTCCGCTCCATGTACAAGTACATCTCCGCTCCATGTACAAGTACCTCTCCGCTCCATGTACAAGTACCTCTCCGCTCAATGTACAAGTACATCTCCGCTCCATGTACAAGTACCTCTCCGCTCCATGTACAAGTACATCTCCGCTCCATGTACAAGTACCTCTCCGCTCAATGTACAAGTACATCTCCGCTCCATGTACAAGTACATCTCCACTCCATGTACAAGTACCTCTCCGCTCAATGTACAAGTACATCTCCGCTCCATGTACCAGTACCTCTCCGCTCAATGTACAAGTACATCTCCACTCCATGTACAAGTACCTCTCCGCTCAATGTACAAGTACATCTCCGCTCCATGTACCAGTACCTCTCCGCTCAATGTACAAGTACATCTCCACTCCATGTACAAGTACCTCTCCGCTCAATGTACAAGTACATCTCCGCTCCATGTACCAGTACCTCTCCGCTCAATGTACAAGTACATCTCCGCTCCATGTACAAGTACCTCTCCGCTCAATGTACAAGTACCTCTCCGCTCAATGTACAAGTACATCTCTGCTCCATGTACCAGTACCTCTCCGCTCAATGTACAAGTACATCTGCGCTCCATGTAGGGCTGGGTATCGTTCAAAATTTTTCGATATCGATACCGTTTCGATACTTGGATTTCGATACCGGTTCCTGAACGATACTTTTTTCGATACCAATTTTTAGAAAAATCCATTTTAACAAAAATAAAACTGCATTACACATTGAAATTATTTTACAAATCTTTAGTTTCCCCCCATCTTAAGTTTTACAGCAGAAAAAAATAAAACCTACTGTATTTAACATAACTTTAAGTTCTCTAAACGTATTGCCGTCCCTACAAAAAATATTGGAGTACTACAAAGGAAAGAAATGTAGCTAAAACAAATAAATCAGTGGAATAGTTTTCAGTGCAAAACAGAGAGTTGCAAATCAGGGTTTAATGCTCACTGATGCAACAGAACTCTATTCTTGTACAAACTGATGAGATGGCTCCACTTCATGCATGGAAGACTAGTTGAGCATTGACTAGCCTATCAATATAGCCTTATATGCCACAAAGTGAATCGCATTTATATTCAACAAACTATCATGACATCAGCGTTTGTTAACGAGTTGCTAAAAATACATGGGCGATAACTGCCCGCTTGCACATAACGCTAATTAATTAAACATTAACGCTAGCGTTGCAGATCAGTGTGCTCACTGCTGCAACAGAACGTCATTCTTGTCAAATCTGACGAGACAGCTCAACTTCACTGACTAGCCAATCAATATAAATGAATCGCATTTACATTCAACAAACTATCATGACATCAGCGTTTGTTAACGAGTTGCTAAAAATACACAATGCCCGCTTGCGCATAACGTTACGGCGGCAATTAATTAAACGATCTAATGCTACAACTCACAGCCAGATGCATGGATTTGTCAGACTGAGGGATCTGATAACCGCTAACTTGCGGTAAGCTGAGCTGACCCACCTCTCAATTATTTCTCTTGTCTGTGGAAACCAGTCCGTGTTGTTTCTGTTTATTTTCCTGCTTTTCATCATCTTCGCCATATGGTAATCCAGGATAGGAGTAGCTTGAGTGGCTAACTTCTTGTATACTATCCGCACCGCACGCCTGGCTCACAGTCACAACAAACACACCGGCTAAAGTGGGCGTAACGTTTCCTGCATGCCTCTACATGACAGCCAATCACCAGCCGTATTAGAGCGCGGCGTGCAAGCATGTCGCATGCTTATAGGCTCAATGACGCTGTTTTGTTTTGGTATCGAAAATTGGTATCGATTGACAAGGGAGGCTTCGATACCCCTTAGTATCGATGTTTCCATTTCGGTGCCAAGTAAGTATCGAAACTCGATACCCAGCCCTAGCTCCATGTACAAGTACCTCTCCGCTCAATGTACAAGTACCTCTCCGCTCAATGTACAAGTACCTCTCCGCTCCATGTACAAGTACCTCTCCGCTCCATGTACAAGTACCTCTCCGCTCCATGTACAAGTACCTCTCCGCTCCATGTACAAGTACATCTCTGCTCCATGTACAAGTACCTCTCCGCTCAATGTACAAGTACATCTCCGCTCCATGTACAAGTACCTCTCCGCTCCATGTACAAGTACATCTCCGCTCCATGTACAAGTACCTCTCCGCTCCATGTACAAGTACCTCTCCGCTCAATGTACAAGTACATCTCCGCTCCATGTACAAGTACATCTCTGCTCCATGTACAAGTACCTCTCCGCTCAATGTACAAGTACATCTCCGCTCCATGTACAAGTACCTCTCCGCTCCATGTACAAGTACCTCTCCGCTCCATGTACAAGTACCTCTCCGCTCCATGTACAAGTACCTCTCCGCTCCATGTACAAGTACCTCTCCGCTCAATGTCAAGTGTCGACAGTACCTCTCCGCTCCATGTACAAATACCTCTCCGCTCTCATGTACAAGTACCTCTCCGCTCCATGTACAAGTACCTCTCCGCTCAATGTCAAGTGTCGACAGTACCTCTCCGCTCCATGTACAAATACCTCTCCGCTCCATGTACAAGTACCTCTCCGCTCTCATGTACAAGTACCTCTCCGCTCCATGTACAAGTAGCTCTCCGCTCAATGTACAAGTGTCGACAGTACCTTTCCGCTCCATGTACAAATACCTCTCCGCTCTCATGTACAAGTACCTCTCCGCTCCATGTACAAGTACCTCTCCGCTCAATGTACAAATACCTCTCCGCTCCATGTATAAGTACCTCTCCGCTCTATGTACAAGTACCTCTCCGCTCCATGTACAAGTACCTCTCCGCTCAATGTACAAATACCTCTCCGCTCCATGTACAAGTAGCTCTCCGCTGAATGTACAAGTGTCGACAGTACCTCTCCGCTCAATGTACAAGTACCTCTCCGCTCAATGTACAAATACCTCTCCGCTCCATGTACAAGTACCTCTCCGCTCAATGTCAAGTATCGACAGTACCTCTCCGCTCCATGTACAAGTACCTCTCCGCTGAATGTACAAGTGTCGACAGTACCTCTCCGCTCAATGTACAAGTACCTCTCCGCTCCATGTACAAGTACCTCTCCGCTCTCATGTACAAGTACCTCTCCGCTCCATGTACAAGTACCTCTCCGCTCAATGTACAAGTACCTCTGCGCTCCATGTACAAGTACCTCTCCGCTCAATGTACAAGTACCTCTCCGCTCAATGTACAAGTGTCGACAGTACCTCTCCGCTCCATGTACAAGTACCTCTCCGCTCAATGTACAAGTGTCGACAGTACCTCTACGCTCAATGTACAAGTGTCGACAGTACCTCTCCGCTCTCATGTACAAGTACCTCTCCGATCCATGTACAAGTACATCTCCGCTCCATGTACAAGTACATCTCCGCTCAATGTACAAGTACCTCTCCGCTCCATGTACAAGTACCTCTCCGCTCCATGTACAAGTACCTCTCCGCTCCATGTACAAGTACCTCTCCGCTCCATGTACAAGTACCTCTCCGCTCAATGTACAAGTACCTCTCCGCTCCATGTACAAGTACCTCTCCGCTCAATGTACAAGTACCTCTCCGCTCCATGTACAAGTACCTCTCCGCTCCATGTACAAGTACCTCTCCGCTCCATGTACAAGTACCTCTCCGCTCAATGTCAAGTATCGACAGTACCTCTCCGCTCCATGTACAAGTACCTCTCCGCTGAATGTACAAGTGTCGACAGTACCTCTCCGCTCAATGTACAAGTACCTCTCCGCTCCATGTACAAGTACCTCTCCGCTCTCATGTACAAGTACCTCTCCGCTCCATGTACAAGTACCTCTCCGCTCAATGTACAAGTACCTCTGCGCTCCATGTACAAGTACCTCTCCGCTCAATGTACAAGTACCTCTCCGCTCAATGTACAAGTGTCGACAGTACCTCTCCGCTCCATGTACAAGTACCTCTCCGCTCAATGTACAAGTGTCGACAGTACCTCTACGCTCAATGTACAAGTGTCGACAGTACCTCTCCGCTCTCATGTACAAGTACCTCTCCGATCCATGTACAAGTACATCTCCGCTCCATGTACAAGTACATCTCCGCTCAATGTACAAGTACCTCTCCGCTCCATGTACAAGTACCTCTCCGCTCCATGTACAAGTACATCTCTGCTCCATGTACAAGTACCTCTCCGCTCAATGTACAAGTACATCTCCGCTCCATGTACAAGTACATCTCCGCTCCATGTACAAGTACATCTCCGCTCCATGTACAAGTACCTCTCCGCTCAATGTCAAGTGTCGACAGTACCTCTCCGCTCCATGTACAAATACCTCTCCGCTCCATGTACAAGTACCTCTCCGCTCTCATGTACAAGTACCTCTCCGCTCCATGTACAAGTAGCTCTCCGCTCAATGTACAAGTGTCGACAGTACCTTTCCGCTCCATGTACAAATACCTCTCCGCTCTCATGTACAAGTACCTCTCCGCTCCATGTACAAGTACCTCTCCGCTCAATGTACAAATACCTCTCCGCTCCATGTATAAGTACCTCTCCGCTCTATGTACAAGTACCTCTCCGCTCCATGTACAAGTACCTCTCCGCTCAATGTACAAATACCTCTCCGCTCCATGTACAAGTAGCTCTCCGCTGAATGTACAAGTGTCGACAGTACCTCTCCGCTCAATGTACAAGTACCTCTCCGCTCAATGTACAAATACCTCTCCGCTCCATGTACAAGTACCTCTCCGCTCAATGTCAAGTATCGACAGTACCTCTCCGCTCCATGTACAAGTACCTCTCCGCTGAATGTACAAGTGTCGACAGTACCTCTCCGCTCAATGTACAAGTACCTCTCCGCTCCATGTACAAGTACCTCTCCGCTCTCATGTACAAGTACCTCTCCGCTCCATGTACAAGTACCTCTCCGCTCAATGTACAAGTACCTCTGCGCTCCATGTACAAGTACCTCTCCGCTCAATGTACAAGTACCTCTCCGCTCAATGTACAAGTGTCGACAGTACCTCTCCGCTCCATGTACAAGTACCTCTCCGCTCAATGTACAAGTGTCGACAGTACCTCTACGCTCAATGTACAAGTGTCGACAGTACCTCTCCGCTCTCATGTACAAGTACCTCTCCGATCCATGTACAAGTACATCTCCGCTCCATGTACAAGTACATCTCCGCTCAATGTACAAGTACCTCTCCGCTCCATGTACAAGTACCTCTCCGCTCCATGTACAAGTACCTCTCCGCTCCATGTACAAGTACCTCTCCGCTCCATGTACAAGTACCTCTCCGCTCAATGTACAAGTACCTCTCCGCTCCATGTACAAGTACCTCTCCGCTCAATGTACAAGTACCTCTCCGCTCCATGTACAAGTACCTCTCCGCTCCATGTACAAGTACCTCTCCGCTCCATGTACAAGTACCTCTCCGCTCAATGTCAAGTATCGACAGTACCTCTCCGCTCCATGTACAAGTACCTCTCCGCTGAATGTACAAGTGTCGACAGTACCTCTCCGCTCAATGTACAAGTACCTCTCCGCTCCATGTACAAGTACCTCTCCGCTCTCATGTACAAGTACCTCTCCGCTCCATGTACAAGTACCTCTCCGCTCAATGTACAAGTACCTCTGCGCTCCATGTACAAGTACCTCTCCGCTCAATGTACAAGTACCTCTCCGCTCAATGTACAAGTGTCGACAGTACCTCTCCGCTCCATGTACAAGTACCTCTCCGCTCAATGTACAAGTGTCGACAGTACCTCTACGCTCAATGTACAAGTGTCGACAGTACCTCTCCGCTCTCATGTACAAGTACCTCTCCGATCCATGTACAAGTACATCTCCGCTCCATGTACAAGTACATCTCCGCTCAATGTACAAGTACCTCTCCGCTCCATGTACAAGTACCTCTCCGCTCCATGTACAAGTACATCTCTGCTCCATGTACAAGTACCTCTCCGCTCAATGTACAAGTACATCTCCGCTCCATGTACAAGTACCTCTCCGCTCCATGTACAAGTACATCTCCGCTCCATGTACAAGTACCTCTCCGCTCCATGTACAAGTACCTCTCCGCTCAATGTACAAGTACATCTCCGCTCCATGTACAAGTACCTCTCCGCTCCATGTACAAGTACCTCTCCGCTCCATGTACAAGTACCTCTCCGCTCAATGTCAAGTATCGACAGTACCTCTCCGCTCCATGTACAAGTACCTCTCCGCTGAATGTACAAGTGTCGACAGTACCTCTCCGCTCAATGTACAAGTACCTCTCCGCTCCATGTACAAGTACCTCTCCGCTCTCATGTACAAGTACCTCTCCGCTCCATGTACAAGTACCTCTCCGCTCAATGTACAAGTACCTCTGCGCTCCATGTACAAGTACCTCTCCGCTCAATGTACAAGTACCTCTCCGCTCAATGTACAAGTGTCGACAGTACCTCTCCGCTCCATGTACAAGTACCTCTCCGCTCAATGTACAAGTGTCGACAGTACCTCTCCGCTCCATGTACAAGTACCTCTCCGCTCAATGTACAAGTGTCGACAGTACCTCTACGCTCAATGTACAAGTGTCGACAGTACCTCTCCGCTCTCATGTACAAGTACCTCTCCGATCCATGTACAAGTACCTCTCCGCTCCATGTACAAGTACATCTCTGCTCCATGTACAAGTACCTCTCCGCTCAATGTACAAGTACATCTCCGCTCCATGTACCAGTACCTCTCCGCTCAATGTACAAGTACATCTGCGCTCCATGTAGGGCTGGGTATCGTTCAAAATTTTTCGATATCGATACCGTTTCGATACTTGGATTTCGATACCGGTTCCTGAACGATACTTTTTTCGATACCAATTTTTAGAAAAATCCATTTTAACAAAAATAAAACTGCATTACACATTGAAATTATTTTACAAATCTTTAGTTTCCCCCCATCTTAAGTTTTACAGCAGAAAAAAATAAAACCTACTGTATTTAACATAACTTTAAGTTCTCTAAACGTATTGCCGTCCCTACAAAAAATATTGGAGTACTACAAAGGAAAGAAATGTAGCTAAAACAAATAAATCAGTGGAATAGTTTTCAGTGCAAAACAGAGAGTTGCAAATCAGGGTTTAATGCTCACTGATGCAACAGAACTCTATTCTTGTACAAACTGATGAGATGGCTCCACTTCATGCATGGAAGACTAGTTGAGCATTGACTAGCCTATCAATATAGCCTTATATGCCACAAAGTGAATCGCATTTATATTCAACAAACTATCATGACATCAGCGTTTGTTAACGAGTTGCTAAAAATACATGGGCGATAACTGCCCGCTTGCACATAACGCTAATTAATTAAACATTAACGCTAGCGTTGCAGATCAGTGTGCTCACTGCTGCAACAGAACGTCATTCTTGTCAAATCTGACGAGACAGCTCAACTTCACTGACTAGCCAATCAATATAAATGAATCGCATTTACATTCAACAAACTATCATGACATCAGCGTTTGTTAACGAGTTGCTAAAAATACACAATGCCCGCTTGCGCATAACGTTACGGCGGCAATTAATTAAACGATCTAATGCTACAACTCACAGCCAGATGCATGGATTTGTCAGACTGAGGGATCTGATAACCGCTAACTTGCGGTAAGCTGAGCTGACCCACCTCTCAATTATTTCTCTTGTCTGTGGAAACCAGTCCGTGTTGTTTCTGTTTCTTTTCCTGCTTTTCATCATCTTCGCCATATGGTAATCCAGGATAGGAGTAGCTTGAGTGGCTAACTTCTTGTATACTATCCGCACCGCACGCCTGGCTCACAGTCACAACAAACACACCGGCTAAAGTGGGCGTAACGTTTCCTGCATGCCTCTACATGACAGCCAATCACCAGCCGTATTAGAGCGCGGCGTGCAAGCATGTCGCATGCTTATAGGCTCAATGACGCTGTTTTGTTTTGGTATCGAAAATTGGTATCGATTGACAAGGGAGGCTTCGATACCCCTTAGTATCGATGTTTCCATTTCGGTGCCAAGTAAGTATCGAAACTCGATACCCAGCCCTAGCTCCATGTACAAGTACCTCTCCGCTCAATGTACAAGTACCTCTCCGCTCAATGTACAAGTACCTCTCCGCTCCATGTACAAGTACCTCTCCGCTCCATGTACAAGTACCTCTCCGCTCCATGTACAAGTACCTCTCCGCTCCATGTACAAGTACATCTCTGCTCCATGTACAAGTACCTCTCCGCTCAATGTACAAGTACATCTCCGCTCCATGTACAAGTACCTCTCCGCTCCATGTACAAGTACATCTCCGCTCCATGTACAAGTACCTCTCCGCTCCATGTACAAGTACCTCTCCGCTCAATGTACAAGTACATCTCCGCTCCATGTACAAGTACATCTCTGCTCCATGTACAAGTACCTCTCCGCTCAATGTACAAGTACATCTCCGCTCCATGTACAAGTACCTCTCCGCTCCATGTACAAGTACCTCTCCGCTCCATGTACAAGTACCTCTCCGCTCCATGTACAAGTACCTCTCCGCTCCATGTACAAGTACCTCTCCGCTCAATGTCAAGTGTCGACAGTACCTCTCCGCTCCATGTACAAATACCTCTCCGCTCTCATGTACAAGTACCTCTCCGCTCCATGTACAAGTACCTCTCCGCTCAATGTCAAGTGTCGACAGTACCTCTCCGCTCCATGTACAAATACCTCTCCGCTCCATGTACAAGTACCTCTCCGCTCTCATGTACAAGTACCTCTCCGCTCCATGTACAAGTAGCTCTCCGCTCAATGTACAAGTGTCGACAGTACCTTTCCGCTCCATGTACAAATACCTCTCCGCTCTCATGTACAAGTACCTCTCCGCTCCATGTACAAGTACCTCTCCGCTCAATGTACAAATACCTCTCCGCTCCATGTATAAGTACCTCTCCGCTCTATGTACAAGTACCTCTCCGCTCCATGTACAAGTACCTCTCCGCTCAATGTACAAATACCTCTCCGCTCCATGTACAAGTAGCTCTCCGCTGAATGTACAAGTGTCGACAGTACCTCTCCGCTCAATGTACAAGTACCTCTCCGCTCAATGTACAAATACCTCTCCGCTCCATGTACAAGTACCTCTCCGCTCAATGTCAAGTATCGACAGTACCTCTCCGCTCCATGTACAAGTACCTCTCCGCTGAATGTACAAGTGTCGACAGTACCTCTCCGCTCAATGTACAAGTACCTCTCCGCTCCATGTACAAGTACCTCTCCGCTCTCATGTACAAGTACCTCTCCGCTCCATGTACAAGTACCTCTCCGCTCAATGTACAAGTACCTCTGCGCTCCATGTACAAGTACCTCTCCGCTCAATGTACAAGTACCTCTCCGCTCAATGTACAAGTGTCGACAGTACCTCTCCGCTCCATGTACAAGTACCTCTCCGCTCAATGTACAAGTGTCGACAGTACCTCTACGCTCAATGTACAAGTGTCGACAGTACCTCTCCGCTCTCATGTACAAGTACCTCTCCGATCCATGTACAAGTACATCTCCGCTCCATGTACAAGTACATCTCCGCTCAATGTACAAGTACCTCTCCGCTCCATGTACAAGTACCTCTCCGCTCCATGTACAAGTACCTCTCCGCTCCATGTACAAGTACCTCTCCGCTCCATGTACAAGTACCTCTCCGCTCAATGTACAAGTACCTCTCCGCTCCATGTACAAGTACCTCTCCGCTCAATGTACAAGTACCTCTCCGCTCCATGTACAAGTACCTCTCCGCTCCATGTACAAGTACCTCTCCGCTCCATGTACAAGTACCTCTCCGCTCAATGTCAAGTATCGACAGTACCTCTCCGCTCCATGTACAAGTACCTCTCCGCTGAATGTACAAGTGTCGACAGTACCTCTCCGCTCAATGTACAAGTACCTCTCCGCTCCATGTACAAGTACCTCTCCGCTCTCATGTACAAGTACCTCTCCGCTCCATGTACAAGTACCTCTCCGCTCAATGTACAAGTACCTCTGTGCTCCATGTACAAGTACCTCTCCGCTCAATGTACAAGTACCTCTCCGCTCAATGTACAAGTGTCGACAGTACCTCTCCGCTCCATGTACAAGTACCTCTCCGCTCAATGTACAAGTGTCGACAGTACCTCTACGCTCAATGTACAAGTGTCGACAGTACCTCTCCGCTCTCATGTACAAGTACCTCTCCGATCCATGTACAAGTACATCTCCGCTCCATGTACAAGTACATCTCCGCTCAATGTACAAGTACCTCTCCGCTCCATGTACAAGTACCTCTCCGCTCCATGTACAAGTACATCTCTGCTCCATGTACAAGTACCTCTCCGCTCAATGTACAAGTACATCTCCGCTCCATGTACAAGTACCTCTCCGCTCCATGTACAAGTACATCTCCGCTCCATGTACAAGTACCTCTCCACTCCATGTACAAGTACCTCTCCGCTCAATGTACAAGTACATCTCCGCTCCATGTACAAGTACCTCTCCGCTCCATGTACAAGTACCTCTCCGCTCCATGTACAAGTACCTCTCCGCTCAATGTCAAGTATCGACAGTACCTCTCCGCTCCATGTACAAGTACCTCTCCGCTGAATGTACAAGTGTCGACAGTACCTCTCCGCTCAATGTACAAGTACCTCTCCGCTCCATGTACAAGTACCTCTCCGCTCTCATGTACAAGTACCTCTCCGCTCCATGTACAAGTACCTCTCCGCTCAATGTACAAGTACCTCTGCGCTCCATGTACAAGTACCTCTCCGCTCAATGTACAAGTACCTCTCCGCTCAATGTACAAGTGTCGACAGTACCTCTCCGCTCCATGTACAAGTACCTCTCCGCTCAATGTACAAGTGTCGACAGTACCTCTACGCTCAATGTACAAGTGTCGACAGTACCTCTCCGCTCTCATGTACAAGTACCTCTCCGATCCATGTACAAGTACATCTCCGCTCCATGTACAAGTACATCTCCGCTCAATGTACAAGTACCTCTCCGCTCCATGTACAAGTACCTCTCCGCTCCATGTACAAGTACATCTCTGCTCCATGTACAAGTACCTCTCCGCTCAATGTACAAGTACATCTCCGCTCCATGTACAAGTACCTCTCCGCTCCATGTACAAGTACATCTCCGCTCCATGTACAAGTACCTCTCCGCTCCATGTACAAGTACCTCTCCGCTCAATGTACAAGTACATCTCCGCTCCATGTACAAGTACCTCTCCGCTCCATGTACAAGTACATCTCCGCTCCATGTACAAGTACCTCTCCGCTCAATGTACAAGTACATCTCCGCTCCATGTACAAGTACATCTCCACTCCATGTACAAGTACCTCTCCGCTCAATGTACAAGTACATCTCCGCTCCATGTACCAGTACCTCTCCGCTCAATGTACAAGTACATCTCCACTCCATGTACAAGTACCTCTCCGCTCAATGTACAAGTACATCTCCGCTCCATGTACCAGTACCTCTCCGCTCAATGTACAAGTACATCTCCACTCCATGTACAAGTACCTCTCCGCTCAATGTACAAGTACATCTCCGCTCCATGTACCAGTACCTCTCCGCTCCATGTACAAGTACATCTCTGCTCCATGTACAAGTACCTCTCCGCTCAATGTACAAGTACATCTCCGCTCCATGTACAAGTACCTCTCCGCTCCATGTACAAGTACATCTCCGCTCCATGTACAAGTACCTCTCCGCTCCATGTACAAGTACCTCTCCGCTCAATGTACAAGTACATCTCCGCTCCATGTACAAGTACCTCTCCGCTCCATGTACAAGTACCTCTCCGCTCCATGTACAAGTACCTCTCCGCTCAATGTCAAGTATCGACAGTACCTCTCCGCTCCATGTACAAGTACCTCTCCGCTGAATGTACAAGTGTCGACAGTACCTCTCCGCTCAATGTACAAGTACCTCTCCGCTCCATGTACAAGTACCTCTCCGCTCTCATGTACAAGTACCTCTCCGCTCCATGTACAAGTACCTCTCCGCTCAATGTACAAGTACCTCTGCGCTCCATGTACAAGTACCTCTCCGCTCAATGTACAAGTACCTCTCCGCTCAATGTACAAGTGTCGACAGTACCTCTCCGCTCCATGTACAAGTACCTCTCCGCTCAATGTACAAGTGTCGACAGTACCTCTACGCTCAATGTACAAGTGTCGACAGTACCTCTCCGCTCTCATGTACAAGTACCTCTCCGATCCATGTACAAGTACATCTCCGCTCCATGTACAAGTACATCTCCGCTCAATGTACAAGTACCTCTCCGCTCCATGTACAAGTACCTCTCCGCTCCATGTACAAGTACATCTCTGCTCCATGTACAAGTACCTCTCCGCTCAATGTACAAGTACATCTCCGCTCCATGTACAAGTACCTCTCCGCTCCATGTACAAGTACATCTCCGCTCCATGTACAAGTACCTCTCCGCTCCATGTACAAGTACCTCTCCGCTCAATGTACAAGTACATCTCCGCTCCATGTACAAGTACCTCTCCGCTCCATGTACAAGTACATCTCCGCTCCATGTACAAGTACCTCTCCGCTCAATGTACAAGTACATCTCCGCTCCATGTACAAGTACATCTCCACTCCATGTACAAGTACCTCTCCGCTCAATGTACAAGTACATCTCCGCTCCATGTACCAGTACCTCTCCGCTCAATGTACAAGTACATCTCCACTCCATGTACAAGTACCTCTCCGCTCAATGTACAAGTACATCTCCGCTCCATGTACCAGTACCTCTCCGCTCAATGTACAAGTACATCTCCACTCCATGTACAAGTACCTCTCCGCTCAATGTACAAGTACATCTCCGCTCCATGTACCAGTACCTCTCCGCTCCATGTACAAGTACATCTCTGCTCCATGTACAAGTACCTCTCCGCTCAATGTACAAGTACATCTCCGCTCCATGTACAAGTACCTCTCCGCTCCATGTACAAGTACATCTCCGCTCCATGTACAAGTACCTCTCCGCTCCATGTACAAGTACCTCTCCGCTCAATGTACAAGTACATCTCCGCTCCATGTACAAGTACCTCTCCGCTCCATGTACAAGTACCTCTCCGCTCCATGTACAAGTACCTCTCCGCTCAATGTCAAGTATCGACAGTACCTCTCCGCTCCATGTACAAGTACCTCTCCGCTGAATGTACAAGTGTCGACAGTACCTCTCCGCTCAATGTACAAGTACCTCTCCGCTCCATGTACAAGTACCTCTCCGCTCTCATGTACAAGTACCTCTCCGCTCCATGTACAAGTACCTCTCCGCTCAATGTACAAGTACCTCTGCGCTCCATGTACAAGTACCTCTCCGCTCAATGTACAAGTACCTCTCCGCTCAATGTACAAGTGTCGACAGTACCTCTCCGCTCCATGTACAAGTACCTCTCCGCTCAATGTACAAGTGTCGACAGTACCTCTACGCTCAATGTACAAGTGTCGACAGTACCTCTCCGCTCTCATGTACAAGTACCTCTCCGATCCATGTACAAGTACATCTCCGCTCCATGTACAAGTACATCTCCGCTCAATGTACAAGTACCTCTCCGCTCCATGTACAAGTACCTCTCCGCTCCATGTACAAGTACATCTCTGCTCCATGTACAAGTACCTCTCCGCTCAATGTACAAGTACATCTCCGCTCCATGTACAAGTACCTCTCCGCTCCATGTACAAGTACATCTCCGCTCCATGTACAAGTACCTCTCCGCTCCATGTACAAGTACCTCTCCGCTCAATGTACAAGTACATCTCCGCTCCATGTACAAGTACCTCTCCGCTCCATGTACAAGTACATCTCCGCTCCATGTACAAGTACCTCTCCGCTCAATGTACAAGTACATCTCCGCTCCATGTACAAGTACATCTCCACTCCATGTACAAGTACCTCTCCGCTCAATGTACAAGTACATCTCCGCTCCATGTACCAGTACCTCTCCGCTCAATGTACAAGTACATCTCCACTCCATGTACAAGTACCTCTCCGCTCAATGTACAAGTACATCTCCGCTCCATGTACCAGTACCTCTCCGCTCAATGTACAAGTACATCTCCACTCCATGTACAAGTACCTCTCCGCTCAATGTACAAGTACATCTCCGCTCCATGTACCAGTACCTCTCCGCTCAATGTACAAGTACATCTCCGCTCCATGTACAAGTACCTCTCCGCTCAATGTACAAGTACCTCTCCGCTCAATGTACAAGTACATCTCCGCTCCATGTACCAGTACCTCTCCGCTCAATGTACAAGTACATCTGCGCTCCATGTAGGGCTGGGTATCGTTCAAAATTTTTCGATATCGATACCGTTTCGATACTTGGATTTCGATACCGGTTCCTGAACGATACTTTTTTCGATACCAATTTTTAGAAAAATCCATTTTAACAAAAATAAAACTGCATTACACATTGAAATTATTTTACAAATCTTTAGTTTCCCCCCATCTTAAGTTTTACAGCAGAAAAAAATAAAACCTACTGTATTTAACATAACTTTAAGTTCTCTAAACGTATTGCCGTCCCTACAAAAAATATTGGAGTACTACAAAGGAAAGAAATGTAGCTAAAACAAATAAATCAGTGGAATAGTTTTCAGTGCAAAACAGAGAGTTGCAAATCAGGGTTTAATGCTCACTGATGCAACAGAACTCTATTCTTGTACAAACTGATGAGATGGCTCCACTTCATGCATGGAAGACTAGTTGAGCATTGACTAGCCTATCAATATAGCCTTATATGCCACAAAGTGAATCGCATTTATATTCAACAAACTATCATGACATCAGCGTTTGTTAACGAGTTGCTAAAAATACATGGGCGATAACTGCCCGCTTGCACATAACGCTAATTAATTAAACATTAACGCTAGCGTTGCAGATCAGTGTGCTCACTGCTGCAACAGAACGTCATTCTTGTCAAATCTGACGAGACAGCTCAACTTCACTGACTAGCCAATCAATATAAATGAATCGCATTTACATTCAACAAACTATCATGACATCAGCGTTTGTTAACGAGTTGCTAAAAATACACAATGCCCGCTTGCGCATAACGTTACGGCGGCAATTAATTAAACGATCTAATGCTACAACTCACAGCCAGATGCATGGATTTGTCAGACTGAGGGATCTGATAACCGCTAACTTGCGGTAAGCTGAGCTGACCCACCTCTCAATTATTTCTCTTGTCTGTGGAAACCAGTCCGTGTTGTTTCTGTTTATTTTCCTGCTTTTCATCATCTTCGCCATATGGTAATCCAGGATAGGAGTAGCTTGAGTGGCTAACTTCTTGTATACTATCCGCACCGCACGCCTGGCTCACAGTCACAACAAACACACCGGCTAAAGTGGGCGTAACGTTTCCTGCATGCCTCTACATGACAGCCAATCACCAGCCGTATTAGAGCGCGGCGTGCAAGCATGTCGCATGCTTATAGGCTCAATGACGCTGTTTTGTTTTGGTATCGAAAATTGGTATCGATTGACAAGGGAGGCTTCGATACCCCTTAGTATCGATGTTTCCATTTCGGTGCCAAGTAAGTATCGAAACTCGATACCCAGCCCTAGCTCCATGTACAAGTACCTCTCCGCTCAATGTACAAGTACCTCTCCGCTCAATGTACAAGTACCTCTCCGCTCCATGTACAAGTACCTCTCCGCTCCATGTACAAGTACCTCTCCGCTCCATGTACAAGTACCTCTCCGCTCCATGTACAAGTACACCTCTGCTCCATGTACAAGTACCTCTCCGCTCAATGTACAAGTACATCTCCGCTCCATGTACAAGTACCTCTCCGCTCCATGTACAAGTACATCTCCGCTCCATGTACAAGTACCTCTCCGCTCCATGTACAAGTACCTCTCCGCTCAATGTACAAGTACATCTCCGCTCCATGTACAAGTACATCTCTGCTCCATGTACAAGTACCTCTCCGCTCAATGTACAAGTACATCTCCGCTCCATGTACAAGTACCTCTCCGCTCCATGTACAAGTACCTCTCCGCTCCATGTACAAGTACCTCTCCGCTCCATGTACAAGTACCTCTCCGCTCCATGTACAAGTACCTCTCCGCTCAATGTCAAGTGTCGACAGTACCTCTCCGCTCCATGTACAAATACCTCTCCGCTCTCATGTACAAGTACCTCTCCGCTCCATGTACAAGTACCTCTCCGCTCAATGTCAAGTGTCGACAGTACCTCTCCGCTCCATGTACAAATACCTCTCCGCTCCATGTACAAGTACCTCTCCGCTCTCATGTACAAGTACCTCTCCGCTCCATGTACAAGTAGCTCTCCGCTCAATGTACAAGTGTCGACAGTACCTTTCCGCTCCATGTACAAATACCTCTCCGCTCTCATGTACAAGTACCTCTCCGCTCCATGTACAAGTACCTCTCCGCTCAATGTACAAATACCTCTCCGCTCCATGTATAAGTACCTCTCCGCTCTATGTACAAGTACCTCTCCGCTCCATGTACAAGTACCTCTCCGCTCAATGTACAAATACCTCTCCGCTCCATGTACAAGTAGCTCTCCGCTGAATGTACAAGTGTCGACAGTACCTCTCCGCTCAATGTACAAGTACCTCTCCGCTCAATGTACAAATACCTCTCCGCTCCATGTACAAGTACCTCTCCGCTCAATGTCAAGTATCGACAGTACCTCTCCGCTCCATGTACAAGTACCTCTCCGCTGAATGTACAAGTGTCGACAGTACCTCTCCGCTCAATGTACAAGTACCTCTCCGCTCCATGTACAAGTACCTCTCCGCTCTCATGTACAAGTACCTCTCCGCTCCATGTACAAGTACCTCTCCGCTCAATGTACAAGTACCTCTGCGCTCCATGTACAAGTACCTCTCCGCTCAATGTACAAGTACCTCTCCGCTCAATGTACAAGTGTCGACAGTACCTCTCCGCTCCATGTACAAGTACCTCTCCGCTCAATGTACAAGTGTCGACAGTACCTCTACGCTCAATGTACAAGTGTCGACAGTACCTCTCCGCTCTCATGTACAAGTACCTCTCCGATCCATGTACAAGTACATCTCCGCTCCATGTACAAGTACATCTCCGCTCAATGTACAAGTACCTCTCCGCTCCATGTACAAGTACCTCTCCGCTCCATGTACAAGTACCTCTCCGCTCCATGTACAAGTACCTCTCCGCTCCATGTACAAGTACCTCTCCGCTCAATGTACAAGTACCTCTCCGCTCCATGTACAAGTACCTCTCCGCTCAATGTACAAGTACCTCTCCGCTCCATGTACAAGTACCTCTCCGCTCCATGTACAATTACCTCTCCGCTCCATGTACAAGTACCTCTCCGCTCAATGTCAAGTATCGACAGTACCTCTCCGCTCCATGTACAAGTACCTCTCCGCTGAATGTACAAGTGTCGACAGTACCTCTCCGCTCAATGTACAAGTACCTCTCCGCTCCATGTACAAGTACCTCTCCGCTCTCATGTACAAGTACCTCTCCGCTCCATGTACAAGTACCTCTCCGCTCAATGTACAAGTACCTCTGCGCTCCATGTACAAGTACCTCTCCGCTCAATGTACAAGTACCTCTCCGCTCAATGTACAAGTGTCGACAGTACCTCTCCGCTCCATGTACAAGTACCTCTCCGCTCAATGTACAAGTGTCGACAGTACCTCTACGCTCAATGTACAAGTGTCGACAGTACCTCTCCGCTCTCATGTACAAGTACCTCTCCGATCCATGTACAAGTACATCTCCGCTCCATGTACAAGTACATCTCCGCTCAATGTACAAGTACCTCTCCGCTCCATGTACAAGTACCTCTCCGCTCCATGTACAAGTACATCTCTGCTCCATGTACAAGTACCTCTCCGCTCAATGTACAAGTACATCTCCGCTCCATGTACAAGTACCTCTCCGCTCCATGTACAAGTACATCTCCGCTCCATGTACAAGTACCTCTCCGCTCCATGTACAAGTACCTCTCCGCTCAATGTACAAGTACATCTCCGCTCCATGTACAAGTACCTCTCCGCTCCATGTACAAGTACCTCTCCGCTCCATGTACAAGTACCTCTCCGCTCAATGTCAAGTATCGACAGTACCTCTCCGCTCCATGTACAAGTACCTCTCCGCTGAATGTACAAGTGTCGACAGTACCTCTCCGCTCAATGTACAAGTACCTCTCCGCTCCATGTACAAGTACCTCTCCGCTCTCATGTACAAGTACCTCTCCGCTCCATGTACAAGTACCTCTCCGCTCAATGTACAAGTACCTCTGCGCTCCATGTACAAGTACCTCTCCGCTCAATGTACAAGTACCTCTCCGCTCAATGTACAAGTGTCGACAGTACCTCTCCGCTCCATGTACAAGTACCTCTCCGCTCAATGTACAAGTGTCGACAGTACCTCTACGCTCAATGTACAAGTGTCGACAGTACCTCTCCGCTCTTATGTACAAGTACCTCTCCGATCCATGTACAAGTACATCTCCGCTCCATGTACAAGTACATCTCCGCTCAATGTACAAGTACCTCTCCGCTCCATGTACAAGTACCTCTCCGCTCCATGTACAAGTACATCTCTGCTCCATGTACAAGTACCTCTCCGCTCAATGTACAAGTACATCTCCGCTCCATGTACAAGTACCTCTCCGCTCCATGTACAAGTACATCTCCGCTCCATGTACAAGTACCTCTCCGCTCCATGTACAAGTACCTCTCCGCTCAATGTACAAGTACATCTCCGCTCCATGTACAAGTACCTCTCCGCTCCATGTACAAGTACATCTCCGCTCCATGTACAAGTACCTCTCCGCTCAATGTACAAGTACATCTCCGCTCCATGTACAAGTACATCTCCACTCCATGTACAAGTACCTCTCCGCTCAATGTACAAGTACATCTCCGCTCCATGTACCAGTACCTCTCCGCTCAATGTACAAGTACATCTCCACTCCATGTACAAGTACCTCTCCGCTCAATGTACAAGTACATCTCCGCTCCATGTACCAGTACCTCTCCGCTCAATGTACAAGTACATCTCCACTCCATGTACAAGTACCTCTCCGCTCAATGTACAAGTACATCTCCGCTCCATGTACCAGTACCTCTCCGCTCAATGTACAAGTACATCTCCGCTCCATGTACAAGTACCTCTCCGCTCAATGTACAAGTACCTCTCCGCTCAATGTACAAGTACATCTCCGCTCCATGTACCAGTACCTCTCCGCTCAATGTACAAGTACATCTGCGCTCCATGTAGGGCTGGGTATCGTTCAAAATTTTTCGATATCGATACCGTTTCGATACTTGGATTTCGATACCGGTTCCTGAACGATACTTTTTTCGATACCAATTTTTAGAAAAATCCATTTTAACAAAAATAAAACTGCATTACACATTGAAATTATTTTACAAATCTTTAGTTTCCCCCCATCTTAAGTTTTACAGCAGAAAAAAATAAAACCTACTGTATTTAACATAACTTTAAGTTCTCTAAACGTATTGCCGTCCCTACAAAAAATATTGGAGTACTACAAAGGAAAGAAATGTAGCTAAAACAAATAAATCAGTGGAATAGTTTTCAGTGCAAAACAGAGAGTTGCAAATCAGGGTTTAATGCTCACTGATGCAACAGAACTCTATTCTTGTACAAACTGATGAGATGGCTCCACTTCATGCATGGAAGACTAGTTGAGCATTGACTAGCCTATCAATATAGCCTTATATGCCACAAAGTGAATCGCATTTATATTCAACAAACTATCATGACATCAGCGTTTGTTAACGAGTTGCTAAAAATACATGGGCGATAACTGCCCGCTTGCACATAACGCTAATTAATTAAACATTAACGCTAGCGTTGCAGATCAGTGTGCTCACTGCTGCAACAGAACGTCATTCTTGTCAAATCTGACGAGACAGCTCAACTTCACTGACTAGCCAATCAATATAAATGAATCGCATTTACATTCAACAAACTATCATGACATCAGCGTTTGTTAACGAGTTGCTAAAAATACACAATGCCGGCTTGCGCATAACGTTACGGCGGCAATTAATTAAACGATCTAATGCTACAACTCACAGCCAGATGCATGGATTTGTCAGACTGAGGGATCTGATAACCGCTAACTTGCGGTAAGCTGAGCTGACCCACCTCTCAATTATTTCTCTTGTCTGTGGAAACCAGTCCGTGTTGTTTCTGTTTCTTTTCCTGCTTTTCATCATCTTCGCCATATGGTAATCCAGGATAGGAGTAGCTTGAGTGGCTAACTTCTTGTATACTATCCGCACCGCACGCCTGGCTCACAGTCACAACAAACACACCGGCTAAAGTGGGCGTAACGTTTCCTGCATGCCTCTACATGACAGCCAATCACCAGCCGTATTAGAGCGCGGCGTGCAAGCATGTCGCATGCTTATAGGCTCAATGACGCTGTTTTGTTTTGGTATCGAAAATTGGTATCGATTGACAAGGGAGGCTTCGATACCCCTTAGTATCGATGTTTCCATTTCGGTGCCAAGTAAGTATCGAAACTCGATACCCAGCCCTAGCTCCATGTACAAGTACCTCTCCGCTCAATGTACAAGTACCTCTCCGCTCAATGTACAAGTACCTCTCCGCTCCATGTACAAGTACCTCTCCGCTCCATGTACAAGTACCTCTCCGCTCCATGTACAAGTACCTCTCCGCTCCATGTACAAGTACATCTCTGCTCCATGTACAAGTACCTCTCCGCTCAATGTACAAGTACATCTCCGCTCCATGTACAAGTACCTCTCCGCTCCATGTACAAGTACATCTCCGCTCCATGTACAAGTACCTCTCCGCTCCATGTACAAGTACCTCTCCGCTCAATGTACAAGTACATCTCCGCTCCATGTACAAGTACATCTCTGCTCCATGTACAAGTACCTCTCCGCTCAATGTACAAGTACATCTCCGCTCCATGTACAAGTACCTCTCCGCTCCATGTACAAGTACCTCTCCGCTCCATGTACAAGTACCTCTCCGCTCCATGTACAAGTACCTCTCCGCTCCATGTACAAGTACCTCTCCGCTCAATGTCAAGTGTCGACAGTACCTCTCCGCTCCATGTACAAATACCTCTCCGCTCTCATGTACAAGTACCTCTCCGCTCCATGTACAAGTACCTCTCCGCTCAATGTCAAGTGTCGACAGTACCTCTCCGCTCCATGTACAAATACCTCTCCGCTCCATGTACAAGTACCTCTCCGCTCTCATGTACAAGTACCTCTCCGCTCCATGTACAAGTAGCTCTCCGCTCAATGTACAAGTGTCGACAGTACCTTTCCGCTCCATGTACAAATACCTCTCCGCTCTCATGTACAAGTACCTCTCCGCTCCATGTACAAGTACCTCTCCGCTCAATGTACAAATACCTCTCCGCTCCATGTATAAGTACCTCTCCGCTCTATGTACAAGTACCTCTCCGCTCCATGTACAAGTACCTCTCCGCTCAATGTACAAATACCTCTCCGCTCCATGTACAAGTAGCTCTCCGCTGAATGTACAAGTGTCGACAGTACCTCTCCGCTCAATGTACAAGTACCTCTCCGCTCAATGTACAAATACCTCTCCGCTCCATGTACAAGTACCTCTCCGCTCAATGTCAAGTATCGACAGTACCTCTCCGCTCCATGTACAAGTACCTCTCCGCTGAATGTACAAGTGTCGACAGTACCTCTCCGCTCAATGTACAAGTACCTCTCCGCTCCATGTACAAGTACCTCTCCGCTCTCATGTACAAGTACCTCTCCGCTCCATGTACAAGTACCTCTCCGCTCAATGTACAAGTACCTCTGCGCTCCATGTACAAGTACCTCTCCGCTCAATGTACAAGTACCTCTCCGCTCAATGTACAAGTGTCGACAGTACCTCTCCGCTCCATGTACAAGTACCTCTCCGCTCAATGTACAAGTGTCGACAGTACCTCTACGCTCAATGTACAAGTGTCGACAGTACCTCTCCGCTCTCATGTACAAGTACCTCTCCGATCCATGTACAAGTACATCTCCGCTCCATGTACAAGTACATCTCCACTCAATGTACAAGTACCTCTCCGCTCCATGTACAAGTACCTCTCCGCTCCATGTACAAGTACCTATCCGCTCCATGTACAAGTACCTCTCCGCTCCATGTACAAGTACCTCTCCGCTCAATGTACAAGTACCTCTCCGCTCCATGTACAAGTACCTCTCCGCTCAATGTACAAGTACCTCTCCGCTCCATGTACAAGTACCTCTCCGCTCCATGTACAAGTACCTCTCCGCTCCATGTACAAGTACCTCTCCGCTCAATGTCAAGTATCGACAGTACCTCTCCGCTCCATGTACAAGTACCTCTCCGCTGAATGTACAAGTGTCGACAGTACCTCTCCGCTCAATGTACAAGTACCTCTCCGCTCCATGTACAAGTACCTCTCCGCTCTCATGTACAAGTACCTCTCCGCTCCATGTACAAGTACCTCTCCGCTCAATGTACAAGTACCTCTGCGCTCCATGTACAAGTACCTCTCCGCTCAATGTACAAGTACCTCTCCGCTCAATGTACAAGTGTCGACAGTACCTCTCCGCTCCATGTACAAGTACCTCTCCGCTCAATGTACAAGTGTCGACAGTACCTCTACGCTCAATGTACAAGTGTCGACAGTACCTCTCCGCTCTCATGTACAAGTACCTCTCCGATCCATGTACAAGTACATCTCCGCTCCATGTACAAGTACATCTCCGCTCAATGTACAAGTACCTCTCCGCTCCATGTACAAGTACCTCTCCGCTCCATGTACAAGTACATCTCTGCTCCATGTACAAGTACCTCTCCGCTCAATGTACAAGTACATCTCCGCTCCATGTACAAGTACCTCTCCGCTCCATGTACAAGTACATCTCCGCTCCATGTACAAGTACCTCTCCGCTCCATGTACAAGTACCTCTCCGCTCAATGTACAAGTACATCTCCGCTCCATGTACAAGTACCTCTCCGCTCCATGTACAAGTACCTCTCCGCTCCATGTACAAGTACCTCTCCGCTCAATGTCAAGTATCGACAGTACCTCTCCGCTCCATGTACAAGTACCTCTCCGCTGAATGTACAAGTGTCGACAGTACCTCTCCGCTCAATGTACAAGTACCTCTCCGCTCCATGTACAAGTACCTCTCCGCTCTCATGTACAAGTACCTCTCCGCTCCATGTACAAGTACCTCTCCGCTCAATGTACAAGTACCTCTGCGCTCCATGTACAAGTACCTCTCCGCTCAATGTACAAGTACCTCTCCGCTCAATGTACAAGTGTCGACAGTACCTCTCCGCTCCATGTACAAGTACCTCTCCGCTCAATGTACAAGTGTCGACAGTACCTCTACGCTCAATGTACAAGTGTCGACAGTACCTCTCCGCTCTCATGTACAAGTACCTCTCCGATCCATGTACAAGTACATCTCCGTTCCATGTACAAGTACATCTCCGCTCAATGTACAAGTACCTCTCCGCTCCATGTACAAGTACCTCTCCGCTCCATGTACAAGTACATCTCTGCTCCATGTACAAGTACCTCTCCGCTCAATGTACAAGTACATCTCCGCTCCATGTACAAGTACCTCTCCGCTCCATGTACAAGTACATCTCTGCTCCATGTACAAGTACCTCTCCGCTCCATGTACAAGTACCTCTCCGCTCAATGTACAAGTACATCTCCGCTCCATGTACAAGTACCTCTCCGCTCCATGTACAAGTACATCTCCGCTCCATGTACAAGTACCTCTCCGCTCAATGTACAAGTACATCTCCGCTCCATGTACAAGTACATCTCCACTCCATGTACAAGTACCTCTCCGCTCAATGTACAAGTACATCTCCGCTCCATGTACCAGTACCTCTCCGCTCAATGTACAAGTACATCTCCACTCCATGTACAAGTACCTCTCCGCTCAATGTACAAGTACATCTCCGCTCCATGTACCAGTACCTATCCGCTCAATGTACAAGTACATCTCCACTCCATGTACAAGTACCTCTCCGCTCAATGTACAAGTACATCTCCGCTCCATGTACCAGTACCTCTCCGCTCAATGTACAAGTACATCTCCGCTCCATGTACAAGTACCTCTCCGCTCAATGTACAAGTACCTCTCCGCTCAATGTACAAGTACATCTCCGCTCCATGTACCAGTACCTCTCCGCTCAATGTACAAGTACATCTGCGCTCCATGTAGGGCTGGGTATCGTTCAAAATTTTTCGATATCGATACCGTTTCGATACTTGGATTTCGATACCGGTTCCTGAACGATACTTTTTTCGATACCAATTTTTAGAAAAATCCATTTTAACAAAAATAAAACTGCATTACACATTGAAATTATTTTACAAATCTTTAGTTTCCCCCCATCTTAAGTTTTACAGCAGAAAAAAATAAAACCTACTGTATTTAACATAACTTTAAGTTCTCTAAACGTATTGCCGTCCCTACAAAAAATATTGGAGTACTACAAAGGAAAGAAATGTAGCTAAAACAAATAAATCAGTGGAATAGTTTTCAGTGCAAAACAGAGAGTTGCAAATCAGGGTTTAATGCTCACTGATGCAACAGAACTCTATTCTTGTACAAACTGATGAGATGGCTCCACTTCATGCATGGAAGACTAGTTGAGCATTGACTAGCCTATCAATATAGCCTTATATGCCACAAAGTGAATCGCATTTATATTCAACAAACTATCATGACATCAGCGTTTGTTAACGAGTTGCTAAAAATACATGGGCGATAACTGCCCGCTTGCACATAACGCTAATTAATTAAACATTAACGCTAGCGTTGCAGATCAGTGTGCTCACTGCTGCAACAGAACGTCATTCTTGTCAAATCTGACGAGACAGCTCAACTTCACTGACTAGCCAATCAATATAAATGAATCGCATTTACATTCAACAAACTATCATGACATCAGCGTTTGTTAACGAGTTGCTAAAAATACACAATGCCCGCTTGCGCATAACGTTACGGCGGCAATTAATTAAACGATCTAATGCTACAACTCACAGCCAGATGCATGGATTTGTCAGACTGAGGGATCTGATAACCGCTAACTTGCGGTAAGCTGAGCTGACCCACCTCTCAATTATTTCTCTTGTCTGTGGAAACCAGTCCGTGTTGTTTCTGTTTCTTTTCCTGCTTTTCATCATCTTCGCCATATGGTAATCCAGGATAGGAGTAGCTTGAGTGGCTAACTTCTTGTATACTATCCGCACCGCACGCCTGGCTCACAGTCACAACAAACACACCGGCTAAAGTGGGCGTAACGTTTCCTGCATGCCTCTACATGACAGCCAATCACCAGCCGTATTAGAGCGCGGCGTGCAAGCATGTCGCATGCTTATAGGCTCAATGACGCTGTTTTGTTTTGGTATCGAAAATTGGTATCGATTGACAAGGGAGGCTTCGATACCCCTTAGTATCGATGTTTCCATTTCGGTGCCAAGTAAGTATCGAAACTCGATACCCAGCCCTAGCTCCATGTACAAGTACCTCTCCGCTCAATGTACAAGTACCTCTCCGCTCAATGTACAAGTACCTCTCCGCTCCATGTACAAGTACCTCTCCGCTTCATGTACAAGTACCTCTCCGCTCCATGTACAAGTACCTCTCCGCTCCATGTACAAGTACATCTCTGCTCCATGTACAAGTACCTCTCCGCTCAATGTACAAGTACATCTCCGCTCCATGTACAAGTACCTCTCCGCTCCATGTACAAGTACATCTCCGCTCCATGTACAAGTACCTCTCCGCTCCATGTACAAGTACCTCTCCGCTCAATGTACAAGTACATCTCCGCTCCATGTACAAGTACATCTCTGCTCCATGTACAAGTACCTCTCCGCTCAATGTACAAGTACATCTCCGCTCCATGTACAAGTACCTCTCCGCTCCATGTACAAGTACCTCTCCGCTCCATGTACAAGTACCTCTCCGCTCCATGTACAAGTACCTCTCCGCTCCATGTACAAGTACCTCTCCGCTCAATGTCAAGTGTCGACAGTACCTCTCCGCTCCATGTACAAATACCTCTCCGCTCTCATGTACAAGTACCTCTCCGCTCCATGTACAAGTACCTCTCCGCTCAATGTCAAGTGTCGACAGTACCTCTCCGCTCCATGTACAAATACCTCTCCGCTCCATGTACAAGTACCTCTCCGCTCTCATGTACAAGTACCTCTCCGCTCCATGTACAAGTAGCTCTCCGCTCAATGTACAAGTGTCGACAGTACCTTTCCGCTCCATGTACAAATACCTCTCCGCTCTCATGTACAAGTACCTCTCCGCTCCATGTACAAGTACCTCTCCGCTCAATGTACAAATACCTCTCCGCTCCATGTATAAGTACCTCTCCGCTCTATGTACAAGTACCTCTCCGCTCCATGTACAAGTACCTCTCCGCTCAATGTACAAATACCTCTCCGCTCCATGTACAAGTAGCTCTCCGCTGAATGTACAAGTGTCGACAGTACCTCTCCGCTCAATGTACAAGTACCTCTCCGCTCAATGTACAAATACCTCTCCGCTCCATGTACAAGTACCTCTCCGCTCAATGTCAAGTATCGACAGTACCTCTCCGCTCCATGTACAAGTACCTCTCCGCTGAATGTACAAGTGTCGACAGTACCTCTCCGCTCAATGTACAAGTACCTCTCCGCTCCATGTACAAGTACCTCTCCGCTCTCATGTACAAGTACCTCTCCGCTCCATGTACAAGTACCTCTCCGCTCAATGTACAAGTACCTCTGCGCTCCATGTACAAGTACCTCTCCGCTCAATGTACAAGTACCTCTCCGCTCAATGTACAAGTGTCGACAGTACCTCTCCGCTCCATGTACAAGTACCTCTCCGCTCAATGTACAAGTGTCGACAGTACCTCTACGCTCAATGTACAAGTGTCGACAGTACCTCTCCGCTCTCATGTACAAGTACCTCTCCGATCCATGTACAAGTACATCTCCGCTCCATGTACAAGTACATCTCCGCTCAATGTACAAGTACCTCTCCGCTCCATGTACAAGTACCTCTCCGCTCCATGTACAAGTACCTCTCCGCTCCATGTACAAGTACCTCTCCGCTCCATGTACAAGTACCTCTCCGCTCAATGTACAAGTACCTCTCCGCTCCATGTACAAGTACCTCTCCGCTCAATGTACAAGTACCTCTCCGCTCCATGTACAAGTACCTCTCCGCTCCATGTACAAGTACCTCTCCGCTCCATGTACAAGTACCTCTCCGCTCAATGTCAAGTATCGACAGTACCTCTCCGCTCCATGTACAAGTACCTCTCCGCTGAATGTACAAGTGTCGACAGTACCTCTCCGCTCAATGTACAAGTACCTCTCCGCTCCATGTACAAGTACCTCTCCGCTCTCATGTGCAAGTACCTCTCCGCTCCATGTACAAGTACCTCTCCGCTCAATGTACAAGTACCTCTGCGCTCCATGTACAAGTACCTCTCCGCTCAATGTACAAGTACCTCTCCGCTCAATGTACAAGTGTCGACAGTACCTCTCCGCTCCATGTACAAGTACCTCTCCGCTCAATGTACAAGTGTCGACAGTACCTCTACGCTCAATGTACAAGTGTCGACAGTACCTCTCCGCTCTCATGTACAAGTACCTCTCCGATCCATGTACAAGTACATCTCCGCTCCATGTACAAGTACATCTCCGCTCAATGTACAAGTACCTCTCCGCTCCATGTACAAGTACCTCTCCGCTCCATGTACAAGTACATCTCTGCTCCATGTACAAGTACCTCTCCGCTCAATGTACAAGTACATCTCCGCTCCATGTACAAGTACCTCTCCGCTCCATGTACAAGTACATCTCCGCTCCATGTACAAGTACCTCTCCGCTCCATGTACAAGTACCTCTCCGCTCAATGTACAAGTACATCTCCGCTCCATGTACAAGTACCTCTCCGCTCCATGTACAAGTACCTCTCCGCTCCATGTACAAGTACCTCTCCGCTCAATGTCAAGTATCGACAGTACCTCTCCGCTCCATGTACAAGTACCTCTCCGCTGAATGTACAAGTGTCGACAGTACCTCTCCGCTCAATGTACAAGTACCTCTCCGCTCCATGTACAAGTACCTCTCCGCTCTCATGTACAAGTACCTCTCCGCTCCATGTACAAGTACCTCTCCGCTCAATGTACAAGTACCTCTGCGCTCCATGTACAAGTACCTCTCCGCTCAATGTACAAGTACCTCTCCGCTCAATGTACAAGTGTCGACAGTACCTCTCCGCTCCATGTACAAGTACCTCTCCGCTCAATGTACAAGTGTCGACAGTACCTCTACGCTCAATGTACAAGTGTCGACAGTACCTCTCCGCTCTCATGTACAAGTACCTCTCCGATCCATGTACAAGTACATCTCCGCTCCATGTACAAGTACATCTCCGCTCAATGTACAAGTACCTCTCCGCTCCATGTACAAGTACCTCTCCGCTCCATGTACAAGTACATCTCTGCTCCATGTACAAGTACCTCTCCGCTCAATGTACAAGTACATCTCCGCTCCATGTACAAGTACCTCTCCGCTCCATGTACAAGTACATCTCCGCTCCATGTACAAGTACCTCTCCGCTCCATGTACAAGTACCTCTCCGCTCAATGTACAAGTACATCTCCGCTCCATGTACAAGTACCTCTCCGCTCCATGTACAAGTACATCTCCGCTCCATGTACAAGTACCTCTCCGCTCAATGTACAAGTACATCTCCGCTCCATGTACAAGTACATCTCCACTCCATGTACAAGTACCTCTCCGCTCAATGTACAAGTACATCTCCGCTCCATGTACCAGTACCTCTCCGCTCAATGTACAAGTACATCTCCACTCCATGTACAAGTACCTCTCCGCTCAATGTACAAGTACATCTCCGCTCCATGTACCAGTACCTCTCCGCTCAATGTACAAGTACATCTCCACTCCATGTACAAGTACCTCTCCGCTCAATGTACAAGTACATCTCCGCTCCATGTACCAGTACCTCTCCGCTCAATGTACAAGTACATCTCCGCTCCATGTACAAGTACCTCTCCGCTCAATGTACAAGTACCTCTCCGCTCAATGTACAAGTACATCTCCGCTCCATGTACCAGTACCTCTCCGCTCAATGTACAAGTACATCTGCGCTCCATGTAGGGCTGGGTATCGTTCAACATTTTTCGATATCGATACCGTTTCGATACTTGGATTTCGATACCGGTTCCTGAACGATACTTTTTTCGATACCAATTTTTAGAAAAATCCATTTTAACAAAAATAAAACTGCATTACACATTGAAATTATTTTACAAATCTTTAGTTTCCCCCCATCTTAAGTTTTACAGCAGAAAAAAATAAAACCTACTGTATTTAACATAACTTTAAGTTCTCTAAACGTATTGCCGTCCCTACAAAAAATATTGGAGTACTACAAAGGAAAGAAATGTAGCTAAAACAAATAAATCAGTGGAATAGTTTTCAGTGCAAAACAGAGAGTTGCAAATCAGGGTTTAATGCTCACTGATGCAACAGAACTCTATTCTTGTACAAACTGATGAGATGGCTCCACTTCATGCATGGAAGACTAGTTGAGCATTGACTAGCCTATCAATATAGCCTTATATGCCACAAAGTGAATCGCATTTATATTCAACAAACTATCATGACATCAGCGTTTGTTAACGAGTTGCTAAAAATACATGGGCGATAACTGCCCGCTTGCACATAACGCTAATTAATTAAACATTAACGCTAGCGTTGCAGATCAGTGTGCTCACTGCTGCAACAGAACGTCATTCTTGTCAAATCTGACGAGACAGCTCAACTTCACTGACTAGCCAATCAATATAAATGAATCGCATTTACATTCAACAAACTATCATGACATCAGCGTTTGTTAACGAGTTGCTAAAAATACACAATGCCCGCTTGCGCATAACGTTACGGCGGCAATTAATTAAACGATCTAATGCTACAACTCACAGCCAGATGCATGGATTTGTCAGACTGAGGGATCTGATAACCGCTAACTTGCGGTAAGCTGAGCTGACCCACCTCTCAATTATTTCTCTTGTCTGTGGAAACCAGTCTGTGTTGTTTCTGTTTCTTTTCCTGCTTTTCATCATCTTCGCCATATGGTAATCCAGGATAGGAGTAGCTTGAGTGGCTAACTTCTTGTATACTATCCGCACCGCACGCCTGGCTCACAGTCACAACAAACACACCGGCTAAAGTGGGCGTAACGTTTCCTGCATGCCTCTACATGACAGCCAATCACCAGCCGTATTAGAGCGCGGCGTGCAAGCATGTCGCATGCTTATAGGCTCAATGACGCTGTTTTGTTTTGGTATCGAAAATTGGTATCGATTGACAAGGGAGGCTTCGATACCCCTTAGTATCGATGTTTCCATTTCGGTGCCAAGTAAGTATCGAAACTCGATACCCAGCCCTAGCTCCATGTACAAGTACCTCTCCGCTCAATGTACAAGTACCTCTCCGCTCAATGTACAAGTACCTCTCCGCTCCATGTACAAGTACCTCTCCGCTCCATGTACAAGTACCTCTCCGCTCCATGTACAAGTACCTCTCCGCTCCATGTACAAGTACATCTCTGCTCCATGTACAAGTACCTCTCCGCTCAATGTACAAGTACATCTCCGCTCCATGTACAAGTACCTCTCCGCTCCATGTACAAGTACATCTCCGCTCCATGTACAAGTACCTCTCCGCTCCATGTACAAGTACCTCTCCGCTCAATGTACAAGTACATCTCCGCTCCATGTACAAGTACATCTCTGCTCCATGTACAAGTACCTCTCCGCTCAATGTACAAGTACATCTCCGCTCCATGTACAAGTACCTCTCCGCTCCATGTACAAGTACCTCTCCGCTCCATGTACAAGTACCTCTCCGCTCCATGTACAAGTACCTCTCCGCTCCATGTACAAGTACCTCTCCGCTCAATGTCAAGTGTCGACAGTACCTCTCCGCTCCATGTACAAATACCTCTCCGCTCTCATGTACAAGTACCTCTCCGCTCCATGTACAAGTACCTCTCCGCTCAATGTCAAGTGTCGACAGTACCTCTCCGCTCCATGTACAAATACCTCTCCGCTCCATGTACAAGTACCTCTCCGCTCTCATGTACAAGTACCTCTCCGCTCCATGTACAAGTAGCTCTCCGCTCAATGTACAAGTGTCGACAGTACCTTTCCGCTCCATGTACAAATACCTCTCCGCTCTCATGTACAAGTACCTCTCCGCTCCATGTACAAGTACCTCTCCGCTCAATGTACAAATACCTCTCCGCTCCATGTATAAGTACCTCTCCGCTCTATGTACAAGTACCTCTCCGCTCCATGTACAAGTACCTCTCCGCTCAATGTACAAATACCTCTCCGCTCCATGTACAAGTAGCTCTCCGCTGAATGTACAAGTGTCGACAGTACCTCTCCGCTCAATGTACAAGTACCTCTCCGCTCAATGTACAAATACCTCTCCGCTCCATGTACAAGTACCTCTCCGCTCAATGTCAAGTATCGACAGTACCTCTCCGCTCCATGTACAAGTACCTCTCCGCTGAATGTACAAGTGTCGACAGTACCTCTCCGCTCAATGTACAAGTACCTCTCCGCTCCATGTACAAGTACCTCTCCGCTCTCATGTACAAGTACCTCTCCGCTCCATGTACAAGTACCTCTCCGCTCAATGTACAAGTACCTCTGCGCTCCATGTACAAGTACCTCTCCGCTCAATGTACAAGTACCTCTCCGCTCAATGTACAAGTGTCGACAGTACCTCTCCGCTCCATGTACAAGTACCTCTCCGCTCAATGTACAAGTGTCGACAGTACCTCTACGCTCAATGTACAAGTGTCGACAGTACCTCTCCGCTCTCATGTACAAGTACCTCTCCGATCCATGTACAAGTACATCTCCGCTCCATGAACAAGTACATCTCCGCTCAATGTACAAGTACCTCTCCGCTCCATGTACAAGTACCTCTCCGCTCCATGTACAAGTACCTCTCCGCTCCATGTACAAGTACCTCTCCGCTCCATGTACAAGTACCTCTCCGCTCAATGTACAAGTACCTCTCCGCTCCATGTACAAGTACCTCTCCGCTCAATGTACAAGTACCTCTCCGCTCCATGTACAAGTACCTCTCCGCTCCATGTACAAGTACCTCTCCGCTCCATGTACAAGTACCTCTCCGCTCAATGTCAAGTATCGACAGTACCTCTCCGCTCCATGTACAAGTACCTCTCCGCTGAATGTACAAGTGTCGACAGTACCTCTCCGCTCAATGTACAAGTACCTCTCCGCTCCATGTACAAGTACCTCTCCGCTCTCATGTACAAGTACCTCTCCGCTCCATGTACAAGTACCTCTCCGCTCAATGTACAAGTACCTCTGCGCTCCATGTACAAGTACCTCTCCGCTCAATGTACAAGTACCTCTCCGCTCAATGTACAAGTGTCGACAGTACCTCTCCGCTCCATGTACAAGTACCTCTCCGCTCAATGTACAAGTGTCGACAGTACCTCTACGCTCAATGTACAAGTGTCGACAGTACCTCTCCGCTCTCATGTACAAGTACCTCTCCGATCCATGTACAAGTACATCTCCGCTCCATGTACAAGTACATCTCCGCTCAATGTACAAGTACCTCTCCGCTCCATGTACAAGTACCTCTCCGCTCCATGTACAAGTACATCTCTGCTCCATGTACAAGTACCTCTCCGCTCAATGTACAAGTACATCTCCGCTCCATGTACAAGTACCTCTCCGCTCCATGTACAAGTACATCTCCGCTCCATGTACAAGTACCTCTCCGCTCCATGTACAAGTACCTCTCCGCTCAATGTACAAGTACATCTCCGCTCCATGTACAAGTACCTCTCCGCTCCATGTACAAGTACCTCTCCGCTCCATGTACAAGTACCTCTCCGCTCAATGTCAAGTATCGACAGTACCTCTCCGCTCCATGTACAAGTACCTCTCCGCTGAATGTACAAGTGTCGACAGTACCTCTCCGCTCAATGTACAAGTACCTCTCCGATCCATGTACAAGTACCTCTCCGCTCTCATGTACAAGTACCTCTCCGCTCCATGTACAAGTACCTCTCCGCTCAATGTACAAGTACCTCTGCGCTCCATGTACAAGTACCTCTCCGCTCAATGTACAAGTACCTCTCCGCTCAATGTACAAGTGTCGACAGTACCTCTCCGCTCCATGTACAAGTACCTCTCCGCTCAATGTACAAGTGTCGACAGTACCTCTACGCTCAATGTACAAGTGTCGACAGTACCTCTCCGCTCTCATGTACAAGTACCTCTCCGATCCATGTACAAGTACATCTCCGCTCCATGTACAAGTACATCTCCGCTCAATGTACAAGTACCTCTCCGCTCCATGTACAAGTACCTCTCCGCTCCATGTACAAGTACATCTCTGCTCCATGTACAAGTACCTCTCCGCTCAATGTACAAGTACATCTCCGCTCCATGTACAAGTACCTCTCCGCTCCATGTACAAGTACATCTCCGCTCCATGTACAAGTACCTCTCCGCTCCATGTACAAGTACCTCTCCGCTCAATGTACAAGTACATCTCCGCTCCATGTACAAGTACCTCTCCGCTCCATGTACAAGTACATCTCCGCTCCATGTACAAGTACCTCTCCGCTCAATGTACAAGTACATCTCCGCTCCATGTACAAGTACATCTCCACTCCATGTACAAGTACCTCTCCGCTCAATGTACAAGTACATCTCCGCTCCATGTACCAGTACCTCTCCGCTCAATGTACAAGTACATCTCCACTCCATGTACAAGTACCTCTCCGCTCAATGTACAAGTACATCTCCGCTCCATGTACCAGTACCTCTCCGCTCAATGTACAAGTACATCTCCACTCCATGTACAAGTACCTCTCCGCTCAATGTACAAGTACATCTCCGCTCCATGTACCAGTACCTCTCCGCTCAATGTACAAGTACATCTCCGCTCCATGTACAAGTACCTCTCCGCTCAATGTACAAGTACCTCTCCGCTCAATGTACAAGTACATCTCCGCTCCATGTACCAGTACCTCTCCGCTCAATGTACAAGTACATCTGCGCTCCATGTAGGGCTGGGTATCGTTCAACATTTTTCGATATCGATACCGTTTCGATACTTGGATTTCGATACCGGTTCCTGAACGATACTTTTTTCGATACCAATTTTTAGAAAAATCCATTTTAACAAAAATAAAACTGCATTACACATTGAAATTATTTTACAAATCTTTAGTTTCCCCCCATCTTAAGTTTTACAGCAGAAAAAAATAAAACCTACTGTATTTAACATAACTTTAAGTTCTCTAAACGTATTGCCGTCCCTACAAAAAATATTGGAGTACTACAAAGGAAAGAAATGTAGCTAAAACAAATAAATCAGTGGAATAGTTTTCAGTGCAAAACAGAGAGTTGCAAATCAGGGTTTAATGCTCACTGATGCAACAGAACTCTATTCTTGTACAAACTGATGAGATGGCTCCACTTCATGCATGGAAGACTAGTTGAGCATTGACTAGCCTATCAATATAGCCTTATATGCCACAAAGTGAATCGCATTTATATTCAACAAACTATCATGACATCAGCGTTTGTTAACGAGTTGCTAAAAATACATGGGCGATAACTGCCCGCTTGCACATAACGCTAATTAATTAAACATTAACGCTAGCGTTGCAGATCAGTGTGCTCACTGCTGCAACAGAACGTCATTCTTGTCAAATCTGACGAGACAGCTCAACTTCACTGACTAGCCAATCAATATAAATGAATCGCATTTACATTCAACAAACTATCATGACATCAGCGTTTGTTAACGAGTTGCTAAAAATACACAATGCCCGCTTGCGCATAACGTTACGGCGGCAATTAATTAAACGATCTAATGCTACAACTCACAGCCAGATGCATGGATTTGTCAGACTGAGGGATCTGATAACCGCTAACTTGCGGTAAGCTGAGCTGACCCACCTCTCAATTATTTCTCTTGTCTGTGGAAACCAGTCCGTGTTGTTTCTGTTTCTTTTCCTGCTTTTCATCATCTTCGCCATATGGTAATCCAGGATAGGAGTAGCTTGAGTGGCTAACTTCTTGTATACTATCCGCACCGCACGCCTGGCTCACAGTCACAACAAACACACCGGCTAAAGTGGGCGTAACGTTTCCTGCATGCCTCTACATGACAGCCAATCACCAGCCGTATTAGAGCGCGGCGTGCAAGCATGTCGCATGCTTATAGGCTCAATGACGCTGTTTTGTTTTGGTATCGAAAATTGGTATCGATTGACAAGGGAGGCTTCGATACCCCTTAGTATCGATGTTTCCATTTCGGTGCCAAGTAAGTATCGAAACTCGATACCCAGCCCTAGCTCCATGTACAAGTACCTCTCCGCTCAATGTACAAGTACCTCTCCGCTCCATGTACAAGTACCTCTCCGCTCAATGTCAAGTATCGACAGTACCTCTCCGCTCCATGTACAAGTACCTCTCCGCTGAATGTACAAGTGTCGACAGTACCTCTCCGCTCAATGTACAAGTACCTCTCCGCTCCATGTACAAGTACCTCTCCGCTCTCATGTACAAGTACCTCTCCGCTCCATGTACAAGTACCTCTCCGCTCAATGTACAAGTACCTCTGCGCTCCATGTACAAGTACCTCTCCGCTCAATGTACAAGTACCTCTCCGCTCAATGTACAAGTGTCGACAGTACCTCTCCGCTCCATGTACAAGTACCTCTCCGCTCAATGTACAAGTGTCGACAGTACCTCTACGCTCAATGTACAAGTGTCGACAGTACCTCTCCGCTCTCATGTACAAGTACCTCTCCGATCCATGTACAAGTACATCTCCGCTCCATGTACAAGTACATCTCCGCTCAATGTACAAGTACCTCTCCGCTCCATGTACAAGTACCTCTCCGCTCCATGTACAAGTACATCTCTGCTCCATGTACAAGTACCTCTCCGCTCAATGTACAAGTACATCTCCGCTCCATGTACAAGTACCTCTCCGCTCCATGTACAAGTACATCTCCGCTCCATGTACAAGTACCTCTCCGCTCCATGTACAAGTACCTCTCCGCTCAATGTACAAGTACATCTCCGCTCCATGTACAAGTACCTCTCCGCTCCATGTACAAGTACCTCTCCGCTCCATGTACAAGTACCTCTCCGCTCAATGTCAAGTATCGACAGTACCTCTCCGCTCCATGTACAAGTACCTCTCCGCTGAATGTACAAGTGTTGACAGTACCTCTCCGCTCAATGTACAAGTACCTCTCCGCTCCATGTACAAGTACCTCTCCGCTCAATGTCAAGTATCGACAGTACCTCTCCGCTCCATGTACAAGTACCTCTCCGCTGAATGTACAAGTGTCGACAGTACCTCTCCGCTCAATGTACAAGTACCTCTCCGCTCCATGTACAAGTACCTCTCCGCTCTCATGTACAAGTACCTCTCCGCTCCATGTACAAGTACCTCTCCGCTCAATGTACAAGTACCTCTGCGCTCCATGTACAAGTACCTCTCCGCTCAATGTACAAGTACCTCTCCGCTCAATGTACAAGTGTCGACAGTACCTCTCCGCTCCATGTACAAGTACCTCTCCGCTCAATGTACAAGTGTCGACAGTACCTCTACGCTCAATGTACAAGTGTCGACAGTACCTCTCCGCTCTCATGTACAAGTACCTCTCCGATCCATGTACAAGTACATCTCCGCTCCATGTACAAGTACATCTCCGCTCAATGTACAAGTACCTCTCCGCTCCATGTACAAGTACCTCTCCGCTCCATGTACAAGTACATCTCTGCTCCATGTACAAGTACCTCTCCGCTCAATGTACAAGTACATCTCCGCTCCATGTACAAGTACCTCTCCGCTCCATGTACAAGTACATCTCCGCTCCATGTACAAGTACCTCTCCGCTCCATGTACAAGTACCTCTCCGCTCAATGTACAAGTACATCTCCGCTCCATGTACAAGTACCTCTCCGCTCCATGTACAAGTACATCTCCGCTCCATGTACAAGTACCTCTCCGCTCAATGTACAAGTACATCTCCGCTCCATGTACAAGTACATCTCCACTCCATGTACAAGTACCTCTCCGCTCAATGTACAAGTACATCTCCGCTCCATGTACCAGTACCTCTCCGCTCAATGTACAAGTACATCTCCACTCCATGTACAAGTACCTCTCCGCTCAATGTACAAGTACATCTCCGCTCCATGTACCAGTACCTCTCCGCTCAATGTACAAGTACATCTCCACTCCATGTACAAGTACCTCTCCGCTCAATGTACAAGTACATCTCCGCTCCATGTACCAGTACCTCTCCGCTCAATGTACAAGTACATCTCCGCTCCATGTACAAGTACCTCTCCGCTCAATGTACAAGTACATCTGCGCTCCATGTAGGGCTGGGTATCGTTCAAAATTTTTCGATATCGATACCGTTTCGATACTTGGATTTCGATACCGGTTCCTGAACGATACTTTTTTCGATACCAATTTTTAGAAAAATCCATTTTAACAAAAATAAAACTGCATTACACATCGAAATTATTTTACAAATCTTTAGTTTCCCCCCATCTTAAGTTTTACAGCAGAAAAAAATAAAACCTACTGTATTTAACATAACTTTAAGTTCTCTAAACGTATTGCCGTCCCTACAAAAAATATTGGAGTACTACAAAGGAAAGAAATGTAGCTAAAACAAATAAATCAGTGGAATAGTTTTCAGTGCAAAACAGAGAGTTGCAAATCAGGGTTTAATGCTCACTGATGCAACAGAACTCTATTCTTGTACAAACTGATGAGATGGCTCCACTTCATGCATGGAAGACTAGTTGAGCATTGACTAGCCTATCAATATAGCCTTATATGCCACAAAGTGAATCGCATTTATATTCAACAAACTATCATGACATCAGCGTTTGTTAACGAGTTGCTAAAAATACATGGGCGATAACTGCCCGCTTGCACATAACGCTAATTAATTAAACATTAACGCTAGCGTTGCAGATCAGTGTGCTCACTGCTGCAACAGAACATCATTCTTGTCAAATCTGACGAGACAGCTCAACTTCACTGACTAGCCAATCAATATAAATGAATCGCATTTACATTCAACAAACTATCATGACATCAGCGTTTGTTAACGAGTTGCTAAAAATACACAATGCCCGCTTGCGCATAACGTTACGGCGGCAATTAATTAAACGATCTAATGCTACAACTCACAGCCAGATGCATGGATTTGTCAGACTGAGGGATCTGATAACCGCTAACTTGCGGTAAGCTGAGCTGACCCACCTCTCAATTATTTCTCTTGTCTGTGGAAACCAGTCCGTGTTGTTTCTGTTTCTTTTCCTGCTTTTCATCATCTTCGCCATATGGTAATCCAGGATAGGAGTAGCTTGAGTGGCTAACTTCTTGTATACTATCTGCACCGCACGCCTGGCTCACAGTCACAACAAACACACCGGCTAAAGTGGGCGTAACGTTTCCTGCATGCCTCTACATGACAGCCAATCACCAGCCGTATTAGAGCGCGGCGTGCAAGCATGTCGCATGCTTATAGGCTCAATGACGCTGTTTTGTTTTGGTATCGAAAATTGGTATCGATTGACAAGGGAGGCTTCGATACCCCTTAGTATCGATGTTTCCATTTCGGTGCCAAGTAAGTATCGAAACTCGATACCCAGCCCTAGCTCCATGTACAAGTACCTCTCCGCTCAATGTACAAGTACCTCTCCGCTCCATGTACAAGTACCTCTCCGCTCAATGTCAAGTATCGACAGTACCTCTCCGCTCCATGTACAAGTACCTCTCCGCTGAATGTACAAGTGTCGACAGTACCTCTCCGCTCAATGTACAAGTACCTCTCCGCTCCATGTACAAGTACCTCTCCGCTCTCATGTACAAGTACCTCTCCGCTCCATGTACAAGTACCTCTCCGCTCAATGTACAAGTACCTCTGCGCTCCATGTACAAGTACCTCTCCGCTCAATGTACAAGTACCTCTCCGCTCAATGTACAAGTGTCGACAGTACCTCTCCGCTCCATGTACAAGTACCTCTCCGCTCAATGTACAAGTGTCGACAGTACCTCTACGCTCAATGTACAAGTGTCGACAGTACCTCTCCGCTCTCATGTACAAGTACCTCTCCGATCCATGTACAAGTACATCTCCGCTCCATGTACAAGTACATCTCCGCTCAATGTACAAGTACCTCTCCGCTCCATGTACAAGTACCTCTCCGCTCCATGTACAAGTACATCTCTGCTCCATGTACAAGTACCTCTCCGCTCAATGTACAAGTACATCTCCGCTCCATGTACAAGTACCTCTCCGCTCCATGTACAAGTACATCTCCGCTCCATGTACAAGTACCTCTCCGCTCCATGTACAAGTACCTCTCCGCTCAATGTACAAGTACATCTCCGCTCCATGTACAAGTACCTCTCCGCTCCATGTACAAGTACCTCTCCGCTCCATGTACAAGTACCTCTCCGCTCAATGTCAAGTATCGACAGTACCTCTCCGCTCCATGTACAAGTACCTCTCCGCTGAATGTACAAGTGTCGACAGTACCTCTCCGCTCAATGTACAAGTACCTCTCCGCTCCATGTACAAGTACCTCTCCGCTCTCATGTACAAGTACCTCTCCGCTCCATGTACAAGTACCTCTCCGCTCAATGTACAAGTACCTCTGCGCTCCATGTACAAGTACCTCTCCGCTCAATGTACAAGTACCTCTCCGCTCAATGTACAAGTGTCGACAGTACCTCTCCGCTCCATGTACAAGTACCTCTCCGCTCAATGTACAAGTGTCGACAGTACCTCTACGCTCAATGTACAAGTGTCGACAGTACCTCTCCGCTCTCATGTACAAGTACCTCTCCGATCCAGGTACAAGTACATCTCCGCTCCATGTACAAGTACATCTCCGCTCAATGTACAAGTACCTCTCCGCTCCATGTACAAGTACCTCTCCGCTCCATGTACAAGTACATCTCTGCTCCATGTACAAGTACCTCTCCGCTCAATGTACAAGTACATCTCCGCTCCATGTACAAGTACCTCTCCGCTCCATGTACAAGTACATCTCCGCTCCATGTACAAGTACCTCTCCGCTCCATGTACAAGTACCTCTCCGCTCAATGTACAAGTACATCTCCGCTCCATGTACAAGTACCTCTCCGCTCCATGTACAAGTACCTCTCCGCTCCATGTACAAGTACCTCTCCGCTCAATGTCAAGTATCGACAGTACCTCTCCGCTCCATGTACAAGTACCTCTCCGCTGAATGTACAAGTGTCGGCAGTACCTCTCCGCTCAATGTACAAGTACCTCTCCGCTCCATGTACAAGTACCTCTCCGCTCTCATGTACAAGTACCTCTCCGCTCCATGTACAAGTACCTCTCCGCTCAATGTACAAGTACCTCTGCGCTCCATGTACAAGTACCTCTCCGCTCAATGTACAAGTACCTCTCCGCTCAATGTACAAGTGTCGACAGTACCTCTCCGCTCCATGTACAAGTACCTCTCCGCTCAATGTACAAGTGTCGACAGTACCTCTACGCTCAATGTACAAGTGTCGACAGTACCTCTCCGCTCTCATGTACAAGTACCTCTCCGATCCATGTACAAGTACATCTCCGCTCCATGTACAAGTACATCTCCGCTCAATGTACAAGTACCTCTCCGCTCCATGTACAAGTACCTCTCCGCTCCATGTACAAGTACATCTCTGCTCCATGTACAAGTACCTCTCCGCTCAATGTACAAGTACATCTCCGCTCCATGTACAAGTACCTCTCCGCTCCATGTACAAGTACATCTCCGCTCCATGTACAAGTACCTCTCCGCTCCATGTACAAGTACCTCTCCGCTCAATGTACAAGTACATCTCCGCTCCATGTACAAGTACCTCTCCGCTCCATGTACAAGTACATCTCCGCTCCATGTACAAGTACCTCTCCGCTCAATGTACAAGTACATCTCCGCTCCATGTACAAGTACATCTCCACTCCATGTACAAGTACCTCTCCGCTCAATGTACAAGTACATCTCCGCTCCATGTACCAGTACCTCTCCGCTCAATGTACAAGTACATCTCCACTCCATGTACAAGTACCTCTCCGCTCAATGTACAAGTACATCTCCGCTCCATGTACCAGTACCTCTCCGCTCAATGTACAAGTACATCTCCACTCCATGTACAAGTACCTCTCCGCTGAATGTACAAGTGTCGACAGTACCTCTCCGCTCAATGTACAAGTACCTCTCCGCTCCATGTACAAGTACCTCTCCGCTCTCATGTACAAGTACCTCTCCGCTCCATGTACAAGTACCTCTCCGCTCAATGTACAAGTACCTCTGCGCTCCATGTACAAGTACCTCTCCGCTCAATGTACAAGTACCTCTCCGCTCAATGTACAAGTGTCGACAGTACCTCTCCGCTCCATGTACAAGTACCTCTCCGCTCAATGTACAAGTGTCGACAGTACCTCTACGCTCAATGTACAAGTGTCGACAGTACCTCTCCGCTCTCATGTACAAGTACCTCTCCGATCCATGTACAAGTACATCTCCGCTCCATGTACAAGTACATCTCCGCTCAATGTACAAGTACCTCTCCGCTCCATGTACAAGTACCTCTCCGCTCCATGTACAAGTACATCTCTGCTCCATGTACAAGTACCTCTCCGCTCAATGTACAAGTACATCTCCGCTCCATGTACAAGTACCTCTCCGCTCCATGTACAAGTACATCTCCGCTCCATGTACAAGTACCTCTCCGCTCCATGTACAAGTACCTCTCCGCTCCATGTACAAGTACCTCTCCGCTCAATGTCAAGTATCGACAGTACCTCTCCGCTCCATGTACAAGTACCTCTCCGCTGAATGTACAAGTGTCGACAGTACCTCTCCGCTCAATGTACAAGTACCTCTCCGCTCCATGTACAAGTACCTCTCCGCTCTCATGTACAAGTACCTCTCCGCTCCATGTACAAGTACCTCTCCGCTCAATGTACAAGTACCTCTGCGCTCCATGTACAAGTACCTCTCCGCTCAATGTACAAGTACCTCTCCGCTCAATGTACAAGTGTCGACAGTACCTCTCCGCTCCATGTACAAGTACCTCTCCGCTCAATGTACAAGTGTCGACAGTACCTCTACGCTCAATGTACAAGTGTCGACAGTACCTCTCCGCTCTCATGTACAAGTACCTCTCCGATCCATGTACAAGTACATCTCCGCTCCATGTACAAGTACATCTCCGCTCAATGTACAAGTACCTCTCCGCTCCATGTACAAGTACCTCTCCGCTCCATGTACAAGTACATCTCTGCTCCATGTACAAGTACCTCTCCGCTCAATGTACAAGTACATCTCCGCTCCATGTACAAGTACCTCTCCGCTCCATGTACAAGTACATCTCCGCTCCATGTACAAGTACCTCTCCGCTCCATGTACAAGTACCTCTCCGCTCAATGTACAAATACATCTCCGCTCCATGTACAAGTACCTCTCCGCTCCATGTACAAGTACCTCTCCGCTCCATGTACAAGTACCTCTCCGCTCAATGTCAAGTATCGACAGTACCTCTCCGCTCCATGTACAAGTACCTCTCCGCTGAATGTACAAGTGTCGACAGTACCTCTCCGCTCAATGTACAAGTACCTCTCCGCTCCATGTACAAGTACCTCTCCGCTCTCATGTACAAGTACCTCTCCGCTCCATGTACAAGTACCTCTCCGCTCAATGTACAAGTACCTCTGCGCTCCATGTACAAGTACCTCTCCGCTCAATGTACAAGTACCTCTCCGCTCAATGTACAAGTGTCGACAGTACCTCTCCGCTCCATGTACAAGTACCTCTCCGCTCAATGTACAAGTGTCGACAGTACCTCTACGCTCAATGTACAAGTGTCGACAGTACCTCTCCGCTCTCATGTACAAGTACCTCTCCGATCCATGTACAAGTACATCTCCGCTCCATGTACAAGTACATCTCCGCTCAATGTACAAGTACCTCTCCGCTCCATGTACAAGTACCTCTCCGCTCCATGTACAAGTACATCTCTGCTCCATGTACAAGTACCTCTCCGCTCAATGTACAAGTACATCTCCGCTCCATGTACAAGTACCTCTCCGCTCCATGTACAAGTACATCTCCGCTCCATGTACAAGTACCTCTCCGCTCCATGTACAAGTACCTCTCCGCTCAATGTACAAGTACATCTCCGCTCCATGTACAAGTACCTCTCCGCTCCATGTACAAGTACATCTCCGCTCCATGTACAAGTACCTCTCCGCTCAATGTACAAGTACATCTCCGCTCCATGTACAAGTACATCTCCACTCCATGTACAAGTACCTCTCCGCTCAATGTACAAGTACATCTCCGCTCCATGTACCAGTACCTCTCCGCTCAATGTACAAGTACATCTCCACTCCATGTACAAGTACCTCTCCGCTCAATGTACAAGTACATCTCCGCTCCATGTACCAGTACCTCTCCGCTCAATGTACAAGTACATCTCCACTCCATGTACAAGTACCTCTCCGCTCAATGTACAAGTACATCTCCGCTCCATGTACCAGTACCTCTCCGCTCAATGTACAAGTACATCTCCGCTCCATGTACAAGTACCTCTCCGCTCAATGTACAAGTACCTCTCCGCTCAATGTACAAGTACATCTCCGCTCCATGTACCAGTACCTCTCCGCTCAATGTACAAGTACATCTGCGCTCCATGTAGGGCTGGGTATCGTTCAAAATTTTTCGATATCGATACCGTTTCGATACTTGGATTTCGATACCGGTTCCTGAACGATACTTTTTTCGATACCAATTTTTAGAAAAATCCATTTTAACAAAAATAAAACTGCATTACACATTGAAATTATTTTACAAATCTTTAGTTTCCCCCCATCTTAAGTTTTACAGCAGAAAAAAATAAAACCTACTGTATTTAACATAACTTTAAGTTCTCTAAACGTATTGCCGTCCCTACAAAAAATATTGGAGTACTACAAAGGAAAGAAATGTAGCTAAAACAAATAAATCAGTGGAATAGTTTTCAGTGCAAAACAGAGAGTTGCAAATCAGGGTTTAATGCTCACTGATGCAACAGAACTCTATTCTTGTACAAACTGATGAGATGGCTCCACTTCATGCATGGAAGACTAGTTGAGCATTGACTAGCCTATCAATATAGCCTTATATGCCACAAAGTGAATCGCATTTATATTCAACAAACTATCATGACATCAGCGTTTGTTAACGAGTTGCTAAAAATACATGGGCGATAACTGCCCGCTTGCACATAACGCTAATTAATTAAACATTAACGCTAGCGTTGCAGATCAGTGTGCTCACTGCTGCAACAGAACGTCATTCTTGTCAAATCTGACGAGACAGCTCAACTTCACTGACTAGCCAATCAATATAAATGAATCGCATTTACATTCAACAAACTATCATGACATCAGCGTTTGTTAACGAGTTGCTAAAAATACACAATGCCCGCTTGCGCATAACGTTACGGCGGCAATTAATTAAACGATCTAATGCTACAACTCACAGCCAGATGCATGGATTTGTCAGACTGAGGGATCTGATAACCGCTAACTTGCGGTAAGCTGAGCTGACCCACCTCTCAATTATTTCTCTTGTCTGTGGAAACCAGTCCGTGTTGTTTCTGTTTCTTTTCCTGCTTTTCATCATCTTCGCCATATGGTAATCCAGGATAGGAGTAGCTTGAGTGGCTAACTTCTTGTATACTATCCGCACCGCACGCCTGGCTCACAGTCACAACAAACACACCGGCTAAAGTGGGCGTAACGTTTCCTGCATGCCTCTACATGACAGCCAATCACCAGCCGTATTAGAGCGCGGCGTGCAAGCATGTCGCATGCTTATAGGCTCAATGACGCTGTTTTGTTTTGGTATCGAAAATTGGTATCGATTGACAAGGGAGGCTTCGATACCCCTTAGTATCGATGTTTCCATTTCGGTGCCAAGTAAGTATCGAAACTCGATACCCAGCCCTAGCTCCATGTACAAGTACCTCTCCGCTCAATGTACAAGTACCTCTCCGCTCAATGTACAAGTACCTCTCCGCTCCATGTACAAGTACCTCTCCGCTCCATGTACAAGTACCTCTCCGCTCCATGTACAAGTACATCTCTGCTCCATGTACAAGTACCTCTCCGCTCAATGTACAAGTACATCTCCGCTCCATGTACAAGTACCTCTCCGCTCCATGTACAAGTACATCTCCGCTCCATGTACAAGTACCTCTCCGCTCCATGTACAAGTACCTCTCCGCTCAATGTACAAGTACATCTCCGCTCCATGTACAAGTACATCTCTGCTCCATGTACAAGTACCTCTCCGCTCAATGTACAAGTACATCTCCGCTCCATGTACAAGTACCTCTCCGCTCCATGTACAAGTACCTCTCCGCTCCATGTACAAGTACCTCTCCGCTCCATGTACAAGTACCTCTCCGCTCCATGTACAAGTACCTCTCCGCTCAATGTCAAGTGTCGACAGTACCTCTCCGCTCCATGTACAAATACCTCTCCGCTCTCATGTACAAGTACCTCTCCGCTCCATGTACAAGTACCTCTCCGCTCAATGTCAAGTGTCGACAGTACCTCTCCGCTCCATGTACAAATACCTCTCCGCTCCATGTACAAGTACCTCTCCGCTCTCATGTACAAGTACCTCTCCGCTCCATGTACAAGTAGCTCTCCGCTCAATGTACAAGTGTCGACAGTACCTTTCCGCTCCATGTACAAATACCTCTCCGCTCTCATGTACAAGTACCTCTCCGCTCCATGTACAAGTACCTCTCCGCTCAATGTACAAATACCTCTCCGCTCCATGTATAAGTACCTCTCCGCTCTATGTACAAGTACCTCTCCGCTTCATGTACAAGTACCTCTCCGCTCAATGTACAAATACCTCTCCGCTCCATGTACAAGTAGCTCTCCGCTCCATGTACAAGTAGCTCTCCGCTGAATGTACAAGTGTCGACAGTACCTCTCCGCTCAATGTACAAGTACCTCTCCGCTCAATGTACAAATACCTCTCCGCTCCATGTACAAGTACCTCTCCGCTCAATGTCAAGTATCGACAGTACCTCTCCGCTCCATGTACAAGTACCTCTCCGCTGAATGTACAAGTGTCGACAGTACCTCTCCGCTCAATGTACAAGTACCTCTCCGCTCCATGTACAAGTACCTCTCCGCTCTCATGTACAAGTACCTCTCCGCTCCATGTACAAGTACCTCTCCGCTCAATGTACAAGTACCTCTGCGCTCCATGTACAAGTACCTCTCCGCTCAATGTACAAGTACCTCTCCGCTCAATGTACAAGTGTCGACAGTACCTCTCCGCTCCATGTACAAGTACCTCTCCGCTCAATGTACAAGTGTCGACAGTACCTCTACGCTCAATGTACAAGTGTCGACAGTACCTCTCCGCTCTCATGTACAAGTACCTCTCCGATCCATGTACAAGTACATCTCCGCTCCATGTACAAGTACATCTCCGCTCAATGTACAAGTACCTCTCCGCTCCATGTACAAGTACCTCTCCGCTCCATGTACAAGTACCTCTCCGCTCCATGTACAAGTACCTCTCCGCTCCATGTACAAGTACCTCTCCGCTCAATGTACAAGTACCTCTCCGCTCCATGTACAAGTACCTCTCCGCTCAATGTACAAGTACCTCTCCGCTCCATGTACAAGTACCTCTCCGCTCCATGTACAAGTACCTCTCCGCTCCATGTACAAGTACCTCTCCGCTCAATGTCAAGTATCGACAGTACCTCTCCGCTCCATGTACAAGTACCTCTCCGCTGAATGTACAAGTGTCGACAGTACCTCTCTGCTCAATGTACAAGTACCTCTCCGCTCCATGTACAAGTACCTCTCCGCTCTCATGTACAAGTACCTCTCCGCTCCATGTACAAGTACCTCTCCGCTCAATGTACAAGTACCTCTGCGCTCCATGTACAAGTACCTCTCCGCTCAATGTACAAGTACCTCTCCGCTCAATGTACAAGTGTCGACAGTACCTCTCCGCTCCATGTACAAGTACCTCTCCGCTCAATGTACAAGTGTCGACAGTACCTCTACGCTCAATGTACAAGTGTCGACAGTACCTCTCCGCTCTCATGTACAAGTACCTCTCCGATCCATGTACAAGTACATCTCCGCTCCATGTACAAGTACATCTCCGCTCAATGTACAAGTACCTCTCCGCTCCATGTACAAGTACCTCTCCGCTCCATGTACAAGTACCTCTCCGCTCCATGTACAAGTACCTCTCCGCTCCATGTACAAGTACCTCTCCGCTCAATGTACAAGTACCTCTCCGCTCCATGTACAAGTACCTCTCCGCTCCATGTACAAGTACCTCTCCGCTCCATGTACAAGTACCTCTCCGCTCAATGTACAAGTACCTCTCCGCTCCATGTACAAGTACCTCTCCGCTCCATGTACAAGTACCTCTCCGCTCCATGTACAAGTACCTCTCCGCTCAATGTACAAGTACCTCTCCGCTCCCTGTACAAGTACATCTCCGCTCCATGTACAAGTACCTCTCCGCTCCATGTACAAGTACCTCTCCGCTCAATGTACAAGTGTCGACAGTACCTCTCCGCTCCATGTACAAGTACCTCTCCGCTCCATGTACAAGTACCTCTCCGCTCAATGTACAAGTGTCGACAGTACCTCTCCGCTCCATCTACAAGTACCTCTCCGCTCAATGTACAAGTACCTCTCCGCTGAATGTACAAGTACCTCTCCGCTCCATGTACAAGTACCTCTCCGCTCCATGTACAAATACCTCTCCGCTCCATGTACAAGTACCTCTCCGCTCCATGTACAAGCACCTCTCCGCTACATGTACAAGTACCTCTCCGCTCCATGTACAAGTACCTCTCCGCTCCATGTACAAGTACATCTCTGCTCCATGTACAAGTACCTCTCCGCTCAATGTACAAGTACATCTCCGCTCCATGTACAATTACCTCTCCGCTCCATGTACAAGTACATCTCCGCTCCATGTACAAGTACCTCTCCGCTCCATGTACAAGTACCTCTCCGCTCAATGTACAAGTACATCTCCGCTCCATGTACAAGTACCTCTCCGCTCCATGTACAAGTACCTCTCCGCTCCATGTACAAGTACCTCTCCGCTCAATGTCAAGTATCGACAGTACCTCTCCGCTCCATGTACAAGTACCTCTCCGCTGAATGTACAAGTGTCGACAGTACCTCTCCGCTCAATGTACAAGTACCTCTCCGCTCCATGTACAAGTACCTCTCCGCTCTCATGTACAAGTACCTCTCCGCTCCATGTACAAGTACCTCTCCGCTCAATGTACAAGTACCTCTGCGCTCCATGTACAAGTACCTCTCCGCTCAATGTACAAGTACCTCTCCGCTCAATGTACAAGTGTCGACAGTACCTCTCCGCTCCATGTACAAGTACCTCTCCGCTCAATGTACAAGTGTCGACAGTACCTCTACGCTCAATGTACAAGTGTCGACAGTACCTCTCCGCTCTCATGTACAAGTACCTCTCCGATCCATGTACAAGTACATCTCCGCTCCATGTACAAGTACATCTCCGCTCAATGTACAAGTACCTCTCCGCTCCATGTACAAGTACCTCTCCGCTCCATGTACAAGTACATCTCTGCTCCATGTACAAGTACCTCTCCGCTCAATGTACAAGTACATCTCCGCTCCATGTACAAGTACCTCTCCGCTCCATGTACAAGTACATCTCCGCTCCATGTACAAGTACCTCTCCGCTCCATGTACAAGTACCTCTCCGCTCAATGTACAAGTACATCTCCGCTCCATGTACAAGTACATCTCTGCTCCATGTACAAGTACCTCTCCGCTCAATGTACAAGTACATCTCCGCTCCATGTACAAGTACCTCTCCGCTCCATGTACAAGTACCTCTCCGCTCCATGTACAAGTACCTCTCCGCTCCATGTACAAGTACCTCTCCGCTCCATGTACAAGTACCTCTCCGCTCAATGTCAAGTGTCGACAGTACCTCTCCGCTCCATGTACAAATACCTCTCCGCTCTCATGTACAAGTACCTCTCCGCTCCATGTACAAGTACCTCTCCGCTCAATGTCAAGTGTCGACAGTACCTCTCCGCTCCATGTACAAATACCTCTCCGCTCCATGTACAAGTACCTCTCCGCTCTCATGTACAAGTACCTCTCCGCTCCATGTACAAGTAGCTCTCCGCTCAATGTACAAGTGTCGACAGTACCTTTCCGCTCCATGTACAAATACCTCTCCGCTCTCATGTACAAGTACCTCTCCGCTCCATGTACAAGTACCTCTCCGCTCAATGTACAAATACCTCTCCGCTCCATGTATAAGTACCTCTCCGCTCTATGTACAAGTACCTCTCCGCTCCATGTACAAGTACCTCTCCGCTCAATGTACAAATACCTCTCCGCTCCATGTACAAGTAGCTCTCCGCTGAATGTACAAGTGTCGACAGTACCTCTCCGCTCAATGTACAAGTACCTCTCCGCTCAATGTACAAATACCTCTCCGCTCCATGTACAAGTACCTCTCCGCTCAATGTCAAGTATCGACAGTACCTCTCCGCTCCATGTACAAGTACCTCTCCGCTGAATGTACAAGTGTCGACAGTACCTCTCCGCTCAATGTACAAGTACCTCTCCGCTCCATGTACAAGTACCTCTCCGCTCTCATGTACAAGTACCTCTCCGCTCCATGTACAAGTACCTCTCCGCTCAATGTACAAGTACCTCTGCGCTCCATGTACAAGTACCTCTCCGCTCAATGTACAAGTACCTCTCCGCTCAATGTACAAGTGTCGACAGTACCTCTCCGCTCCATGTACAAGTACCTCTCCGCTCAATGTACAAGTGTCGACAGTACCTCTACGCTCAATGTACAAGTGTCGACAGTACCTCTCCGCTCTCATGTACAAGTACCTCTCCGCTCAATGTACAAGTACATCTCCGCTCCATGTACAAGTACATCTCCGCTCAATGTACAAGTACCTCTCCGCTCCATGTACAAGTACCTCTCCGCTCCATGTACAAGTACCTCTCCGCTCCATGTACAAGTACCTCTCCGCTCCATGTACAAGTACCTCTCCGCTCAATGTACAAGTACCTCTCCGCTCCATGTACAAGTACCTCTCCGCTCCATGTACAAGTACCTCTCCGCTCCATGTACAAGTACCTCTCCGCTCAATGTACAAGTACCTCTCCGCTCCATGTACAAGTACCTCTCCGCTCCATGTACAAGTACCTCTCCGCTCCATGTACAAGTACCTCTCCGCTCAATGTACAAGTACCTCTCCGCTCCCTGTACAAGTACATCTCCGCTCCATGTACAAGTACCTCTCCGCTCCATGTACAAGTACCTCTCCGCTCAATGTACAAGTGTCGACAGTACCTCTCCGCTCCATGTACAAGTACCTCTCCGCTCCATGTACAAGTACCTCTCCGCTCAATGTACAAGTGTCGACAGTACCTCTCCGCTCCATCTACAAGTACCTCTCCGCTCAATGTACAAGTACCTCTCCGCTGAATGTAAAGGTACCTCTCCGCTCCATGTACAAGTACCTCTCCGCTCCATGTACAAATACCTCTCCGCTCCATGTACAAGTACCTCTCCGCTCCATGTACAAGCACCTCTCCGCTACATGTACAAGTACCTCTCCGCTCCATGTACAAGTACCTCTCCGCTCCATGTACAAGTACATCTCTGCTCCATGTACAAGTACCTCTCCGCTCAATGTACAAGTACATCTCCGCTCCATGTACAAGTACCTCTCCGCTCCATGTACAAGTACATCTCCGCTCCATGTACAAGTACCTCTCCGCTCCATGTACAAGTACCTCTCCGCTCCATGTACAAGTACCTCTCCGCTCCATGTACAAGTACCTCTCCGCTCAATGTACAAGTACATCTCCGCTCCATGTACAAGTACCTCTCCGCTCCATGTACAAGTACCTCTCCGCTCCATGTACAAGTACCTCTCCGCTCCATGTACAAGTACCTCTCCGCTCCATGTACAAGTACCTCTCCGCTCAATGTCAAGTGTCGACAGTACCTCTCCGCTCCATGTACAAATACCTCTCCGCTCTCATGTACAAGTACCTCTCCGCTCCATGTACAAGTACCTCTCCGCTCAATGTCAAGTGTCGACAGTACCTCTCCGCTCCATGTACAAATACCTCTCCGCTCCATGTACAAGTACCTCTCCGCTCTCATGTACAAGTACCTCTCCGCTCCATGTACAAGTAGCTCTCCGCTCAATGTACAAGTGTCGACAGTACCTTTCCGCTCCATGTACAAATACCTCTCCGCTCTCATGTACAAGTACCTCTCCGCTCCATGTACAAGTACCTCTCCGCTCAATGTACAAATACCTCTCCGCTCCATGTATAAGTACCTCTCCGCTCTATGTACAAGTACCTCTCCGCTCCATGTACAAGTACCTCTCCGCTCAATGTACAAATACCTCTCCGCTCCATGTACAAGTAGCTCTCCGCTGAATGTACAAGTGTCGACAGTACCTCTCCGCTCAATGTACAAGTACCTCTCCGCTCAATGTACAAATACCTCTCCGCTCCATGTACAAGTACCTCTCCGCTCAATGTCAAGTATCGACAGTACCTCTCCGCTCCATGTACAAGTACCTCTCCGCTGAATGTACAAGTGTCGACAGTACCTCTCCGCTCAATGTACAAGTACCTCTCCGCTCCATGTACAAGTACCTCTCCGCTCTCATGTACAAGTACCTCTCCGCTCCATGTACAAGTACCTCTCCGCTCAATGTACAAGTACCTCTGCGCTCCATGTACAAGTACCTCTCCGCTCAATGTACAAGTACCTCTCCGCTCAATGTACAAGTGTCGACAGTACCTCTCCGCTCCATGTACAAGTACCTCTCCGCTCAATGTACAAGTGTCGACAGTACCTCTACGCTCAATGTACAAGTGTCGACAGTACCTCTCCGCTCTCATGTACAAGTACCTCTCCGCTCAATGTACAAGTACATCTCCGCTCCATGTACAAGTACATCTCCGCTCAATGTACAAGTACCTCTCCGCTCCATGTACAAGTACCTCTCCGCTCCATGTACAAGTACCTCTCCGCTCCATGTACAAGTACCTCTCCGCTCCATGTACAAGTACCTCTCCGCTCAATGTACAAGTACCTCTCCGCTCCATGTACAAGTACCTCTCCGCTCCATGTACAAGTACCTCTCCGCTCCATGTACAAGTACCTCTCCGCTCAATGTACAAGTACCTCTCCGCTCCATGTACAAGTACCTCTCCGCTCCATGTACAAGTACCTCTCCGCTCCATGTACAAGTACCTCTCCGCTCAATGTACAAGTACCTCTCCGCTCCCTGTACAAGTACATCTCCGCTCCATGTACAAGTACCTCTCCGCTCCATGTACAAGTACCTCTCCGCTCAATGTACAAGTGTCGACAGTACCTCTCCGCTCCATGTACAAGTACCTCTCCGCTCCATGTACAAGTACCTCTCCGCTCAATGTACAAGTGTCGACAGTACCTCTCCGCTCCATCTACAAGTACCTCTCCGCTCAATGTACAAGTACCTCTCCGCTGAATGTAAAGGTACCTCTCCGCTCCATGTACAAGTACCTCTCCGCTCCATGTACAAATACCTCTCCGCTCCATGTACAAGTACCTCTCCGCTCCATGTACAAGCACCTCTCCGCTACATGTACAAGTACCTCTCCGCTCCATGTACAAGTACCTCTCCGCTCCATGTACAAGTACATCTCTGCTCCATGTACAAGTACCTCTCCGCTCAATGTACAAGTACATCTCCGCTCCATGTACAAGTACCTCTCCGCTCCATGTACAAGTACATCTCCGCTCCATGTACAAGTACCTCTCCGCTCCATGTACAAGTACCTCTCCGCTCAATGTACAAGTACATCTCCGCTCCATGTACAAGTACCTCTCCGCTCCATGTACAAGTACCTCTCCGCTCCATGTACAAGTACCTCTCCGCTCAATGTCAAGTATCGACAGTACCTCTCCGCTCCATGTACAAGTACCTCTCCGCTGAATGTACAAGTGTCGACAGTACCTCTCCGCTCAATGTACAAGTACCTCTCCGCTCCATGTACAAGTACCTCTCCGCTCTCATGTACAAGTACCTCTCCGCTCCATGTACAAGTACCTCTCCGCTCAATGTACAAGTACCTCTGCGCTCCATGTACAAGTACCTCTCCGCTCAATGTACAAGTACCTCTCCGCTCAATGTACAAGTGTCGACAGTACCTCTCCGCTCCATGTACAAGTACCTCTCCGCTCAATGTACAAGTGTCGACAGTACCTCTACGCTCAATGTACAAGTGTCGACAGTACCTCTCCGCTCTCATGTACACGTACCTCTCCGATCCATGTACAAGTACATCTCCGCTCCATGTACAAGTACATCTCCGCTCAATGTACAAGTACCTCTCCGCTCCATGTACAAGTACCTCTCCGCTCCATGTACAAGTACATCTCTGCTCCATGTACAAGTACCTCTCCGCTCAATGTACAAGTACATCTCCGCTCCATGTACAAGTACCTCTCCGCTCCATGTACAAGTACATCTCCGCTCCATGTACAAGTACCTCTCCGCTCCATGTACAAGTACCTCTCCGCTCAATGTACAAGTACATCTCCGCTCCATGTACAAGTACCTCTCCGCTCCATGTACAAGTACATCTCCGCTCCATGTACAAGTACCTCTCCGCTCAATGTACAAGTACATCTCCGCTCCATGTACAAGTACATCTCCACTCCATGTACAAGTACCTCTCCGCTCAATGTACAAGTACATCTCCGCTCCATGTACCAGTACCTCTCCGCTCAATGTACAAGTACATCTCCACTCCATGTACAAGTACCTCTCCGCTCAATGTACAAGTACATCTCCGCTCCATGTACCAGTACCTCTCCGCTCAATGTACAAGTACATCTCCACTCCATGTACAAGTACCTCTCCGCTCAATGTACAAGTACATCTCCGCTCCATGTACAAGTACCTCTCCGCTCCATGTACAAGTACATCTCCGCTCCATGTACAAGTACCTCTCCGCTCCATGTACAAGTACCTCTCCGCTCAATGTACAAGTACATCTCCGCTCCATGTACAAGTACCTCTCCGCTCCATGTACAAGTACCTCTCCGCTCCATGTACAAGTACCTCTCCGCTCAATGTCAAGTATCGACAGTACCTCTCCGCTCCATGTACAAGTACCTCTCCGCTGAATGTACAAGTGTCGACAGTACCTCTCCGCTCAATGTACAAGTACCTCTCCGCTCCATGTACAAGTACCTCTCCGCTCTCATGTACAAGTACCTCTCCGCTCCATGTACAAGTACCTCTCCGCTCAATGTACAAGTACCTCTGCGCTCCATGTACAAGTACCTCTCCGCTCAATGTACAAGTACCTCTCCGCTCAATGTACAAGTGTCGACAGTACCTCTCCGCTCCATGTACAAGTACCTCTCCGCTCAATGTACAAGTGTCGACAGTACCTCTACGCTCAATGTACAAGTGTCGACAGTACCTCTCCGCTCTCATGTACAAGTACCTCTCCGATCCATGTACAAGTACATCTCCGCTCCATGTACAAGTACATCTCCGCTCAATGTACAAGTACCTCTCCGCTCCATGTACAAGTACCTCTCCGCTCCATGTACAAGTACATCTCTGCTCCATGTACAAGTACCTCTCCGCTCAATGTACAAGTACATCTCCGCTCCATGTACAAGTACCTCTCCGCTCCATGTACAAGTACATCTCCGCTCCATGTACAAGTACCTCTCCGCTCCATGTACAAGTACCTCTCCGCTCAATGTACAAGTACATCTCCGCTCCATGTACAAGTACCTCTCCGCTCCATGTACAAGTACATCTCCGCTCCATGTACAAGTACCTCTCCGCTCAATGTACAAGTACATCTCCGCTCCATGTACAAGTACATCTCCGCTCCATGTACAAGTACCTCTCCGCTCAATGTACAAGTACATCTCCGCTCCATGTACCAGTACCTCTCCGCTCAATGTACAAGTACATCTCCACTCCATGTACAAGTACCTCTCCGCTCAATGTACAAGTACATCTCCGCTCCATGTACCAGTACCTCTCCGCTCAATGTACAAGTACATCTCCACTCCATGTACAAGTACCTCTCCGCTCAATGTACAAGTACATCTCCGCTCCATGTACCAGTACCTCTCCGCTCAATGTACAAGTACATCTCCGCTCCATGTACAAGTACCTCTCCGCTCAATGTACAAGTACCTCTCCGCTCAATGTACAAGTACATCTCCGCTCCATGTACCAGTACCTCTCCGCTCAATGTACAAGTACATCTGCGCTCCATGTAGGGCTGGGTATCGTTCAAAATTTTTCGATATCGATACCGTTTCGATACTTGGATTTCGATACCGGTTCCTGAACGATACTTTTTTCGATACCAATTTTTAGAAAAATCCATTTTAACAAAAATAAAACTGCATTACACATTGAAATTATTTTACAAATCTTTAGTTTCCCCCCATCTTAAGTTTTACAGCAGAAAAAAATAAAACCTACTGTATTTAACATAACTTTAAGTTCTCTAAACGTATTGCCGTCCCTACAAAAAATATTGGAGTACTACAAAGGAAAGAAATGTAGCTAAAACAAATAAATCAGTGGAATAGTTTTCAGTGCAAAACAGAGAGTTGCAAATCAGGGTTTAATGCTCACTGATGCAACAGAACTCTATTCTTGTACAAACTGATGAGATGGCTCCACTTCATGCATGGAAGACTAGTTGAGCATTGACTAGCCTATCAATATAGCCTTATATGCCACAAAGTGAATCGCATTTATATTCAACAAACTATCATGACATCAGCGTTTGTTAACGAGTTGCTAAAAATACATGGGCGATAACTGCCCGCTTGCACATAACGCTAATTAATTAAACATTAACGCTAGCGTTGCAGATCAGTGTGCTCACTGCTGCAACAGAACGTCATTCTTGTCAAATCTGACGAGACAGCTCAACTTCACTGACTAGCCAATCAATATAAATGAATCGCATTTACATTCAACAAACTATCATGACATCAGCGTTTGTTAACGAGTTGCTAAAAATACACAATGCCCGCTTGCGCATAACGTTACGGCGGCAATTAATTAAACGATCTAATGCTACAACTCACAGCCAGATGCATGGATTTGTCAGACTGAGGGATCTGATAACCGCTAACTTGCGGTAAGCTGAGCTGACCCACCTCTCAATTATTTCTCTTGTCTGTGGAAACCAGTCCGTGTTGTTTCTGTTTCTTTTCCTGCTTTTCATCATCTTCGCCATATGGTAATCCAGGATAGGAGTAGCTTGAGTGGCTAACTTCTTGTATACTATCCGCACCGCACGCCTGGCTCACAGTCACAACAAACACACCGGCTAAAGTGGGCGTAACGTTTCCTGCATGCCTCTACATGACAGCCAATCACCAGCCGTATTAGAGCGCGGCGTGCAAGCATGTCGCATGCTTATAGGCTCAATGACGCTGTTTTGTTTTGGTATCGAAAATTGGTATCGATTGACAAGGGAGGCTTCGATACCCCTTAGTATCGATGTTTCCATTTCGGTGCCAAGTAAGTATCGAAACTCGATACCCAGCCCTAGCTCCATGTACAAGTACCTCTCCGCTCAATGTACAAGTACCTCTCCGCTCAATGTACAAGTACCTCTCCGCTCCATGTACAAGTACCTCTCCGCTCCATGTACAAGTACCTCTCCGCTCCATGTACAAGTACATCTCTGCTCCATGTACAAGTACCTCTCCGCTCAATGTACAAGTACATCTCCGCTCCATGTACAAGTACCTCTCCGCTCCATGTACAAGTACATCTCCGCTCCATGTACAAGTACCTCTCCGCTCCATGTACAAGTACCTCTCCGCTCAATGTACAAGTACATCTCCGCTCCATGTACAAGTACATCTCTGCTCCATGTACAAGTACCTCTCCGCTCAATGTACAAGTACATCTCCGCTCCATGTACAAGTACCTCTCCGCTCCATGTACAAGTACCTCTCCGCTCCATGTACAAGTACCTCTCCGCTCCATGTACAAGTACCTCTCCGCTCCATGTACAAGTACCTCTCCGCTCAATGTCAAGTGTCGACAGTACCTCTCCGCTCCATGTACAAATACCTCTCCGCTCTCATGTACAAGTACCTCTCCGCTCCATGTACAAGTACCTCTCCGCTCAATGTCAAGTGTCGACAGTACCTCTCCGCTCCATGTACAAATACCTCTCCGCTCCATGTACAAGTACCTCTCCGCTCTCATGTACAAGTACCTCTCCGCTCCATGTACAAGTAGCTCTCCGCTCAATGTACAAGTGTCGACAGTACCTTTCCGCTCCATGTACAAATACCTCTCCGCTCTCATGTACAAGTACCTCTCCGCTCCATGTACAAGTACCTCTCCGCTCAATGTACAAATACCTCTCCGCTCCATGTATAAGTACCTCTCCGCTCTATGTACAAGTACCTCTCCGCTCCATGTACAAGTACCTCTCCGCTCAATGTACAAATACCTCTCCGCTCCATGTACAAGTAGCTCTCCGCTGAATGTACAAGTGTCGACAGTACCTCTCCGCTCAATGTACAAGTACCTCTCCGCTCAATGTACAAATACCTCTCCGCTCCATGTACAAGTACCTCTCCGCTCAATGTCAAGTATCGACAGTACCTCTCCGCTCCATGTACAAGTACCTCTCCGCTGAATGTACAAGTGTCGACAGTACCTCTCCGCTCAATGTACAAGTACCTCTCCGCTCCATGTACAAGTACCTCTCCGCTCTCATGTACAAGTACCTCTCCGCTCCATGTACAAGTACCTCTCCGCTCAATGTACAAGTACCTCTGCGCTCCATGTACAAGTACCTCTCCGCTCAATGTACAAGTACCTCTCCGCTCAATGTACAAGTGTCGACAGTACCTCTCCGCTCCATGTACAAGTACCTCTCCGCTCAATGTACAAGTGTCGACAGTACCTCTACGCTCAATGTACAAGTGTCGACAGTACCTCTCCGCTCTCATGTACAAGTACCTCTCCGATCCATGTACAAGTACATCTCCGCTCCATGTACAAGTACATCTCCGCTCAATGTACAAGTACCTCTCCGCTCCATGTACAAGTACCTCTCCGCTCCATGTACAAGTACCTCTCCGCTCCATGTACAAGTACCTCTCCGCTCCATGTACAAGTACCTCTCCGCTCAATGTACAAGTACCTCTCCGCTCCATGTACAAGTACCTCTCCGCTCAATGTACAAGTACCTCTCCGCTCCATGTACAAGTACCTCTCCGCTCCATGTACAAGTACCTCTCCGCTCCATGTACAAGTACCTCTCCGCTCAATGTCAAGTATCGACAGTACCTCTCCGCTCCATGTACAAGTACCTCTCCGCTGAATGTACAAGTGTCGACAGTACCTCTCTGCTCAATGTACAAGTACCTCTCCGCTCCATGTACAAGTACCTCTCCGCTCTCATGTACAAGTACCTCTCCGCTCCATGTACAAGTACCTCTCCGCTCCATGTACAAGTACCTCTCCGCTCCATGTACAAGTACCTCTCCGCTCCATGTACAAGTACCTCTCCGCTCAATGTACAAGTACCTCTCCGCTCCCTGTACAAGTACATCTCCGCTCCATGTACAAGTACCTCTCCGCTCCATGTACAAGTACCTCTCCGCTCAATGTACAAGTGTCGACAGTACCTCTCCGCTCCATGTACAAGTACCTCTCCGCTCCATGTACAAGTACCTCTCCGCTCAATGTACAAGTGTCGACAGTACCTCTCCGCTCCATCTACAAGTACCTCTCCGCTCAATGTACAAGTACCTCTCCGCTGAATGTACAAGTACCTCTCCGCTCCATGTACAAGTACCTCTCCGCTCCATGTACAAATACCTCTCCGCTCCATGTACAAGTACCTCTCCGCTCCATGTACAAGCACCTCTCCGCTACATGTACAAGTACCTCTCCGCTCCATGTACAAGTACCTCTCCGCTCCATGTACAAGTACATCTCTGCTCCATGTACAAGTACCTCTCCGCTCAATGTACAAGTACATCTCCGCTCCATGTACAAGTACCTCTCCGCTCCATGTACAAGTACATCTCCGCTCCATGTACAAGTACCTCTCCGCTCCATGTACAAGTACCTCTCCGCTCAATGTACAAGTACATCTCCGCTCCATGTACAAGTACCTCTCCGCTCCATGTACAAGTACCTCTCCGCTCCATGTACAAGTACCTCTCCGCTCAATGTCAAGTATCGACAGTACCTCTCCGCTCCATGTACAAGTACCTCTCCGCTGAATGTACAAGTGTCGACAGTACCTCTCCGCTCAATGTACAAGTACCTCTCCGCTCCATGTACAAGTACCTCTCCGCTCTCATGTACAAGTACCTCTCCGCTCCATGTACAAGTACCTCTCCGCTCAATGTACAAGTACCTCTGCGCTCCATGTACAAGTACCTCTCCGCTCAATGTACAAGTACCTCTCCGCTCAATGTACAAGTGTCGACAGTACCTCTCCGCTCCATGTACAAGTACCTCTCCGCTCAATGTACAAGTGTCGACAGTACCTCTACGCTCAATGTACAAGTGTCGACAGTACCTCTCCGCTCTCATGTACAAGTACCTCTCCGATCCATGTACAAGTACATCTCCGCTCCATGTACAAGTACATCTCCGCTCAATGTACAAGTACCTCTCCGCTCCATGTACAAGTACCTCTCCGCTCCATGTACAAGTACATCTCTGCTCCATGTACAAGTACCTCTCCGCTCAATGTACAAGTACATCTCCGCTCCATGTACAAGTACCTCTCCGCTCCATGTACAAGTACATCTCCGCTCCATGTACAAGTACCTCTCCGCTCCATGTACAAGTACCTCTCCGCTCAATGTACAAGTACATCTCCGCTCCATGTACAAGTACCTCTCCGCTCCATGTACAAGTACATCTCCGCTCCATGTACAAGTACCTCTCCGCTCAATGTACAAGTACATCTCCGCTCCATGTACAAGTACATCTCCACTCCATGTACAAGTACCTCTCCGCTCAATGTACAAGTACCTCTCCGCTCCATGTACCAGTACCTCTCCGCTCAATGTACAAGTACATCTCCACTCCATGTACAAGTACCTCTCCGCTCAATGTACAAGTACATCTCCGCTCCATGTACCAGTACCTCTCCGCTCAATGTACAAGTACATCTCCACTCCATGTACAAGTACCTCTCCGCTCAATGTACAAGTACATCTCCGCTCCATGTACAAGTACCTCTCCGCTCCATGTACAAGTACATCTCCGCTCCATGTACAAGTACCTCTCCGCTCCATGTACAAGTACCTCTCCGCTCAATGTACAAGTACATCTCCGCTCCATGTACAAGTACCTCTCCGCTCCATGTACAAGTACCTCTCCGCTCCATGTACAAGTACCTCTCCGCTCAATGTCAAGTATCGACAGTACCTCTCCGCTCCATGTACAAGTACCTCTCCGCTGAATGTACAAGTGTCGACAGTACCTCTCCGCTCAATGTACAAGTACCTCTCCGCTCCATGTACAAGTACCTCTCCGCTCTCATGTACAAGTACCTCTCCGCTCCATGTACAAGTACCTCTCCGCTCAATGTACAAGTACCTCTGCGCTCCATGTACAAGTACCTCTCCGCTCAATGTACAAGTACCTCTCCGCTCAATGTACAAGTGTCGACAGTACCTCTCCGCTCCATGTACAAGTACCTCTCCGCTCAATGTACAAGTGTCGACAGTACCTCTACGCTCAATGTACAAGTGTCGACAGTACCTCTCCGCTCTCATGTACAAGTACCTCTCCGATCCATGTACAAGTACATCTCCGCTCCATGTACAAGTACATCTCCGCTCAATGTACAAGTACCTCTCCGCTCCATGTACAAGTACCTCTCCGCTCCATGTACAAGTACATCTCTGCTCCATGTACAAGTACCTCTCCGCTCAATGTACAAGTACATCTCCGCTCCATGTACAAGTACCTCTCCGCTCCATGTACAAGTACATCTCCGCTCCATGTACAAGTACCTCTCCGCTCCATGTACAAGTACCTCTCCGCTCAATGTACAAGTACATCTCCGCTCCATGTACAAGTACCTCTCCGCTCCATGTACAAGTACATCTCCGCTCCATGTACAAGTACCTCTCCGCTCAATGTACAAGTACATCTCCGCTCCATGTACAAGTACATCTCCACTCCATGTACAAGTACCTCTCCGCTCAATGTACAAGTACATCTCCGCTCCATGTACCAGTACCTCTCCGCTCAATGTACAAGTACATCTCCACTCCATGTACAAGTACCTCTCCGCTCAATGTACAAGTACATCTCCGCTCCATGTACCAGTACCTCTCCGCTCAATGTACAAGTACATCTCCACTCCATGTACAAGTACCTCTCCGCTCAATGTACAAGTACATCTCCGCTCCATGTACCAGTACCTCTCCGCTCAATGTACAAGTACATCTCCGCTCCATGTACAAGTACCTCTCCGCTCAATGTACAAGTACCTCTCCGCTCAATGTACAAGTACATCTCCGCTCCATGTACCAGTACCTCTCCGCTCAATGTACAAGTACATCTGCGCTCCATGTAGGGCTGGGTATCGTTCAAAATTTTTCGATATCGATACCGTTTCGATACTTGGATTTCGATACCGGTTCCTGAACGATACTTTTTTCGATACCAATTTTTAGAAAAATCCATTTTAACAAAAATAAAACTGCATTACACATTGAAATTATTTTACAAATCTTTAGTTTCCCCCCATCTTAAGTTTTACAGCAGAAAAAAATAAAACCTACTGTATTTAACATAACTTTAAGTTCTCTAAACGTATTGCCGTCCCTACAAAAAATATTGGAGTACTACAAAGGAAAGAAATGTAGCTAAAACAAATAAATCAGTGGAATAGTTTTCAGTGCAAAACAGAGAGTTGCAAATCAGGGTTTAATGCTCACTGATGCAACAGAACTCTATTCTTGTACAAACTGATGAGATGGCTCCACTTCATGCATGGAAGACTAGTTGAGCATTGACTAGCCTATCAATATAGCCTTATATGCCACAAAGTGAATCGCATTTATATTCAACAAACTATCATGACATCAGCGTTTGTTAACGAGTTGCTAAAAATACATGGGCGATAACTGCCCGCTTGCACATAACGCTAATTAATTAAACATTAACGCTAGCGTTGCAGATCAGTGTGCTCACTGCTGCAACAGAACGTCATTCTTGTCAAATCTGACGAGACAGCTCAACTTCACTGACTAGCCAATCAATATAAATGAATCGCATTTACATTCAACAAACTATCATGACATCAGCGTTTGTTAACGAGTTGCTAAAAATACACAATGCCCGCTTGCGCATAACGTTACGGCGGCAATTAATTAAACGATCTAATGCTACAACTCACAGCCAGATGCATGGATTTGTCAGACTGAGGGATCTGATAACCGCTAACTTGCGGTAAGCTGAGCTGACCCACCTCTCAATTATTTCTCTTGTCTGTGGAAACCAGTCCGTGTTGTTTCTGTTTCTTTTCCTGCTTTTCATCATCTTCGCCATATGGTAATCCAGGATAGGAGTAGCTTGAGTGGCTAACTTCTTGTATACTATCCGCACCGCACGCCTGGCTCACAGTCACAACAAACACACCGGCTAAAGTGGGCGTAACGTTTCCTGCATGCCTCTACATGACAGCCAATCACCAGCCGTATTAGAGCGCGGCGTGCAAGCATGTCGCATGCTTATAGGCTCAATGACGCTGTTTTGTTTTGGTATCGAAAATTGGTATCGATTGACAAGGGAGGCTTCGATACCCCTTAGTATCGATGTTTCCATTTCGGTGCCAAGTAAGTATCGAAACTCGATACCCAGCCCTAGCTCCATGTACAAGTACCTCTCCGCTCAATGTACAAGTACCTCTCCGCTCAATGTACAAGTACCTCTCCGCTCCATGTACAAGTACCTCTCCGCTCCATGTACAAGTACCTCTCCGCTCCATGTACAAGTACATCTCTGCTCCATGTACAAGTACCTCTCCGCTCAATGTACAAGTACATCTCCGCTCCATGTACAAGTACCTCTCCGCTCCATGTACAAGTACATCTCCGCTCCATGTACAAGTACCTCTCCGCTCCATGTACAAGTACCTCTCCGCTCAATGTACAAGTACATCTCCGCTCCATGTACAAGTACATCTCTGCTCCATGTACAAGTACCTCTCCGCTCAATGTACAAGTACATCTCCGCTCCATGTACAAGTACCTCTCCGCTCCATGTACAAGTACCTCTCCGCTCCATGTACAAGTACCTCTCCGCTCCATGTACAAGTACCTCTCCGCTCCATGTACAAGTACCTCTCCGCTCAATGTCAAGTGTCGACAGTACCTCTCCGCTCCATGTACAAATACCTCTCCGCTCTCATGTACAAGTACCTCTCCGCTCCATGTACAAGTACCTCTCCGCTCAATGTCAAGTGTCGACAGTACCTCTCCGCTCCATGTACAAATACCTCTCCGCTCCATGTACAAGTACCTCTCCGCTCTCATGTACAAGTACCTCTCCGCTCCATGTACAAGTAGCTCTCCGCTCAATGTACAAGTGTCGACAGTACCTTTCCGCTCCATGTACAAATACCTCTCCGCTCTCATGTACAAGTACCTCTCCGCTCCATGTACAAGTACCTCTCCGCTCAATGTACAAATACCTCTCCGCTCCATGTATAAGTACCTCTCCGCTCTATGTACAAGTACCTCTCCGCTCCATGTACAAGTACCTCTCCGCTCAATGTACAAATACCTCTCCGCTCCATGTACAAGTAGCTCTCCGCTGAATGTACAAGTGTCGACAGTACCTCTCCGCTCAATGTACAAGTACCTATCCGCTCAATGTACAAATACCTCTCCGCTCCATGTACAAGTACCTCTCCGCTCAATGTCAAGTATCGACAGTACCTCTCCGCTCCATGTACAAGTACCTCTCCGCTGAATGTACAAGTGTCGACAGTACCTCTCCGCTCAATGTACAAGTACCTCTCCGCTCCATGTACAAGTACCTCTCCGCTCTCATGTACAAGTACCTCTCCGCTCCATGTACAAGTACCTCTCCGCTCAATGTACAAGTACCTCTGCGCTCCATGTACAAGTACCTCTCCGCTCAATGTACAAGTACCTCTCCGCTCAATGTACAAGTGTCGACAGTACCTCTCCGCTCCATGTACAAGTACCTCTCCGCTCAATGTACAAGTGTCGACAGTACCTCTACGCTCAATGTACAAGTGTCGACAGTACCTCTCCGCTCTCATGTACAAGTACCTCTCCGATCCATGTACAAGTACATCTCCGCTCCATGTACAAGTACATCTCCGCTCAATGTACAAGTACCTCTCCGCTCCATGTACAAGTACCTCTCCGCTCCATGTACAAGTACCTCTCCGCTCCATGTACAAGTACCTCTCCGCTCCATGTACAAGTACCTCTCCGCTCAATGTACAAGTACCTCTCCGCTCCATGTACAAGTACCTCTCCGCTCAATGTACAAGTACCTCTCCGCTCCATGTACAAGTACCTCTCCGCTCCATGTACAAGTACCTCTCCGCTCCATGTACAAGTACCTCTCCGCTCAATGTCAAGTATCGACAGTACCTCTCCGCTCCATGTACAAGTACCTCTCCGCTGAATGTACAAGTGTCGACAGTACCTCTCTGCTCAATGTACAAGTACCTCTCCGCTCCATGTACAAGTACCTCTCCGCTCTCATGTACAAGTACCTCTCCGCTCCATGTACAAGTACCTCTCCGCTCAATGTACAAGTACCTCTGCGCTCCATGTACAAGTACCTCTCCGCTCAATGTACAAGTACCTCTCCGCTCAATGTACAAGTGTCGACAGTACCTCTCCGCTCCATGTACAAGTACCTCTCCGCTCAATGTACAAGTGTCGACAGTACCTCTACGCTCAATGTACAAGTGTCGACAGTACCTCTCCGCTCTCATGTACAAGTACCTCTCCGATCCATGTACAAGTACATCTCCGCTCCATGTACAAGTACATCTCCGCTCAATGTACAAGTACCTCTCCGCTCCATGTACAAGTACCTCTCCGCTCCATGTACAAGTACCTCTCCGCTCCATGTACAAGTACCTCTCCGCTCCATGTACAAGTACCTCTCCGCTCAATGTACAAGTACCTCTCCGCTCCATGTACAAGTACCTCTCCGCTCCATGTACAAGTACCTCTCCGCTCCATGTACAAGTACCTCTCCGCTCAATGTACAAGTACCTCTCCGCTCCATGTACAAGTACCTCTCCGCTCCATGTACAAGTACCTCTCCGCTCCATGTACAAGTACCTCTCCGCTCAATGTACAAGTACCTCTCCGCTCCCTGTACAAGTACATCTCCGCTCCATGTACAAGTACCTCTCCGCTCCATGTACAAGTACCTCTCCGCTCAATGTACAAGTGTCGACAGTACCTCTCCGCTCCATGTACAAGTACCTCTCCGCTCCATGTACAAGTACCTCTCCGCTCAATGTACAAGTGTCGACAGTACCTCTCCGCTCCATCTACAAGTACCTCTCCGCTCAATGTACAAGTACCTCTCCGCTGAATGTACAAGTACCTCTCCGCTCCATGTACAAGTACCTCTCCGCTCCATGTACAAATACCTCTCCGCTCCATGTACAAGTACCTCTCCGCTCCATGTACAAGCACCTCTCCGCTACATGTACAAGTACCTCTCCGCTCCATGTACAAGTACCTCTCCGCTCCATGTACAAGTACATCTCTGCTCCATGTACAAGTACCTCTCCGCTCAATGTACAAGTACATCTCCGCTCCATGTACAAGTACCTCTCCGCTCCATGTACAAGTACATCTCCGCTCCATGTACAAGTACCTCTCCGCTCCATGTACAAGTACCTCTCCGCTCAATGTACAAGTACATCTCCGCTCCATGTACAAGTACCTCTCCGCTCCATGTACAAGTACCTCTCCGCTCCATGTACAAGTACCTCTCCGCTCAATGTCAAGTATCGACAGTACCTCTCCGCTCCATATACAAGTACCTCTCCGCTGAATGTACAAGTGTCGACAGTACCTCTCCGCTCAATGTACAAGTACCTCTCCGCTCAATGTACAAATACCTCTCCGCTCCATGTACAAGTACCTCTCCGCTCAATGTCAAGTATCGACAGTACCTCTCCGCTCCATGTACAAGTACCTCTCCGCTGAATGTACAAGTGTCGACAGTACCTCTCCGCTCAATGTACAAGTACCTCTCCGCTCCATGTACAAGTACCTCTCCGCTCTCATGTACAAGTACCTCTCCGCTCCATGTACAAGTACCTCTCCGCTCAATGTACAAGTACCTCTGCGCTCCATGTACAAGTACCTCTCCGCTCAATGTACAAGTACCTCTCCGCTCAATGTACAAGTGTCGACAGTACCTCTCCGCTCCATGTACAAGTACCTCTCCGCTCAATGTACAAGTGTCGACAGTACCTCTACGCTCAATGTACAAGTGTCGACAGTACCTCTCCGCTCTCATGTACAAGTACCTCTCCGATCCATGTACAAGTACATCTCCGCTCCATGTACAAGTACATCTCCGCTCAATGTACAAGTACCTCTCCGCTCCATGTACAAGTACCTCTCCGCTCCATGTACAAGTACCTCTCCGCTCCATGTACAAGTACCTCTCCGCTCCATGTACAAGTACCTCTCCGCTCAATGTACAAGTACCTCTCCGCTCCATGTACAAGTACCTCTCCGCTCAATGTACAAGTACCTCTCCGCTCCATGTACAAGTACCTCTCCGCTCCATGTACAAGTACCTCTCCGCTCCATGTACAAGTACCTCTCCGCTCAATGTCAAGTATCGACAGTACCTCTCCGCTCCATGTACAAGTACCTCTCCGCTGAATGTACAAGTGTCGACAGTACCTCTCTGCTCAATGTACAAGTACCTCTCCGCTCCATGTACAAGTACCTCTCCGCTCTCATGTACAAGTACCTCTCCGCTCCATGTACAAGTACCTCTCCGCTCAATGTACAAGTACCTCTGCGCTCCATGTACAAGTACCTCTCCGCTCAATGTACAAGTACCTCTCCGCTCAATGTACAAGTGTCGACAGTACCTCTCCGCTCCATGTACAAGTACCTCTCCGCTCAATGTACAAGTGTCGACAGTACCTCTACGCTCAATGTACAAGTGTCGACAGTACCTCTCCGCTCTCATGTACAAGTACCTCTCCGATCCATGTACAAGTACATCTCCGCTCCATGTACAAGTACATCTCCGCTCAATGTACAAGTACCTCTCCGCTCCATGTACAAGTACCTCTCCGCTCCATGTACAAGTACCTCTCCGCTCCATGTACAAGTACCTCTCCGCTCCATGTACAAGTACCTCTCCGCTCAATGTACAAGTACCTCTCCGCTCCATGTACAAGTACCTCTCCGCTCCATGTACAAGTACCTCTCCGCTCCATGTACAAGTACCTCTCCGCTCAATGTACAAGTACCTCTCCGCTCCATGTACAAGTACCTCTCCGCTCCATGTACAAGTACCTCTCCGCTCCATGTACAAGTACCTCTCCGCTCAATGTACAAGTACCTCTCCGCTCCCTGTACAAGTACATCTCCGCTCCATGTACAAGTACCTCTCCGCTCCATGTACAAGTACCTCTCCGCTCAATGTACAAGTGTCGACAGTACCTCTCCGCTCCATGTACAAGTACCTCTCCGCTCCATGTACAAGTACCTCTCCGCTCAATGTACAAGTGTCGACAGTACCTCTCCGCTCCATCTACAAGTACCTCTCCGCTCAATGTACAAGTACCTCTCCGCTGAATGTACAAGTACCTCTCCGCTCCATGTACAAGTACCTCTCCGCTCCATGTACAAATACCTCTCCGCTCCATGTACAAGTACCTCTCCGCTCCATGTACAAGCACCTCTCCGCTACATGTACAAGTACCTCTCCGCTCCATGTACAAGTACCTCTCCGCTCCATGTACAAGTACATCTCTGCTCCATGTACAAGTACCTCTCCGCTCAATGTACAAGTACATCTCCGCTCCATGTACAAGTACCTCTCCGCTCCATGTACAAGTACATCTCCGCTCCATGTACAAGTACCTCTCCGCTCCATGTACAAGTACCTCTCCGCTCAATGTACAAGTACATCTCCGCTCCATGTACAAGTACCTCTCCGCTCCATGTACAAGTACCTCTCCGCTCCATGTACAAGTACCTCTCCGCTCAATGTCAAGTATCGACAGTACCTCTCCGCTCCATGTACAAGTACCTCTCCGCTGAATGTACAAGTGTCGACAGTACCTCTCCGCTCAATGTACAAGTACCTCTCCGCTCCATGTACAAGTACCTCTCCGCTCTCATGTACAAGTACCTCTCCGCTCCATGTACAAGTACCTCTCCGCTCAATGTACAAGTACCTCTGCGCTCCATGTACAAGTACCTCTCCGCTCAATGTACAAGTACCTCTCCGCTCAATGTACAAGTGTCGACAGTACCTCTCCGCTCCATGTACAAGTACCTCTCCGCTCAATGTACAAGTGTCGACAGTACCTCTACGCTCAATGTACAAGTGTCGACAGTACCTCTCCGCTCCATGTACAAGTACCTCTCCGCTCCATGTACAAGTACATCTCTGCTCCATGTACAAGTACCTCTCCGCTCAATGTACAAGTACATCTCCGCTCCATGTACAAGTACCTCTCCGCTCCATGTACAAGTACATCTCCGCTCCATGTACAAGTACCTCTCCGCTCCATGTACAAGTACCTCTCCGCTCAATGTACAAGTACATCTCCGCTCCATGTACAAGTACATCTCTGCTCCATGTACAAGTACCTCTCCGCTCAATGTACAAGTACATCTCCGCTCCATGTACAAGTACCTCTCCGCTCCATGTACAAGTACCTCTCCGCTCCATGTACAAGTACCTCTCCGCTCCATGTACAAGTACCTCTCCGCTCCATGTACAAGTACCTCTCCGCTCAATGTCAAGTGTCGACAGTACCTCTCCGCTCCATGTACAAATACCTCTCCGCTCTCATGTACAAGTACCTCTCCGCTCCATGTACAAGTACCTCTCCGCTCAATGTCAAGTGTCGACAGTACCTCTCCGCTCCATGTACAAATACCTCTCCGCTCCATGTACAAGTACCTCTCCGCTCTCATGTACAAGTACCTCTCCGCTCCATGTACAAGTAGCTCTCCGCTCAATGTACAAGTGTCGACAGTACCTTTCCGCTCCATGTACAAATACCTCTCCGCTCTCATGTACAAGTACCTCTCCGCTCCATGTACAAGTACCTCTCCGCTCAATGTACAAATACCTCTCCGCTCCATGTATAAGTACCTCTCCGCTCTATGTACAAGTACCTCTCCGCTCCATGTACAAGTACCTCTCCGCTCAATGTACAAATACCTCTCCGCTCCATGTACAAGTAGCTCTCCGCTGAATGTACAAGTGTCGACAGTACCTCTCCGCTCAATGTACAAGTACCTCTCCGCTCAATGTACAAATACCTCTCCGCTCCATGTACAAGTACCTCTCCGCTCAATGTCAAGTATCGACAGTACCTCTCCGCTCCATGTACAAGTACCTCTCCGCTGAATGTACAAGTGTCGACAGTACCTCTCCGCTCAATGTACAAGTACCTCTCCGCTCCATGTACAAGTACCTCTCCGCTCTCATGTACAAGTACCTCTCCGCTCCATGTACAAGTACCTCTCCGCTCAATGTACAAGTACCTCTGCGCTCCATGTACAAGTACCTCTCCGCTCAATGTACAAGTACCTCTCCGCTCAATGTACAAGTGTCGACAGTACCTCTCCGCTCCATGTACAAGTACCTCTCCGCTCAATGTACAAGTGTCGACAGTACCTCTACGCTCAATGTACAAGTGTCGACAGTACCTCTCCGCTCTCATGTACAAGTACCTCTCCGATCCATGTACAAGTACATCTCCGCTCCATGTACAAGTACATCTCCGCTCAATGTACAAGTACCTCTCCGCTCCATGTACAAGTACCTCTCCGCTCCATGTACAAGTACCTCTCCGCTCCATGTACAAGTACCTCTCCGCTCCATGTACAAGTACCTCTCCGCTCAATGTACAAGTACCTCTCCGCTCCATGTACAAGTACCTCTCCGCTCAATGTACAAGTACCTCTCCGCTCCATGTACAAGTACCTCTCCGCTCCATGTACAAGTACCTCTCCGCTCCATGTACAAGTACCTCTCCGCTCAATGTCAAGTATCGACAGTACCTCTCCGCTCCATGTACAAGTACCTCTCCGCTGAATGTACAAGTGTCGACAGTACCTCTCCGCTCAATGTACAAGTACCTCTCCGCTCCATGTACAAGTACCTCTCCGCTCTCATGTACAAGTACCTCTCCGCTCCATGTACAAGTACCTCTCCGCTCAATGTACAAGTACCTCTGCGCTCCATGTACAAGTACCTCTCCGCTCAATGTACAAGTACCTCTCCGCTCAATGTACAAGTGTCGACAGTACCTCTCCGCTCCATGTACAAGTACCTCTCCGCTCAATGTACAAGTGTCGACAGTACCTCTCCGCTCTCATGTACAAGTACCTCTCCGATCAATGTACAAGTACATCTCCGCTCCATGTACAAGTACATCTCCGCTCAATGTACAAGTACCTCTCCGCTCCATGTACAAGTACCTCTCCGCTCCATGTACAAGTACCTCTCCGCTCCATGTACAAGTACCTCTCTGCTCCATGTACAAGTACCTCTCCGCTCAATGTACAAATACCTCTCCGCTCCATGTACAAGTACCTCTCCGCTCAATGTCAAGTATCGACAGTACCTCTCCGCTCCATGTACAAGTACCTCTCCGCTGAATGTACAAGTGTCGACAGTACCTCTCCGCTCAATGTACAAGTACCTCTCCGCTCCATGTACAAGTACCTCTCCGCTCTCATGTACAAGTACCTCTCCGCTCCATGTACAAGTACCTCTCCGCTCAATGTACAAGTACCTCTGCGCTCCATGTACAAGTACCTCTCCGCTCAATGTACAAGTACCTCTCCGCTCAATGTACAAGTGTCGACAGTACCTCTCCGCTCCATGTACAAGTACCTCTCCGCTCAATGTACAAGTGTCGACAGTACCTCTACGCTCAATGTACAAGTGTCGACAGTACCTCTCCGCTCTCATGTACAAGTACCTCTCCGATCCATGTACAAGTACATCTCCGCTCCATGTACAAGTACATCTCCGCTCAATGTACAAGTACCTCTCCGCTCCATGTACAAGTACCTCTCCGCTCCATGTACAAGTACCTCTCCGCTCCATGTACAAGTACCTCTCCGCTCCATGTACAAGTACCTCTCCGCTCAATGTACAAGTACCTCTCCGCTCCATGTACAAGTACCTCTCCGCTCAATGTACAAGTACCTCTCCGCTCCATGTACAAGTACCTCTCCGCTCCATGTACAAGTACCTCTCCGCTCCATGTACAAGTACCTCTCCGCTCAATGTCAAGTATCGACAGTACCTCTCCGCTCCATGTACAAGTACCTCTCCGCTGAATGTACAAGTGTCGACAGTACCTCTCTGCTCAATGTACAAGTACCTCTCCGCTCCATGTACAAGTACCTCTCCGCTCTCATGTACAAGTACCTCTCCGCTCCATGTACAAGTACCTCTCCGCTCAATGTACAAGTACCTCTGCGCTCCATGTACAAGTACCTCTCCGCTCAATGTACAAGTACCTCTCCGCTCAATGTACAAGTGTCGACAGTACCTCTCCGCTCCATGTACAAGTACCTCTCCGCTCAATGTACAAGTGTCGACAGTACCTCTACGCTCAATGTACAAGTGTCGACAGTACCTCTCCGCTCTCATGTACAAGTACCTCTCCGATCCATGTACAAGTACATCTCCGCTCCATGTACAAGTACATCTCCGCTCAATGTACAAGTACCTCTCCGCTCCATGTACAAGTACCTCTCCGCTCCATGTACAAGTACCTCTCCGCTCCATGTACAAGTACCTCTCCGCTCCATGTACAAGTACCTCTCCGCTCAATGTACAAGTACCTCTCCGCTCCATGTACAAGTACCTCTCCGCTCCATGTACAAGTACCTCTCCGCTCCATGTACAAGTACCTCTCCGCTCAATGTACAAGTACCTCTCCGCTCCATGTACAAGTACCTCTCCGCTCCATGTACAAGTACCTCTCCGCTCCATGTACAAGTACCTCTCCGCTCAATGTACAAGTACCTCTCCGCTCCCTGTACAAGTACATCTCCGCTCCATGTACAAGTACCTCTCCGCTCCATGTACAAGTACCTCTCCGCTCAATGTACAAGTGTCGACAGTACCTCTCCGCTCCATGTACAAGTACCTCTCCGCTCCATGTACAAGTACCTCTCCGCTCAATGTACAAGTGTCGACAGTACCTCTCCGCTCCATCTACAAGTACCTCTCCGCTCAATGTACAAGTACCTCTCCGCTGAATGTACAAGTACCTCTCCGCTCCATGTACAAGTACCTCTCCGCTCCATGTACAAATACCTCTCCGCTCCATGTACAAGTACCTCTCCGCTCCATGTACAAGCACCTCTCCGCTACATGTACAAGTACCTCTCCGCTCCATGTACAAGTACCTCTCCGCTCCATGTACAAGTACATCTCTGCTCCATGTACAAGTACCTCTCCGCTCAATGTACAAGTACATCTCCGCTCCATGTACAAGTACCTCTCCGCTCCATGTACAAGTACATCTCCGCTCCATGTACAAGTACCTCTCCGCTCCATGTACAAGTACCTCTCCGCTCAATGTACAAGTACATCTCCGCTCCATGTACAAGTACCTCTCCGCTCCATGTACAAGTACCTCTCCGCTCCATGTACAAGTACCTCTCCGCTCAATGTCAAGTATCGACAGTACCTCTCCGCTCCATGTACAAGTACCTCTCCGCTGAATGTACAAGTGTCGACAGTACCTCTCCGCTCAATGTACAAGTACCTCTCCGCTCCATGTACAAGTACCTCTCCGCTCTCATGTACAAGTACCTCTCCGCTCCATGTACAAGTACCTCTCCGCTCAATGTACAAGTACCTCTGCGCTCCATGTACAAGTACCTCTCCGCTCAATGTACAAGTACCTCTCCGCTCAATGTACAAGTGTCGACAGTACCTCTCCGCTCCATGTACAAGTACCTCTCCGCTCAATGTACAAGTGTCGACAGTACCTCTACGCTCAATGTACAAGTGTCGACAGTACCTCTCCGCTCCATGTACAAGTACCTCTCCGCTCCATGTACAAGTACATCTCTGCTCCATGTACAAGTACCTCTCCGCTCAATGTACAAGTACATCTCCGCTCCATGTACAAGTACCTCTCCGCTCCATGTACAAGTACATCTCCGCTCCATGTACAAGTACCTCTCCGCTCCATGTACAAGTACCTCTCCGCTCAATGTACAAGTACATCTCCGCTCCATGTACAAGTACATCTCTGCTCCATGTACAAGTACCTCTCCGCTCAATGTACAAGTACATCTCCGCTCCATGTACAAGTACCTCTCCGCTCCATGTACAAGTACCTCTCCGCTCCATGTACAAGTACCTCTCCGCTCCATGTACAAGTACCTCTCCGCTCCATGTACAAGTACCTCTCCGCTCAATGTCAAGTGTCGACAGTACCTCTCCGCTCCATGTACAAATACCTCTCCGCTCTCATGTACAAGTACCTCTCCGCTCCATGTACAAGTACCTCTCCGCTCAATGTCAAGTGTCGACAGTACCTCTCCGCTCCATGTACAAATACCTCTCCGCTCCATGTACAAGTACCTCTCCGCTCTCATGTACAAGTACCTCTCCGCTCCATGTACAAGTAGCTCTCCGCTCAATGTACAAGTGTCGACAGTACCTTTCCGCTCCATGTACAAATACCTCTCCGCTCTCATGTACAAGTACCTCTCCGCTCCATGTACAAGTACCTCTCCGCTCAATGTACAAATACCTCTCCGCTCCATGTATAAGTACCTCTCCGCTCTATGTACAAGTACCTCTCCGCTCCATGTACAAGTACCTCTCCGCTCAATGTACAAATACCTCTCCGCTCCATGTACAAGTAGCTCTCCGCTGAATGTACAAGTGTCGACAGTACCTCTCCGCTCAATGTACAAGTACCTCTCCGCTCAATGTACAAATACCTCTCCGCTCCATGTACAAGTACCTCTCCGCTCAATGTCAAGTATCGACAGTACCTCTCCGCTCCATGTACAAGTACCTCTCCGCTGAATGTACAAGTGTCGACAGTACCTCTCCGCTCAATGTACAAGTACCTCTCCGCTCCATGTACAAGTACCTCTCCGCTCTCATGTACAAGTACCTCTCCGCTCCATGTACAAGTACCTCTCCGCTCAATGTACAAGTACCTCTGCGCTCCATGTACAAGTACCTCTCCGCTCAATGTACAAGTACCTCTCCGCTCAATGTACAAGTGTCGACAGTACCTCTCCGCTCCATGTACAAGTACCTCTCCGCTCAATGTACAAGTGTCGACAGTACCTCTACGCTCAATGTACAAGTGTCGACAGTACCTCTCCGCTCTCATGTACAAGTACCTCTCCGATCCATGTACAAGTACATCTCCGCTCCATGTACAAGTACATCTCCGCTCAATGTACAAGTACCTCTCCGCTCCATGTACAAGTACCTCTCCGCTCCATGTACAAGTACCTCTCCGCTCCATGTACAAGTACCTCTCCGCTCCATGTACAAGTACCTCTCCGCTCAATGTACAAGTACCTCTCCGCTCCATGTACAAGTACCTCTCCGCTCAATGTACAAGTACCTCTCCGCTCCATGTACAAGTACCTCTCCGCTCCATGTACAAGTACCTCTCCGCTCCATGTACAAGTACCTCTCCGCTCAATGTCAAGTATCGACAGTACCTCTCCGCTCCATGTACAAGTACCTCTCCGCTGAATGTACAAGTGTCGACAGTACCTCTCCGCTCAATGTACAAGTACCTCTCCGCTCCATGTACAAGTACCTCTCCGCTCTCATGTACAAGTACCTCTCCGCTCCATGTACAAGTACCTCTCCGCTCAATGTACAAGTACCTCTGCGCTCCATGTACAAGTACCTCTCCGCTCAATGTACAAGTACCTCTCCGCTCAATGTACAAGTGTCGACAGTACCTCTCCGCTCCATGTACAAGTACCTCTCCGCTCAATGTACAAGTGTCGACAGTACCTCTCCGCTCTCATGTACAAGTACCTCTCCGATCAATGTACAAGTACATCTCCGCTCCATGTACAAGTACATCTCCGCTCAATGTACAAGTACCTCTCCGCTCCATGTACAAGTACCTCTCCGCTCCATGTACAAGTACCTCTCCGCTCCATGTACAAGTACCTCTCTGCTCCATGTACAAGTACCTCTCCGCTCAATGTACAAGTACCTCTCCGCTCCATGTACAAGTACCTCTCCGCTCCATGTACAAGTACCTCTCCGCTCCATGTACAAGTACCTCTCCGCTCAATGTACAAGTACCTCTCCGCTCCATGTACAAGTACCTCTCCGCTCCATGTACAAGTACCTCTCCGCTCCATGTACAAGTACCTCTCCGCTCAATGTACAAGTACCTCTCCGCTCCCTGTACAAGTACATCTCCGCTCCATGTACAAGTACCTCTCCGCTCCATGTACAAGTACCTCTCCGCTCAATGTACAAGTGTCGACAGTACCTCTCCGCTCCATGTACAAGTACCTCTCCGCTCCATGTACAAGTACCTCTCCGCTCAATGTACAAGTGTCGACAGTACCTCTCCGCTCCATCTACAAGTACCTCTCCGCTCAATGTACAAGTACCTCTCCGCTGAATGTACAAGTACCTCTCCGCTCCATGTACAAGTACCTCTCCGCTCCATGTACAAATACCTCTCCGCTCCATGTACAAGTACCTCTCCGCTCCATGTACAAGCACCTCTCCGCTACATGTACAAGTACCTCTCCGCTCCATGTACAAGTACCTCTCCGCTCCATGTACAAGTACATCTCTGCTCCATGTACAAGTACCTCTCCGCTCAATGTACAAGTACATCTCCGCTCCATGTACAAGTACCTCTCCGCTCCATGTACAAGTACATCTCCGCTCCATGTACAAGTACCTCTCCGCTCCATGTACAAGTACCTCTCCGCTCAATGTACAAGTACATCTCCGCTCCATGTACAAGTACCTCTCCGCTCCATGTACAAGTACCTCTCCGCTCCATGTACAAGTACCTCTCCGCTCAATGTCAAGTATCGACAGTACCTCTCCGCTCCATGTACAAGTACCTCTCCGCTGAATGTACAAGTGTCGACAGTACCTCTCCGCTCAATGTACAAGTACCTCTCCGCTCCATGTACAAGTACCTCTCCGCTCTCATGTACAAGTACCTCTCCGCTCCATGTACAAGTACCTCTCCGCTCAATGTACAAGTACCTCTGCGCTCCATGTACAAGTACCTCTCCGCTCAATGTACAAGTACCTCTCCGCTCAATGTACAAGTGTCGACAGTACCTCTCCGCTCCATGTACAAGTACCTCTCCGCTCAATGTACAAGTGTCGACAGTACCTCTACGCTCAATGTACAAGTGTCGACAGTACCTCTCCGCTCTCATGTACAAGTACCTCTCCGATCCATGTACAAGTACATCTCCGCTCCATGTACAAGTACATCTCCGCTCAATGTACAAGTACCTCTCCGCTCCATGTACAAGTACCTCTCCGCTCCATGTACAAGTACATCTCTGCTCCATGTACAAGTACCTCTCCGCTCAATGTACAAGTACATCTCCGCTCCATGTACAAGTACCTCTCCGCTCCATGTACAAGTACATCTCCGCTCCATGTACAAGTACCTCTCCGCTCCATGTACAAGTACCTCTCCGCTCAATGTACAAGTACATCTCCGCTCCATGTACAAGTACCTCTCCGCTCCATGTACAAGTACATCTCCGCTCCATGTACAAGTACCTCTCCGCTCAATGTACAAGTACATCTCCGCTCCATGTACAAGTACATCTCCACTCCATGTACAAGTACCTCTCCGCTCAATGTACAAGTACATCTCCGCTCCATGTACCAGTACCTCTCCGCTCAATGTACAAGTACATCTCCACTCCATGTACAAGTACCTCTCCGCTCAATGTACAAGTACATCTCCGCTCCATGTACCAGTACCTCTCCGCTCAATGTACAAGTACATCTCCACTCCATGTACAAGTACCTCTCCGCTCAATGTACAAGTACATCTCCGCTCCATGTACCAGTACCTCTCCGCTCAATGTACAAGTACATCTCCGCTCCATGTACAAGTACCTCTCCGCTCAATGTACAAGTACCTCTCCGCTCAATGTACAAGTACATCTCCGCTCCATGTACCAGTACCTCTCCGCTCAATGTACAAGTACATCTGCGCTCCATGTAGGGCTGGGTATCGTTCAAAATTTTTCGATATCGATACCGTTTCGATACTTGGATTTCGATACCGGTTCCTGAACGATACTTTTTTCGATACCAATTTTTAGAAAAATCCATTTTAACAAAAATAAAACTGCATTACACATTGAAATTATTTTACAAATCTTTAGTTTCCCCCCATCTTAAGTTTTACAGCAGAAAAAAATAAAACCTACTGTATTTAACATAACTTTAAGTTCTCTAAACGTATTGCCGTCCCTACAAAAAATATTGGAGTACTACAAAGGAAAGAAATGTAGCTAAAACAAATAAATCAGTGGAATAGTTTTCAGTGCAAAACAGAGAGTTGCAAATCAGGGTTTAATGCTCACTGATGCAACAGAACTCTATTCTTGTACAAACTGATGAGATGGCTCCACTTCATGCATGGAAGACTAGTTGAGCATTGACTAGCCTATCAATATAGCCTTATATGCCACAAAGTGAATCGCATTTATATTCAACAAACTATCATGACATCAGCGTTTGTTAACGAGTTGCTAAAAATACATGGGCGATAACTGCCCGCTTGCACATAACGCTAATTAATTAAACATTAACGCTAGCGTTGCAGATCAGTGTGCTCACTGCTGCAACAGAACGTCATTCTTGTCAAATCTGACGAGACAGCTCAACTTCACTGACTAGCCAATCAATATAAATGAATCGCATTTACATTCAACAAACTATCATGACATCAGCGTTTGTTAACGAGTTGCTAAAAATACACAATGCCCGCTTGCGCATAACGTTACGGCGGCAATTAATTAAACGATCTAATGCTACAACTCACAGCCAGATGCATGGATTTGTCAGACTGAGGGATCTGATAACCGCTAACTTGGGGTAAGCTGAGCTGACCCACCTCTCAATTATTTCTCTTGTCTGTGGAAACCAGTCCGTGTTGTTTCTGTTTCTTTTCCTGCTTTTCATCATCTTCGCCATATGGTAATCCAGGATAGGAGTAGCTTGAGTGGCTAACTTCTTGTATACTATCCGCACCGCACGCCTGGCTCACAGTCACAACAAACACACCGGCTAAAGTGGGCGTAACGTTTCCTGCATGCCTCTACATGACAGCCAATCACCAGCCGTATTAGAGCGCGGCGTGCAAGCATGTCGCATGCTTATAGGCTCAATGACGCTGTTTTGTTTTGGTATCGAAAATTGGTATCGATTGACAAGGGAGGCTTCGATACCCCTTAGTATCGATGTTTCCATTTCGGTGCCAAGTAAGTATCGAAACTCGATACCCAGCCCTAGCTCCATGTACAAGTACCTCTCCGCTCAATGTACAAGTACCTCTCCGCTCAATGTACAAGTACCTCTCCGCTCCATGTACAAGTACCTCTCCGCTCCATGTACAAGTACCTCTCCGCTCCATGTACAAGTACATCTCTGCTCCATGTACAAGTACCTCTCCGCTCAATGTACAAGTACATCTCCGCTCCATGTACAAGTACCTCTCCGCTCCATGTACAAGTACATCTCCGCTCCATGTACAAGTACCTCTCCGCTCCATGTACAAGTACCTCTCCGCTCAATGTACAAGTACATCTCCGCTCCATGTACAAGTACATCTCTGCTCCATGTACAAGTACCTCTCCACTCAATGTACAAGTACATCTCCGCTCCATGTACAAGTACCTCTCCGCTCCATGTACAAGTACCTCTCCGCTCCATGTACAAGTACCTCTCCGCTCCATGTACAAGTACCTCTCCGCTCCATGTACAAGTACCTCTCCGCTCAATGTCAAGTGTCGACAGTACCTCTCCGCTCCATGTACAAATACCTCTCCGCTCTCATGTACAAGTACCTCTCCGCTCCATGTACAAGTACCTCTCCGCTCAATGTCAAGTGTCGACAGTACCTCTCCGCTCCATGTACAAATACCTCTCCGCTCCATGTACAAGTACCTCTCCGCTCTCATGTACAAGTACCTCTCCGCTCCATGTACAAGTAGCTCTCCGCTCAATGTACAAGTGTCGACAGTACCTTTCCGCTCCATGTACAAATACCTCTCCGCTCTCATGTACAAGTACCTCTCCGCTCCATGTACAAGTACCTCTCCGCTCAATGTACAAATACCTCTTTGCTCCATGTATAAGTACCTCTCCGCTCTATGTACAAGTACCTCTCCGCTCCATGTACAAGTACCTCTCCGCTCAATGTACAAATACCTCTCCGCTCCATGTACAAGTAGCTCTCCGCTGAATGTACAAGTGTCGACAGTACCTCTCCGCTCAATGTACAAGTACCTCTCCGCTCAATGTACAAATACCTCTCCGCTCCATGTACAAGTACCTCTCCGCTCAATGTCAAGTATCGACAGTACCTCTCCGCTCCATGTACAAGTACCTCTCCGCTGAATGTACAAGTGTCGACAGTACCTCTCCGCTCAATGTACAAGTACCTCTCCGCTCCATGTACAAGTACCTCTCCGCTCTCATGTACAAGTACCTCTCCGCTCCATGTACAAGTACCTCTCCGCTCAATGTACAAGTACCTCTGCGCTCCATGTACAAGTACCTCTCCGCTCAATGTACAAGTACCTCTCCGCTCAATGTACAAGTGTCGACAGTACCTCTCCGCTCCATGTACAAGTACCTCTCCGCTCAATGTACAAGTGTCGACAGTACCTCTACGCTCAATGTACAAGTGTCGACAGTACCTCTCCGCTCTCATGTACAAGTACCTCTCCGATCCATGTACAAGTACATCTCCGCTCCATGTACAAGTACATCTCCGCTCAATGTACAAGTACCTCTCCGCTCCATGTACAAGTACCTCTCCGCTCCATGTACAAGTACCTCTCCGCTCCATGTACAAGTACCTCTCCGCTCCATGTACAAGTACCTCTCCGCTCAATGTACAAGTACCTCTCCGCTCCATGTACAAGTACCTCTCCGCTCAATGTACAAGTACCTCTCCGCTCCATGTACAAGTACCTCTCCGCTCCATGTACAAGTACCTCTCCGCTCCATGTACAAGTACCTCTCCGCTCAATGTCAAGTATCGACAGTACCTCTCCGCTCCATGTACAAGTACCTCTCCGCTGAATGTACAAGTGTCGACAGTACCTCTCCGCTCAATGTACAAGTACCTCTCCGCTCCATGTACAAGTACCTCTCCGCTCTCATGTACAAGTACCTCTCCGCTCCATGTACAAGTACCTCTCCGCTCAATGTACAAGTACCTCTGCGCTCCATGTACAAGTACCTCTCCGCTCAATGTACAAGTACCTCTCCGCTCAATGTACAAGTGTCGACAGTACCTCTCCGCTCCATGTACAAGTACCTCTCCGCTCAATGTACAAGTGTCGACAGTACCTCTACGCTCAATGTACAAGTGTCGACAGTACCTCTCCGCTCTCATGTACAAGTACCTCTCCGATCCATGTACAAGTACATCTCCGCTCCATGTACAAGTACATCTCCGCTCAATGTACAAGTACCTCTCCGCTCCATGTACAAGTACCTCTCCGCTCCATGTACAAGTACCTCTCCGCTCCATGTACAAGTACCTCTCCGCTCCATGTACAAGTACCTCTCCGCTCAATGTACAAGTACCTCTCCGCTCCATGTACAAGTACCTCTCCGCTCCATGTACAAGTACCTCTCCGCTCCATGTACAAGTACCTCTCCGCTCAATGTACAAGTACCTCTCCGCTCCATGTACAAGTACCTCTCCGCTCCATGTACAAGTACCTCTCCGCTCCATGTACAAGTACCTCTCCGCTCAATGTACAAGTACCTCTCCGCTCCCTGTACAAGTACATCTCCGCTCCATGTACAAGTACCTCTCCGCTCCATGTACAAGTACCTCTCCGCTCAATGTACAAGTGTCGACAGTACCTCTCCGCTCCATGTACAAGTACCTCTCCGCTCCATGTACAAGTACCTCTCCGCTCAATGTACAAGTGTCGACAGTACCTCTCCGCTCCATCTACAAGTACCTCTCCGCTCAATGTACAAGTACCTCTCCGCTGAATGTACAAGTACCTCTCCGCTCCATGTACAAGTACCTCTCCGCTCCATGTACAAATACCTCTCCGCTCCATGTACAAGTACCTCTCCGCTCCATGTACAAGCACCTCTCCGCTACATGTACAAGTACCTCTCCGCTCCATGTACAAGTACCTCTCCGCTCCATGTACAAGTACATCTCTGCTCCATGTACAAGTACCTCTCCGCTCAATGTACAAGTACATCTCCGCTCCATGTACAAGTACCTCTCCGCTCCATGTACAAGTACATCTCCGCTCCATGTACAAGTACCTCTCCGCTCCATGTACAAGTACCTCTCCGCTCAATGTACAAGTACATCTCCGCTCCATGTACAAGTACCTCTCCGCTCCATGTACAAGTACCTCTCCGCTCCATGTACAAGTACCTCTCCGCTCAATGTCAAGTATCGACAGTACCTCTCCGCTCCATGTACAAGTACCTCTCCGCTGAATGTACAAGTGTCGACAGTACCTCTCCGCTCAATGTACAAGTACCTCTCCGCTCCATGTACAAGTACCTCTCCGCTCTCATGTACAAGTACCTCTCCGCTCCATGTACAAGTACCTCTCCGCTCAATGTACAAGTACCTCTGCGCTCCATGTACAAGTACCTCTCCGCTCAATGTACAAGTACCTCTCCGCTCAATGTACAAGTGTCGACAGTACCTCTCCGCTCCATGTACAAGTACCTCTCCGCTCAATGTACAAGTGTCGACAGTACCTCTACGCTCAATGTACAAGTGTCGACAGTACCTCTCCGCTCTCATGTACAAGTACCTCTCCGATCCATGTACAAGTACATCTCCGCTCCATGTACAAGTACATCTCCGCTCAATGTACAAGTACCTCTCCGCTCCATGTACAAGTACCTCTCCGCTCCATGTACAAGTACATCTCTGCTCCATGTACAAGTACCTCTCCGCTCAATGTACAAGTACATCTCCGCTCCATGTACAAGTACCTCTCCGCTCCATGTACAAGTACATCTCCGCTCCATGTACAAGTACCTCTCCGCTCCATGTACAAGTACCTCTCCGCTCAATGTACAAGTACATCTCCGCTCCATGTACAAGTACCTCTCCGCTCCATGTACAAGTACATCTCCGCTCCATGTACAAGTACCTCTCCGCTCAATGTACAAGTACATCTCCGCTCCATGTACAAGTACATCTCCACTCCATGTACAAGTACCTCTCCGCTCAATGTACAAGTACATCTCCGCTCCATGTACCAGTACCTCTCCGCTCAATGTACAAGTACATCTCCACTCCATGTACAGGTACCTCTCCGCTCAATGTACAAGTACATCGCCGCTCCATGTACCAGTACCTCTCCGCTCAATGTACAAGTACATCTCCACTCCATGTACAAGTACCTCTCCGCTCAATGTACAAGTACATCTCCGCTCCATGTACCAGTACCTCTCCGCTCAATGTACAAGTACATCTCCGCTCCATGTACAAGTACCTCTCCGCTCAATGTACAAGTACCTCTCCGCTCAATGTACAAGTACATCTCCGCTCCATGTACCAGTACCTCTCCGCTCAATGTACAAGTACATCTGCGCTCCATGTAGGGCTGGGTATCGTTCAAAATTTTTCGATATCGATACCGTTTCGATACTTGGATTTCGATACCGGTTCCTGAACGATACTTTTTTCGATACCAATTTTTAGAAAAATCCATTTTAACAAAAATAAAACTGCATTACACATTGAAATTATTTTACAAATCTTTAGTTTCCCCCCATCTTAAGTTTTACAGCAGAAAAAAATAAAACCTACTGTATTTAACATAACTTTAAGTTCTCTAAACGTATTGCCGTCCCTACAAAAAATATTGGAGTACTACAAAGGAAAGAAATGTAGCTAAAACAAATAAATCAGTGGAATAGTTTTCAGTGCAAAACAGAGAGTTGCAAATCAGGGTTTAATGCTCACTGATGCAACAGAACTCTATTCTTGTACAAACTGATGAGATGGCTCCACTTCATGCATGGAAGACTAGTTGAGCATTGACTAGCCTATCAATATAGCCTTATATGCCACAAAGTGAATCGCATTTATATTCAACAAACTATCATGACATCAGCGTTTGTTAACGAGTTGCTAAAAATACATGGGCGATAACTGCCCGCTTGCACATAACGCTAATTAATTAAACATTAACGCTAGCGTTGCAGATCAGTGTGCTCACTGCTGCAACAGAACGTCATTCTTGTCAAATCTGACGAGACAGCTCAACTTCACTGACTAGCCAATCAATATAAATGAATCGCATTTACATTCAACAAACTATCATGACATCAGCGTTTGTTAACGAGTTGCTAAAAATACACAATGCCCGCTTGCGCATAACGTTACGGCGGCAATTAATTAAACGATCTAATGCTACAACTCACAGCCAGATGCATGGATTTGTCAGACTGAGGGATCTGATAACCGCTAACTTGCGGTAAGCTGAGCTGACCCACCTCTCAATTATTCATCTTGTCTGTGGAAACCAGTCCGTGTTGTTTCTGTTTCTTTTCCTGCTTTTCATCATCTTCGCCATATGGTAATCCAGGATAGGAGTAGCTTGAGTGGCTAACTTCTTGTATACTATCCGCACCGCACGCCTGGCTCACAGTCACAACAAACACACCGGCTAAAGTGGGCGTAACGTTTCCTGCATGCCTCTACATGACAGCCAATCACCAGCCGTATTAGAGCGCGGCGTGCAAGCATGTCGCATGCTTATAGGCTCAATGACGCTGTTTTGTTTTGGTATCGAAAATTGGTATCGATTGACAAGGGAGGCTTCGATACCCCTTAGTATTGATGTTTCCATTTCGGTGCCAAGTAAGTATCGAAACTCGATACCCAGCCCTAGCTCCATGTACAAGTACCTCTCCGCTCAATGTACAAGTACCTCTCCGCTCAATGTACAAGTACCTCTCCGCTCCATGTACAAGTACCTCTCCGCTCCATGTACAAGTACCTCTCCGCTCCATGTACAAGTACATCTCTGCTCCATGTACAAGTACCTCTCCGCTCAATGTACAAGTACATCTCCGCTCCATGTACAAGTACCTCTCCGCTCCATGTACAAGTACATCTCCGCTCCATGTACAAGTACCTCTCCGCTCCATGTACAAGTACCTCTCCGCTCAATGTACAAGTACATCTCCGCTCCATGTACAAGTACATCTCTGCTCCATGTACAAGTACCTCTCCGCTCAATGTACAAGTACATCTCCGCTCCATGTACAAGTACCTCTCCGCTCCATGTACAAGTACCTCTCCGCTCCATGTACAAGTACCTCTCCGCTCCATGTACAAGTACCTCTCCGCTCCATGTACAAGTACCTCTCCGCTCAATGTCAAGTGTCGACAGTACCTCTCCGCTCCATGTACAAATACCTCTCCGCTCTCATGTACAAGTACCTCTCCGCTCCATGTACAAGTACCTCTCCGCTCAATGTCAAGTGTCGACAGTACCTCTCCGCTCCATGTACAAATACCTCTCCGCTCCATGTACAAGTACCTCTCCGCTCTCATGTACAAGTACCTCTCCGCTCCATGTACAAGTAGCTCTCCGCTCAATGTACAAGTGTCGACAGTACCTTTCCGCTCCATGTACAAATACCTCTCCGCTCTCATGTACAAGTACCTCTCCGCTCCATGTACAAGTACCTCTCCGCTCAATGTACAAATACCTCTCCGCTCCATGTATAAGTACCTCTCCGCTCTATGTACAAGTACCTCTCCGCTCCATGTACAAGTACCTCTCCGCTCAATGTACAAATACCTCTCCGCTCCATGTACAAGTAGCTCTCCGCTGAATGTACAAGTGTCGACAGTACCTCTCCGCTCAATGTACAAGTACCTCTCCGCTCAATGTACAAATACCTCTCCGCTCCATGTACAAGTACCTCTCCGCTCAATGTCAAGTATCGACAGTACCTCTCCGCTCCATGTACAAGTACCTCTCCGCTGAATGTACAAGTGTCGACAGTACCTCTCCGCTCAATGTACAAGTACCTCTCCGCTCCATGTACAAGTACCTCTCCGCTCTCATGTACAAGTACCTCTCCGCTCCATGTACAAGTACCTCTCCGCTCAATGTACAAGTACCTCTGCGCTCCATGTACAAGTACCTCTCCGCTCAATGTACAAGTACCTCTCCGCTCAATGTACAAGTGTCGACAGTACCTCTCCGCTCCATGTACAAGTACCTCTCCGCTCAATGTACAAGTGTCGACAGTACCTCTACGCTCAATGTACAAGTGTCGACAGTACCTCTCCGCTCTCATGTACAAGTACCTCTCCGATCCATGTACAAGTACATCTCCGCTCCATGTACAAGTACATCTCCGCTCAATGTACAAGTACCTCTCCGCTCCATGTACAAGTACCTCTCCGCTCCATGTACAAGTACCTCTCCGCTCCATGTACAAGTACCTCTCCGCTCCATGTACAAGTACCTCTCCGCTCAATGTACAAGTACCTCTCCGCTCCATGTACAAGTACCTCTCCGCTCAATGTACAAGTACCTCTCCGCTCCATGTACAAGTACCTCTCCGCTCCATGTACAAGTACCTCTCCGCTCCATGTACAAGTACCTCTCCGCTCAATGTCAAGTATCGACAGTACCTCTCCGCTCCATGTACAAGTACCTCTCCGCTGAATGTACAAGTGTCGACAGTACCTCTCCGCTCAATGTACAAGTACCTCTCCGCTCCATGTACAAGTACCTCTCCGCTCTCATGTACAAGTACCTCTCCGCTCCATGTACAAGTACCTCTCCGCTCAATGTACAAGTACCTCTGCGCTCCATGTACAAGTACCTCTCCGCTCAATGTACAAGTACCTCTCCGCTCAATGTACAAGTGTCGACAGTACCTCTCCGCTCCATGTACAAGTACATCTCCGCTCAATGTACAAGTGTCGACAGTACCTCTACGCTCAATGTACAAGTGTCGACAGTACCTCTCCGCTCTCATGTACAAGTACCTCTCCGATCCATGTACAAGTACATCTCCGCTCCATGTACAAGTACCTCTCCGCTCCATGTACAAGTACCTCTCCGCTCCATGTACAAGTACCTCTCCGCTCCATGTACAAGTACCTCTCCGCTCCATGTACAAGTACCTCTCCGCTCCATGTACAAGTACCTCTCCGCTCCATGTACAAGTACCTCTCCGCTCAATGTACAAGTACCTCTCCGCTCCATGTACAAGTACCTCTCCGCTCAATGTACAAGTACCTCTCCGCTCCATGTACAAGTACCTCTCCGCTCCATGTACAAGTACCTCTCCGCTCCATGTACAAGTACCTCTCCGCTCAATGTCAAGTATCGACAGTACCTCTCCGCTCCATGTACAAGTACCTCTCCGCTGAATGTACAAGTGTCGACAGTACCTCTCCGCTCAATGTACAAGTACCTCTCCGCTCCATGTACAAGTACCTCTCCGCTCTCATGTACAAGTACCTCTCCGCTCCATGTACAAGTACCTCTCCGCTCCATGTAGAAGTACCTCTCCGCTCAATGTACAAGTACATCTCCGCTCCATGTACAAGTACATCTCTGCTCCATGTACAAGTACCTCTCCGCTCAATGTACAAGTACATCTCCGCTCCATGTACAAGTACCTCTCCGCTCCATGTACAAGTACCTCTCCGCTCCATGTACAAGTACCTCTCCGCTCCATGTACAAGTACCTCTCCGCTCCATGTACAAGTACCTCTCCGCTCAATGTCAAGTGTCGACAGTACCTCTCCGCTCCATGTACAAATACCTCTCCGCTCTCATGTACAAGTACCTCTCCGCTCCATGTACAAGTACCTCTCCGCTCAATGTCAAGTGTCGACAGTACCTCTCCGCTCCATGTACAAATACCTCTCCGCTCCATGTACAAGTACCTCTCCGCTCTCATGTACAAGTACCTCTCCGCTCCATGTACAAGTAGCTCTCCGCTCAATGTACAAGTGTCGACAGTACCTCTCCGCTCAATGTACAAGTACCTCTCCGCTCAATGTACAAATACCTCTCCGCTCCATGTACAAGTACCTCTCCGCTCAATGTCAAGTATCGACAGTACCTCTCCGCTCCATGTACAAGTACCTCTCCGCTGAATGTACAAGTGTCGACAGTACCTCTCCGCTCAATGTACAAGTACCTCTCCGCTCCATGTACAAGTACCTCTCCGCTCTCATGTACAAGTACCTCTCCGCTCCATGTACAAGTACCTCTCCGCTCAATGTACAAGTACCTCTGCGCTCCATGTACAAGTACCTCTCCGCTCAATGTACAAGTACCTCTCCGCTCAATGTACAAGTGTCGACAGTACCTCTCCGCTCCATGTACAAGTACCTCTCCGCTCAATGTACAGGTGTCGACAGTACCTCTACGCTCAATGTACAAGTGTCGACAGTACCTCTCCGCTCTCATGTACAAGTACCTCTCCGATCCATGTACAAGTACATCTCCGCTCCATGTACAAGTACATCTCCGCTCAATGTACAAGTACCTCTCCGCTCCATGTACAAGTACCTCTCCGCTCCATGTACAAGTACCTCTCCGCTCCATGTACAAGTACCTCTCCGCTCCATGTACAAGTACCTCTCCGCTCAATGTACAAGTACCTCTCCGCTCCATGTACAAGTACCTCTCCGCTCAATGTACAAGTACCTCTCCGCTCCATGTACAAGTACCTCTCCGCTCCATGTACAAGTACCTCTCCGCTCCATGTACAAGTACCTCTCCGCTCAATGTCAAGTATCGACAGTACCTCTCCGCTCCATGTACAAGTACCTCTCCGCTGAATGTACAAGTGTCGACAGTACCTCTCCGCTCAATGTACAAGTACCTCTCCGCTCCATGTACAAGTACCTCTCCGCTCTCATGTACAAGTACCTCTCCGCTCCATGTACAAGTACCTCTCCGCTCAATGTACAAGTACCTCTGCGCTCCATGTACAAGTACCTCTCCGCTCAATGTACAAGTACCTCTCCGCTCAATGTACAAGTGTCGACAGTACCTCTCCGCTCCATGTACAAGTACATCTCCGCTCAATGTACAAGTGTCGACAGTACCTCTACGCTCAATGTACAAGTGTCGACAGTACCTCTCCGCTCTCATGTACAAGTACCTCTCCGATCCATGTACAAGTACATCTCCGCTCCATGTACAAGTACCTCTCCGCTCCATGTACAAGTACCTCTCCGCTCCATGTACAAGTACCTCTCCGCTCCATGTACAAGTACCTCTCCGCTCCATGTACAAGTACCTCTCCGCTCCATGTACAAGTACCTCTCCGCTCCATGTACAAGTACCTCTCCGCTCAATGTACAAGTACCTCTCCGCTCCATGTACAAGTACCTCTCCGCTCAATGTACAAGTACCTCTCCGCTCCATGTACAAGTACCTCTCCGCTCCATGTACAAGTACCTCTCCGCTCCATGTACAAGTACCTCTCCGCTCAATGTCAAGTATCGACAGTACCTCTCCGCTCCATGTACAAGTACCTCTCCGCTGAATGTACAAGTGTCGACAGTACCTCTCCGCTCAATGTACAAGTACCTCTCCGCTCCATGTACAAGTACCTCTCCGCTCTCATGTACAAGTACCTCTCCGCTCCATGTACAAGTACCTCTCCGCTCCATGTACAAGTACCTCTCCGCTCAATGTACAAGTACATCTCCGCTCCATGTACAAGTACATCTCTGCTCCATGTACAAGTACCTCTCCGCTCAATGTACAAGTACATCTCCGCTCCATGTACAAGTACCTCTCCGCTCCATGTACAAGTACCTCTCCGCTCCATGTACAAGTACCTCTCCGCTCCATGTACAAGTACCTCTCCGCTCCATGTACAAGTACCTCTCCGCTCAATGTCAAGTGTCGACAGTACCTCTCCGCTCCATGTACAAATACCTCTCCGCTCTCATGTACAAGTACCTCTCCGCTCCATGTACAAGTACCTCTCCGCTCAATGTCAAGTGTCGACAGTACCTCTCCGCTCCATGTACAAATACCTCTCCGCTCCATGTACAAGTACCTCTCCGCTCTCATGTACAAGTACCTCTCCGCTCCATGTACAAGTAGCTCTCCGCTCAATGTACAAGTGTCGACAGTACCTCTCCGCTCAATGTACAAGTACCTCTCCGCTCAATGTACAAATACCTCTCCGCTCCATGTACAAGTACCTCTCCGCTCAATGTCAAGTATCGACAGTACCTCTCCGCTCCATGTACAAGTACCTCTCCGCTGAATGTACAAGTGTCGACAGTACCTCTCCGCTCAATGTACAAGTACCTCTCCGCTCCATGTACAAGTACCTCTCCGCTCTCATGTACAAGTACCTCTCCGCTCCATGTACAAGTACCTCTCCGCTCAATGTACAAGTACCTCTGCGCTCCATGTACAAGTACCTCTCCGCTCAATGTACAAGTACCTCTCCGCTCAATGTACAAGTGTCGACAGTACCTCTCCGCTCCATGTACAAGTACCTCTCCGCTCAATGTACAAGTGTCGACAGTACCTCTACGCTCAATGTACAAGTGTCGACAGTACCTCTCCGCTCTCATGTACAAGTACCTCTCCGATCCATGTACAAGTACATCTCCGCTCCATGTACAAGTACATCTCCGCTCAATGTACAAGTACCTCTCCGCTCCATGTACAAGTACCTCTCCGCTCCATGTACAAGTACCTCTCCGCTCCATGTACAAGTACCTCTCCGCTCCATGTACAAGTACCTCTCCGCTCAATGTACAAGTACCTCTCCGCTCCATGTACAAGTACCTCTCCGCTCAATGTACAAGTACCTCTCCGCTCCATGTACAAGTACCTCTCCGCTCCATGTACAAGTACCTCTCCGCTCCATGTACAAGTACCTCTCCGCTCAATGTCAAGTATCGACAGTACCTCTCCGCTCCATGTACAAGTACCTCTCCGCTGAATGTACAAGTGTCGACAGTACCTCTCCGCTCAATGTACAAGTACCTCTCCGCTCCATGTACAAGTACCTCTCCGCTCTCATGTACAAGTACCTCTCCGCTCCATGTACAAGTACCTCTCCGCTCAATGTACAAGTACCTCTGCGCTCCATGTACAAGTACCTCTCCGCTCAATGTACAAGTACCTCTCCGCTCAATGTACAAGTGTCGACAGTACCTCTCCGCTCCATGTACAAGTACATCTCCGCTCAATGTACAAGTGTCGACAGTACCTCTACGCTCAATGTACAAGTGTCGACAGTACCTCTCCGCTCTCATGTACAAGTACCTCTCCGATCCATGTACAAGTACATCTCCGCTCCATGTACAAGTACCTCTCCGCTCCATGTACAAGTACCTCTCCGCTCCATGTACAAGTACCTCTCCGCTCCATGTACAAGTACCTCTCCGCTCCATGTACAAGTACCTCTCCGCTCCATGTACAAGTACCTCTCCGCTCCATGTACAAGTACCTCTCCGCTCAATGTACAAGTACCTCTCCGCTCCATGTACAAGTACCTCTCCGCTCAATGTACAAGTACCTCTCCGCTCCATGTACAAGTACCTCTCCGCTCCATGTACAAGTACCTCTCCGCTCCATGTACAAGTACCTCTCCGCTCAATGTCAAGTATCGACAGTACCTCTCCGCTCCATGTACAAGTACCTCTCCGCTGAATGTACAAGTGTCGACAGTACCTCTCCGCTCAATGTACAAGTACCTCTCCGCTCCATGTACAAGTACCTCTCCGCTCTCATGTACAAGTACCTCTCCGCTCCATGTACAAGTACCTCTCCGCTCCATGTACAAGTACCTCTCCGCTCAATGTACAAGTACATCTCCGCTCCATGTACAAGTACATCTCTGCTCCATGTACAAGTACCTCTCCGCTCAATGTACAAGTACATCTCCGCTCCATGTACAAGTACCTCTCCGCTCCATGTACAAGTACCTCTCCGCTCCATGTACAAGTACCTCTCCGCTCCATGTACAAGTACCTCTCCGCTCCATGTACAAGTACCTCTCCGCTCAATGTCAAGTGTCGACAGTACCTCTCCGCTCCATGTACAAATACCTCTCCGCTCTCATGTACAAGTACCTCTCCGCTCCATGTACAAGTACCTCTCCGCTCAATGTCAAGTGTCGACAGTACCTCTCCGCTCCATGTACAAATACCTCTCCGCTCCATGTACAAGTACCTCTCCGCTCTCATGTACAAGTACCTCTCCGCTCCATGTACAAGTAGCTCTCCGCTCAATGTACAAGTGTCGACAGTACCTTTCCGCTCCATGTACAAATACCTCTCCGCTCTCATGTACAAGTACCTCTCCGCTCCATGTACAAGTACCTCTCCGCTCAATGTACAAATACCTCTCCGCTCCATGTATAAGTACCTCTCCGCTCTATGTACAAGTACCTCTCCGCTCCATGTACAAGTACCTCTCCGCTCAATGTACAAATACCTCTCCGCTCCATGTACAAGTAGCTCTCCGCTGAATGTACAAGTGTCGACAGTACCTCTCCGCTCAATGTACAAGTACCTCTGCGCTCCATGTACAAGTACCTCTCCGCTCAATGTACAAGTACCTCTCCGCTCAATGTACAAGTGTCGACAGTACCTCTCCGCTCCATGTACAAGTACATCTCCGCTCAATGTACAAGTGTCGACAGTACCTCTACGCTCAATGTACAAGTGTCGACAGTACCTCTCCGCTCTCATGTACAAGTACCTCTCCGATCCATGTACAAGTACATCTCCGCTCCATGTACAAGTACCTCTCCGCTCCATGTACAAGTACCTCTCCGCTCCATGTACAAGTACCTCTCCGCTCCATGTACAAGTACCTCTCCGCTCCATGTACAAGTACCTCTCCGCTCCATGTACAAGTACCTCTCCGCTCCATGTACAAGTACCTCTCCGCTCAATGTACAAGTACCTCTCCGCTCCATGTACAAGTACCTCTCCGCTCAATGTACAAGTACCTCTCCGCTCCATGTACAAGTACCTCTCCGCTCCATGTACAAGTACCTCTCCGCTCCATGTAGAAGTACCTCTCCGCTCAATGTCAAGTATCGACAGTACCTCTCCGCTCCATGTACAAGTACCTCTCCGCTGAATGTACAAGTGTCGACAGTACCTCTCCGCTCAATGTACAAGTACCTCTCCGCTCCATGTACAAGTACCTCTCCGCTCTCATGTACAAGTACCTCTCCGCTCCATGTACAAGTACCTCTCCGCTCCATGTACAAGTACCTCTCCGCTCAATGTACAAGTACATCTCCGCTCCATGTACAAGTACATCTCTGCTCCATGTACAAGTACCTCTCCGCTCAATGTACAAGTACATCTCTGCTCCATGTACAAGTACCTCTCCGCTCCATGTACAAGTACCTCTCCGCTCCATGTACAAGTACCTCTCCGCTCCATGTACAAGTACCTCTCCACTCCATGTACAAGTACCTCTCCGCTCAATGTCAAGTGTCGACAGTACCTCTCCGCTCCATGTACAAATACCTCTCCGCTCTCATGTACAAGTACCTCTCCGCTCCATGTACAAGTACCTCTCCGCTCAATGTCAAGTGTCGACAGTACCTCTCCGCTCCATGTACAAATACCTCTCCGCTCCATGTACAAGTACCTCTCCGCTCTCATGTACAAGTACCTCTCCGCTCCATGTACAAGTAGCTCTCCGCTCAATGTACAAGTGTCGACAGTACCTTTCCGCTCCATGTACAAATACCTCTCCGCTCTCATGTACAAGTACCTCTCCGCTCCATGTACAAGTACCTCTCCGCTCAATGTACAAATACCTCTCCGCTCCATGTATAAGTACCTCTCCGCTCTATGTACAAGTACCTCTCCGCTCCATGTACAAGTACCTCTCCGCTCAATGTACAAATACCTCTCCGCTCCATGTACAAGTAGCTCTCCGCTGAATGTACAAGTGTCGACAGTACCTCTCCGCTCAATGTACAAGTACCTCTCCGCTCAATGTACAAATACCTCTCCGCTCCATGTACAAGTACCTCTCCGCTCAATGTCAAGTATCGACAGTACCTCTCCGCTCCATGTACAAGTACCTCTCCGCTGAATGTACAAGTGTCGACAGTACCTCTCCGCTCAATGTACAAGTACCTCTCCGCTCCATGTACAAGTACCTCTCCGCTCTCATGTACAAGTACCTCTCCGCTCCATGTACAAGTACCTCTCCGCTCAATGTACAAGTACCTCTCCGCTCCATGTACAAGTACCTCTCCGCTCAATGTACAAGTGTCGACAGTACCTCTCCGCTCTCATGTACAAGTACCTCTCCGATCCATGTACAAGTACATCTCCGCTCCATGTACAAGTACATCTCCGCTCAATGTACAAGTACCTCTCCGCTCCATGTACAAGTACCTCTCCGCTCCATGTACAAGTACCTCTCCGCTCCATGTACAAGTACCTCTCCGCTCCATGTACAAGTACCTCTCCGCTCAATGTACAAGTACCTCTCCGCTCCATGTACAAGTACCTCTCCGCTCAATGTACAAGTACCTCTCCGCTCCATGTACAAGTACCTCTCCGCTCCATGTACAAGTACCTCTCCGCTCCATGTACAAGTACCTCTCCGCTCAATGTCAAGTATCAACAGTACCTCTCCGCTCCATGTACAAGTACCTCTCCGCTGAATGTACAAGTGTCGACAGTACCTCTCCGCTCAATGTACAAGTACCTCTCCGCTCCATGTACAAGTACCTCTCCGCTCTCATGTACAAGTACCTCTCCGCTCCATGTACAAGTACCTCTCCGCTCAATGTACAAGTACTTCTGCGCTCCATGTACAAGTACCTCTCCGCTCCATGTACAAGTACCTCTCCGCTCAATGTACAAGTACATCTCTGCTCCATGTACAAGTACATCTCCACTCCATGTACAAGTACCTCTCCGCTCAATGTACAAGTACATCTCCGCTCCATGTACAAGTACCTCTCCGCTCCATGTACAAGTACATCTCTGCTCCATGTACAAGTACCTCTCCGCTCAATGTACAAGTACATCTCCGCTCCATGTACAAGTACCTCTCCGCTCCATGTACAAGTACATCTCCGCTCCATGTACAAGTACCTCTCCGCTCCATGTACAAGTACCTCTCCGCTCAATGTACAAGTACATCTCCGCTCCATGTACAAGTACATCTCTGCTCCATGTACAAGTACCTCTCCGCTCAATGTACAAGTACATCTCCGCTCCATGTACAAGTACCTCTCCGCTCCATGTACAAGTACCTCTCCGGTCCATGTACAAGTACCTCTCCGCTCCATGTACAAGTACCTCTCCGCTCCATGTACAAGTACCTCTCCGCTCAATGTCAAGTGTCGACAGTACCTCTCCGCTCCATGTACAAATACCTCTCCGCTCTCATGTACAAGTACCTCTCCGCTCCATGTACAAGTACCTCTCCGCTCAATGTCAAGTGTCGACAGTACCTCTCCGCTCCATGTACAAATACCTCTCCGCTCCATGTACAAGTACCTCTCCGCTCTCATGTACAAGTACCTCTCCGCTCCATGTACAAGTACCTCTCCGCTCAATGTACAAGTACATCTCCGCTCCATGTACAAGTACCTCTCCGCTCAATGTACAAGTACCTCTCCGCTCAATGTACAAGTACATCTCTGCTCCATGTACCAGTACCTCTCCGCTCAATGTACAAGTACATCTGCGCTCCATGTAGGGCTGGGTATCGTTCAAAATTTTTCGAATCGATACCGTTTCGATACTTGGATTTCGATACCGGTTCCTGAACGATACTTTTTTCGATACCAATTTTTAGAAAAATCCATTTTAACAAAAATAAAACTGCATTACACATTGAAATTATTTTACAAATCTTTAGTTTCCCCCCATCTTAAGTTTTACAGCAGAAAAAAATAAAACCTACTGTATTTAACATAACTTTAAGTTCTCTAAACGTATTGCCGTCCCTACAAAAAATATTGGAGTACTACAAAGGAAAGAAATGTAGCTAAAACAAATAAATCAGTGGAATAGTTTTCAGTGCAAAACAGAGAGTTGCAAATCAGGGTTTAATGCTCACTGATGCAACAGAACTCTATTCTTGTACAAACTGATGAGATGGCTCCACTTCATGCATGGAAGACTAGTTGAGCATTGACTAGCCTATCAATATAGCCTTATATGCCACAAAGTGAATCGCATTTATATTCAACAAACTATCATGACATCAGCGTTTGTTAACGAGTTGCTAAAAATACATGGGCGATAACTGCCCGCTTGCACATAACGCTAATTAATTAAACATTAACGCTAGCGTTGCAGATCAGTGTGCTCACTGCTGCAACAGAACGTCATTCTTGTCAAATCTGACGAGACAGCTCAACTTCACTGACTAGCCAATCAATATAAATGAATCGCATTTACATTCAACAAACTATCATGACATCAGCGTTTGTTAACGAGTTGCTAAAAATACACAATGCCCGCTTGCGCATAACGTTACGGCGGCAATTAATTAAACGATCTAATGCTACAACTCACAGCCAGATGCATGGATTTGTCAGACTGAGGGATCTGATAACCGCTAACTTGCGGTAAGCTGAGCTGACCCACCTCTCAATTATTTCTCTTGTCTGTGGAAACCAGTCCGTGTTGTTTCTGTTTCTTTTCCTGCTTTTCATCATCTTCGCCATATGGTAATCCAGGATAGGAGTAGCTTGAGTGGCTAACTTCTTGTATACTATCCGCACCGCACGCCTGGCTCACAGTCACAACAAACACACCGGCTAAAGTGGGCGTAACGTTTCCTGCATGCCTCTACATGACAGCCAATCACCAGCCGTATTAGAGTGCGGCGTGCAAGCATGTCGCATGCTTATAGGCTCAATGACGCTGTTTTGTTTTGGTATCGAAAATTGGTATCGATTGACAAGGGAGGCTTCGATACCCCTTAGTATCGATGTTTCCATTTCGGTGCCAAGTAAGTATCGAAACTCGATACCCAGCCCTAGCTCCATGTACAAGTACCTCTCCGCTCAATGTACAAGTACCTCTCCGCTCAATGTACAAGTACCTCTCCGCTCCATGTACAAGTACCTCTCCGCTCCATGTACAAGTACCTCTCCGCTCCATGTACAAGTACATCTCTGCTCCATGTACAAGTACCTCTCCGCTCCATGTACAAGTACCTCTCCGCTCCATGTACAAGTACCTCTCCGCTCCATGTACAAGTACATCTCTGCTCCATGTACAAGTACCTCTCCGCTCAATGTACAAGTACATCTCCGCTCCATGTACAAGTACCTCTCCGCTCCATGTACAAGTACATCTCCGCTCCATGTACAAGTACCTCTCCGCTCCATGTACAAGTACCTCTCCGCTCAATGTACAAGTACATCTCCGCTCCATGTACAAGTACATCTCTGCTCCATGTACAAGTACCTCTCCGCTCAATGTACAAGTACATCTCCGCTCCATGTACAAGTACCTCTCCGCTCCATGTACAAGTACCTCTCCGGTCCATGTACAAGTACCTCTCCGCTCCATGTACAAGTACCTCTCCGCTCCATGTACAAGTACCTCTCCGCTCAATGTCAAGTGTCGACAGTACCTCTCCGCTCCATGTACAAATACCTCTCCGCTCTCATGTACAAGTACCTCTCCGCTCCATGTACAAGTACCTCTCCGCTCAATGTCAAGTGTCGACAGTACCTCTCCGCTCCATGTACAAATACCTCTCCGCTCCATGTACAAGTACCTCTCCGCTCTCATGTACAAGTACCTCTCCGCTCCATGTACAAGTACCTCTCCGCTCAATGTACAAGTACATCTCCGCTCCATGTACAAGTACCTCTCCGCTCAATGTACAAGTACCTCTCCGCTCAATGTACAAGTACATCTCCGCTCCATGTACCAGTACCTCTCCGCTCAATGTACAAGTACATCTGCGCTCCATGTAGGGCTGGGTATCGTTCAAAATTTTTCGATATCGATACCGTTTCGATACTTGGATTTCGATACCGGTTCCTGAACGATACTTTTTTCGATACCAATTTTTAGAAAAATCCATTTTAACAAAAATAAAACTGCATTACACATTGAAATTATTTTACAAATCTTTAGTTTCCCCCCATCTTAAGTTTTACAGCAGAAAAAAATAAAACCTACTGTATTTAACATAACTTTAAGTTCTCTAAACGTATTGCCGTCCCTACAAAAAATATTGGAGTACTACAAAGGAAAGAAATGTAGCTAAAACAAATAAATCAGTGGAATAGTTTTCAGTGCAAAACAGAGAGTTGCAAATCAGGGTTTAATGCTCACTGATGCAACAGAACTCTATTCTTGTACAAACTGATGAGATGGCTCCACTTCATGCATGGAAGACTAGTTGAGCATTGACTAGCCTATCAATATAGCCTTATATGCCACAAAGTGAATCGCATTTATATTCAACAAACTATCATGACATCAGCGTTTGTTAACGAGTTGCTAAAAATACATGGGCGATAACTGCCCGCTTGCACATAACGCTAATTAATTAAACATTAACGCTAGCGTTGCAGATCAGTGTGCTCACTGCTGCAACAGAACGTCATTCTTGTCAAATCTGACGAGACAGCTCAACTTCACTGACTAGCCAATCAATATAAATGAATCGCATTTACATTCAACAAACTATCATGACATCAGCGTTTGTTAACGAGTTGCTAAAAATACACAATGCCCGCTTGCATATAACGTTACGGCGGCAATTAATTAAACGATCTAATGCTACAACTCACAGCCAGATGCATGGATTTGTCAGACTGAGGGATCTGATAACCGCTAACTTGCGGTAAGCTGAGCTGACCCACCTCTCAATTATTTCTCTTGTCTGTGGAAACCAGTCCGTGTTGTTTCTGTTTCTTTTCCTGCTTTTCATCATCTTCGCCATATGGTAATCCAGGATAGGAGTAGCTTGAGTGGCTAACTTCTTGTATACTATCCGCACCGCACGCCTGGCTCACAGTCACAACAAACACACCGGCTAAAGTGGGCGTAACGTTTCCTGCATGCCTCTACATGACAGCCAATCACCAGCCGTATTAGAGCGCGGCGTGCAAGCATGTCGCATGCTTATAGGCTCAATGACGCTGTTTTGTTTTGGTATCGAAAATTGGTATCGATTGACAAGGGAGGCTTCGATACCCCTTAGTATCGATGTTTCCATTTCGGTGCCAAGTAAGTATCGAAACTCGATACCCAGCCCTAGCTCCATGTACAAGTACCTCTCCGCTCAATGTACAAGTACCTCTCCGCTCAATGTACAAGTACCTCTCCGCTCCATGTACAAGTACCTCTCCGCTCCATGTACAAGTACCTCTCCGCTCCATGTACAAGTACATCTCTGCTCCATGTACAAGTACCTCTCCGCTCCATGTACAAGTACCTCTCCGCTCCATGTACAAGTACCTCTCCGCTCCATGTACAAGTACATCTCTGCTCCATGTACAAGTACCTCTCCGCTCAATGTACAAGTACATCTCCGCTCCATGTACAAGTACCTATCCGCTCCATGTACAAGTACATCTCCGCTCCATGTACAAGTACCTCTCCGCTCCATGTACAAGTACCTCTCCGCTCAATGTACAAGTACATCTCTGCTCCATGTACAAGTACATCTCTGCTCCATGTACAAGTACCTCTCCGCTCAATGTACAAGTACATCTCCGCTCCATGTACAAGTACCTCTCCGCTCCATGTACAAGTACCTCTCCGGTCCATGTACAAGTACCTCTCCGCTCCATGTACAAGTACCTCTCCGCTCCATGTACAAGTACCTCTCCGCTCAATGTCAAGTGTCGACAGTACCTCTCCGCTCCATGTACAAATACCTCTCCGCTCTCATGTACAAGTACCTCTCCGCTCCATGTACAAGTACCTCTCCGCTCAATGTCAAGTGTCGACAGTACCTCTCCGCTCCATGTACAAATACCTCTCCGCTCCATGTACAAGTACCTCTCCGCTCTCATGTACAAGTACCTCTCCGCTCCATGTACAAGTACCTCTCCGCTCAATGTACAAGTACATCTCCGCTCCATGTACAAGTACCTCTCCGCTCAATGTACAAGTACCTCTCCGCTCAATGTACAAGTACATCTCCGCTCCATGTACCAGTACCTCTCCGCTCAATGTACAAGTACATCTGCGCTCCATGTAGGGCTGGGTATCGTTCAAAATTTTTCGATATCGATACCGTTTTGATACTTGGATTTCGATACCGGTTCCTGAACGATACTTTTTTCGATACCAATTTTTAGAAAAATCCATTTTAACAAAAATAAAACTGCATTACACATTGAAATTATTTTACAAATCTTTAGTTTCCCCCCATCTTAAGTTTTACAGCAGAAAAAAATAAAACCTACTGTATTTAACATAACTTTAAGTTCTCTAAACGTATTGCCGTCCCTACAAAAAATATTGGAGTACTACAAAGGAAAGAAATGTAGCTAAAACAAATAAATCAGTGGAATAGTTTTCAGTGCAAAACAGAGAGTTGCAAATCAGGGTTTAATGCTCACTGATGCAACAGAACTCTATTCTTGTACAAACTGATGAGATGGCTCCACTTCATGCATGGAAGACTAGTTGAGCATTGACTAGCCTATCAATATAGCCTTATATGCCACAAAGTGAATCGCATTTATATTCAACAAACTATCATGACATCAGCGTTTGTTAACGAGTTGCTAAAAATACATGGGCGATAACTGCCCGCTTGCACATAACGCTAATTAATTAAACATTAACGCTAGCGTTGCAGATCAGTGTGCTCACTGCTGCAACAGAACGTCATTCTTGTCAAATCTGACGAGACAGCTCAACTTCACTGACTAGCCAATCAATATAAATGAATCGCATTTACATTCAACAAACTATCATGACATCAGCGTTTGTTAACGAGTTGCTAAAAATACACAATGCCCGCTTGCGCATAACGTTACGGCGGCAATTAATTAAACGATCTAATGCTACAACTCACAGCCAGATGCATGGATTTGTCAGACTGAGGGATCTGATAACCGCTAACTTGCGGTAAGCTGAGCTGACCCACCTCTCAATTATTTCTCTTGTCTGTGGAAACCAGTCCGTGTTGTTTCTGTTTCTTTTCCTGCTTTTCATCATCTTCGCCATATGGTAATCCAGGATAGGAGTAGCTTGAGTGGCTAACTTCTTGTATACTATCCGCACCGCACGCCTGGCTCACAGTCACAACAAACACACCGGCTAAAGTGGGCGTAACGTTTCCTGCATGCCTCTACATGACAGCCAATCACCAGCCGTATTAGAGCGCGGCGTGCAAGCATGTCGCATGCTTATAGGCTCAATGACGCTGTTTTGTTTTGGTATCGAAAATTGGTATCGATTGACAAGGGAGGCTTCGATACCCCTTAGTATCGATGTTTCCATTTCGGTGCCAAGTAAGTATCGAAACTCGATACCCAGCCCTAGCTCCATGTACAAGTACCTCTCCGCTCAATGTACAAGTACCTCTCCGCTCAATGTACAAGTACCTCTCCGCTCCATGTACAAGTACCTCTCCGCTCCATGTACAAGTACCTCTCCGCTCCATGTACAAGTACATCTCTGCTCCATGTACAAGTACCTCTCCGCTCAATGTACAAGTACATCTCCGCTCCATGTACAAGTACCTCTCCGCTCCATGTACAAGTACATCTCCGCTCCATGTACAAGTACCTCTCCGCTCCATGTACAAGTACCTCTCCGCTCAATGTACAAGTACATCTCCGCTCCATGTACAAGTACATCTCTGCTCCATGTACAAGTACCTCTCCGCTCAATGTACAAGTACATCTCCGCTCCATGTACAAGTACCTCTCCGCTCCATGTACAAGTACCTCTCCGCTCCATGTACAAGTACCTCTCCGCTCCATGTACAAGTACCTCTCCGCTCCATGTACAAGTACCTCTCCGCTCAATGTCAAGTGTCGACAGTACCTCTCCGCTCCATGTACAAATACCTCTCCGCTCTCATGTACAAGTACCTCTCCGCTCCATGTACAAGTACCTCTCCGCTCAATGTCAAGTGTCGACAGTACCTCTCCGCTCCATGTACAAATACCTCTCCGCTCCAGGTACAAGTACCTCTCCGCTCTCATGTACAAGTACCTCTCCGCTCCATGTACAAGTAGCTCTCCGCTCAATGTACAAGTGTCGACAGTACCTTTCCGCTCCATGTACAAATACCTCTCCGCTCTCATGTACAAGTACCTCTCCGCTCCATGTACAAGTACCTCTCCGCTCAATGTACAAATACCTCTCCGCTCCATGTATAAGTACCTCTCCGCTCTATGTACAAGTACCTCTCCGCTCCATGTACAAGTACCTCTCCGCTCAATGTACAAATACCTATCCGCTCCATGTACAAGTAGCTCTCCGCTGAATGTACAAGTGTCGACAGTACCTCTCCGCTCAATGTACAAGTACCTCTCCGCTCAATGTACAAATACCTCTCCGCTCCATGTACAAGTACCTCTCCGCTCAATGTCAAGTATCGACAGTACCTCTCCGCTCCATGTACAAGTACCTCTCCGCTGAATGTACAAGTGTCGACAGTACCTCTCCGCTCAATGTACAAGTACCTCTCCGCTCCATGTACAAGTACCTCTCCGCTCTCATGTACAAGTACCTCTCCGCTCCATGTACAAGTACCTCTCCGCTCAATGTACAAGTACCTCTGCGCTCCATGTACAAGTACCTCTCCGCTCAATGTACAAGTACCTCTCCGCTCAATGTACAAGTGTCGACAGTACCTCTCCGCTCCATGTACAAGTACCTCTCCGCTCAATGTACAAGTGTCGACAGTACCTCTACGCTCAATGTACAAGTGTCGACAGTACCTCTCCGCTCTCATGTACAAGTACCTCTCCGATCCATGTACAAGTACATCTCCGCTCCATGTACAAGTACATCTCCGCTCAATGTACAAGTACCTCTCCGCTCCATGTACAAGTACCTCTCCGCTCCATGTACAAGTACCTCTCCGCTCCATGTACAAGTACCTCTCCGCTCCATGTACAAGTACCTCTCCGCTCAATGTACAAGTACCTCTCCGCTCCATGTACAAGTACCTCTCCGCTCAATGTACAAGTACCTCTCCGCTCCATGTACAAGTACCTCTCCGCTCCATGTACAAGTACCTCTCCGCTCCATGTACAAGTACCTCTCCGCTCAATGTCAAGTATCGACAGTACCTCTCCGCTCCATGTACAAGTACCTCTCCGCTGAATGTACAAGTGTCGACAGTACCTCTCCGCTCAATGTACAAGTACCTCTCCGCTCCATGTACAAGTACCTCTCCGCTCTCATGTACAAGTACCTCTCCGCTCCATGTACAAGTACCTCTCCGCTCAATGTACAAGTACCTCTGCGCTCCATGTACAAGTACCTCTCCGCTCAATGTACAAGTACCTCTCCGCTCAATGTACAAGTGTCGACAGTACCTCTCCGCTCCATGTACAAGTACCTCTCCGCTCAATGTACAAGTGTCGACAGTACCTCTACGCTCAATGTACAAGTGTCGACAGTACCTCTCCGCTCTCATGTACAAGTACCTCTCCGATCCATGTACAAGTACATCTCCGCTCCATGTACAAGTACATCTCCGCTCAATGTACAAGTACCTCTCCGCTCCATGTACAAGTACCTCTCCGCTCCATGTACAAGTACCTCTCCGCTCCATGTACAAGTACCTCTCCGCTCAATGTACAAGTACCTCTCCGCTCCATGTACAAGTACCTCTCCGCTCCATGTACAAGTACCTCTCCGCTCCATGTACAAGTACCTCTCCGCTCAATGTACAAGTACCTCTCCGCTCCATGTACAAGTACCTCTCCGCTCCATGTACAAGTACCTCTCCGCTCCATGTACAAGTACCTCTCCGCTCAATGTACAAGTACCTCTCCGCTCCCTGTACAAGTACATCTCCGCTCCATGTACAAGTACCTCTCCGCTCCATGTACAAGTACCTCTCCGCTCAATGTACAAGTGTCGACAGTACCTCTCCGCTCCATGTACAAGTACCTCTCCGCTCCATGTACAAGTACCTCTCCGCTCAATGTACAAGTGTCGACAGTACCTCTCCGCTCCATCTACAAGTACCTCTCCGCTCCATGTACAAATACCTCTCCGCTCCATGTACAAGTACCTCTCCGCTCCATGTACAAGCACCTCTCCGCTACATGTACAAGTACCTCTCCGCTCCATGTACAAGTACCTCTCCGCTCCATGTACAAGTACCTCTCCGCTCAATGTACAAGTACCTCTCCGCTCCATGTACAAATACCTCTCCGCTCCATGTACAAATACCTCTCCGCTCCATGTACAAGTACCTCTCCGCTCCATGTACCAGTACCTCTCCGCTCAATGTACAAGTACATCTCCGCTCAATGTACAAGTACATCTCCGCTCAATGTACAAGTACGTCTCCGCTCAATGTACAAGTACCTCTCCGCTCAATGTACAAGTACCTCTCCGCTCCATGTACAAGTACCTCTCCGCTCAATGTACAAGTACATCTCCGCTCCATGTACCAGTACCTCTCCGCTCAATGTACAAGTACCTCTCCGCTCAATGTACAAGTACATCTCCGCTCCATGTACAAGTACGTCTCCGCTCAATGTATAAGTACCTCTCCGCTCCATGTACAAGTACCTCTCCGCTCCATGTACAAGTACATCTCCGCTCCATGTACAAGTACATCTCCGCTCCATGTACAAGTACCTCTCCGCTCCATGTACAAGTACCTCTCCGCTCCATGTACAAGTACATCTCCGCTCCATGTACAAGTACCTCTCCGCTCAATGTACAAGTACATCTCCGCTCCATGTACAAGTACATCTCCACTCCATGTACAAGTACCTCTCCGCTCAATGTACAAGTACATCTCCGCTCCATGTACCAGTACCTCTCCGCTCAATGTACAAGTACATCTCCACTCCATGTACAAGTACCTCTCCGCTCAATGTACAAGTACATCTCCGCTCCATGTACCAGTACCTCTCCGCTCAATGTACAAGTACATCTCCGCTCCATGTACAAGTACCTCTCCGCTCAATGTACAAGTACCTCTCCGCTCAATGTACAAGTACATCTCCGCTCCATGTACCAGTACCTCTCCGCTCAATGTACAAGTACATCTGCGCTCCATGTAGGGCTGGGTATCATTCAAAATTTTTCGATATCGATACCGTTTCGATACTTGGATTTCGATACCGGTTCCTGAACGATACTTTTTTCGATACCAATTTTTAGAAAAATCCATTTTAACAAAAATAAAACTGCATTACACATTGAAATTATTTTACAAATCTTTAGTTTCCCCCCATCTTAAGTTTTACAGCAGAAAAAAATAAAACCTACTGTATTTAACATAACTTTAAGTTCTCTAAACGTATTGCCGTCCCTACAAAAAATATTGGAGTACTACAAAGGAAAGAAATGTAGCTAAAACAAATAAATCAATGGAATAGTTTTCAGTGCAAAACAGAGAGTTGCAAATCAGGGTTTAATGCTCACTGATGCAACAGAACTCTATTCTTGTACAAACTGATGAGATGGCTCCACTTCATGCATGGAAGACTAGTTGAGCATTGACTAGCCTATCAATATAGCCTTATATGCCACAAAGTGAATCGCATTTATATTCAACAAACTATCATGACATCAGCGTTTGTTAACGAGTTGCTAAAAATACATGGGCGATAACTGCCCGCTTGCACATAACGCTAATTAATTAAACATTAACGCTAGCGTTGCAGATCAGTGTGCTCACTGCTGCAACAGAACGTCATTCTTGTCAAATCTGACGAGACAGCTCAACTTCACTGACTAGCCAATCAATATAAATGAATCGCATTTACATTCAACAAACTATCATGACATCAGCGTTTGTTAACGAGTTGCTAAAAATACACAATGCCCGCTTGCGCATAACGTTACGGCGGCAATTAATTAAACGATCTAATGCTACAACTCACAGCCAGATGCATGGATTTGTCAGACTGAGGGATCTGATAACCGCTAACTTGCGGTAAGCTGAGCTGACCCACCTCTCAATTATTTCTCTTGTCTGTGGAAACCAGTCCGTGTTGTTTCTGTTTCTTTTCCTGCTTTTCATCATCTTCGCCATATGGTAATCCAGGATAGGAGTAGCTTGAGTGGCTAACTTCTTGTATACTATCCGCACCGCACGCCTGGCTCACAGTCACAACAAACACACCGGCTAAAGTGGGCGTAACGTTTCCTGCATGCCTCTACATGACAGCCAATCACCAGCCGTATTAGAGCGCGGCGTGCAAGCATGTCGCATGCTTATAGGCTCAATGACGCTGTTTTGTTTTGGTATCGAAAATTGGTATCGATTGACAAGGGAGGCTTCGATACCCCTTAGTATCGATGTTTCCATTTCGGTGCCAAGTAAGTATCGAAACTCGATACCCAGCCCTAGCTCCATGTACAAGTACCTCTCCGCTCAATGTACAAGTACCTCTCCGCTCAATGTACAAGTACCTCTCCGCTCCATGTACAAGTACCTCTCCGCTCCATGTACAAGTACCTCTCCGCTCCATGTACAAGTACCTCTCCGCTCCATGTACAAGTACATCTCTGCTCCATGTACAAGTACCTCTCCGCTCAATGTACAAGTACATCTCCGCTCCATGTACAAGTACCTCTCCGCTCCATGTACAAGTACATCTCCGCTCCATGTACAAGTACCTCTCCGCTCCATGTACAAGTACCTCTCCGCTCAATGTACAAGTACATCTCCGCTCCATGTACAAGTACATCTCTGCTCCATGTACAAGTACCTCTCCGCTCAATGTACAAGTACATCTCCGCTCCATGTACAAGTACCTCTCCGCTCCATGTACAAGTACCTCTCCGGTCCATGTACAAGTACCTCTCCGCTCCATGTACAAGTACCTCTCCGCTCCATGTACAAGTACCTCTCCGCTCAATGTCAAGTGTCGACAGTACCTCTCCGCTCCATGTACAAATACCTCTCCGCTCTCATGTACAAGTACCTCTCCGCTCCATGTACAAGTACCTCTCCGCTCAATGTCAAGTGTCGACAGTACCTCTCCGCTCCATGTACAAATACCTCTCCGCTCCATGTACAAGTACCTCTCCGCTCTCATGTACAAGTACCTCTCCGCTCCATGTACAAGTAGCTCTCCGCTCAATGTACAAGTGTCGACAGTACCTTTCCGCTCCATGTACAAATACCTCTCCGCTCTCATGTACAAGTACCTCTCCGCTCCATGTACAAGTACCTCTCCGCTCAATGTACAAATACCTCTCCGCTCCATGTATAAGTACCTCTCCGCTCTATGTACAAGTACCTCTCCGCTCCATGTACAAGTACCTCTCCGCTCAATGTACAAATACCTCTCCGCTCCATGTACAAGTAGCTCTCCGCTGAATGTACAAGTGTCGACAGTACCTCTCCGCTCAATGTACAAGTACCTCTCCGCTCAATGTACAAATACCTCTCCGCTCCATGTACAAGTACCTCTCCGCTCAATGTCAAGTATCGACAGTACCTCTCCGCTCCATGTACAAGTACCTCTCCGCTGAATGTACAAGTGTCGACAGTACCTCTCCGCTCAATGTACAAGTACCTCTCCGCTCCATGTACAAGTACCTCTCCGCTCTCATGTACAAGTACCTCTCCGCTCCATGTACAAGTACCTCTCCGCTCAATGTACAAGTACCTCTGCGCTCCATGTACAAGTACCTCTCCGCTCAATGTACAAGTACCTCTCCGCTCAATGTACAAGTGTCGACAGTACCTCTCCGCTCCATGTACAAGTACCTCTCCGCTCAATGTACAAGTGTCGACAGTACCTCTACGCTCAATGTACAAGTGTCGACAGTACCTCTCCGCTCTCATGTACAAGTACCTCTCCGATCCATGTACAAGTACATCTCCGCTCCATGTACAAGTACATCTCCGCTCAATGTACAAGTACCTCTCCGCTCCATGTACAAGTACCTCTCCGCTCCATGTACAAGTACCTCTCCGCTCCATGTACAAGTACCTCTCCGCTCCATGTACAAGTACCTCTCCGCTCAATGTACAAGTACCTCTCCGCTCCATGTACAAGTACCTCTCCGCTCAATGTACAAGTACCTCTCCGCTCCATGTACAAGTACCTCTCCGCTCCATGTACAAGTACCTCTCCGCTCCATGTACAAGTACCTCTCCGCTCAATGTCAAGTATCGACAGTACCTCTCCGCTCCATGTACAAGTACCTCTCCGCTGAATGTACAAGTGTTGACAGTACCTCTCCGCTCAATGTACAAGTACCTCTCCGCTCCATGTACAAGTACCTCTCCGCTCTCATGTACAAGTACCTCTCCGCTCCATGTACAAGTACCTCTCCGCTCAATGTACAAGTACCTCTGCGCTCCATGTACAAGTACCTCTCCGCTCAATGTACAAGTACCTCTCCGCTCAATGTACAAGTGTCGACAGTACCTCTCCGCTCCATGTACAAGTACCTCTCCGCTCAATGTACAAGTGTCGACAGTACCTCTACGCTCAATGTACAAGTGTCGACAGTACCTATCCGCTCTCATGTACAAGTACCTCTCCGATCCATGTACAAGTACATCTCCGCTCCATGTACAAGTACATCTCCGCTCAATGTACAAGTACCTCTCCGCTCCATGTACAAGTACCTCTCCGCTCCATGTACAAGTACCTCTCCGCTCCATGTACAAGTACCTCTCCGCTCCATGTACAAGTACCTCTCCGCTCAATGTACAAGTACCTCTCCGCTCCATGTACAAGTACCTCTCCGCTCCATGTACAAGTACCTCTCCGCTCCATGTACAAGTACCTCTCCGCTCAATGTACAAGTACCTCTCCGCTCCATGTACAAGTACCTCTCCGCTCCATGTACAAGTACCTCTCCGCTCCATGTACAAGTACCTCTCCGCTCAATGTACAAGTACCTCTCCGCTCCCTGTACAAGTACATCTCCGCTCCATGTACAAGTACCTCTCCGCTCCATGTACAAGTACCTCTCCGCTCAATGTACAAGTGTCGACAGTACCTCTCCGCTCCATGTACAAGTACCTCTCCGCTCCATGTACAAGTACCTCTCCGCTCAATGTACAAGTGTCGACAGTACCTCTCCGCTCCATCTACAAGTACCTCTCCGCTCAATGTACAAGTACCTCTCCGCTGAATGTACAAGTACCTCTCCGCTCCATGTACAAGTACCTCTCCGCTCCATGTACAAATACCTCTCCGCTCCATGTACAAGTACCTCTCCGCTCCATGTACAAGCACCTCTCCGCTACATGTACAAGTACCTCTCCGCTCCATGTACAAGTACCTCTCCGCTCCATGTACAAGTACCTCTCCGCTCCATGTACAAGTACCTCTCCGCTCCATGTACAAATACCTCTCCGCTCCATGTACAAATACCTCTCCGCTCAATGTACAAGTACATCTCCGCTCAATGTACAAGTACGTCTCCGCTCAATGTACAAGTACCTCTCCGCTCAATGTACAAGTACCTCTCCGCTCCATGTACAAGTACCTCTCCGCTCAATGTACAAGTACATCTCCGCTCCATGTACCAGTACCTCTCCGCTCAATGTACAAGTACCTCTCCGCTCAATGTACAAGTACATCTCCGCTCCATGTACAAGTACGTCTCCGCTCAATGTATAAGTACCTCTCCGCTCCATGTACAAGTACCTCTCCGCTCCATGTACAAGTACATCTCCGCTCCATGTACAAGTACATCTCCGCTCCATGTACAAGTACCTCTCCGCTCCATGTACAAGTACCTCTCCGCTCCATGTACAAGTACATCTCCGCTCCATGTACAAGTACCTCTCCGCTCAATGTACAAGTACATCTCCGCTCCATGTACAAGTACATCTCCACTCCATGTACAAGTACCTCTCCGCTCAATGTACAAGTACATCTCCGCTCCATGTACCAGTACCTCTCCGCTCAATGTACAAGTACATCTCCACTCCATGTACAAGTACCTCTCCGCTCAATGTACAAGTACATCTCCGCTCCATGTACCAGTACCTCTCCGCTCAATGTACAAGTACATCTCCACTCCATGTACAAGTACCTCTCCGCTCAATGTACAAGTACATCTCCGCTCCATGTACCAGTACCTCTCCGCTCAATGTACAAGTACATCTCCGCTCCATGTACAAGTACCTCTCCGCTCAATGTACCAGTACCTCTCCGCTCAATGTACAAGTACATCTGCGCTCCATGTAGGGCTGGGTATCGTTCAAAATTTTTCGATATCGATACCGTTTCGATACTTGGATTTCGATACCGGTTCCTGAACGATACTTTTTTCGATACCAATTTTTAGAAAAATCCATTTTAACAAAAATAAAACTGCATTACACATTGAAATTATTTTACAAATCTTTAGTTTCCCCCCATCTTAAGTTTTACAGCAGAAAAAAATAAAACCTACTGTATTTAACATAACTTTAAGTTCTCTAAACGTATTGCCGTCCCTACAAAAAATATTGGAGTACTACAAAGGAAAGAAATGTAGCTAAAACAAATAAATCAGTGGAATAGTTTTCAGTGCAAAACAGAGAGTTGCAAATCAGGGTTTAATGCTCACTGATGCAACAGAACTCTATTCTTGTACAAACTGATGAGATGGCTCCACTTCATGCATGGAAGACTAGTTGAGCATTGACTAGCCTATCAATATAGCCTTATATGCCACAAAGTGAATCGCATTTATATTCAACAAACTATCATGACATCAGCGTTTGTTAACGAGTTGCTAAAAATACATGGGCGATAACTGCCCGCTTGCACATAACGCTAATTAATTAAACATTAACGCTAGCGTTGCAGATCAGTGTGCTCACTGCTGCAACAGAACGTCATTCTTGTCAAATCTGACGAGACAGCTCAACTTCACTGACTAGCCAATCAATATAAATGAATCGCATTTACATTCAACAAACTATCATGACATCAGCGTTTGTTAACGAGTTGCTAAAAATACACAATGCCCGCTTGCGCATAACGTTACGGCGGCAATTAATTAAACGATCTAATGCTACAACTCACAGCCAGATGCATGGATTTGTCAGACTGAGGGATCTGATAACCGCTAACTTGCGGTAAGCTGAGCTGACCCACCTCTCAATTATTTCTCTTGTCTGTGGAAACCAGTCCGTGTTGTTTCTGTTTCTTTTCCTGCTTTTCATCATCTTCGCCATATGGTAATCCAGGATAGGAGTAGCTTGAGTGGCTAACTTCTTGTATACTATCCGCACCGCACGCCTGGCTCACAGTCACAACAAACACACCGGCTAAAGTGGGGGTAACGTTTCCTGCATGCCTCTACATGACAGCCAATCACCAGCCGTATTAGAGCGCGGCGTGCAAGCATGTCGCATGCTTATAGGCTCAATGACGCTGTTTTGTTTTGGTATCGAAAATTGGTATCGATTGACAAGGGAGGCTTCGATACCCCTTAGTATCGATGTTTCCATTTCGGTGCCAAGTAAGTATCGAAACTCGATACCCAGCCCTAGCTCCATGTACAAGTACCTCTCCGCTCAATGTACAAGTACCTCTCCGCTCAATGTACAAGTACCTCTCCGCTCCATGTACAAGTACCTCTCCGCTCCATGTACAAGTACCTCTCCGCTCCATGTACAAGTACCTCTCCGCTCCATGTACAAGTACATCTCTGCTCCATGTACAAGTACCTCTCCGCTCAATGTACAAGTACATCTCCGCTCCATGTACAAGTACCTCTCCGCTCCATGTACAAGTACATCTCCGCTCCATGTACAAGTACCTCTCCGCTCCATGTACAAGTACCTCTCCGCTCAATGTACAAGTACATCTCCGCTCCATGTACAAGTACCTCTCCGCTCCATGTACAAGTACCTCTCCGCTCCATGTACAAGTACATCTCCGCTCCATGTACAAGTACCTCTCCGCTCCATGTACAAGTACCTCTCCGCTCAATGTACAAGTACATCTCCGCTCCATGTACAAGTACCTCTCCGCTCCATGTACAAGTACCTCTCCGCTCAATGTACAAGTACCTCTCCGCTCCATGTACAAGTACCTCTCCGCTCAATGTACAAGTACCTCTCCGCTCCATGTACAAGTACCTCTCCGCTCCATGTACAAGTACCTCTCCGCTCCATGTACAAGTACCTCTCCGCTCCATGTACAAGTACATCTCTGCTCCATGTACAAGTACCTCTCCGCTCAATGTACAAGTACATCTCCGCTCCATGTACAAGTACCTCTCCGCTCCATGTACAAGTACATCTCCGCTCCATGTACAAGTACCTCTCCGCTCCATGTACAAGTACCTCTCCGCTCAATGTACAAGTACATCTCCGCTCCATGTACAAGTACATCTCTGCTCCATGTACAAGTACCTCTCCGCTCAATGTACAAGTACATCTCCGCTCCATGTACAAGTACCTCTCCGCTCCATGTACAAGTACCTCTCCGGTCCATGTACAAGTACCTCTCCGCTCCATGTACAAGTACCTCTCCGCTCCATGTACAAGTACCTCTCCGCTCAATGTCAAGTGTCGACAGTACCTCTCCGCTCCATGTACAAATACCTCTCCGCTCTCATGTACAAGTACCTCTCCGCTCCATGTACAAGTACCTCTCCGCTCAATGTCAAGTGTCGACAGTACCTCTCCGCTCCATGTACAAATACCTCTCCGCTCCATGTACAAGTACCTCTCCGCTCTCATGTACAAGTACCTCTCCGCTCCATGTACAAGTAGCTCTCCGCTCAATGTACAAGTGTCGACAGTACCTTTCCGCTCCATGTACAAATACCTCTCCGCTCTCATGTACAAGTACCTCTCCGCTCCATGTACAAGTACCTCTCCGCTCAATGTACAAATACCTCTCCGCTCCATGTATAAGTACCTCTCCGCTCTATGTACAAGTACCTCTCCGCTCCATGTACAAGTACCTCTCCGCTCAATGTACAAATACCTCTCCGCTCCATGTACAAGTAGCTCTCCGCTGAATGTACAAGTGTCGACAGTACCTCTCCGCTCAATGTACAAGTACCTCTCCGCTCAATGTACAAATACCTCTCCGCTCCATGTACAAGTACCTCTCACTCAATGTCAAGTATCGACAGTACCTCTCCGCTCCATGTACAAGTACCTCTCCGCTGAATGTACAAGTGTCGACAGTACCTCTCCGCTCAATGTACAAGTACCTCTCCGCTCCATGTACAAGTACCTCTCCGCTCTCATGTACAAGTACCTCTCCGCTCCATGTACAAGTACCTCTCCCCTCAATGTACAAGTACCTCTGCGCTCCATGTACAAGTACCTCTCCGCTCAATGTACAAGTACCTCTCCGCTCAATGTACAAGTGTCGACAGTACCTCTCCGCTCCATGTACAAGTACCTCTCCGCTCAATGTACAAGTGTCGACAGTACCTCTACGCTCAATGTACAAGTGTCGACAGTACCTCTCCGCTCTCATGTACAAGTACCTCTCCGATCCATGTACAAGTACATCTCCGCTCCATGTACAAGTACATCTCCGCTCAATGTACAAGTACCTCTCCGCTCCATGTACAAGTACCTCTCCGCTCCATGTACAAGTACCTCTCCGCTCCATGTACAAGTACCTCTCCGCTCCATGTACAAGTACCTCTCCGCTCAATGTACAAGTACCTCTCCGCTCCATGTACAAGTACCTCTCCGCTCAATGTACAAGTACCTCTCCGCTCCATGTACAAGTACCTCTCCGCTCCATGTACAAGTACCTCTCCGCTCCATGTACAAGTACATCTCCGCTCCATGTACAAGTACCTCTCCGCTCCATGTACAAGTACCTCTCCGCTCAATGTACAAGTACATCTCCGCTCCATGTACAAGTACATCTCTGCTCCATGTACAAGTACCTCTCCGCTCAATGTACAAGTACATCTCCGCTCCATGTACAAGTACCTCTCCGCTCCATGTACAAGTACCTCTCCGGTCCATGTACAAGTACCTCTCCGCTCCATGTACAAGTACCTCTCCGCTCCATGTACAAGTACCTCTCCGCTCAATGTCAAGTGTCGACAGTACCTCTCCGCTCCATGTACAAATACCTCTCCGCTCTCATGTACAAGTACCTCTCCGCTCCATGTACAAGTACCTCTCCGCTCAATGTCAAGTGTCGACAGTACCTCTCCGCTCCATGTACAAATACCTCTCCGCTCCATGTACAAGTACCTCTCCGCTCTCATGTACAAGTACCTCTCCGCTCCATGTACAAGTAGCTCTCCGCTCAATGTACAAGTGTCGACAGTACCTTTCCGCTCCATGTACAAATACCTCTCCGCTCTCATGTACAAGTACCTCTCCGCTCCATGTACAAGTACCTCTCCGCTCAATGTACAAATACCTCTCCGCTCCATGTATAAGTACCTCTCCGCTCTATGTACAAGTACCTCTCCGCTCCATGTACAAGTACCTCTCCGCTCAATGTACAAATACCTCTCCGCTCCATGTACAAGTAGCTCTCCGCTGAATGTACAAGTGTCGACAGTACCTCTCCGCTCAATGTACAAGTACCTCTCCGCTCAATGTACAAATACCTCTCCGCTCCATGTACAAGTACCTCTCCGCTCAATGTCAAGTATCGACAGTACCTCTCCGCTCCATGTACAAGTACCTCTCCGCTGAATGTACAAGTGTCGACAGTACCTCTCCGCTCAATGTACAAGTACCTCTCCGCTCCATGTACAAGTACCTCTCCGCTCTCATGTACAAGTACCTCTCCGCTCCATGTACAAGTACCTCTCCGCTCAATGTACAAGTACCTCTCCGCTCCATGTACAAGTACCTCTCCGCTCCATGTACAAGTACCTCTCCGCTCCATGTACAAGTACATCTCCGCTCCATGTACAAGTACCTCTCCGCTCAATGTACAAGTACATCTCCGCTCCATGTACAAGTACATCTCCACTCCATGTACAAGTACCTCTCCGCTCAATGTACAAGTACATCTCCGCTCCATGTACCAGTACCTCTCCGCTCAATGTACAAGTACATCTCCACTCCATGTACAAGTACCTCTCCGCTCAATGTACAAGTACATCTCCGCTCCATGTACCAGTACCTCTCCGCTCAATGTACAAGTACATCTCCACTCCATGTACAAGTACCTCTCCGCTCAATGTACAAGTACATCTCCGCTCCATGTACCAGTACCTCTCCGCTCAATGTACAAGTACATCTCCGCTCCATGTACAAGTACCTCTCCGCTCAATGTACAAGTACCTCTCCGCTCAATGTACAAGTACATCTCCGCTCCATGTACCAGTACCTCTCCGCTCAATGTACAAGTACATCTGCGCTCCATGTAGGGCTGGGTATCGTTCAAAATTTTTCGATATCGATACCGTTTCGATACTTGGATTTCGATACCGGTTCCTGAACGATACTTTTTTCGATACCAATTTTTAGAAAAATCCATTTTAACAAAAATAAAACTGCATTACACATTGAAATTATTTTACAAATCTTTAGTTTCCCCCCATCTTAAGTTTTACAGCAGAAAAAAATAAAACCTACTGTATTTAACATAACTTTAAGTTCTCTAAACGTATTGCCGTCCCTACAAAAAATATTGGAGTACTACAAAGGAAAGAAATGTAGCTAAAACAAATAAATCAGTGGAATAGTTTTCAGTGCAAAACAGAGAGTTGCAAATCAGGGTTTAATGCTCACTGATGCAACAGAACTCTATTCTTGTACAAACTGATGAGATGGCTCCACTTCATGCATGGAAGACTAGTTGAGCATTGACTAGCCTATCAATATAGCCTTATATGCCACAAAGTGAATCGCATTTATATTCAACAAACTATCATGACATCAGCGTTTGTTAACAAGTTGCTAAAAATACATGGGCGATAACTGCCCGCTTGCACATAACGCTAATTAATTAAACATTAACGCTAGCGTTGCAGATCAGTGTGCTCACTGCTGCAACAGAACGTCATTCTTGTCAAATCTGACGAGACAGCTCAACTTCACTGACTAGCCAATCAATATAAATGAATCGCATTTACATTCAACAAACTATCATGACATCAGCGTTTGTTAACGAGTTGCTAAAAATACACAATGCCCGCTTGCGCATAACGTTACGGCGGCAATTAATTAAACGATCTAATGCTACAACTCACAGCCAGATGCATGGATTTGTCAGACTGAGGGATCTGATAACCGCTAACTTGCGGTAAGCTGAGCTGACCCACCTCTCAATTATTTCTCTTGTCTGTGGAAACCAGTCCGTGTTGTTTCTGTTTCTTTTCCTGCTTTTCATCATCTTCGCCATATGGTAATCCAGGATAGGAGTAGCTTGAGTGGCTAACTTCTTGTATACTATCCGCACCGCACGCCTGGCTCACAGTCACAACAAACACACCGGCTAAAGTGGGCGTAACGTTTCCTGCATGCCTCTACATGACAGCCAATCACCAGCCGTATTAGAGCGCGGCGTGCAAGCATGTCGCATGCTTATAGGCTCAATGACGCTGTTTTGTTTTGGTATCGAAAATTGGTATCGATTGACAAGGGAGGCTTCGATACCCCTTAGTATCGATGTTTCCATTTCGGTGCCAAGTAAGTATCGAAACTCGATACCCAGCCCTAGCTCCATGTACAAGTACCTCTCCGCTCAATGTACAAGTACCTCTCCGCTCAATGTACAAGTACCTCTACGCTCCATGTACAAGTACCTCTCCGCTCCATGTACAAGTACCTCTCCGCTCCATGTACAAGTAGCTCTCCGCTCCATGTACAAGTACATCTCTGCTCCATGTACAAGTACCTCTCCGCTCAATGTACAAGTACATCTCCGCTCCATGTACAAGTACCTCTCCGCTCCATGTACAAGTACATCTCCGCTCCATGTACAAGTACCTCTCCGCTCCATGTACAAGTACCTCTCCGCTCAATGTACAAGTACCTCTCCGCTCCATGTACAAGTACATCTCCGCTCCATGTACAAGTACCTCTCCGCTCAATGTACAAGTACATCTCCGCTCCATGTACAAGTACATCTCCACTCCATGTACAAGTACCTCTCCGCTCAATGTACAAGTACATCTCCGCTCCATGTACCAGTACCTCTCCGCTCAATGTACAAGTACATCTCCACTCCATGTACAAGTACCTCTCCGCTCAATGTACAAGTACATCTCCGCTCCATGTACCAGTACCTCTCCGCTCAATGTACAAGTACATCTCCACTCCATGTACAAGTACCTCTCCGCTCAATGTACAAGTACATCTCCGCTCCATGTACCAGTACCTCTCCGCTCAATGTACAAGTACATCTCCGCTCCATGTACAAGTACCTCTCCGCTCAATGTACAAGTACCTCTCCGCTCAATGTACAAGTACATCTCCGCTCCATGTACCAGTACCTCTCCGCTCAATGTACAAGTACATCTGCGCTCCATGTAGGGCTGGGTATCGTTCAAAATTTTTCGATATCGATACCGTTTCGATACTTGGATTTCGATACCGGTTCCTGAACGATACTTTTTTCGATACCAATTTTTAGAAAAATCCATTTTAACAAAAATAAAACTGCATTACACATTGAAATTATTTTACAAATCTTTAGTTTCCCCCCATCTTAAGTTTTACAGCAGAAAAAAATAAAACCTACTGTATTTAACATAACTTTAAGTTCTCTAAACGTATTGCCGTCCCTACAAAAAATATTGGAGTACTACAAAGGAAAGAAATGTAGCTAAAACAAATAAATCAGTGGAATAGTTTTCAGTGCAAAACAGAGAGTTGCAAATCAGGGTTTAATGCTCACTGATGCAACAGAACTCTATTCTTGTACAAACTGATGAGATGGCTCCACTTCATGCATGGAAGACTAGTTGAGCATTGACTAGCCTATCAATATAGCCTTATATGCCACAAAGTGAATCGCATTTATATTCAACAAACTATCATGACATCAGCGTTTGTTAACGAGTTGCTAAAAATACATGGGCGATAACTGCCCGCTTGCACATAACGCTAATTAATTAAACATTAACGCTAGCGTTGCAGATCAGTGTGCTCACTGCTGCAACAGAACGTCATTCTTGTCAAATCTGACGAGACAGCTCAACTTCACTGACTAGCCAATCAATATAAATGAATCGCATTTACATTCAACAAACTATCATGACATCAGCGTTTGTTAACGAGTTGCTAAAAATACAAAATGCCCGCTTGCGCATAACGTTACGGCGGCAATTAATTAAACGATCTAATGCTACAACTCACAGCCAGATGCATGGATTTGTCAGACTGAGGGATCTGATAACCGCTAACTTGCGGTAAGCTGAGCTGACCCACCTCTCAATTATTTCTCTTGTCTGTGGAAACCAGTCCGTGTTGTTTCTGTTTCTTTTCCTGCTTTTCATCATCTTCGCCATATGGTAATCCAGGATAGGAGTAGCTTGAGTGGCTAACTTCTTGTATACTATCCGCACCGCACGCCTGGCTCACAGTCACAACAAACACACCGGCTAAAGTGGGCGTAACGTTTCCTGCATGCCTCTACATGACAGCCAATCACCAGCCGTATTAGAGCGCGGCGTGCAAGCATGTCGCATGCTTATAGGCTCAATGACGCTGTTTTGTTTTGGTATCGAAAATTGGTATCGATTGACAAGGGAGGCTTCGATACCCCTTAGTATCGATGTTTCCATTTCGGTGCCAAGTAAGTATCGAAACTCGATACCCAGCCCTAGCTCCATGTACAAGTACCTCTCCGCTCAATGTACAAGTACCTCTCCGCTCAATGTACAAGTACCTCTCCGCTCCATGTACAAGTACCTCTCCGCTCCATGTACAAGTACCTCTCCGCTCCATGTACAAGTACCTCTCCGCTCCATGTACAAGTACATCTCTGCTCCATGTACAAGTACCTCTCCGCTCAATGTACAAGTACATCTCCGCTCCATGTACAAGTACCTCTCCGCTCCATGTACAAGTACATCTCCGCTCCATGTACAAGTACCTCTCCGCTCCATGTACAAGTACCTCTCCGCTCAATGTACAAGTACATCTCCGCTCCATGTACAAGTACCTCTCCGCTCCATGTACAAGTACCTCTCCGCTCCATGTACAAGTACATCTCCGCTCCATGTACAAGTACCTCTCCGCTCCATGTACAAGTACCTCTCCGCTCAATGTACAAGTACATCTCCGCTCCATGTACAAGTACCTCTCCGCTCCATGTACAAGTACCTCTCCGCTCAATGTACAAGTACCTCTCCGCTCCATGTACAAGTACCTCTCCGCTCAATGTACAAGTACCTCTCCGCTCCATGTACAAGTACCTCTCCGCTCCATGTACAAGTACCTCTCCGCTCCATGTACAAGTACCTCTCCGCTCCATGTACAAGTACATCTCTGCTCCATGTACAAGTACCTCTCCGCTCAATGTACAAGTACATCTCCGCTCCATGTACAAGTACCTCTCCGCTCCATGTACAAGTACATCTCCGCTCCATGTACAAGTACCTCTCCGCTCCATGTACAAGTACCTCTCCGCTCAATGTACAAGTACATCTCCGCTCCATGTACAAGTACATCTCTGCTCCATGTACAAGTACCTCTCCGCTCAATGTACAAGTACATCTCCGCTCCATGTACAAGTACCTCTCCGCTCCATGTACAAGTACCTCTCCGGTCCATGTACAAGTACCTCTCCGCTCCATGTACAAGTACCTCTCCGCTCCATGTACAAGTACCTCTCCGCTCAATGTCAAGTGTCGACAGTACCTCTCCGCTCCATGTACAAATACCTCTCCGCTCTCATGTACAAGTACCTCTCCGCTCCATGTACAAGTACCTCTCCGCTCAATGTCAAGTGTCGACAGTACCTCTCCGCTCCATGTACAAATACCTCTCCGCTCCATGTACAAGTACCTCTCCGCTCTCATGTACAAGTACCTCTCCGCTCCATGTACAAGTAGCTCTCCGCTCAATGTACAAGTGTCGACAGTACCTTTCCGCTCCATGTACAAATACCTCTCCGCTCTCATGTACAAGTACCTCTCCGCTCCATGTACAAGTACCTCTCCGCTCAATGTACAAATACCTCTCCGCTCCATGTATAAGTACCTCTCCGCTCTATGTACAAGTACCTCTCCGCTCCATGTACAAGTACCTCTCCGCTCAATGTACAAATACCTCTCCGCTCCATGTACAAGTAGCTCTCCGCTGAATGTACAAGTGTCGACAGTACCTCTCCGCTCAATGTACAAGTACCTCTCCGCTCAATGTACAAATACCTCTCCGCTCCATGTACAAGTACCTCTCACTCAATGTCAAGTATCGACAGTACCTCTCCGCTCCATGTACAAGTACCTCTCCGCTGAATGTACAAGTGTCGACAGTACCTCTCCGCTCAATGTACAAGTACCTCTCCGCTCCATGTACAAGTACCTCTCCGCTCTCATGTACAAGTACCTCTCCGCTCCATGTACAAGTACCTCTCCCCTCAATGTACAAGTACCTCTGCGCTCCATGTACAAGTACCTCTCCGCTCAATGTACAAGTACCTCTCCGCTCAATGTACAAGTGTCGACAGTACCTCTCCGCTCCATGTACAAGTACCTCTCCGCTCAATGTACAAGTGTCGACAGTACCTCTACGCTCAATGTACAAGTGTCGACAGTACCTCTCCGCTCTCATGTACAAGTACCTCTCCGATCCATGTACAAGTACATCTCCGCTCCATGTACAAGTACATCTCCGCTCAATGTACAAGTACCTCTCCGCTCCATGTACAAGTACCTCTCCGCTCCATGTACAAGTACCTCTCCGCTCCATGTACAAGTACCTCTCCGCTCAATGTACAAGTACCTCTCCGCTCCATGTACAAGTACCTCTCCGCTCAATGTACAAGTACCTCTCCGCTCCATGTACAAGTACCTCTCCGCTCCATGTACAAGTACCTCTCCGCTCCATGTACAAGTACATCTCCGCTCCATGTACAAGTACCTCTCCGCTCCATGTACAAGTACCTCTCCGCTCAATGTACAAGTACATCTCCGCTCCATGTACAAGTACATCTCTGCTCCATGTACAAGTACCTCTCCGCTCAATGTACAAGTACATCTCCGCTCCATGTACAAGTACCTCTCCGCTCCATGTACAAGTACCTCTCCGGTCCATGTACAAGTACCTCTCCGCTCCATGTACAAGTACCTCTCCGCTCCATGTACAAGTACCTCTCCGCTCAATGTCAAGTGTCGACAGTACCTCTCCGCTCCATGTACAAATACCTCTCCGCTCTCATGTACAAGTACCTCTCCGCTCCATGTACAAGTACCTCTCCGCTCAATGTCAAGTGTCGACAGTACCTCTCCGCTCCATGTACAAATACCTCTCCGCTCCATGTACAAGTACCTCTCCGCTCTCATGTACAAGTACCTCTCCGCTCCATGTACAAGTAGCTCTCCGCTCAATGTACAAGTGTCGACAGTACCTTTCCGCTCCATGTACAAATACCTCTCCGCTCTCATGTACAAGTACCTCTCCGCTCCATGTACAAGTACCTCTCCGCTCAATGTACAAATACCTCTCCGCTCCATGTATAAGTACCTCTCCGCTCTATGTACAAGTACCTCTCCGCTCCATGTACAAGTACCTCTCCGCTCAATGTACAAATACCTCTCCGCTCCATGTACAAGTAGCTCTCCGCTGAATGTACAAGTGTCGACAGTACCTCTCCGCTCAATGTACAAGTACCTCTCCGCTCAATGTACAAATACCTCTCCGCTCCATGTACAAGTACCTCTCCGCTCAATGTCAAGTATCGACAGTACCTCTCCGCTCCATGTACAAGTACCTCTCCGCTGAATGTACAAGTGTCGACAGTACCTCTCCGCTCAATGTACAAGTACCTCTCCGCTCCATGTACAAGTACCTCTCCGCTCTCATGTACAAGTACCTCTCCGCTCCATGTACAAGTACCTCTCCGCTCAATGTACAAGTACCTCTCCGCTCCATGTACAAGTACCTCTCCGCTCAATGTACAAGTACCTCTCCGCTCCATGTACAAGTACCTCTCCGCTCCATGTACAAGTACCTCTCCGCTCCATGTACAAGTACCTCTCCGCTCCATGTACAAGTACATCTCTGCTCCATGTACAAGTACCTCTCCGCTCAATGTACAAGTACATCTCCGCTCCATGTACAAGTACCTCTCCGCTCCATGTACAAGTACATCTCCGCTCCATGTACAAGTACCTCTCCGCTCCATGTACAAGTACCTCTCCGCTCAATGTACAAGTACATCTCCGCTCCATGTACAAGTACATCTCTGCTCCATGTACAAGTACCTCTCCGCTCAATGTACAAGTACATCTCCGCTCCATGTACAAGTACCTCTCCGCTCCATGTACAAGTACCTCTCCGGTCCATGTACAAGTACCTCTCCGCTCCATGTACAAGTACCTCTCCGCTCCATGTACAAGTACCTCTCCGCTCAATGTCAAGTGTCGACAGTACCTCTCCGCTCCATGTACAAATACCTCTCCGCTCTCATGTACAAGTACCTCTCCGCTCCATGTACAAGTACCTCTCCGCTCAATGTCAAGTGTCGACAGTACCTCTCCGCTCCATGTACAAATACCTCTCCGCTCCATGTACAAGTACCTCTCCGCTCTCATGTACAAGTACCTCTCCGCTCCATGTACAAGTAGCTCTCCGCTCAATGTACAAGTGTCGACAGTACCTTTCCGCTCCATGTACAAATACCTCTCCGCTCTCATGTACAAGTACCTCTCCGCTCCATGTACAAGTACCTCTCCGCTCAATGTACAAATACCTCTCCGCTCCATGTATAAGTACCTCTCCGCTCTATGTACAAGTACCTCTCCGCTCCATGTACAAGTACCTCTCCGCTCAATGTACAAATACCTCTCCGCTCCATGTACAAGTAGCTCTCCGCTGAATGTACAAGTGTCGACAGTACCTCTCCGCTCAATGTACAAGTACCTCTCCGCTCAATGTACAAATACCTCTCCGCTCCATGTACAAGTACCTCTCACTCAATGTCAAGTATCGACAGTACCTCTCCGCTCCATGTACAAGTACCTCTCCGCTGAATGTACAAGTGTCGACAGTACCTCTCCGCTCAATGTACAAGTACCTCTCCGCTCCATGTACAAGTACCTCTCCGCTCTCATGTACAAGTACCTCTCCGCTCCATGTACAAGTACCTCTCCCCTCAATGTACAAGTACCTCTGCGCTCCATGTACAAGTACCTCTCCGCTCAATGTACAAGTACCTCTCCGCTCAATGTACAAGTGTCGACAGTACCTCTCCGCTCCATGTACAAGTACCTCTCCGCTCAATGTACAAGTGTCGACAGTACCTCTACGCTCAATGTACAAGTGTCGACAGTACCTCTCCGCTCTCATGTACAAGTACCTCTCCGATCCATGTACAAGTACATCTCCGCTCCATGTACAAGTACATCTCCGCTCAATGTACAAGTACCTCTCCGCTCCATGTACAAGTACCTCTCCGCTCCATGTACAAGTACCTCTCCGCTCCATGTACAAGTACCTCTCCGCTCCATGTACAAGTACCTCTCCGCTCAATGTACAAGTACCTCTCCGCTCCATGTACAAGTACCTCTCCGCTCAATGTACAAGTACCTCTCCGCTCCATGTACAAGTACCTCTCCGCTCCATGTACAAGTACCTCTCCGCTCCATGTACAAGTACATCTCCGCTCAATGTACAAGTACCTCTCCGCTCCATGTACAAGTACATCTCCGCTCCATGTACAAGTACCTCTCCGCTCCATGTACAAGTACCTCTCCGCTCAATGTACAAGTACATCTCCGCTCCATGTACAAGTACATCTCTGCTCCATGTACAAGTACCTCTCCGCTCAATGTACAAGTACATCTCCGCTCCATGTACAAGTACCTCTCCGCTCCATGTACAAGTACCTCTCCGGTCCATGTACAAGTACCTCTCCGCTCCATGTACAAGTACCTCTCCGCTCCATGTACAAGTACCTCTCCGCTCAATGTCAAGTGTCGACAGTACCTCTCCGCTCCATGTACAAATACCTCTCCGCTCTCATGTACAAGTACCTCTCCGCTCCATGTACAAGTACCTCTCCGCTCAATGTCAAGTGTCGACAGTACCTCTCCGCTCCATGTACAAATACCTCTCCGCTCCATGTACAAGTACCTCTCCGCTCTCATGTACAAGTACCTCTCCGCTCCATGTACAAGTAGCTCTCCGCTCAATGTACAAGTGTCGACAGTACCTTTCCGCTCCATGTACAAATACCTCTCCGCTCTCATGTACAAGTACCTCTCCGCTCCATGTACAAGTACCTCTCCGCTCAATGTACAAATACCTCTCCGCTCCATGTATAAGTACCTCTCCGCTCTATGTACAAGTACCTCTCCGCTCCATGTACAAGTACCTCTCCGCTCAATGTACAAATACCTCTCCGCTCCATGTACAAGTAGCTCTCCGCTGAATGTACAAGTGTCGACAGTACCTCTCCGCTCAATGTACAAGTACCTCTCCGCTCAATGTACAAATACCTCTCCGCTCCATGTACAAGTACCTCTCCGCTCAATGTCAAGTATCGACAGTACCTCTCCGCTCCATGTACAAGTACCTCTCCGCTGAATGTACAAGTGTCGACAGTACCTCTCCGCTCAATGTACAAGTACCTCTCCGCTCCATGTACAAGTACCTCTCCGCTCTCATGTACAAGTACCTCTCCGCTCCATGTACAAGTACCTCTCCGCTCAATGTACAAGTACCTCTGCGCTCCATGTACAAGTACCTCTCCGCTCAATGTACAAGTACCTCTCCGCTCAATGTACAAGTGTCGACAGTACCTCTCCGCTCCATGTACAAGTACCTCTCCGCTCAATGTACAAGTGTCGACAGTACCTCTACGCTCAATGTACAAGTGTCGACAGTACCTCTCCGCTCTCATGTACAAGTACCTCTCCGATCCATGTACAAGTACCTCTCCGCTCCATGTACAAGTACATCTCCGCTCCATGTACAAGTACCTCTCCGCTCCATGTACAAGTACCTCTCCGCTCAATGTACAAGTACATCTCCGCTCCATGTACAAGTACCTCTCCGCTCCATGTACAAGTACCTCTCCGCTCAATGTACAAGTACCTCTCCGCTCCATGTACAAGTACCTCTCCGCTCAATGTACAAGTACCTCTCCGCTCCATGTACAAGTACCTCTCCGCTCCATGTACAAGTACCTCTCCGCTCCATGTACAAGTACCTCTCCGCTCCATGTACAAGTACATCTCTGCTCCATGTACAAGTACCTCTCCGCTCAATGTACAAGTACATCTCCGCTCCATGTACAAGTACCTCTCCGCTCCATGTACAAGTACATCTCCGCTCCATGTACAAGTACCTCTCCGCTCCATGTACAAGTACCTCTCCGCTCAATGTACAAGTACATCTCCGCTCCATGTACAAGTACATCTCTGCTCCATGTACAAGTACCTCTCCGCTCAATGTACAAGTACATCTCCGCTCCATGTACAAGTACCTCTCCGCTCCATGTACAAGTACCTCTCCGGTCCATGTACAAGTACCTCTCCGCTCCATGTACAAGTACCTCTCCGCTCCATGTACAAGTACCTCTCCGCTCAATGTCAAGTGTCGACAGTACCTCTCCGCTCCATGTACAAATACCTCTCCGCTCTCATGTACAAGTACCTCTCCGCTCCATGTACAAGTACCTCTCCGCTCAATGTCAAGTGTCGACAGTACCTCTCCGCTCCATGTACAAATACCTCTCCGCTCCATGTACAAGTACCTCTCCGCTCTCATGTACAAGTACCTCTCCGCTCCATGTACAAGTAGCTCTCCGCTCAATGTACAAGTGTCGACAGTACCTTTCCGCTCCATGTACAAATACCTCTCCGCTCTCATGTACAAGTACCTCTCCGCTCCATGTACAAGTACCTCTCCGCTCAATGTACAAATACCTCTCCGCTCCATGTATAAGTACCTCTCCGCTCTATGTACAAGTACCTCTCCGCTCCATGTACAAGTACCTCTCCGCTCAATGTACAAATACCTCTCCGCTCCATGTACAAGTAGCTCTCCGCTGAATGTACAAGTGTCGACAGTACCTCTCCGCTCAATGTACAAGTACCTCTCCGCTCAATGTACAAATACCTCTCCGCTCCATGTACAAGTACCTCTCCGCTCAATGTCAAGTATCGACAGTACCTCTCCGCTCCATGTACAAGTACCTCTCCGCTGAATGTACAAGTGTCGACAGTACCTCTCCGCTCAATGTACAAGTACCTCTCCGCTCCATGTACAAGTACCTCTCCGCTCTCATGTACAAGTACCTCTCCGCTCCATGTACAAGTACCTCTCCGCTCAATGTACAAGTACCTCTGCGCTCCATGTACAAGTACCTCTCCGCTCAATGTACAAGTACCTCTCCGCTCAATGTACAAGTGTCGACAGTACCTCTCCGCTCCATGTACAAGTACCTCTCCGCTCAATGTACAAGTGTCGACAGTACCTCTACGCTCAATGTACAAGTGTCGACAGTACCTCTCCGCTCTCATGTACAAGTACCTCTCCGATCCATGTACAAGTACATCTCCGCTCCATGTACAAGTACATCTCCGCTCAATGTACAAGTACCTCTCCGCTCCATGTACAAGTACCTCTCCGCTCCATGTACAAGTACCTCTCCGCTCCATCTACAAGTACCTCTCCGCTCCATGTACAAGTACCTCTCCGCTCAATGTACAAGTACCTCTCCGCTCCATGTACAAGTACCTCTCCGCTCAATGTACAAGTACCTCTCCGCTCCATGTACAAGTACCTCTCCGCTCCATGTACAAGTACCTCTCCGCTCCATGTACAAGTACCTCTCCGCTCCATGTACAAGTACATCTCTGCTCCATGTACAAGTACCTCTCCGCTCAATGTACAAGTACATCTCCGCTCCATGTACAAGTACCTCTCCGCTCCATGTACAAGTACATCTCCGCTCCATGTACAAGTACCTCTCCGCTCCATGTACAAGTACCTCTCCGCTCAATGTACAAGTACATCTCCGCTCCATGTACAAGTACATCTCTGCTCCATGTACAAGTACCTCTCCGCTCAATGTACAAGTACATCTCCGCTCCATGTACAAGTACCTCTCCGCTCCATGTACAAGTACCTCTCCGGTCCATGTACAAGTACCTCTCCGCTCCATGTACAAGTACCTCTCCGCTCCATGTACAAGTACCTCTCCGCTCAATGTCAAGTGTCGACAGTACCTCTCCGCTCCATGTACAAATACCTCTCCGCTCTCATGTACAAGTACCTCTCCGCTCCATGTACAAGTACCTCTCCGCTCAATGTCAAGTATCGACAGTACCTCTCCGCTCCATGTACAAGTACCTCTCCGCTGAATGTACAAGTGTCGACAGTACCTCTCCGCTCCATGTACAAGTACCTCTCCGGTCCATGTACAAGTACCTCTCCGCTCCATGTACAAGTACCTCTCCGCTCCATGTACAAGTACCTCTCCGCTCAATGTCAAGTGTCGACAGTACCTCTCCGCTCCATGTACAAATACCTCTCCGCTCTCATGTACAAGTACCTCTCCGCTCCATGTACAAGTACCTCTCCGCTCAATGTCAAGTGTCGACAGTACCTCTCCGCTCCATGTACAAATACCTCTCCGCTCTCATGTACAAGTACCTCTCCGCTCCATGTACAAGTACCTCTCCGCTCAATGTCAAGTGTCGACAGTACCTCTCCGCTCCATGTACAAATACCTCTCCGCTCCATGTACAAGTACCTCTCCGCTCTCATGTACAAGTACCTCTCCGCTCCATGTACAAGTAGCTCTCCGCTCAATGTACAAGTGTCGACAGTACCTTTCCGCTCCATGTACAAATACCTCTCCGCTCTCATGTACAAGTACCTCTCCGCTCCATGTACAAGTACCTCTCCGCTCAATGTACAAATACCTCTCCGCTCCATGTATAAGTACCTCTCCGCTCTATGTACAAGTACCTCTCCGCTCCATGTACAAGTACCTCTCCGCTCAATGTACAAATACCTCTCCGCTCCATGTACAAGTAGCTCTCCGCTGAATGTACAAGTGTCGACAGTACCTCTCCGCTCAATGTACAAGTACCTCTCCGCTCAATGTACAAATACCTCTCCGCTCCATGTACAAGTACCTCTCACTCAATGTCAAGTATCGACAGTACCTCTCCGCTCCATGTACAAGTACCTCTCCGCTGAATGTACAAGTGTCGACAGTACCTCTCCGCTCAATGTACAAGTACCTCTCCGCTCCATGTACAAGTACCTCTCCGCTCTCATGTACAAGTACCTCTCCGCTCCATGTACAAGTACCTCTCCCCTCAATGTACAAGTACCTCTGCGCTCCATGTACAAGTACCTCTCCGCTCAATGTACAAGTACCTCTCCGCTCAATGTACAAGTGTCGACAGTACCTCTCCGCTCCATGTACAAGTACCTCTCCGCTCAATGTACAAGTGTCGACAGTACCTCTACGCTCAATGTACAAGTGTCGACAGTACCTCTCCGCTCTCATGTACAAGTACCTCTCCGATCCATGTACAAGTACATCTCCGCTCCATGTACAAGTACATCTCCGCTCAATGTACAAGTACCTCTCCGCTCCATGTACAAGTACCTCTCCGCTCCATGTACAAGTACCTCTCCGCTCCATGTACAAGTACCTCTCCGCTCCATGTACAAGTACCTCTCCGCTCAATGTACAAGTACCTCTCCGCTCCATGTACAAGTACCTCTCCGCTCAATGTACAAGTACCTCTCCGCTCCATGTACAAGTACCTCTCCGCTCCATGTACAAGTACCTCTCCGCTCCATGTACAAGTACATCTCCGCTCAATGTACAAGTACCTCTCCGCTCCATGTACAAGTACATCTCCGCTCCATGTACAAGTACCTCTCCGCTCCATGTACAAGTACCTCTCCGCTCAATGTACAAGTACATCTCCGCTCCATGTACAAGTACATCTCTGCTCCATGTACAAGTACCTCTCCGCTCAATGTACAAGTACATCTCCGCTCCATGTACAAGTACCTCTCCGCTCCATGTACAAGTACCTCTCCGGTCCATGTACAAGTACCTCTCCGCTCCATGTACAAGTACCTCTCCGCTCCATGTACAAGTACCTCTCCGCTCAATGTCAAGTGTCGACAGTACCTCTCCGCTCCATGTACAAATACCTCTCCGCTCTCATGTACAAGTACCTCTCCGCTCCATGTACAAGTACCTCTCCGCTCAATGTCAAGTGTCAACAGTACCTCTCCGCTCCATGTACAAATACCTCTCCGCTCCATGTACAAGTACCTCTCCGCTCTCATGTACAAGTACCTCTCCGCTCCATGTACAAGTAGCTCTCCGCTCAATGTACAAGTGTCGACAGTACCTTTCCGCTCCATGTACAAATACCTCTCCGCTCTCATGTACAAGTACCTCTCCGCTCCATGTACAAGTACCTCTCCGCTCAATGTACAAATACCTCTCCGCTCCATGTATAAGTACCTCTCCGCTCTATGTACAAGTACCTCTCCGCTCCATGTACAAGTACCTCTCCGCTCAATGTACAAATACCTCTCCGCTCCATGTACAAGTAGCTCTCCGCTGAATGTACAAGTGTCGACAGTACCTCTCCGCTCAATGTACAAGTACCTCTCCGCTCAATGTACAAATACCTCTCCGCTCCATGTACAAGTACCTCTCCGCTCAATGTCAAGTATCGACAGTACCTCTCCGCTCCATGTACAAGTACCTCTCCGCTGAATGTACAAGTGTCGACAGTACCTCTCCGCTCAATGTACAAGTACCTCTCCGCTCCATGTACAAGTACCTCTCCGCTCTCATGTACAAGTACCTCTCCGCTCCATGTACAAGTACCTCTCCGCTCAATGTACAAGTACCTCTGCGCTCCATGTACAAGTACCTCTCCGCTCAATGTACAAGTACCTCTCCGCTCAATGTACAAGTGTCGACAGTACCTCTCCGCTCCATGTACAAGTACCTCTCCGCTCAATGTACAAGTGTCGACAGTACCTCTACGCTCAATGTACAAGTGTCGACAGTACCTCTCCGCTCTCATGTACAAGTACCTCTCCGATCCATGTACAAGTACCTCTCCGCTCCATGTACAAGTACATCTCCGCTCCATGTACAAGTACCTCTCCGCTCCATGTACAAGTACCTCTCCGCTCAATGTACAAGTACATCTCCGCTCCATGTACAAGTACCTCTCCGCTCCATGTACAAGTACCTCTCCGCTCAATGTACAAGTACCTCTCCGCTCCATGTACAAGTACCTCTCCGCTCAATGTACAAGTACCTCTCCGCTCCATGTACAAGTACCTCTCCGCTCCATGTACAAGTACCTCTCCGCTCCATGTACAAGTACCTCTCCGCTCCATGTACAAGTACATCTCTGCTCCATGTACAAGTACCTCTCCGCTCAATGTACAAGTACATCTCCGCTCCATGTACAAGTACCTCTCCGCTCCATGTACAAGTACATCTCCGCTCCATGTACAAGTACCTCTCCGCTCCATGTACAAGTACCTCTCCGCTCAATGTACAAGTACATCTCCGCTCCATGTACAAGTACATCTCTGCTCCATGTACAAGTACCTCTCCGCTCAATGTACAAGTACATCTCCGCTCCATGTACAAGTACCTCTCCGCTCCATGTACAAGTACCTCTCCGGTCCATGTACAAGTACCTCTCCGCTCCATGTACAAGTACCTCTCCGCTCCATGTACAAGTACCTCTCCGCTCAATGTCAAGTGTCGACAGTACCTCTCCGCTCCATGTACAAATACCTCTCCGCTCTCATGTACAAGTACCTCTCCGCTCCATGTACAAGTACCTCTCCGCTTAATGTCAAGTGTCGACAGTACCTCTCCGCTCCATGTACAAATACCTCTCCGCTCCATGTACAAGTACCTCTCCGCTCTCATGTACAAGTACCTCTCCGCTCCATGTACAAGTAGCTCTCCGCTCAATGTACAAGTGTCGACAGTACCTTTCCGCTCCATGTACAAATACCTCTCCGCTCTCATGTACAAGTACCTCTCCGCTCCATGTACAAGTACCTCTCCGCTCAATGTACAAATACCTCTCCGCTCCATGTATAAGTACCTCTCCGCTCTATGTACAAGTACCTCTCCGCTCCATGTACAAGTACCTCTCCGCTCAATGTACAAATACCTCTCCGCTCCATGTACAAGTAGCTCTCCGCTGAATGTACAAGTGTCGACAGTACCTCTCCGCTCAATGTACAAGTACCTCTCCGCTCAATGTACAAATACCTCTCCGCTCCATGTACAAGTACCTCTCCGCTCAATGTCAAGTATCGACAGTACCTCTCCGCTCCATGTACAAGTACCTCTCCGCTGAATGTACAAGTGTCGACAGTACCTCTCCGCTCAATGTACAAGTACCTCTCCGCTCCATGTACAAGTACCTCTCCGCTCTCATGTACAAGTACCTCTCCGCTCCATGTACAAGTACCTCTCCGCTCAATGTACAAGTACCTCTGCGCTCCATGTACAAGTACCTCTCCGCTCAATGTACAAGTACCTCTCCGCTCAATGTACAAGTGTCGACAGTACCTCTCCGCTCCATGTACAAGTACCTCTCCGCTCAATGTACAAGTGTCGACAGTACCTCTACGCTCAATGTACAAGTGTCGACAGTACCTCTCCGCTCTCATGTACAAGTACCTCTCCGATCCATGTACAAGTACATCTCCGCTCCATGTACAAGTACATCTCCGCTCAATGTACAAGTACCTCTCCGCTCCATGTACAAGTACCTCTCCGCTCCATGTACAAGTACCTCTCCGCTCCATGTACAAGTACCTCTCCGCTCCATGTACAAGTACCTCTCCGCTCAATGTACAAGTACCTCTCCGCTCCATGTACAAGTACCTCTCCGCTCAATGTACAAGTACCTCTCCGCTCCATGTACAAGTACCTCTCCGCTCCATGTACAAGTACCTCTCCGCTCCATGTACAAGTACCTCTCCGCTCCATGTACAAGTACATCTCTGCTCCATGTACAAGTACCTCTCCGCTCAATGTACAAGTACATCTCCGCTCCATGTACAAGTACCTCTCCGCTCCATGTACAAGTACATCTCCGCTCCATGTACAAGTACCTCTCCGCTCCATGTACAAGTACCTCTCCGCTCAATGTACAAGTACATCTCCGCTCCATGTACAAGTACATCTCTGCTCCATGTACAAGTACCTCTCCGCTCAATGTACAAGTACATCTCCGCTCCATGTACAAGTACCTCTCCGCTCCATGTACAAGTACCTCTCCGGTCCATGTACAAGTACCTCTCCGCTCCATGTACAAGTACCTCTCCGCTCCATGTACAAGTACCTCTCCGCTCAATGTCAAGTGTCGACAGTACCTCTCCGCTCCATGTACAAATACCTCTCCGCTCTCATGTACAAGTACCTCTCCGCTCCATGTACAAGTACCTCTCCGCTCAATGTCAAGTATCGACAGTACCTCTCCGCTCCATGTACAAGTACCTCTCCGCTGAATGTACAAGTGTCGACAGTACCTCTCCGCTCCATGTACAAGTACCTCTCCGGTCCATGTACAAGTACCTCTCCGCTCCATGTACAAGTACCTCTCCGCTCCATGTACAAGTACCTCTCCGCTCAATGTCAAGTGTCGACAGTACCTCTCCGCTCCATGTACAAATACCTCTCCGCTCTCATGTACAAGTACCTCTCCGCTCCATGTACAAGTACCTCTCCGCTCAATGTCAAGTGTCGACAGTACCTCTCCGCTCCATGTACAAATACCTCTCCGCTCCATGTACAAGTACCTCTCCGCTCTCATGTACAAGTACCTCTCCGCTCCATGTACAAGTACCTCTCCGCTCAATGTACAAGTACCTCTCCGCTCCATGTACAAGTACCTCTCCGCTCTCATGTACAAGTACCTCTCCGCTCCATGTACAAGTACCTCTCCGCTCAATGTACAAATACCTCTCCGCTCCATGTACAAGTACCTCTCCGCTCAATGTACAAGTACCTCTCCGCTCAATGTACAAGTACCTCTGCGCTCCATGTACAAGTACCTCTCCGCTCAATGTACAAGTACCTCTCCGCTCAATGTACAAGTGTCGACAGTACCTCTCCGCTCCATGTACAAGTACCTCTCCGCTCAATGTACAAGTGTCGACAGTACCTCTACGCTCAATGTACAAGTGTCGACAGTACCTCTCCGCTCTCATGTACAAGTACCTCTCCGATCCATGTACAAGTACATCTCCGCTCCATGTACAAGTACATCTCCGCTCAATGTACAAGTACCTCTCCGCTCCATGTACAAGTACCTCTCCGCTCCATGTACAAGTACCTCTCCGCTCCATGTACAAGTACCTCTCCGCTCCATGTACAAGTACCTCTCCGCTCAATGTACAAGTACCTCTCCGCTCCATGTACAAGTACCTCTCCGCTCAATGTACAAGTACCTCTCCGCTCCATGTACAAGTACCTCTCCGCTCCATGTACAAGTACCTCTCCGCTCCATGTACAAGTACCTCTCCGCTCCATGTACAAGTACATCTCTGCTCCATGTACAAGTACCTCTCCGCTCAATGTACAAGTACATCTCCGCTCCATGTACAAGTACCTCTCCGCTCCATGTACAAGTACATCTCCGCTCCATGTACAAGTACCTCTCCGCTCCATGTACAAGTACCTCTCCGCTCAATGTACAAGTACATCTCCGCTCCATGTACAAGTACATCTCTGCTCCATGTACAAGTACCTCTCCGCTCAATGTACAAGTACATCTCCGCTCCATGTACAAGTACCTCTCCGCTCCATGTACAAGTACCTCTCCGGTCCATGTACAAGTACCTCTCCGCTCCATGTACAAGTACCTCTCCGCTCCATGTACAAGTACCTCTCCGCTCAATGTCAAGTGTCGACAGTACCTCTCCGCTCCATGTACAAATACCTCTCCGCTCTCATGTACAAGTACCTCTCCGCTCCATGTACAAGTACCTCTCCGCTCAATGTCAAGTGTCGACAGTACCTCTCCGCTCCATGTACAAATACCTCTCCGCTCCATGTACAAGTACCTCTCCGCTCAATGTACAAGTGTCGACAGTACCTTTCCGCTCCATGTACAAATACCTCTCCGCTCTCATGTACAAGTACCTCTCCGCTCCATGTACAAGTACCTCTCCGCTCAATGTACAAATACCTCTCCGCTCCATGTATAAGTACCTCTCCGCTCTATGTACAAGTACCTCTCCGCTCCATGTACAAGTACCTCTCCGCTCAATGTACAAATACCTCTCCGCTCCATGTACAAGTAGCTCTCCGCTGAATGTACAAGTGTCGACAGTACCTCTCCGCTCAATGTACAAGTACCTCTCCGCTCAATGTACAAATACCTCTCCGCTCCATGTACAAGTACCTCTCCGCTCAATGTCAAGTATTGACAGTACCTCTCCGCTCCATGTACAAGTACCTCTCCGCTGAATGTACAAGTGTCGACAGTACCTCTCCGCTCAATGTACAAGTACCTCTCCGCTCCATGTACAAGTACCTCTCCGCTCTCATGTACAAGTACCTCTCCGCTCCATGTACAAGTACCTCTCCGCTCAATGTACAAGTACCTCTGCGCTCCATGTACAAGTACCTCTCCGCTCAATGTACAAGTACCTCTCCGCTCAATGTACAAGTGTCGACAGTACCTCTCCGCTCCATGTACAAGTACCTCTCCGCTCAATGTACAAGTGTCGACAGTACCTCTACGCTCAATGTACAAGTGTCGACAGTACCTCTCCGCTCTCATGTACAAGTACCTCTCCGATCCATGTACAAGTACATCTCTGCTCCATGTACAAGTACATCTCCGCTCAATGTACAAGTACCTCTCCGCTCCATGTACAAGTACCTCTCCGCTCCATGTACAAGTACCTCTCCGCTCCATGTACAAGTACCTCTCCGCTCCATGTACAAGTACCTCTCCGCTCAATGTACAAGTACCTCTCCGCTCCATGTACAAGTACCTCTCCGCTCAATGTACAAGTACCTCTCCGCTCCATGTACAAGTACCTCTCCGCTCCATGTACAAGTACCTCTCCGCTCCATGTACAAGTACCTCTCCGCTCCATGTACAAGTACATCTCTGCTCCATGTACAAGTACCTCTCCGCTCAATGTACAAGTACATCTCCGCTCCATGTACAAGTACCTCTCCGCTCCATGTACAAGTACATCTCCGCTCCATGTACAAGTACCTCTCCGCTCCATGTACAAGTACCTCTCCGCTCAATGTACAAGTACATCTCCGCTCCATGTACAAGTACATCTCTGCTCCATGTACAAGTACCTCTCCGCTCAATGTACAAGTACATCTCCGCTCCATGTACAAGTACCTCTCCGCTCCATGTACAAGTACCTCTCCGGTCCATGTACAAGTACCTCTCCGCTCCATGTACAAGTACCTCTCCGCTCCATGTACAAGTACCTCTCCGCTCAATGTCAAGTGTCGACAGTACCTCTCCGCTCCATGTACAAATACCTCTCCGCTCTCATGTACAAGTACCTCTCCGCTCCATGTACAAGTACCTCTCCGCTCAATGTCAAGTGTCGACAGTACCTCTCCGCTCCATGTACAAATACCTCTCCGCTCCATGTACAAGTACCTCTCCGCTCTCATGTACAAGTACCTCTCCGCTCCATGTACAAGTAGCTCTCCGCTCAATGTACAAGTGTCGACAGTACCTTTCCGCTCCATGTACAAATACCTCTCCGCTCTCATGTACAAGTACCTCTCCGCTCCATGTACAAGTACCTCTCCGCTCAATGTACAAATACCTCTCCGCTCCATGTATAAGTACCTCTCCGCTCTATGTACAAGTACCTCTCCGCTCCATGTACAAGTACCTCTCCGCTCAATGTACAAATACCTCTCCGCTCCATGTACAAGTAGCTCTCCGCTGAATGTACAAGTGTCGACAGTACCTCTCCGCTCAATGTACAAGTACCTCTCCGCTCAATGTACAAATACCTCTCCGCTCCATGTACAAGTACCTCTCCGCTCAATGTCAAGTATCGACAGTACCTCTCCGCTCCATGTACAAGTACCTCTCCGCTGAATGTACAAGTGTCGACAGTACCTCTCCGCTCAATGTACAAGTACCTCTCCGCTCCATGTACAAGTACCTCTCCGCTCTCATGTACAAGTACCTCTCCGCTCCATGTACAAGTACCTCTCCGCTCAATGTACAAGTACCTCTGCGCTCCATGTACAAGTACCTCTCCGCTCAATGTACAAGTACCTCTCCGCTCAATGTACAAGTGTCGACAGTACCTCTCCGCTCCATGTACAAGTACCTCTCCGCTCAATGTACAAGTGTCGACAGTACCTCTACGCTCAATGTACAAGTGTCGACAGTACCTCTCCGCTCTCATGTACAAGTACCTCTCCGATCCATGTACAAGTACATCTCCGCTCCATGTACAAGTACATCTCCGCTCAATGTACAAGTACCTCTCCGCTCCATGTACAAGTACCTCTCCGCTCCATGTACAAGTACCTCTCCGCTCCATGTACAAGTACCTCTCCGCTCCATGTACAAGTACCTCTCCGCTCAATGTACAAGTACCTCTCCGCTCCATGTACAAGTACCTCTCCGCTCAATGTACAAGTACCTCTCCGCTCCATGTACAAGTACCTCTCCGCTCCATGTACAAGTACCTCTCCGCTCCATGTACAAGTACCTCTCCGCTCAATGTCAAGTATCGACAGTACCTCTCCGCTCCATGTACAAGTACCTCTCCGCTGAATGTACAAGTGTCGACAGTACCTCTCCGCTCAATGTACAAGTACCTCTCCTCTCCATGTACAAGTACCTCTCCGCTCTCATGTACAAGTACCTCTCCGCTCCATGTACAAGTACCTCTCCGCTCAATGTACAAGTACCTCTGCGCTCCATGTACAAGTACCTCTCCGCTCAATGTACAAGTACCTCTCCGCTCAATGTACAAGTGTCGACAGTACCTCTCCGCTCCATGTACAAGTACCTCTCCGCTCAATGTACAAGTGTCGACAGTACCTCTACGCTCAATGTACAAGTGTCGACAGTACCTCTCCGCTCTCATGTACAAGTACCTCTCCGATCCATGTACAAGTACATCTCCGCTCCATGTACAAGTACATCTCCGCTCAATGTACAAGTACCTCTCCGCTCCATGTACAAGTACCTCTCCGCTCCATGTACAAGTACCTCTCCGCTCCATGTACAAGTACCTCTCCGCTCCATGTACAAGTACCTCTCCGCTCAATGTACAAGTACCTCTCCGCTCCATGTACAAGTACCTCTCCGCTCCATGTACAAGTACCTCTCCGCTCCATGTACAAGTACCTCTCCGCTCAATGTACAAGTACCTCTCCGCTCCATGTACAAGTACCTCTCCGCTCCATGTACAAGTACCTCTCCGCTCCATGTACAAGTACCTCTCCGCTCAATGTACAAGTGTCGACAGTACCTCTACGCTCAATGTACAAGTGTCGACAGTACCTCTCCGCTCTCATGTACAAGTACCTCTCCGATCCATGTACAAGTACATCTCCGCTCCATGTACAAGTACATCTCCGCTCAATGTACAAGTACCTCTCCGCTCCATGTACAAGTACCTCTCCGCTCCATGTACAAGTACCTCTCCGCTCCATGTACAAGTACCTCTCCGCTCCATGTACAAGTACCTCTCCGCTCAATGTACAAGTACCTCTCCGCTCCATGTACAAGTACCTCTCCGCTCAATGTACAAGTACCTCTCCGCTCCATGTACAAGTACCTCTCCGCTCCATGTACAAGTACCTCTCCGCTCCATGTACAAGTACCTCTCCGCTCCATGTACAAGTACATCTCTGCTCCATGTACAAGTACCTCTCCGCTCAATGTACAAGTACATCTCCGCTCCATGTACAAGTACCTCTCCGCTCCATGTACAAGTACATCTCCGCTCCATGTACAAGTACCTCTCCGCTCCATGTACAAGTACCTCTCCGCTCAATGTACAAGTACATCTCCGCTCCATGTACAAGTACATCTCTGCTCCATGTACAAGTACCTCTCCGCTCAATGTACAAGTACATCTCCGCTCCATGTACAAGTACCTCTCCGCTCCATGTACAAGTACCTCTCCGGTCCATGTACAAGTACCTCTCCGCTCCATGTACAAGTACCTCTCCGCTCCATGTACAAGTACCTCTCCGCTCAATGTCAAGTGTCGACAGTACCTCTCCGCTCCATGTACAAATACCTCTCCGCTCTCATGTACAAGTACCTCTCCGCTCCATGTACAAGTACCTCTCCGCTCAATGTCAAGTGTCGACAGTACCTCTCCGCTCCATGTACAAATACCTCTCCGCTCCATGTACAAGTACCTCTCCGCTCTCATGTACAAGTACCTCTCCGCTCCATGTACAAGTAGCTCTCCGCTCAATGTACAAGTGTCGACAGTACCTTTCCGCTCCATGTACAAATACCTCTCCGCTCTCATGTACAAGTACCTCTCCGCTCCATGTACAAGTACCTCTCCGCTCAATGTACAAATACCTCTCCGCTCCATGTATAAGTACCTCTCCGCTCTATGTACAAGTACCTCTCCGCTCCATGTACAAGTACCTCTCCGCTCAATGTACAAATACCTCTCCGCTCCATGTACAAGTAGCTCTCCGCTGAATGTACAAGTGTCGACAGTACCTCTCCGCTCAATGTACAAGTACCTCTCCGCTCAATGTACAAATACCTCTCCGCTCCATGTACAAGTACCTCTCCGCTCAATGTCAAGTATCGACAGTACCTCTCCGCTCCATGTACAAGTACCTCTCCGCTGAATGTACAAGTGTCGACAGTACCTCTCCGCTCAATGTACAAGTACCTCTCCGCTCCATGTACAAGTACCTCTCCGCTCTCATGTACAAGTACCTCTCCGCTCCATGTACAAGTACCTCTCCGCTCAATGTACAAGTACCTCTGCGCTCCATGTACAAGTACCTCTCCGCTCAATGTACAAGTACCTCTCCGCTCAATGTACAAGTGTCGACAGTACCTCTCCGCTCCATGTACAAGTACCTCTCCGCTCAATGTACAAGTGTCGACAGTACCTCTACGCTCAATGTACAAGTGTCGACAGTACCTCTCCGCTCTCATGTACAAGTACCTCTCCGATCCATGTACAAGTACATCTCTGCTCCATGTACAAGTACATCTCCGCTCAATGTACAAGTACCTCTCCGCTCCATGTACAAGTACCTCTCCGCTCCATGTACAAGTACCTCTCCGCTCCATGTACAAGTACCTCTCCGCTCCATGTACAAGTACCTCTCCGCTCAATGTACAAGTACCTCTCCGCTCCATGTACAAGTACCTCTCCGCTCAATGTACAAGTACCTCTCCGCTCCATGTACAAGTACCTCTCCGCTCCATGTACAAGTACCTCTCCGCTCCATGTACAAGTACATCTCTGCTCCATGTACAAGTACCTCTCCGCTCAATGTACAAGTACATCTCCGCTCCATGTACAAGTACCTCTCCGCTCCATGTACAAGTACATCTCCGCTCCATGTACAAGTACCTCTCCGCTCCATGTACAAGTACCTCTCCGCTCAATGTACAAGTACATCTCCGCTCCATGTACAAGTACATCTCTGCTCCATGTACAAGTACCTCTCCGCTCAATGTACAAGTACATCTCCGCTCCATGTACAAGTACCTCTCCGCTCCATGTACAAGTACCTCTCCGGTCCATGTACAAGTACCTCTCCGCTCCATGTACAAGTACCTCTCCGCTCCATGTACAAGTACCTCTCCGCTCAATGTCAAGTGTCGACAGTACCTCTCCGCTCCATGTACAAATACCTCTCCGCTCTCATGTACAAGTACCTCTCCGCTCCATGTACAAGTACCTCTCCGCTCAATGTCAAGTGTCGACAGTACCTCTCCGCTCCATGTACAAATACCTCTCCGCTCCATGTACAAGTACCTCTCCGCTCTCATGTACAAGTACCTCTCCGCTCCATGTACAAGTAGCTCTCCGCTCAATGTACAAGTGTCGACAGTACCTTTCCGCTCCATGTACAAATACCTCTCCGCTCTCATGTACAAGTACCTCTCCGCTCCATGTACAAGTACCTCTCCGCTCAATGTACAAATACCTCTCCGCTCCATGTATAAGTACCTCTCCGCTCTATGTACAAGTACCTCTCCGCTCCATGTACAAGTACCTCTCCGCTCAATGTACAAATACCTCTCCGCTCCATGTACAAGTAGCTCTCCGCTGAATGTACAAGTGTCGACAGTACCTCTCCGCTCAATGTACAAGTACCTCTCCGCTCAATGTACAAATACCTCTCCGCTCCATGTACAAGTACCTCTCCGCTCAATGTCAAGTATCGACAGTACCTCTCCGCTCCATGTACAAGTACCTCTCCGCTGAATGTACAAGTGTCGACAGTACCTCTCCGCTCAATGTACAAGTACCTCTCCGCTCCATGTACAAGTACCTCTCCGCTCTCATGTACAAGTACCTCTCCGCTCCATGTACAAGTACCTCTCCGCTCAATGTACAAGTACCTCTGCGCTCCATGTACAAGTACCTCTCCGCTCAATGTACAAGTACCTCTCCGCTCAATGTACAAGTGTCGACAGTACCTCTCCGCTCCATGTACAAGTACCTCTCCGCTCAATGTACAAGTGTCGACAGTACCTCTACGCTCAATGTACAAGTGTCGACAGTACCTCTCCGCTCTCATGTACAAGTACCTCTCCGATCCATGTACAAGTACATCTCCGCTCCATGTACAAGTACATCTCCGCTCAATGTACAAGTACCTCTCCGCTCCATGTACAAGTACCTCTCCGCTCCATGTACAAGTACCTCTCCGCTCCATGTACAAGTACCTCTCCGCTCCATGTACAAGTACCTCTCCGCTCAATGTACAAGTACCTCTCCGCTCCATGTACAAGTACCTCTCCGCTCAATGTACAAGTACCTCTCCGCTCCATGTACAAGTACCTCTCCGCTCCATGTACAAGTACCTCTCCGCTCCATGTACAAGTACCTCTCCGCTCCATGTACAAGTACCTCTCCGCTCAATGTCAAGTATCGACAGTACCTCTCCGCTCCATGTACAAGTACCTCTCCGCTGAATGTACAAGTGTCGACAGTACCTCTCCGCTCAATGTACAAGTACCTCTCCTCTCCATGTACAAGTACCTCTCCGCTCTCATGTACAAGTACCTCTCCGCTCCATGTACAAGTACCTCTCCGCTCAATGTACAAGTACCTCTGCGCTCCATGTACAAGTACCTCTCCGCTCAATGTACAAGTACCTCTCCGCTCAATGTACAAGTGTCGACAGTACCTCTCCGCTCCATGTACAAGTACCTCTCCGCTCAATGTACAAGTGTCGACAGTACCTCTACGCTCAATGTACAAGTGTCGACAGTACCTCTCCGCTCTCATGTACAAGTACCTCTCCGATCCATGTACAAGTACATCTCCGCTCCATGTACAAGTACATCTCCGCTCAATGTACAAGTACCTCTCCGCTCCATGTACAAGTACCTCTCCGCTCCATGTACAAGTACCTCTCCGCTCCATGTACAAGTACCTCTCCGCTCCATGTACAAGTACCTCTCCGCTCAATGTACAAGTACCTCTCCGCTCCATGTACAAGTACCTCTCCGCTCCATGTACAAGTACCTCTCCGCTCCATGTACAAGTACCTCTCCGCTCAATGTACAAGTACCTCTCCGCTCCATGTACAAGTACCTCTCCGCTCCATGTACAAGTACCTCTCCGCTCCATGTACAAGTACCTCTCCGCTCAATGTACAAGTACCTCTCCGCTCCCTGTACAAGTACATCTCCGCTCCATGTACAAGTACCTCTCCGCTCCATGTACAAGTACCTCTCCGCTCAATGTACAAGTGTCGACAGTACCTCTCCGCTCCATGTACAAGTACCTCTCCGCTCCATGTACAAGTACCTCTCCGCTCAATGTACAAGTGTCGACAGTACCTCTCCGCTCCATCTACAAGTACCTCTCCGCTCAATGTACAAGTACCTCTCCGCTGAATGTACAAGTACCTCTCCGCTCCATGTACAAGTACCTCTCCGCTCCATGTACAAATACCTCTCCGCTCCATGTACAAGTACCTCTCCGCTCCATGTACAAGCACCTCTCCGCTACATGTACAAGTACCTCTCCGCTCCATGTACAAGTACCTCTCCGCTCCATGTACAAGTACCTCTCCGCTCAATGTACAAGTACATCTCCGCTCCATGTACAAGTACATCTCTGCTCCATGTACAAGTACCTCTCCGCTCAATGTACAAGTACCTCTCCGCTCCATGTACAAGTACCTCTCCGCTCAATGTACAAGTACCTCTCCGCTCCATGTACAAGTACCTCTCCGCTCAATGTACAAGTACATCTCCGCTCCATGTACAAGTACATCTCTGCTCCATGTACAAGTACCTCTCCGCTCAATGTACAAGTACATCTCCGCTCCATGTACAAGTACCTCTCCGCTCCATGTACAAGTACCTCTCCGGTCCATGTACAAGTACCTCTCCGCTCCATGTACAAGTACCTCTCCGCTCCATGTACAAGTACCTCTCCGCTCAATGTCAAGTGTCGACAGTACCTCTCCGCTCCATGTACAAATACCTCTCCGCTCTCATGTACAAGTACCTCTCCGCTCCATGTACAAGTACCTCTCCGCTCAATGTCAAGTGTCGACAGTACCTCTCCGCTCCATGTACAAATACCTCTCCGCTCCATGTACAAGTACCTCTCCGCTCTCATGTACAAGTACCTCTCCGCTCCATGTACAAGTAGCTCTCCGCTCAATGTACAAGTGTCGACAGTACCTTTCCGCTCCATGTACAAATACCTCTCCGCTCTCATGTACAAGTACCTCTCCGCTCCATGTACAAGTACCTCTCCGCTCAATGTACAAATACCTCTCCGCTCCATGTATAAGTACCTCTCCGCTCTATGTACAAGTACCTCTCCGCTCCATGTACAAGTACCTCTCCGCTCAATGTACAAATACCTCTCCGCTCCATGTACAAGTAGCTCTCCGCTGAATGTACAAGTGTCGACAGTACCTCTCCGCTCAATGTACAAGTACCTCTCCGCTCAATGTACAAATACCTCTCCGCTCCATGTACAAGTACCTCTCCGCTCAATGTCAAGTATCGACAGTACCTCTCCGCTCCATGTACAAGTACCTCTCCGCTGAATGTACAAGTGTCGACAGTACCTCTCCGCTCAATGTACAAGTACCTCTCCGCTCCATGTACAAGTACCTCTCCGCTCTCATGTACAAGTACCTCTCCGCTCCATGTACAAGTACCTCTCCGCTCAATGTACAAGTACCTCTGCGCTCCATGTACAAGTACCTCTCCGCTCAATGTACAAGTACCTCTCCGCTCAATGTACAAGTGTCGACAGTACCTCTCCGCTCCATGTACAAGTACCTCTCCGCTCAATGTACAAGTGTCGACAGTACCTCTACGCTCAATGTACAAGTGTCGACAGTACCTCTCCGCTCTCATGTACAAGTACCTCTCCGATCCATGTACAAGTACATCTCCGCTCCATGTACAAGTACATCTCCGCTCAATGTACAAGTACCTCTCCGCTCCATGTACAAGTACCTCTCCGCTCCATGTACAAGTACCTCTCCGCTCCATGTACAAGTACCTCTCCGCTCCATGTACAAGTACCTCTCCGCTCAATGTACAAGTACCTCTCCGCTCCATGTACAAGTACCTCTCCGCTCAATGTACAAGTACCTCTCCGCTCCATGTACAAGTACCTCTCCGCTCCATGTACAAGTACCTCTCCGCTCCATGTACAAGTACCTCTCCGCTCAATGTCAAGTATCGACAGTACCTCTCCGCTCCATGTACAAGTACCTCTCCGCTGAATGTACAAGTGTCGACAGTACCTCTCCGCTCAATGTACAAGTACCTCTCCTCTCCATGTACAAGTACCTCTCCGCTCTCATGTACAAGTACCTCTCCGCTCCATGTACAAGTACCTCTCCGCTCAATGTACAAGTACCTCTGCGCTCCATGTACAAGTACCTCTCCGCTCAATGTACAAGTACCTCTCCGCTCAATGTACAAGTGTCGACAGTACCTCTCCGCTCCATGTACAAGTACCTCTCCGCTCAATGTACAAGTGTCGACAGTACCTCTACGCTCAATGTACAAGTGTCGACAGTACCTCTCCGCTCTCATGTACAAGTACCTCTCCGATCCATGTACAAGTACATCTCCGCTCCATGTACAAGTACATCTCCGCTCAATGTACAAGTACCTCTCCGCTCCATGTACAAGTACCTCTCCGCTCCATGTACAAGTACCTCTCCGCTCCATGTACAAGTACCTCTCCGCTCCATGTACAAGTACCTCTCCGCTCAATGTACAAGTACCTCTCCGCTCCATGTACAAGTACCTCTCCGCTCCATGTACAAGTACCTCTCCGCTCCATGTACAAGTACCTCTCCGCTCCATGTACAAGTACCTCTCCGCTCAATGTACAAGTGTCGACAGTACCTCTACGCTCAATGTACAAGTGTCGACAGTACCTCTCCGCTCTCATGTACAAGTACCTCTCCGATCCATGTACAAGTACATCTCCGCTCCATGTACAAGTACATCTCCGCTCAATGTACAAGTACCTCTCCGCTCCATGTACAAGTACCTCTCCGCTCCATGTACAAGTACCTCTCCGCTCCATGTACAAGTACCTCTCCGCTCCATGTACAAGTACCTCTCCGCTCAATGTACAAGTACCTCTCCGCTCCATGTACAAGTACCTCTCCGCTCAATGTACAAGTACCTCTCCGCTCCATGTACAAGTACCTCTCCGCTCCATGTACAAGTACCTCTCCGCTCCATGTACAAGTACCTCTCCGCTCCATGTACAAGTACATCTCTGCTCCATGTACAAGTACCTCTCCGCTCAATGTACAAGTACATCTCCGCTCCATGTACAAGTACCTCTCCGCTCCATGTACAAGTACATCTCCGCTCCATGTACAAGTACCTCTCCGCTCCATGTACAAGTACCTCTCCGCTCAATGTACAAGTACATCTCCGCTCCATGTACAAGTACATCTCTGCTCCATGTACAAGTACCTCTCCGCTCAATGTACAAGTACATCTCCGCTCCATGTACAAGTACCTCTCCGCTCCATGTACAAGTACCTCTCCGGTCCATGTACAAGTACCTCTCCGCTCCATGTACAAGTACCTCTCCGCTCCATGTACAAGTACCTCTCCGCTCAATGTCAAGTGTCGACAGTACCTCTCCGCTCCATGTACAAATACCTCTCCGCTCTCATGTACAAGTACCTCTCCGCTCCATGTACAAGTACCTCTCCGCTCAATGTCAAGTGTCGACAGTACCTCTCCGCTCCATGTACAAATACCTCTCCGCTCCATGTACAAGTACCTCTCCGCTCTCATGTACAAGTACCTCTCCGCTCCATGTACAAGTAGCTCTCCGCTCAATGTACAAGTGTCGACAGTACCTTTCCGCTCCATGTACAAATACCTCTCCGCTCTCATGTACAAGTACCTCTCCGCTCCATGTACAAGTACCTCTCCGCTCAATGTACAAATACCTCTCCGCTCCATGTATAAGTACCTCTCCGCTCTATGTACAAGTACCTCTCCGCTCCATGTACAAGTACCTCTCCGCTCAATGTACAAATACCTCTCCGCTCCATGTACAAGTAGCTCTCCGCTGAATGTACAAGTGTCGACAGTACCTCTCCGCTCAATGTACAAGTACCTCTCCGCTCAATGTACAAATACCTCTCCGCTCCATGTACAAGTACCTCTCCGCTCAATGTCAAGTATCGACAGTACCTCTCCGCTCCATGTACAAGTACCTCTCCGCTGAATGTACAAGTGTCGACAGTACCTCTCCGCTCAATGTACAAGTACCTCTCCGCTCCATGTACAAGTACCTCTCCGCTCTCATGTACAAGTACCTCTCCGCTCCATGTACAAGTACCACTCCGCTCAATGTACAAGTACCTCTGCGCTCCATGTACAAGTACCTCTCCGCTCAATGTACAAGTACCTCTCCGCTCAATGTACAAGTGTCGACAGTACCTCTCCGCTCCATGTACAAGTACCTCTCCGCTCAATGTACAAGTGTCGACAGTACCTCTACGCTCAATGTACAAGTGTCGACAGTACCTCTCCGCTCTCATGTACAAGTACCTCTCCGATCCATGTACAAGTACATCTCTGCTCCATGTACAAGTACATCTCCGCTCAATGTACAAGTACCTCTCCGCTCCATGTACAAGTACCTCTCCGCTCAATGTACAAGTACATCTCCGCTCCATGTACAAGTACCTCTCCGCTCCATGTACAAGTACCTCTCCGGTCCATGTACAAGTACCTCTCCGCTCCATGTACAAGTACCTCTCCGCTCCATGTACAAGTACCTCTCCGCTCAATGTCAAGTGTCGACAGTACCTCTCCGCTCCATGTACAAATACCTCTCCGCTCTCATGTACAAGTACCTCTCCGCTCCATGTACAAGTACCTCTCCGCTCAATGTCAAGTGTCGACAGTACCTCTCCGCTCCATGTACAAATACCTCTCCGCTCCATGTACAAGTACCTCTCCGCTCTCATGTACAAGTACCTCTCCGCTCCATGTACAAGTAGCTCTCCGCTCAATGTACAAGTGTCGACAGTACCTTTCCGCTCCATGTACAAATACCTCTCCGCTCTCATGTACAAGTACCTCTCCGCTCCATGTACAAGTACCTCTCCGCTCAATGTACAAATACCTCTCCGCTCCATGTATAAGTACCTCTCCGCTCTATGTACAAGTACCTCTCCGCTCCATGTACAAGTACCTCTCCGCTCAATGTACAAATACCTCTCCGCTCCATGTACAAGTAGCTCTCCGCTGAATGTACAAGTGTCGACAGTACCTCTCCGCTCAATGTACAAGTACCTCTCCGCTCAATGTACAAATACCTCTCCGCTCCATGTACAAGTACCTCTCCGCTCAATGTCAAGTATCGACAGTACCTCTCCGCTCCATGTACAAGTACCTCTCCGCTGAATGTACAAGTGTCGACAGTACCTCTCCGCTCAATGTACAAGTACCTCTCCGCTCCATGTACAAGTACCTCTCCGCTCTCATGTACAAGTACCTCTCCGCTCCATGTACAAGTACCTCTCCGCTCAATGTACAAGTACCTCTGCGCTCCATGTACAAGTACCTCTCCGCTCAATGTACAAGTACCTCTCCGCTCAATGTACAAGTGTCGACAGTACCTCTCCGCTCCATGTACAAGTACCTCTCCGCTCAATGTACAAGTGTCGACAGTACCTCTACGCTCAATGTACAAGTGTCGACAGTACCTCTCCGCTCTCATGTACAAGTACCTCTCCGATCCATGTACAAGTACATCTCCGCTCCATGTACAAGTACATCTCCGCTCAATGTACAAGTACCTCTCCGCTCCATGTACAAGTACCTCTCCGCTCCATGTACAAGTACCTCTCCGCTCCATGTACAAGTACCTCTCCGCTCCATGTACAAGTACCTCTCCGCTCAATGTACAAGTACCTCTCCGCTCCATGTACAAGTACCTCTCCGCTCAATGTACAAGTACCTCTCCGCTCCATGTACAAGTACCTCTCCGCTCCATGTACAAGTACCTCTCCGCTCCATGTACAAGTACCTCTCCGCTCAATGTCAAGTATCGACAGTACCTCTCCGCTCCATGTACAAGTACCTCTCCGCTGAATATACAAGTGTCGACAGTACCTCTCCGCTCAATGTACAAGTACCTCTCCTCTCCATGTACAAGTACCTCTCCGCTCTCATGTACAAGTACCTCTCCGCTCCATGTACAAGTACCTCTCCGCTCAATGTACAAGTACCTCTGCGCTCCATGTACAAGTACCTCTCCGCTCAATGTACAAGTACCTCTCCGCTCAATGTACAAGTGTCGACAGTACCTCTCCGCTCCATGTACAAGTACCTCTCCGCTCAATGTACAAGTGTCGACAGTACCTCTACGCTCAATGTACAAGTGTCGACAGTACCTCTCCGCTCTCATGTACAAGTACCTCTCCGATCCATGTACAAGTACATCTCCGCTCCATGTACAAGTACATCTCCGCTCAATGTACAAGTACCTCTCCGCTCCATGTACAAGTACCTCTCCGCTCCATGTACAAGTACCTCTCCGCTCCATGTACAAGTACCTCTCCGCTCCATGTACAAGTACCTCTCCGCTCAATGTACAAGTACCTCTCCGCTCCATGTACAAGTACCTCTCCGCTCCATGTACAAGTACCTCTCCGCTCCATGTACAAGTACCTCTCCGCTCCATGTACAAGTACCTCTCCGCTCAATGTACAAGTGTCGACAGTACCTCTACGCTCAATGTACAAGTGTCGACAGTACCTCTCCGCTCTCATGTACAAGTACCTCTCCGATCCATGTACAAGTACATCTCCGCTCCATGTACAAGTACATCTCCGCTCAATGTACAAGTACCTCTCCGCTCCATGTACAAGTACCTCTCCGCTCCATGTACAAGTACCTCTCCGCTCCATGTACAAGTACCTCTCCGCTCCATGTACAAGTACCTCTCCGCTCAATGTACAAGTACCTCTCCGCTCCATGTACAAGTACCTCTCCGCTCAATGTACAAGTACCTCTCCGCTCCATGTACAAGTACCTCTCCGCTCCATGTACAAGTACCTCTCCGCTCCATGTACAAGTACCTCTCCGCTCCATGTACAAGTACATCTCTGCTCCATGTACAAGTACCTCTCCGCTCAATGTACAAGTACATCTCCGCTCCATGTACAAGTACCTCTCCGCTCCATGTACAAGTACATCTCCGCTCCATGTACAAGTACCTCTCCGCTCCATGTACAAGTACCTCTCCGCTCAATGTACAAGTACATCTCCGCTCCATGTACAAGTACATCTCTGCTCCATGTACAAGTACCTCTCCGCTCAATGTACAAGTACATCTCCGCTCCATGTACAAGTACCTCTCCGCTCCATGTACAAGTACCTCTCCGGTCCATGTACAAGTACCTCTCCGCTCCATGTACAAGTACCTCTCCGCTCCATGTACAAGTACCTCTCCGCTCAATGTCAAGTGTCGACAGTACCTGTCCGCTCCATGTACAAATACCTCTCCGCTCTCATGTACAAGTACCTCTCCGCTCCATGTACAAGTACCTCTCCGCTCAATGTCAAGTGTCGACAGTACCTCTCCGCTCCATGTACAAATACCTCTCCGCTCCATGTACAAGTACCTCTCCGCTCTCATGTACAAGTACCTCTCCGCTCCATGTACAAGTAGCTCTCCGCTCAATGTACAAGTGTCGACAGTACCTTTCCGCTCCATGTACAAATACCTCTCCGCTCTCATGTACAAGTACCTCTCCGCTCCATGTACAAGTACCTCTCCGCTCAATGTACAAATACCTCTCCGCTCCATGTATAAGTACCTCTCCGCTCTATGTACAAGTACCTCTCCGCTCCATGTACAAGTACCTCTCCGCTCAATGTACAAATACCTCTCCGCTCCATGTACAAGTAGCTCTCCGCTGAATGTACAAGTGTCGACAGTACCTCTCCGCTCAATGTACAAGTACCTCTCCGCTCAATGTACAAATACCTCTCCGCTCCATGTACAAGTACCTCTCCGCTCAATGTCAAGTATCGACAGTACCTCTCCGCTCCATGTACAAGTACCTCTCCGCTGAATGTACAAGTGTCGACAGTACCTCTCCGCTCAATGTACAAGTACCTCTCCGCTCCATGTACAAGTACCTCTCCGCTCTCATGTACAAGTACCTCTCCGCTCCATGTACAAGTACCTCTCCGCTCAATGTACAAGTACCTCTGCGCTCCATGTACAAGTACCTCTCCGCTCAATGTACAAGTACCTCTCCGCTCAATGTACAAGTGTCGACAGTACCTCTCCGCTCCATGTACAAGTACCTCTCCGCTCAATGTACAAGTGTCGACAGTACCTCTACGCTCAATGTACAAGTGTCGACAGTACCTCTCCGCTCTCATGTACAAGTACCTCTCCGATCCATGTACAAGTACATCTCTGCTCCATGTACAAGTACATCTCCGCTCAATGTACAAGTACCTCTCCGCTCCATGTACAAGTACCTCTCCGCTCCATGTACAAGTACCTCTCCGCTCCATGTACAAGTACCTCTCCGCTCCATGTACAAGTACCTCTCCGCTCAATGTACAAGTACCTCTCCGCTCCATGTACAAGTACCTCTCCGCTCAATGTACAAGTACCTCTCCGCTCCATGTACAAGTACCTCTCCGCTCCATGTACAAGTACCTCTCCGCTCCATGTACAAGTACCTCTCCGCTCCATGTACAAGTACATCTCTGCTCCATGTACAAGTACCTCTCCGCTCAATGTACAAGTACATCTCCGCTCCATGTACAAGTACCTCTCCGCTCCATGTACAAGTACATCTCCGCTCCATGTACAAGTACCTCTCCGCTCCATGTACAAGTACCTCTCCGCTCAATGTACAAGTACATCTCCGCTCCATGTACAAGTACATCTCTGCTCCATGTACAAGTACCTCTCCGCTCAATGTACAAGTACATCTCCGCTCCATGTACAAGTACCTCTCCGCTCCATGTACAAGTACCTCTCCGGTCCATGTACAAGTACCTCTCCGCTCCATGTACAAGTACCTCTCCGCTCCATGTACAAGTACCTCTCCGCTCAATGTCAAGTGTCGACAGTACCTCTCCGCTCCATGTACAAATACCTCTCCGCTCTCATGTACAAGTACCTCTCCGCTCCATGTACAAGTACCTCTCCGCTCAATGTCAAGTGTCGACAGTACCTCTCCGCTCCATGTACAAATACCTCTCCGCTCCATGTACAAGTACCTCTCCGCTCTCATGTACAAGTACCTCTCCGCTCCATGTACAAGTAGCTCTCCGCTCAATGTACAAGTGTCGACAGTACCTTTCCGCTCCATGTACAAATACCTCTCCGCTCTCATGTACAAGTACCTCTCCGCTCCATGTACAAGTACCTCTCCGCTCAATGTACAAATACCTCTCCGCTCCATGTATAAGTACCTCTCCGCTCTATGTACAAGTACCTCTCCGCTCCATGTACAAGTACCTCTCCGCTCAATGTACAAATACCTCTCCGCTCCATGTACAAGTAGCTCTCCGCTGAATGTACAAGTGTCGACAGTACCTCTCCGCTCAATGTACAAGTACCTCTCCGCTCAATGTACAAATACCTCTCCGCTCCATGTACAAGTACCTCTCCGCTCAATGTCAAGTATCGACAGTACCTCTCCGCTCCATGTACAAGTACCTCTCCGCTGAATGTACAAGTGTCGACAGTACCTCTCCGCTCAATGTACAAGTACCTCTCCGCTCCATGTACAAGTACCTCTCCGCTCTCATGTACAAGTACCTCTCCGCTCCATGTACAAGTACCTCTCCGCTCAATGTACAAGTACCTCTGCGCTCCATGTACAAGTACCTCTCCGCTCAATGTACAAGTACCTCTCCGCTCAATGTACAAGTGTCGACAGTACCTCTCCGCTCCATGTACAAGTACCTCTCCGCTCAATGTACAAGTGTCGACAGTACCTCTACGCTCAATGTACAAGTGTCGACAGTACCTCTCCGCTCTCATGTACAAGTACCTCTCCGATCCATGTACAAGTACCTCTCCGCTCAATGTACAAGTACCTCTGCGCTCCATGTACAAGTACCTCTCCGCTCAATGTACAAGTACCTCTCCGCTCAATGTACAAGTGTCGACAGTACCTCTCCGCTCCATGTACAAGTACCTCTCCGCTCAATGTACAAGTGTCGACAGTACCTCTACGCTCAATGTACAAGTGTCGACAGTACCTCTCCGCTCTCATGTACAAGTACCTCTCCGATCCATGTACAAGTACATCTCTGCTCCATGTACAAGTACATCTCCGCTCAATGTACAAGTACCTCTCCGCTCCATGTACAAGTACCTCTCCGCTCCATGTACAAGTACCTCTCCGCTCCATGTACAAGTACCTCTCCGCTCCATGTACAAGTACCTCTCCGCTCAATGTACAAGTACCTCTCCGCTCCATGTACAAGTACCTCTCCGCTCAATGTACAAGTACCTCTCCGCTCCATGTACAAGTACCTCTCCGCTCCATGTACAAGTACCTCTCCGCTCCATGTACAAGTACCTCTCCGCTCCATGTACAAGTACATCTCTGCTCCATGTACAAGTACCTCTCCGCTCAATGTACAAGTACATCTCCGCTCCATGTACAAGTACCTCTCCGCTCCATGTACAAGTACATCTCCGCTCCATGTACAAGTACCTCTCCGCTCCATGTACAAGTACCTCTCCGCTCAATGTACAAGTACATCTCCGCTCCATGTACAAGTACATCTCTGCTCCATGTACAAGTACCTCTCCGCTCAATGTACAAGTACATCTCCGCTCCATGTACAAGTACCTCTCCGCTCCATGTACAAGTACCTCTCCGGTCCATGTACAAGTACCTCTCCGCTCCATGTACAAGTACCTCTCCGCTCCATGTACAAGTACCTCTCCGCTCAATGTCAAGTGTCGACAGTACCTCTCCGCTCCATGTACAAATACCTCTCCGCTCTCATGTACAAGTACCTCTCCGCTCCATGTACAAGTACCTCTCCGCTCAATGTCAAGTGTCGACAGTACCTCTCCGCTCCATGTACAAATACCTCTCCGCTCCATGTACAAGTACCTCTCCGCTCTCATGTACAAGTACCTCTCCGCTCCATGTACAAGTAGCTCTCCGCTCAATGTACAAGTGTCGACAGTACTGCCCTACAAAGGAGAAAGCCAGTAACTCACTAGAGTGCAGAGCTGAGAAAAATGACTTTAAAGTTGTCTTGTCGTCCAGACAAAATAGTTGCAGGCAGATCATTAAATATGTGGCAATTCTTTGTTTTTTTAGTCAAGTTATTTATCGATATAAAAATATTTAGCTAACTCTTGACCTTTGACCTTCATTTGGGAGTTACTGTATTCCTCCTTTGCATGCCTTACGAAAAAGCATGGGGTTATACCAAAGTGAAGGGCAGTAAGTCAAATTTTATCTCATCTTTTTAGTTTTAAAAAGCAGTATAATGACAAATATAATAACATCCTTAGTCTGATGATGATATAAGATGAAATTGCACTTTTTACTGTTATTCATTACATTAATATTATTTGTTATCATATTTGTATGCAAGTAAGTTTGTGATATTCCAAGTATCTTTTTAAATCAAATTATTTCAATTGTTTTTGGATATTTCTGAACATTTGAAGCAACTAATAATTATATTCTAATAAAATAATATCACACTGATTGCTTAATTTTAAACAGTTAAATTCAGATAAGTGACATTGATACGATTGATTGATATGATATGAGTAAAAGACAAATACATTTCAAATGAGTAACATTTTAAATTTTTGTCACCTTTGCCACCAATGACAATCACAGTAACTTTGAGGCGCGAAAACTAGAGTGATGCAAAACAAAGGGCACGGGACAGTAACTCAATTTCAGCACAGCTAAACAAAAGAGGAGTACAGTAACTTGAGTTACAGTGATTGGCCTTGGTTTCACTAGGGCTTTTTTGAGTTACTGCAAATACGACCCCCTATTTTCTCCAAAACACAACACATTTGAGACAAGATATTTTTCCACATGACAAAGGATGTCTTTAATGTCACAAAAATGATAATAACTCATTTTTGACAAAAAATGAGTTACTGCCTTTCTCCTTTGTAGGGCAGTGTACCTTTCCGCTCCATGTACAAATACCTCTCCGCTCTCATGTACAAGTACCTCTCCGCTCCATGTACAAGTACCTCTCCGCTCAATGTACAAATACCTCTCCGCTCCATGTATAAGTACCTCTCCGCTCTATGTACAAGTACCTCTCCGCTCCATGTACAAGTACCTCTCCGCTCAATGTACAAATACCTCTCCGCTCCATGTACAAGTAGCTCTCCGCTGAATGTACAAGTGTCGACAGTACCTCTCCGCTCAATGTACAAGTACCTCTCCGCTCAATGTACAAATACCTCTCCGCTCCATGTACAAGTACCTCTCCGCTCAATGTCAAGTATCGACAGTACCTCTCCGCTCCATGTACAAGTACCTCTCCGCTGAATGTACAAGTGTCGACAGTACCTCTCCGCTCAATGTACAAGTACCTCTCCGCTCCATGTACAAGTACCTCTCCGCTCTCATGTACAAGTACCTCTCCGCTCCATGTACAAGTACCTCTCCGCTCAATGTACAAGTACCTCTGCGCTCCATGTACAAGTACCTCTCCGCTCAATGTACAAGTACCTCTCCGCTCAATGTACAAGTGTCGACAGTACCTCTCCGCTCCATGTACAAGTACCTCTCCGCTCAATGTACAAGTGTCGACAGTACCTCTACGCTCAATGTACAAGTGTCGACAGTACCTCTCCGCTCTCATGTACAAGTACCTCTCCGATCCATGTACAAGTACATCTCCGCTCCATGTACAAGTACATCTCCGCTCAATGTACAAGTACCTCTCCGCTCCATGTACAAGTACCTCTCCGCTCCATGTACAAGTACCTCTCCGCTCCATGTACAAGTACCTCTCCGCTCCATGTACAAGTACCTCTCCGCTCAATGTACAAGTACCTCTCCGCTCCATGTACAAGTACCTCTCCGCTCAATGTACAAGTACCTCTCCGCTCCATGTACAAGTACCTCTCCGCTCCATGTACAAGTACCTCTCCGCTCCATGTACAAGTACCTCTCCGCTCAATGTCAAGTATCGACAGTACCTCTCCGCTCCATGTACAAGTACCTCTCCGCTGAATGTACAAGTGTCGACAGTACCTCTCCGCTCAATGTACAAGTACCTCTCCTCTCCATGTACAAGTACCTCTCCGCTCTCATGTACAAGTACCTCTCCGCTCCATGTACAAGTACCTCTCCGCTCAATGTACAAGTACCTCTGCGCTCCATGTACAAGTACCTCTCCGCTCAATGTACAAGTACCTCTCCGCTCAATGTACAAGTGTCGACAGTACCTCTCCGCTCCATGTACAAGTACCTCTCCGCTCAATGTACAAGTGTCGACAGTACCTCTACGCTCAATGTACAAGTGTCGACAGTACCTCTCCGCTCTCATGTACAAGTACCTCTCCGATCCATGTACAAGTACATCTCCGCTCCATGTACAAGTACATCTCCGCTCAATGTACAAGTACCTCTCCGCTCCATGTACAAGTACCTCTCCGCTCCATGTACAAGTACCTCTCCGCTCCATGTACAAGTACCTCTCCGCTCCATGTACAAGTACCTCTCCGCTCAATGTACAAGTACCTCTCCGCTCCATGTACAAGTACCTCTCCGCTCCATGTACAAGTACCTCTCCGCTCCATGTACAAGTACCTCTCCGCTCAATGTACAAGTACCTCTCCGCTCCATGTACAAGTACCTCTCCGCTCCATGTACAAGTACCTCTCCGCTCCATGTACAAGTACCTCTCCGCTCAATGTACAAGTACCTCTCCGCTCCCTGTACAAGTACATCTCCGCTCCATGTACAAGTACCTCTCCGCTCCATGTACAAGTACCTCTCCGCTCAATGTACAAGTGTCGACAGTACCTCTCCGCTCCATGTACAAGTACCTCTCCGCTCCATGTACAAGTACCTCTCCGCTCAATGTACAAGTGTCGACAGTACCTCTCCGCTCCATCTACAAGTACCTCTCCGCTCAATGTACAAGTACCTCTCCGCTGAATGTACAAGTACCTCTCCGCTCCATGTACAAGTACCTCTCCGCTCCATGTACAAATACCTCTCCGCTCCATGTACAAGTACCTCTCCGCTCCATGTACAAGCACCTCTCCGCTACATGTACAAGTACCTCTCCGCTCCATGTACAAGTACCTCTCCGCTCCATGTACAAGTACCTCTCCGCTCAATGTACAAGTACATCTCCGCTCCATGTACAAGTACATCTCTGCTCCATGTACAAGTACCTCTCCGCTCAATGTACAAGTACATCTCCGCTCCATGTACAAGTACCTCTCCGCTCCATGTACAAGTACATCTCCGCTCCATGTACAAGTACCTCTCCGCTCCATGTACAAGTACCTCTCCGCTCAATGTACAAGTACATCTCCGCTCCATGTACAAGTACATCTCTGCTCCATGTACAAGTACCTCTCCGCTCAATGTACAAGTACATCTCCGCTCCATGTACAAGTACCTCTCCGCTCCATGTACAAGTACCTCTCCGGTCCATGTACAAGTACCTCTCCGCTCCATGTACAAGTACCTCTCCGCTCCATGTACAAGTACCTCTCCGCTCAATGTCAAGTGTCGACAGTACCTCTCCGCTCCATGTACAAATACCTCTCCGCTCTCATGTACAAGTACCTCTCCGCTCCATGTACAAGTACCTCTCCGCTCAATGTCAAGTGTCGACAGTACCTCTCCGCTCCATGTACAAATACCTCTCCGCTCCATGTACAAGTACCTCTCCGCTCTCATGTACAAGTACCTCTCCGCTCCATGTACAAGTAGCTCTCCGCTCAATGTACAAGTGTCGACAGTACCTTTCCGCTCCATGTACAAATACCTCTCCGCTCTCATGTACAAGTACCTCTCCGCTCCATGTACAAGTACCTCTCCGCTCAATGTACAAATACCTCTCCGCTCCATGTATAAGTACCTCTCCGCTCTATGTACAAGTACCTCTCCGCTCCATGTACAAGTACCTCTCCGCTCAATGTACAAATACCTCTCCGCTCCATGTACAAGTAGCTCTCCGCTGAATGTACAAGTGTCGACAGTACCTCTCCGCTCAATGTACAAGTACCTCTCCGCTCAATGTACAAATACCTCTCCGCTCCATGTACAAGTACCTCTCCGCTCAATGTCAAGTATCGACAGTACCTCTCCGCTCCATGTACAAGTACCTCTCCGCTGAATGTACAAGTGTCGACAGTACCTCTCCGCTCAATGTACAAGTACCTCTCCGCTCCATGTACAAGTACCTCTCCGCTCTCATGTACAAGTACCTCTCCGCTCCATGTACAAGTACCTCTCCGCTCAATGTACAAGTACCTCTGCGCTCCATGTACAAGTACCTCTCCGCTCAATGTACAAGTACCTCTCCGCTCAATGTACAAGTGTCGACAGTACCTCTCCGCTCCATGTACAAGTACCTCTCCGCTCAATGTACAAGTGTCGACAGTACCTCTACGCTCAATGTACAAGTGTCGACAGTACCTCTCCGCTCTCATGTACAAGTACCTCTCCGATCCATGTACAAGTACATCTCCGCTCCATGTACAAGTACATCTCCGCTCAATGTACAAGTACCTCTCCGCTCCATGTACAAGTACCTCTCCGCTCCATGTACAAGTACCTCTCCGCTCCATGTACAAGTACCTCTCCGCTCCATGTACAAGTACCTCTCCGCTCAATGTACAAGTACCTCTCCGCTCCATGTACAAGTACCTCTCCGCTCAATGTACAAGTACCTCTCCGCTCCATGTACAAGTACCTCTCCGCTCCATGTACAAGTACCTCTCCGCTCCATGTACAAGTACCTCTCCGCTCAATGTCAAGTATCGACAGTACCTCTCCGCTCCATGTACAAGTACCTCTCCGCTGAATGTACAAGTGTCGACAGTACCTCTCCGCTCAATGTACAAGTACCTCTCCTCTCCATGTACAAGTACCTCTCCGCTCTCATGTACAAGTACCTCTCCGCTCCATGTACAAGTACCTCTCCGCTCAATGTACAAGTACCTCTGCGCTCCATGTACAAGTACCTCTCCGCTCAATGTACAAGTACCTCTCCGCTCAATGTACAAGTGTCGACAGTACCTCTCCGCTCCATGTACAAGTACCTCTCCGCTCAATGTACAAGTGTCGACAGTACCTCTACGCTCAATGTACAAGTGTCGACAGTACCTCTCCGCTCTCATGTACAAGTACCTCTCCGATCCATGTACAAGTACATCTCCGCTCCATGTACAAGTACATCTCCGCTCAATGTACAAGTACCTCTCCGCTCCATGTACAAGTACCTCTCCGCTCCATGTACAAGTACCTCTCCGCTCCATGTACAAGTACCTCTCCGCTCCATGTACAAGTACCTCTCCGCTCAATGTACAAGTACCTCTCCGCTCCATGTACAAGTACCTCTCCGCTCCATGTACAAGTACCTCTCCGCTCCATGTACAAGTACCTCTCCGCTCAATGTACAAGTACCTCTCCGCTCCATGTACAAGTACCTCTCCGCTCCATGTACAAGTACCTCTCCGCTCCATGTACAAGTACCTCTCCGCTCAATGTACAAGTACCTCTCCGCTCCCTGTACAAGTACATCTCCGCTCCATGTACAAGTACCTCTCCGCTCCATGTACAAGTACCTCTCCGCTCAATGTACAAGTGTCGACAGTACCTCTCCGCTCCATGTACAAGTACCTCTCCGCTCCATGTACAAGTACCTCTCCGCTCAATGTACAAGTGTCGACAGTACCTCTCCGCTCCATCTACAAGTACCTCTCCGCTCAATGTACAAGTACCTCTCCGCTGAATGTACAAGTACCTCTCCGCTCCATGTACAAGTACCTCTCCGCTCCATGTACAAATACCTCTCCGCTCCATGTACAAGTACCTCTCCGCTCCATGTACAAGCACCTCTCCGCTACATGTACAAGTACCTCTCCGCTCCATGTACAAGTACCTCTCCGCTCCATGTACAAGTACCTCTCCGCTCAATGTACAAGTACCTCTCCGCTCCATGTACAAATACCTCTCCGCTCCATGTGCAAATACCTCTCCGCTCCATGTACAAGTACCTCTCCGCTCCATGTACCAGTACCTCTCCGCTCAATGTACAAGTACATCTCCGCTCAATGTACAAGTACATCTCCGCTCAATGTACAAGTACGTCTCCGCTCAATGTACAAGTACCTCTCCGCTCAATGTACAAGTACCTCTCCGCTCCATGTACAAGTACCTCTCCGCTCAATGTACAAGTACATCTCCGCTCCATGTACCAGTACCTCTCCGCTCAATGTACAAGTACCTCTCCGCTCAATGTACAAGTACATCTCCGCTCCATGTACAAGTACGTCTCCGCTCAATGTATAAGTACCTCTCCGCTCCATGTACAAGTACCTCTCCGCTCCATGTACAAGTACATCTCCGCTCCATGTACAAGTACATCTCCGCTCCATGTACAAGTACCTCTCCGCTCCATGTACAAGTACCTCTCCGCTCCATGTACAAGTACATCTCCGCTCCATGTACAAGTACCTCTCCGCTCAATGTACAAGTACATCTCCGCTCCATGTACAAGTACATCTCCACTCCATGTACAAGTACCTCTCCGCTCAATGTACAAGTACATCTCCGCTCCATGTACCAGTACCTCTCCGCTCAATGTACAAGTACATCTCCACTCCATGTACAAGTACCTCTCCGCTCAATGTACAAGTACATCTCCGCTCCATGTACCAGTACCTCTCCGCTCAATGTACAAGTACATCTCCACTCCATGTACAAGTACCTCTCCGCTCAATGTACAAGTACATCTCCGCTCCATGTACCAGTACCTCTCCGCTCAATGTACAAGTACATCTCCGCTCCATGTACAAGTACCTCTCCGCTCAATGTACAAGTACCTCTCCGCTCAATGTACAAGTACATCTCCGCTCCATGTACCAGTACCTCTCCGCTCAATGTACAAGTACATCTGCGCTCCATGTAGGGCTGGGTATCGTTCAAAATTTTTCGATATCGATACCGTTTCGATACTTGGATTTCGATACCGGTTCCTGAACGATACTTTTTTCGATACCAATTTTTAGAAAAATCAATTTTAACAAAAATAAAACTGCATTACACATTGAAATTATTTTACAAATCTTTAGTTTCCCCCCATCTTAAGTTTTACAGCAGAAAAAAATAAAACCTACTGTATTTAACATAACTTTAAGTTCTCTAAACGTATTGCCGTCCCTACAAAAAATATTGGAGTACTACAAAGGAAAGAAATGTAGCTAAAACAAATAAATCAGTGGAATAGTTTTCAGTGCAAAACAGAGAGTTGCAAATCAGGGTTTAATGCTCACTGATGCAACAGAACTCTATTCTTGTACAAACTGATGAGATGGCTCCACTTCATGCATGGAAGACTAGTTGAGCATTGACTAGCCTATCAATATAGCCTTATATGCCACAAAGTGAATCGCATTTATATTCAACAAACTATCATGACATCAGCGTTTGTTAACGAGTTGCTAAAAATACATGGGCGATAACTGCCCGCTTGCACATAACGCTAATTAATTAAACATTAACGCTAGCGTTGCAGATCAGTGTGCTCACTGCTGCAACAGAACGTCATTCTTGTCAAATCTGACGAGACAGCTCAACTTCACTGACTAGCCAATCAATATAAATGAATCGCATTTACATTCAACAAACTATCATGACATCAGCGTTTGTTAACGAGTTGCTAAAAATACACAATGCCCGCTTGCGCATAACGTTACGGCGGCAATTAATTAAACGATCTAATGCTACAACTCACAGCCAGATGCATGGATTTGTCAGACTGAGGGATCTGATAACCGCTAACTTGCGGTAAGCTGAGCTGACCCACCTCTCAATTATTTCTCTTGTCTGTGGAAACCAGTCCGTGTTGTTTCTGTTTCTTTTCCTGCTTTTCATCATCTTCGCCATATGGTAATCCAGGATAGGAGTAGCTTGAGTGGCTAACTTCTTGTATACTATCCGCACCGCACGCCTGGCTCACAGTCACAACAAACACACCGGCTAAAGTGGGCGTAACGTTTCCTGCATGCCTCTACATGACAGCCAATCACCAGCCGTATTAGAGCGCGGCGTGCAAGCATGTCGCATGCTTATAGGCTCAATGACGCTGTTTTGTTTTGGTATCGAAAATTGGTATCGATTGACAAGGGAGGCTTCGATACCCCTTAGTATCGATGTTTCCATTTCGGTGCCAAGTAAGTATCGAAACTCGATACCCAGCCCTAGCTCCATGTACAAGTACCTCTCCGCTCAATGTACAAGTACCTCTCCGCTCAATGTACAAGTACCTCTCCGCTCCATGTACAAGTACCTCTCCGCTCCATGTACAAGTACCTCTCCGCTCCATGTACAAGTACCTCTCCGCTCCATGTACAAGTACATCTCTGCTCCATGTACAAGTACCTCTCCGCTCAATGTACAAGTACATCTCCGCTCCATGTACAAGTACCTCTCCGCTCCATGTACAAGTACATCTCCGCTCCATGTACAAGTACCTCTCCGCTCCATGTACAAGTACCTCTCCGCTCAATGTACAAGTACCTCTCCGCTCCATGTACAAGTACATCTCCGCTCCATGTACAAGTACCTCTCCGCTCAATGTACAAGTACATCTCCGCTCCATGTACAAGTACATCTCCGCTCCATGTACAAGTACCTCTCCGCTCAATGTACAAGTACATCTCCGCTCCATGTACCAGTACCTCTCCGCTCAATGTACAAGTACATCTCCACTCCATGTACAAGTACCTCTCCGCTCAATGTACAAGTACATCTCCGCTCCATGTACCAGTACCTCTCCGCTCAATGTACAAGTACATCTCCACTCCATGTACAAGTACCTCTCCGCTCAATGTACAAGTACATCTCCGCTCCATGTACCAGTACCTCTCCGCTCAATGTACAAGTACATCTCCGCTCCATGTACAAGTACCTCTCCGCTCAATGTACAAGTACCTCTCCGCTCAATGTACAAGTACATCTCCGCTCCATGTACCAGTACCTCTCCGCTCAATGTACAAGTACATCTGCGCTCCATGTAGGGCTGGGTATCGTTCAAAATTTTTCGATATCGATACCGTTTCGATACTTGGATTTCGATACCGGTTCCTGAACGATACTTTTTTCGATACCAATTTTTAGAAAAATCCATTTTAACAAAAATAAAACTGCATTACACATTGAAATTATTTTACAAATCTTTAGTTTCCCCCCATCTTAAGTTTTACAGCAGAAAAAAATAAAACCTACTGTATTTAACATAACTTTAAGTTCTCTAAACGTATTGCCGTCCCTACAAAAAATATTGGAGTACTACAAAGGAAAGAAATGTAGCTAAAACAAATAAATCAGTGGAATAGTTTTCAGTGCAAAACAGAGAGTTGCAAATCAGGGTTTAATGCTCACTGATGCAACAGAACTCTATTCTTGTACAAACTGATGAGATGGCTCCACTTCATGCATGGAAGACTAGTTGAGCATTGACTAGCCTATCAATATAGCCTTATATGCCACAAAGTGAATCGCATTTATATTCAACAAACTATCATGACATCAGCGTTTGTTAACGAGTTGCTAAAAATACATGGGCGATAACTGCCCGCTTGCACATAACGCTAATTAATTAAACATTAACGCTAGCGTTGCAGATCAGTGTGCTCACTGCTGCAACAGAACGTCATTCTTGTCAAATCTGACGAGACAGCTCAACTTCACTGACTAGCCAATCAATATAAATGAATCGCATTTACATTCAACAAACTATCATGACATCAGCGTTTGTTAACGAGTTGCTAAAAATACACAATGCCCGCTTGCGCATAACGTTACGGCGGCAATTAATTAAACGATCTAATGCTACAACTCACAGCCAGATGCATGGATTTGTCAGACTGAGGGATCTGATAACCGCTAACTTGCCGTAAGCTGAGCTGACCCACCTCTCAATTATTTCTCTTGTCTGTGGAAACCAGTCCGTGTTGTTTCTGTTTCTTTTCCTGCTTTTCATCATCTTCGCCATATGGTAATCCAGGATAGGAGTAGCTTGAGTGGCTAACTTCTTGTATACTATCCGCACCGCACGCCTGGCTCACAGTCACAACAAACACACCGGCTAAAGTGGGCGTAACGTTTCCTGCATGCCTCTACATGACAGCCAATCACCAGCCGTATTAGAGCGCGGCGTGCAAGCATGTCGCATGCTTATAGGCTCAATGACGCTGTTTTGTTTTGGTATCGAAAATTGGTATCGATTGACAAGGGAGGCTTCGATACCCCTTAGTATCGATGTTTCCATTTCGGTGCCAAGTAAGTATCGAAACTCGATACCCAGCCCTAGCTCCATGTACAAGTACCTCTCCGCTCAATGTACAAGTACCTCTCCGCTCAATGTACAAGTACCTCTCCGCTCCATGTACAAGTACCTCTCCGCTCCATGTACAAGTACCTCTCCGCTCCATGTACAAGTACCTCTCCGCTCCATGTACAAGTACATCTCTGCTCCATGTACAAGTACCTCTCCGCTCAATGTACAAGTACATCTCCGCTCCATGTACAAGTACCTCTCCGCTCCATGTACAAGTACATCTCCGCTCCATGTACAAGTACCTCTCCGCTCCATGTACAAGTACCTCTCCGCTCAATGTACAAGTACATCTCCGCTCCATGTACAAGTACATCTCTGCTCCATGTACAAGTACCTCTCCGCTCAATGTACAAGTACATCTCCGCTCCATGTACAAGTACCTCTCCGCTCCATGTACAAGTACCTCTCCGGTCCATGTACAAGTACCTCTCCGCTCCATGTACAAGTACCTCTCCGCTCCATGTACAAGTACCTCTCCGCTCAATGTCAAGTGTCGACAGTACCTCTCCGCTCCATGTACAAATACCTCTCCGCTCTCATGTACAAGTACCTCTCCGCTCCATGTACAAGTACCTCTCCGCTCAATGTCAAGTGTCGACAGTACCTCTCCGCTCCATGTACAAATACCTCTCCGCTCCATGTACAAGTACCTCTCCGCTCTCATGTACAAGTACCTCTCCGCTCCATGTACAAGTAGCTCTCCGCTCAATGTACAAGTGTCGACAGTACCTTTCCGCTCCATGTACAAATACCTCTCCGCTCTCATGTACAAGTACCTCTCCGCTCCATGTACAAGTACCTCTCCGCTCAATGTACAAATACCTCTCCGCTCCATGTATAAGTACCTCTCCGCTCTATGTACAAGTACCTCTCCGCTCCATGTACAAGTACCTCTCCGCTCAATGTACAAATACCTCTCCGCTCCATGTACAAGTAGCTCTCCGCTGAATGTACAAGTGTCGACAGTACCTCTCCGCTCAATGTACAAGTACCTCTCCGCTCAATGTACAAATACCTCTCCGCTCCATGTACAAGTACCTCTCCGCTCAATGTCAAGTATCGACAGTACCTCTCCGCTCCATGTACAAGTACCTCTCCGCTGAATGTACAAGTGTCGACAGTACCTCTCCGCTCAATGTACAAGTACCTCTCCGCTCAATGTACAAGTACCTCTCCGCTCAATGTACAAGTGTCGACAGTACCTCTCCGCTCCATGTACAAGTACCTCTCCGCTCAATGTACAAGTGTCGACAGTACCTCTACGCTCAATGTACAAGTGTCGACAGTACCTCTCCGCTCTCATGTACAAGTACCTCTCCGATCCATGTACAAGTACATCTCCGCTCCATGTACAAGTACATCTCCGCTCAATGTACAAGTACCTCTCCGCTCCATGTACAAGTACCTCTCCGCTCCATGTACAAGTACCTCTCCGCTCCATGTACAAGTACCTCTCCGCTCCATGTACAAGTACCTCTCCGCTCAATGTACAAGTACCTCTCCGCTCCATGTACAAGTACCTCTCCGCTCAATGTACAAGTACTTCTCCGCTCCATGTACAAGTACCTCTCCGCTCCATGTACAAGTACCTCTCCGCTCCATGTACAAGTACCTCTCCGCTCCATGTACAAGTACATCTCTGCTCCATGTACAAGTACCTCTCCGCTCAATGTACAAGTACATCTCCGCTCCATGTACAAGTACCTCTCCGCTCCATGTACAAGTACATCTCCGCTCCATGTACAAGTACCTCTCCGCTCCATGTACAAGTACCTCTCCGCTCAATGTACAAGTACATCTCCGCTCCATGTACAAGTACATCTCTGCTCCATGTACAAGTACCTCTCCGCTCAATGTACAAGTACATCTCTGCTCCATGTACAAGTACCTCTCCGCTCCATGTACAAGTACCTCTCCGGTCCATGTACAAGTACCTCTCCGCTCCATGTACAAGTACCTCTCCGCTCCATGTACAAGTACCTCTCCGCTCAATGTCAAGTGTCGACAGTACCTCTCCGCTCCATGTACAAATACCTCTCCGCTCTCATGTACAAGTACCTCTCCGCTCCATGTACAAGTACCTCTCCGCTCAATGTCAAGTGTCGAAAGTACCTCTCCGCTCCATGTACAAATACCTCTCCGCTCCATGTACAAGTACCTCTCCGCTCTCATGTACAAGTACCTCTCCGCTCCATGTACAAGTAGCTCTCCGCTCAATGTACAAGTGTCGACAGTACCTTTCCGCTCCATGTACAAATACCTCTCCGCTCTCATGTACAAGTACCTCTCCGCTCCATGTACAAGTACCTCTCCGCTCAATGTACAAATACCTCTCCGCTCCATGTATAAGTACCTCTCCGCTCTATGTACAAGTACCTCTCCGGTCCATGTACAAGTACCTCTCCGCTCCATGTACAAGTACCTCTCCGCTCCATGTACAAGTACCTCTCCGCTCAATGTCAAGTGTCGACAGTACCTCTCCGCTCCATGTACAAATACCTCTCCGCTCTCATGTACAAGTACCTCTCCGCTCCATGTACAAGTACCTCTCCGCTCAATGTCAAGTGTCGAAAGTACCTCTCCGCTCCATGTACAAATACCTCTCCGCTCCATGTACAAGTACCTCTCCGCTCTCATGTACAAGTACCTCTCCGCTCCATGTACAAGTAGCTCTCCGCTCAATGTACAAGTGTCGACAGTACCTTTCCGCTCCATGTACAAATACCTCTCCGCTCTCATGTACAAGTACCTCTCCGCTCCATGTACAAGTACCTCTCCGCTCAATGTACAAATACCTCTCCGCTCCATGTATAAGTACCTCTCCGCTCTATGTACAAGTACCTCTCCGCTCCATGTACAAGTACCTCTCCGCTCAATGTACAAATACCTCTCCGCTCCATGTACAAGTAGCTCTCCGCTGAATGTACAAGTGTCGACAGTACCTCTCCGCTCAATGTACAAGTACCTCTCCGCTCAATGTACAAATACCTCTCCGCTCCATGTACAAGTACCTCTCCGCTCAATGTCAAGTATCGACAGTACCTCTCCGCTCCATGTACAAGTACCTCTCCGCTGAATGTACAAGTGTCGACAGTACCTCTCCGCTCAATGTACAAGTACCTCTCCGCTCCATGTACAAGTACCTCTCCGCTCTCATGTACAAGTACCTCTCCGCTCCATGTACAAGTACCTCTCCCCTCAATGTACAAGTACCTCTGCGCTCCATGTACAAGTACCTCTCCGCTCAATGTACAAGTACCTCTCCGCTCAATGTACAAGTGTCGACAGTACCTCTCCGCTCCATGTACAAGTGCCTCTCCGCTCAATGTACAAGTGTCGACAGTACCTCTACGCTCAATGTACAAGTGTCGACAGTACCTCTCCGCTCTCATGTACAAGTACCTCTCCGATCCATGTACAAGTACATCTCCGCTCCATGTACAAGTACATCTCCGCTCAATGTACAAGTACCTCTCCGCTCCATGTACAAGTACCTCTCCGCTCCATGTACAAGTACCTCTCCGCTCCATGTACAAGTACCTCTCCGCTCACTGTACAAGTACCTCTCCGCTCCATGTACAAGTACCTCTCCGCTCAATGTACAAGTACCTCTCCGCTCCATGTACAAGTACCTCTCCGCTCCATGTACAAGTACCTCTCCGCTCCATGTACAAGTACCTCTCCGCTCCATGTACAAGTACATCTCTGCTCCATGTACAAGTACCTCTCCGCTCAATGTACAAGTACATCTCCGCTCCATGTACAAGTACCTCTCCGCTCCATGTACAAGTACATCTCCGCTCCATGTACAAGTACCTCTCCGCTCCATGTACAAGTACCTCTCCGCTCAATGTACAAGTACATCTCCGCTCCATGTACAAGTACATCTCCGCTCCATGTACAAGTACCTCTCCGCTCAATGTACAAGTACATCTCCGCTCCATGTACAAGTACCTCTCCGCTCCATGTACAAGTACCTCTCCGGTCCATGTACAAGTACCTCTCCGCTCCATGTACAAGTACCTCTCCGCTCCATGTACAAGTACCTCTCCGCTCAATGTCAAGTGTCGACAGTACCTCTCCGCTCCATGTACAAATACCTCTCCGCTCTCATGTACAAGTACCTCTCCGCTCCATGTACAAGTACCTCTCCGCTCAATGTCAAGTGTCGAAAGTACCTCTCCGCTCAATGTACAAATACCTCTCCGCTCCATGTACAAGTACCTCTCCGCTCTCATGTACAAGTACCTCTCCGCTCCATGTACAAGTAGCTCTCCGCTCAATGTACAAGTGTCGACAGTACCTTTCCGCTCCATGTACAAATACCTCTCCGCTCTCATGTACAAGTACCTCTCCGCTCCATGTACAAGTACCTCTCCGCTCAATGTACAAATACCTCTCCGCTCCATGTATAAGTACCTCTCCGCTCTATGTACAAGTACCTCTCCGCTCCATGTACAAGTACCTCTCCGCTCAATGTACAAATACCTCTCCGCTCCATGTACAAGTAGCTCTCCGCTGAATGTACAAGTGTCGACAGTACCTCTCCGCTCAATGTACAAGTACCTCTCCGCTCAATGTACAAATACCTCTCCGCTCCATGTACAAGTACCTCTCCGCTCAATGTCAAGTATCGACAGTACCTCTCCGCTCCATGTACAAGTACCTCTCCGCTGAATGTACAAGTGTCGACAGTACCTCTCCGCTCAATGTACAAGTACCTCTCCGCTCCATGTACAAGTACCTCTCCGCTCTCATGTACAAGTACCTCTCCGCTCCATGTACAAGTACCTCTCCCCTCAATGTACAAGTACCTCTGCGCTCCATGTACAAGTACCTCTCCGCTCAATGTACAAGTACCTCTCCGCTCAATGTACAAGTGTCGACAGTACCTCTCCGCTCCATGTACAAGTACCTCTCCGCTCAATGTACAAGTGTCGACAGTACCTCTACGCTCAATGTACAAGTGTCGACAGTACCTCTCCGCTCTCATGTACAAGTACCTCTCCGATCTATGTACAAGTACATCTCCGCTCCATGTACAAGTACATCTCCGCTCAATGTACAAGTACCTCTCCGCTCCATGTACAAGTACCTCTCCGCTCCATGTACAAGTACCTCTCCGCTCCATGTACAAGTACCTCTCCGCTCACTGTACAAGTACCTCTCCGCTCCATGTACAAGTACCTCTCCGCTCAATGTACAAGTACCTCTCCGCTCCATGTACAAGTACCTCTCCGCTCCATGTACAAGTACCTCTCCGCTCCATGTACAAGTACCTCTCCGCTCCATGTACAAGTACATCTCTGCTCCATGTACAAGTACCTCTCCGCTCAATGTACAAGTACATCTCCGCTCCATGTACAAGTACCTCTCCGCTCCATGTACAAGTACATCTCCGCTCCATGTACAAGTACCTCTCCGCTCCATGTACAAGTACCTCTCCGCTCAATGTACAAGTACATCTCCGCTCCATGTACAAGTACATCTCCGCTCCATGTACAAGTACCTCTCCGCTCAATGTACAAGTACATCTCCGCTCCATGTACAAGTACCTCTCCGCTCCATGTACAAGTACCTCTCCGGTCCATGTACAAGTACCTCTCCGCTCCATGTACAAGTACCTCTCCGCTCCATGTACAAGTACCTCTCCGCTCAATGTCAAGTGTCGACAGTACCTCTCCGCTCCATGTACAAATACCTCTCCGCTCTCATGTACAAGTACCTCTCCGCTCCATGTACAAGTACCTCTCCGCTCAATGTCAAGTGTCGACAGTACCTCTCCGCTCCATGTACAAATACCTCTCCGCTCCATGTACAAGTACCTCTCCGCTCTCATGTACAAGTACCTCTCCGCTCCATGTACAAGTAGCTCTCCGCTCAATGTACAAGTGTCGACAGTACCTTTCCGCTCCATGTACAAATACCTCTCCGCTCTCATGTACAAGTACCTCTCCGCTCCATGTACAAGTACCTCTCCGCTCAATGTACAAATACCTCTCCGCTCCATGTATAAGTACCTCTCCGCTCTATGTACAAGTACCTCTCCGCTCCATGTACAAGTACCTCTCCGCTCAATGTACAAATACCTCTCCGCTCCATGTACAAGTAGCTCTCCGCTGAATGTACAAGTGTCGACAGTACCTCTCCGCTCAATGTACAAGTACCTCTCCGCTCAATGTACAAATACCTCTCCGCTCCATGTACAAGTACCTCTCCGCTCAATGTCAAGTATCGACAGTACCTCTCCGCTCCATGTACAAGTACCTCTCCGCTGAATGTACAAGTGTCGACAGTACCTCTCCGCTCAATGTACAAGTACCTCTCCGCTCCATGTACAAGTACCTCTCCGCTCTCATGTACAAGTACCTCTCCGCTCCATGTACAAGTACCTCTCCGCTCAATGTACAAGTACCTCTGCGCTCCATGTACAAGTACCTCTCCGCTCAATGTACAAGTACCTCTCCGCTCAATGTACAAGTGTCGACAGTACCTCTCCGCTCCATGTACAAGTACCTCTCCGCTCAATGTACAAGTGTCGACAGTACCTCTACGCTCAATGTACAAGTGTCGACAGTACCTCTCCGCTCTCATGTACAAGTACCTCTCCGATCCATGTACAAGTACATCTCCGCTCCATGTACAAGTACATCTCCGCTCAATGTACAAGTACCTCTCCGCTCCATGTACAAGTACCTCTCCGCTCCATGTACAAGTACCTCTCCGCTCCATGTACAAGTACCTCTCCGCTCCATGTACAAGTACCTCTCCGCTCAATGTACAAGTACCTCTCCGCTCCATGTACAAGTACCTCTCCGCTCAATGTACAAGTACCTCTCCGCTCCATGTACAAGTACCTCTCCGCTCCATGTACAAGTACCTCTCCGCTCCATGTACAAGTACCTCTCCGCTCCATGTACAAGTACATCTCTGCTCCATGTACAAGTACCTCTCCGCTCAATGTACAAGTACATCTCCGCTCCATGTACAAGTACCTCTCCGCTCCATGTACAAGTACATCTCCGCTCCATGTACAAGTACCTCTCCGCTCCATGTACAAGTACCTCTCCGCTCAATGTACAAGTACATCTCCGCTCCATGTACAAGTACATCTCTGCTCCATGTACAAGTACCTCTCCGCTCAATGTACAAGTACATCTCCGCTCCATGTACAAGTACCTCTCCGCTCCATGTACAAGTACCTCTCCGGTCCATGTACAAGTACCTCTCCGCTCCATGTACAAGTACCTCTCCGCTCCATGTACAAGTACCTCTCCGCTCAATGTCAAGTGTCGACAGTACCTCTCCGCTCCATGTACAAATACCTCTCCGCTCTCATGTACAAGTACCTCTCCGCTCCATGTACAAGTACCTCTCCGCTCAATGTCAAGTGTCGACAGTACCTCTCCGCTCCATGTACAAATACCTCTCCGCTCCATGTACAAGTACCTCTCCGCTCTCATGTACAAGTACCTCTCCGCTCCATGTACAAGTAGCTCTCCGCTCAATGTACAAGTGTCGACAGTACCTTTCCGCTCCATGTACAAATACCTCTCCGCTCTCATGTACAAGTACCTCTCCGCTCCATGTACAAGTACCTCTCCGCTCAATGTACAAATACCTCTCCGCTCCATGTATAAGTACCTCTCCGCTCTATGTACAAGTACCTCTCCGCTCCATGTACAAGTACCTCTCCGCTCAATGTACAAATACCTCTCCGCTCCATGTACAAGTAGCTCTCCGCTGAATGTACAAGTGTCGACAGTACCTCTCCGCTCAATGTACAAGTACCTCTCCGCTCAATGTACAAATACCTCTCCGCTCCATGTACAAGTACCTCTCCGCTCAATGTCAAGTATCGACAGTACCTCTCCGCTCCATGTACAAGTACCTCTCCGCTGAATGTACAAGTGTCGACAGTACCTCTCCGCTCAATGTACAAGTACCTCTCCGCTCAATGTACAAGTACCTCTCCGCTCAATGTACAAGTGTCGACAGTACCTCTCCGCTCCATGTACAAGTACCTCTCCGCTCAATGTACAAGTGTCGACAGTACCTCTACGCTCAATGTACAAGTGTCGACAGTACCTCTCCGCTCTCATGTACAAGTACCTCTCCGATCCATGTACAAGTACATCTCCGCTCCATGTACAAGTACATCTCCGCTCAATGTACAAGTACCTCTCCGCTCCATGTACAAGTACCTCTCCGCTCCATGTACAAGTACCTCTCCGCTCCATGTACAAGTACCTCTCCGCTCAATGTACAAGTACCTCTCCGCTCCATGTACAAGTACCTCTCCGCTCAATGTACAAGTACTTCTCCGCTCCATGTACAAGTACCTCTCCGCTCCATGTACAAGTACCTCTCCGCTCCATGTACAAGTACCTCTCCGCTCCATGTACAAGTACATCTCTGCTCCATGTACAAGTACCTCTCCGCTCAATGTACAAGTACATCTCCGCTCCATGTACAAGTACCTCTCCGCTCCATGTACAAGTACATCTCCGCTCCATGTACAAGTACCTCTCCGCTCCATGTACAAGTACCTCTCCGCTCAATGTACAAGTACATCTCCGCTCCATGTACAAGTACATCTCTGCTCCATGTACAAGTACCTCTCCGCTCAATGTACAAGTACATCTCCGCTCCATGTACAAGTACCTCTCCGCTCCATGTACAAGTACCTCTCCGGTCCATGTACAAGTACCTCTCCGCTCCATGTACAAGTACCTCTCCGCTCCATGTACAAGTACCTCTCCGCTCAATGTCAAGTGTCGACAGTACCTCTCCGCTCCATGTACAAATACCTCTCCGCTCTCATGTACAAGTACCTCTCCGCTCCATGTACAAGTACCTCTCCGCTCAATGTCAAGTGTCGAAAGTACCTCTCCGCTCCATGTACAAATACCTCTCCGCTCCATGTACAAGTACCTCTCCGCTCTCATGTACAAGTACCTCTCCGCTCCATGTACAAGTAGCTCTCCGCTCAATGTACAAGTGTCGACAGTACCTTTCCGCTCCATGTACAAATACCTCTCCGCTCTCATGTACAAGTACCTCTCCGCTCCATGTACAAGTACCTCTCCGCTCAATGTACAAATACCTCTCCGCTCCATGTATAAGTACCTCTCCGCTCTATGTACAAGTACCTCTCCGCTCCATGTACAAGTACCTCTCCGCTCCATGTACAAGTACCTCTCCGCTCCATGTACAAGTACCTCTCCGCTCACTGTACAAGTACCTCTCCGCTCCATGTACAAGTACCTCTCCGCTCAATGTACAAGTACCTCTCCGCTCCATGTACAAGTACCTCTCCGCTCCATGTACAAGTACCTCTCCGCTCCATGTACAAGTACCTCTCCGCTCCATGTACAAGTACATCTCTGCTCCATGTACAAGTACCTCTCCGCTCAATGTACAAGTACATCTCCGCTCCATGTACAAGTACCTCTCCGCTCCATGTACAAGTACATCTCCGCTCCATGTACAAGTACCTCTCCGCTCCATGTACAAGTACCTCTCCGCTCAATGTACAAGTACATCTCCGCTCCATGTACAAGTACATCTCCGCTCCATGTACAAGTACCTCTCCGCTCAATGTACAAGTACATCTCCGCTCCATGTACAAGTACCTCTCCGCTCCATGTACAAGTACCTCTCCGGTCCATGTACAAGTACCTCTCCGCTCCATGTACAAGTACCTCTCCGCTCCATGTACAAGTACCTCTCCGCTCAATGTCAAGTGTCGACAGTACCTCTCCGCTCCATGTACAAATACCTCTCCGCTCTCATGTACAAGTACCTCTCCGCTCCATGTACAAGTACCTCTCCGCTCAATGTCAAGTGTCGAAAGTACCTCTCCGCTCAATGTACAAATACCTCTCCGCTCCATGTACAAGTACCTCTCCGCTCTCATGTACAAGTACCTCTCCGCTCCATGTACAAGTAGCTCTCCGCTCAATGTACAAGTGTCGACAGTACCTTTCCGCTCCATGTACAAATACCTCTCCGCTCTCATGTACAAGTACCTCTCCGCTCCATGTACAAGTACCTCTCCGCTCAATGTACAAATACCTCTCCGCTCCATGTATAAGTACCTCTCCGCTCTATGTACAAGTACCTCTCCGCTCCATGTACAAGTACCTCTCCGCTCAATGTACAAATACCTCTCCGCTCCATGTACAAGTAGCTCTCCGCTGAATGTACAAGTGTCGACAGTACCTCTCCGCTCAATGTACAAGTACCTCTCCGCTCAATGTACAAATACCTCTCCGCTCCATGTACAAGTACCTCTCCGCTCAATGTCAAGTATCGACAGTACCTCTCCGCTCCATGTACAAGTACCTCTCCGCTGAATGTACAAGTGTCGACAGTACCTCTCCGCTCAATGTACAAGTACCTCTCCGCTCCATGTACAAGTACCTCTCCGCTCTCATGTACAAGTACCTCTCCGCTCCATGTACAAGTACCTCTCCCCTCAATGTACAAGTACCTCTGCGCTCCATGTACAAGTACCTCTCCGCTCAATGTACAAGTACCTCTCCGCTCAATGTACAAGTGTCGACAGTACCTCTCCGCTCCATGTACAAGTACCTCTCCGCTCAATGTACAAGTGTCGACAGTACCTCTACGCTCAATGTACAAGTGTCGACAGTACCTCTCCGCTCTCATGTACAAGTACCTCTCCGATCTATGTACAAGTACATCTCCGCTCCATGTACAAGTACATCTCCGCTCAATGTACAAGTACCTCTCCGCTCCATGTACAAGTACCTCTCCGCTCCATGTACAAGTACCTCTCCGCTCCATGTACAAGTACCTCTCCGCTCACTGTACAAGTACCTCTCCGCTCCATGTACAAGTACCTCTCCGCTCAATGTACAAGTACCTCTCCGCTCCATGTACAAGTACCTCTCCGCTCCATGTACAAGTACCTCTCCGCTCCATGTACAAGTACCTCTCCGCTCCATGTACAAGTACATCTCTGCTCCATGTACAAGTACCTCTCCGCTCAATGTACAAGTACATCTCCGCTCCATGTACAAGTACCTCTCCGCTCCATGTACAAGTACATCTCCGCTCCATGTACAAGTACCTCTCCGCTCCATGTACAAGTACCTCTCCGCTCAATGTACAAGTACATCTCCGCTCCATGTACAAGTACATCTCCGCTCCATGTACAAGTACCTCTCCGCTCAATGTACAAGTACATCTCCGCTCCATGTACAAGTACCTCTCCGCTCCATGTACAAGTACCTCTCCGGTCCATGTACAAGTACCTCTCCGCTCCATGTACAAGTACCTCTCCGCTCCATGTACAAGTACCTCTCCGCTCAATGTCAAGTGTCGACAGTACCTCTCCGCTCCATGTACAAATACCTCTCCGCTCTCATGTACAAGTACCTCTCCGCTCCATGTACAAGTACCTCTCCGCTCAATGTCAAGTGTCGACAGTACCTCTCCGCTCCATGTACAAATACCTCTCCGCTCCATGTACAAGTACCTCTCCGCTCTCATGTACAAGTACCTCTCCGCTCCATGTACAAGTAGCTCTCCGCTCAATGTACAAGTGTCGACAGTACCTTTCCGCTCCATGTACAAATACCTCTCCGCTCTCATGAACAAGTACCTCTCCGCTCCATGTACAAGTACCTCTCCGCTCAATGTACAAATACCTCTCCGCTCCATGTATAAGTACCTCTCCGCTCTATGTACAAGTACCTCTCCGCTCCATGTACAAGTACCTCTCCGCTCAATGTACAAATACCTCTCCGCTCCATGTACAAGTAGCTCTCCGCTGAATGTACAAGTGTCGACAGTACCTCTCCGCTCAATGTACAAGTACCTCTCCGCTCAATGTACAAATACCTCTCCGCTCCATGTACAAGTACCTCTCCGCTCAATGTCAAGTATCGACAGTACCTCTCCGCTCCATGTACAAGTACCTCTCCGCTGAATGTACAAGTGTCGACAGTACCTCTCCGCTCAATGTACAAGTACCTCTCCGCTCCATGTACAAGTACCTCTCCGCTCTCATGTACAAGTACCTCTCCGCTCCATGTACAAGTACCTCTCCGCTCAATGTACAAGTACCTCTGCGCTCCATGTACAAGTACCTCTCCGCTCAATGTACAAGTACCTCTCCGCTCAATGTACAAGTGTCGACAGTACCTCTCCGCTCCATGTACAAGTACCTCTCCGCTCAATGTACAAGTGTCGACAGTACCTCTACGCTCAATGTACAAGTGTCGACAGTACCTCTCCGCTCTCATGTACAAGTACCTCTCCGATCCATGTACAAGTACATCTCCGCTCCATGTACAAGTACATCTCCGCTCAATGTACAAGTACCTCTCCGCTCCATGTACAAGTACCTCTCCGCTCCATGTACAAGTACCTCTCCGCTCCATGTACAAGTACCTCTCCGCTCCATGTACAAGTACCTCTCCGCTCAATGTACAAGTACCTCTCCGCTCCATGTACAAGTACCTCTCCGCTCAATGTACAAGTACCTCTCCGCTCCATGTACAAGTACCTCTCCGCTCCATGTACAAGTACCTCTCCGCTCCATGTACAAGTACCTCTCCGCTCCATGTACAAGTACATCTCTGCTCCATGTACAAGTACCTCTCCGCTCAATGTACAAGTACATCTCCGCTCCATGTACAAGTACCTCTCCGCTCCATGTACAAGTACATCTCCGCTCCATGTACAAGTACCTCTCCGCTCCATGTACAAGTACCTCTCCGCTCAATGTACAAGTACATCTCCGCTCCATGTACAAGTACATCTCTGCTCCATGTACAAGTACCTCTCCGCTCAATGTACAAGTACATCTCCGCTCCATGTACAAGTACCTCTCCGCTCCATGTACAAGTACCTCTCCGGTCCATGTACAAGTACCTCTCCGCTCCATGTACAAGTACCTCTCCGCTCCATGTACAAGTACCTCTCCGCTCAATGTCAAGTGTCGACAGTACCTCTCCGCTCCATGTACAAATACCTCTCCGCTCTCATGTACAAGTACCTCTCCGCTCCATGTACAAGTACCTCTCCGCTCAATGTCAAGTGTCGACAGTACCTCTCCGCTCCATGTACAAATACCTCTCCGCTCCATGTACAAGTACCTCTCCGCTCTCATGTACAAGTACCTCTCCGCTCCATGTACAAGTAGCTCTCCGCTCAATGTACAAGTGTCGACAGTACCTTTCCGCTCCATGTACAAATACCTCTCCGCTCTCATGTACAAGTACCTCTCCGCTCCATGTACAAGTACCTCTCCGCTCAATGTACAAATACCTCTCCGCTCCATGTATAAGTACCTCTCCGCTCTATGTACAAGTACCTCTCCGCTCCATGTACAAGTACCTCTCCGCTCAATGTACAAATACCTCTCCGCTCCATGTACAAGTAGCTCTCCGCTGAATGTACAAGTGTCGACAGTACCTCTCCGCTCAATGTACAAGTACCTCTCCGCTCAATGTACAAATACCTCTCCGCTCCATGTACAAGTACCTCTCCGCTCAATGTCAAGTATCGACAGTACCTCTCCGCTCCATGTACAAGTACCTCTCCGCTGAATGTACAAGTGTCGACAGTACCTCTCCGCTCAATGTACAAGTACCTCTCCGCTCAATGTACAAGTACCTCTCCGCTCAATGTACAAGTGTCGACAGTACCTCTCCGCTCCATGTACAAGTACCTCTCCGCTCAATGTACAAGTGTCGACAGTACCTCTACGCTCAATGTACAAGTGTCGACAGTACCTCTCCGCTCTCATGTACAAGTACCTCTCCGATCCATGTACAAGTACATCTCCGCTCCATGTACAAGTACATCTCCGCTCAATGTACAAGTACCTCTCCGCTCCATGTACAAGTACCTCTCCGCTCCATGTACAAGTACCTCTCCGCTCCATGTACAAGTACCTCTCCGCTCAATGTACAAGTACCTCTCCGCTCCATGTACAAGTACCTCTCCGCTCAATGTACAAGTACTTCTCCGCTCCATGTACAAGTACCTCTCCGCTCCATGTACAAGTACCTCTCCGCTCCATGTACAAGTACCTCTCCGCTCCATGTACAAGTACATCTCTGCTCCATGTACAAGTACCTCTCCGCTCAATGTACAAGTACATCTCCGCTCCATGTACAAGTACCTCTCCGCTCCATGTACAAGTACATCTCCGCTCCATGTACAAGTACCTCTCCGCTCCATGTACAAGTACCTCTCCGCTCAATGTACAAGTACATCTCCGCTCCATGTACAAGTACATCTCTGCTCCATGTACAAGTACCTCTCCGCTCAATGTACAAGTACATCTCCGCTCCATGTACAAGTACCTCTCCGCTCCATGTACAAGTACCTCTCCGGTCCATGTACAAGTACCTCTCCGCTCCATGTACAAGTACCTCTCCGCTCCATGTACAAGTACCTCTCCGCTCAATGTCAAGTGTCGACAGTACCTCTCCGCTCCATGTACAAATACCTCTCCGCTCTCATGTACAAGTACCTCTCCGCTCCATGTACAAGTACCTCTCCGCTCAATGTCAAGTGTCGAAAGTACCTCTCCGCTCCATGTACAAATACCTCTCCGCTCCATGTACAAGTACCTCTCCGCTCTCATGTACAAGTACCTCTCCGCTCCATGTACAAGTAGCTCTCCGCTCAATGTACAAGTGTCGACAGTACCTTTCCGCTCCATGTACAAATACCTCTCCGCTCTCATGTACAAGTACCTCTCCGCTCCATGTACAAGTACCTCTCCGCTCAATGTACAAATACCTCTCCGCTCCATGTATAAGTACCTCTCCGCTCTATGTACAAGTACCTCTCCGCTCCATGTACAAGTACCTCTCCGCTCAATGTACAAATACCTCTCCGCTCCATGTACAAGTAGCTCTCCGCTGAATGTACAAGTGTCGACAGTACCTCTCCGCTCAATGTACAAGTACCTCTCCGCTCAATGTACAAATACCTCTCCGCTCCATGTACAAGTACCTCTCCGCTCAATGTCAAGTATCGACAGTACCTCTCCGCTCCATGTACAAGTACCTCTCCGCTGAATGTACAAGTGTCGACAGTACCTCTCCGCTCAATGTACAAGTACCTCTCCGCTCCATGTACAAGTACCTCTCCGCTCTCATGTACAAGTACCTCTCCGCTCCATGTACAAGTACCTCTCCCCTCAATGTACAAGTACCTCTGCGCTCCATGTACAAGTACCTCTCCGCTCAATGTACAAGTACCTCTCCGCTCAATGTACAAGTGTCGACAGTACCTCTCCGCTCCATGTACAAGTACCTCTCCGCTCAATGTACAAGTGTCGACAGTACCTCTACGCTCAATGTACAAGTGTCGACAGTACCTCTCCGCTCTCATGTACAAGTACCTCTCCGATCCATGTACAAGTACATCTCCGCTCCATGTACAAGTACATCTCCGCTCAATGTACAAGTACCTCTCCGCTCCATGTACAAGTACCTCTCCGCTCCATGTACAAGTACCTCTCCGCTCCATGTACAAGTACCTCTCCGCTCACTGTACAAGTACCTCTCCGCTCCATGTACAAGTACCTCTCCGCTCAATGTACAAGTACCTCTCCGCTCCATGTACAAGTACCTCTCCGCTCCATGTACAAGTACCTCTCCGCTCCATGTACAAGTACCTCTCCGCTCCATGTACAAGTACATCTCTGCTCCATGTACAAGTACCTCTCCGCTCAATGTACAAGTACATCTCCGCTCCATGTACAAGTACCTCTCCGCTCCATGTACAAGTACATCTCCGCTCCATGTACAAGTACCTCTCCGCTCCATGTACAAGTACCTCTCCGCTCAATGTACAAGTACATCTCCGCTCCATGTACAAGTACATCTCCGCTCCATGTACAAGTACCTCTCCGCTCAATGTACAAGTACATCTCCGCTCCATGTACAAGTACCTCTCCGCTCCATGTACAAGTACCTCTCCGGTCCATGTACAAGTACCTCTCCGCTCCATGTACAAGTACCTCTCCGCTCCATGTACAAGTACCTCTCCGCTCAATGTCAAGTGTCGACAGTACCTCTCCGCTCCATGTACAAATACCTCTCCGCTCTCATGTACAAGTACCTCTCCGCTCCATGTACAAGTACCTCTCCGCTCAATGTCAAGTGTCGACAGTACCTCTCCGCTCCATGTACAAATACCTCTCCGCTCCATGTACAAGTACCTCTCCGCTCTCATGTACAAGTACCTCTCCGCTCCATGTACAAGTAGCTCTCCGCTCAATGTACAAGTGTCGACAGTACCTTTCCGCTCCATGTACAAATACCTCTCCGCTCTCATGTACAAGTACCTCTCCGCTCCATGTACAAGTACCTCTCCGCTCAATGTACAAATACCTCTCCGCTCCATGTATAAGTACCTCTCCGCTCTATGTACAAGTACCTCTCCGCTCCATGTACAAGTACCTCTCCGCTCAATGTACAAATACCTCTCCGCTCCATGTACAAGTAGCTCTCCGCTGAATGTACAAGTGTCGACAGTACCTCTCCGCTCAATGTACAAGTACCTCTCCGCTCAATGTACAAATACCTCTCCGCTCCATGTACAAGTACCTCTCCGCTCAATGTCAAGTATCGACAGTACCTCTCCGCTCCATGTACAAGTACCTCTCCGCTGAATGTACAAGTGTCGACAGTACCTCTCCGCTCAATGTACAAGTACCTCTCCGCTCCATGTACAAGTACCTCTCCGCTCTCATGTACAAGTACCTCTCCGCTCCATGTACAAGTACCTCTCCGCTCAATGTACAAGTACCTCTGCGCTCCATGTACAAGTACCTCTCCGCTCAATGTACAAGTACCTCTCCGCTCAATGTACAAGTGTCGACAGTACCTCTCCGCTCCATGTACAAGTACCTCTCCGCTCAATGTACAAGTGTCGACAGTACCTCTACGCTCAATGTACAAGTGTCGACAGTACCTCTCCGCTCTCATGTACAAGTACCTCTCCGATCCATGTACAAGTACATCTCCGCTCCATGTACAAGTACATCTCCGCTCAATGTACAAGTACCTCTCCGCTCCATGTACAAGTACCTCTCCGCTCCATGTACAAGTACCTCTCCGCTCCATGTACAAGTACCTCTCCGCTCCATGTACAAGTACCTCTCCGCTCAATGTACAAGTACCTCTCCGCTCCATGTACAAGTACCTCTCCGCTCAATGTACAAGTACCTCTCCGCTCCATGTACAAGTACCTCTCCGCTCCATGTACAAGTACCTCTCCGCTCCATGTACAAGTACCTCTCCGCTCCATGTACAAGTACATCTCTGCTCCATGTACAAGTACCTCTCCGCTCAATGTACAAGTACATCTCCGCTCCATGTACAAGTACCTCTCCGCTCCATGTACAAGTACATCTCCGCTCCATGTACAAGTACCTCTCCGCTCCATGTACAAGTACCTCTCCGCTCAATGTACAAGTACATCTCCGCTCCATGTACAAGTACATCTCTGCTCCATGTACAAGTACCTCTCCGCTCAATGTACAAGTACATCTCCGCTCCATGTACAAGTACCTCTCCGCTCCATGTACAAGTACCTCTCCGGTCCATGTACAAGTACCTCTCCGCTCCATGTACAAGTACCTCTCCGCTCCATGTACAAGTACCTCTCCGCTCAATGTCAAGTGTCGACAGTACCTCTCCGCTCCATGTACAAATACCTCTCCGCTCTCATGTACAAGTACCTCTCCGCTCCATGTACAAGTACCTCTCCGCTCAATGTCAAGTGTCGACAGTACCTCTCCGCTCCATGTACAAATACCTCTCCGCTCCATGTACAAGTACCTCTCCGCTCTCATGTACAAGTACCTCTCCGCTCCATGTACAAGTAGCTCTCCGCTCAATGTACAAGTGTCGACAGTACCTTTCCGCTCCATGTACAAATACCTCTCCGCTCTCATGTACAAGTACCTCTCCGCTCCATGTACAAGTACCTCTCCGCTCAATGTACAAATACCTCTCCGCTCCATGTATAAGTACCTCTCCGCTCTATGTACAAGTACCTCTCCGCTCCATGTACAAGTACCTCTCCGCTCAATGTACAAATACCTCTCCGCTCCATGTACAAGTAGCTCTCCGCTGAATGTACAAGTGTCGACAGTACCTCTCCGCTCAATGTACAAGTACCTCTCCGCTCAATGTACAAATACCTCTCCGCTCCATGTACAAGTACCTCTCCGCTCAATGTCAAGTATCGACAGTACCTCTCCGCTCCATGTACAAGTACCTCTCCGCTGAATGTACAAGTGTCGACAGTACCTCTCCGCTCAATGTACAAGTACCTCTCCGCTCCATGTACAAGTACCTCTCCGCTCTCATGTACAAGTACCTCTCCGCTCCATGTACAAGTACCTCTCCGCTCAATGTACAAGTACCTCTGCGCTCCATGTACAAGTACCTCTCCGCTCAATGTACAAGTACCTCTCCGCTCAATGTACAAGTGTCGACAGTACCTCTCCGCTCCATGTACAAGTACCTCTCCGCTCAATGTACAAGTGTCGACAGTACCTCTACGCTCAATGTACAAGTGTCGACAGTACCTCTCCGCTCTCATGTACAAGTACCTCTCCGATCCATGTACAAGTACATCTCCGCTCCATGTACAAGTACATCTCCGCTCAATGTACAAGTACCTCTCCGCTCCATGTACAAGTACCTCTCCGCTCCATGTACAAGTACCTCTCCGCTCCATGTACAAGTACCTCTCCGCTCCATGTACAAGTACCTCTCCGCTCAATGTACAAGTACCTCTCCGCTCCATGTACAAGTACCTCTCCGCTCAATGTACAAGTACCTCTCCGCTCCATGTACAAGTACCTCTCCGCTCCATGTACAAGTACCTCTCCGCTCCATGTACAAGTACCTCTCCGCTCCATGTACAAGTACATCTCTGCTCCATGTACAAGTACCTCTCCGCTCAATGTACAAGTACATCTCCGCTCCATGTACAAGTACCTCTCCGCTCCATGTACAAGTACATCTCCGCTCCATGTACAAGTACCTCTCCGCTCCATGTACAAGTACCTCTCCGCTCAATGTACAAATACCTCTCCGCTCCATGTACAAGTAGCTCTCCGCTGAATGTACAAGTGTCGACAGTACCTCTCCGCTCAATGTACAAGTACCTCTCCGCTCAATGTACAAATACCTCTCCGCTCCATGTACAAGTACCTCTCCGCTCAATGTCAAGTATCGACAGTACCTCTCCGCTCCATGTACAAGTACCTCTCCGCTGAATGTACAAGTGTCGACAGTACCTCTCCGCTCAATGTACAAGTACCTCTCCGCTCCATGTACAAGTACCTCTCCGCTCTCATGTACAAGTACCTCTCCGCTCCATGTACAAGTACCTCTCCGCTCAATGTACAAGTACCTCTGCGCTCCATGTACAAGTACCTCTCCGCTCAATGTACAAGTACCTCTCCGCTCAATGTACAAGTGTCGACAGTACCTCTCCGCTCCATGTACAAGTACCTCTCCGCTCAATGTACAAGTGTCGACAGTACCTCTACGCTCAATGTACAAGTGTCGACAGTACCTCTCCGCTCTCATGTACAAGTACCTCTCCGATCCATGTACAAGTACATCTCCGCTCCATGTACAAGTACATCTCCGCTCAATGTACAAGTACCTCTCCGCTCCATGTACAAGTACCTCTCCGCTCCATGTACAAGTACCTCTCCGCTCCATGTACAAGTACCTCTCCGCTCCATGTACAAGTACCTCTCCGCTCAATGTACAAGTACCTCTCCGCTCCATGTACAAGTACCTCTCCGCTCAATGTACAAGTACCTCTCCGCTCCATGTACAAGTACCTCTCCGCTCCATGTACAAGTACCTCTCCGCTCCATGTACAAGTACCTCTCCGCTCCATGTACAAGTACATCTCTGCTCCATGTACAAGTACCTCTCCGCTCAATGTACAAGTACATCTCCGCTCCATGTACAAGTACCTCTCCGCTCCATGTACAAGTACATCTCCGCTCCATGTACAAGTACCTCTCCGCTCCATGTACAAGTACCTCTCCGCTCAATGTACAAGTACATCTCCGCTCCATGTACAAGTACATCTCTGCTCCATGTACAAGTACCTCTCCGCTCAATGTACAAGTACATCTCCGCTCCATGTACAAGTACCTCTCCGCTCCATGTACAAGTACCTCTCCGGTCCATGTACAAGTACCTCTCCGCTCCATGTACAAGTACCTCTCCGCTCCATGTACAAGTACCTCTCCGCTCAATGTCAAGTGTCGACAGTACCTCTCCGCTCCATGTACAAATACCTCTCCGCTCTCATGTACAAGTACCTCTCCGCTCCATGTACAAGTACCTCTCCGCTCAATGTCAAGTGTCGACAGTACCTCTCCGCTCCATGTACAAATACCTCTCCGCTCCATGTACAAGTACCTCTCCGCTCTCATGTACAAGTACCTCTCCGCTCCATGTACAAGTAGCTCTCCGCTCAATGTACAAGTGTCGACAGTACCTTTCCGCTCCATGTACAAATACCTCTCCGCTCTCATGTACAAGTACCTCTCCGCTCCATGTACAAGTACCTCTCCGCTCAATGTACAAATACCTCTCCGCTCCATGTATAAGTACCTCTCCGCTCTATGTACAAGTACCTCTCCGCTCCATGTACAAGTACCTCTCCGCTCAATGTACAAATACCTCTCCGCTCCATGTACAAGTAGCTCTCCGCTGAATGTACAAGTGTCGACAGTACCTCTCCGCTCAATGTACAAGTACCTCTCCGCTCAATGTACAAATACCTCTCCGCTCCATGTACAAGTACCTCTCCGCTCAATGTCAAGTATCGACAGTACCTCTCCGCTCCATGTACAAGTACCTCTCCGCTGAATGTACAAGTGTCGACAGTACCTCTCCGCTCAATGTACAAGTACCTCTCCGCTCCATGTACAAGTACCTCTCCGCTCTCATGTACAAGTACCTCTCCGCTCCATGTACAAGTACCTCTCCGCTCAATGTACAAGTACCTCTGCGCTCCATGTACAAGTACCTCTCCGCTCAATGTACAAGTACCTCTCCGCTCAATGTACAAGTGTCGACAGTACCTCTCCGCTCCATGTACAAGTACCTCTCCGCTCAATGTACAAGTGTCGACAGTACCTCTACGCTCAATGTACAAGTGTCGACAGTACCTCTCCGCTCTCATGTACAAGTACCTCTCCGCTCCATGTACAAGTACCTCTCCGCTCCATGTACAAGTACCTCTCCGCTCCATGTACAAGTACCTCTCCGCTCAATGTACAAGTACCTCTCCGCTCCATGTACAAGTACCTCTCCGCTCAATGTACAAGTACCTCTCCGCTCCATGTACAAGTACCTCTCCGCTCCATGTACAAGTACCTCTCCGCTCCATGTACAAGTACCTCTCCGCTCAATGTCAAGTATCGACAGTACCTCTCCGCTCCATGTACAAGTACCTCTCCGCTGAATGTACAAGTGTCGACAGTACCTCTCCGCTCAATGTACAAGTACCTCTCCGCTCCATGTACAAGTACCTCTCCGCTCTCATGTACAAGTACCTCTCCGCTCCATGTACAAGTACCTCTCCGCTCAATGTACAAGTACCTCTGCGCTCCATGTACAAGTACCTCTCCGCTCAATGTACAAGTACCTCTCCGCTCAATGTACAAGTGTCGACAGTACCTCTCCGCTCCATGTACAAGTACCTCTCCGCTCAATGTACAAGTGTCGACAGTACCTCTACGCTCAATGTACAAGTGTCGACAGTACCTTTCCGCTCTCATGTACAAGTACCTCTCCGATCCATGTACAAGTACATCTCCGCTCCATGTACAAGTACATCTCCGCTCAATGTACAAGTACCTCTCCGCTCCATGTACAAGTACCTCTCCGCTCCATGTACAAGTACCTCTCCGCTCCATGTACAAGTACCTCTCCGCTCCATGTACAAGTACCTCTCCGCTCAATGTACAAGTACCTCTCCGCTCCATGTACAAGTACCTCTCCGCTCCATGTACAAGTACCTCTCCGCTCCATGTACAAGTACCTCTCCGCTCAATGTACAAGTACCTCTCCGCTCCATGTACAAGTACCTCTCCGCTCCATGTACAAGTACCTCTCCGCTCCATGTACAAGTACCTCTCCGCTCAATGTACAAGTACCTCTCCGCTCCCTGTACAAGTACATCTCCGCTCCATGTACAAGTACCTCTCCGCTCCATGTACAAGTACCTCTCCGCTCAATGTACAAGTGTCGACAGTACCTCTCCGCTCCATGTACAAGTACCTCTCCGCTCCATGTACAAGTACCTCTCCGCTCAATGTACAAGTGTCGACAGTACCTCTCCGCTCCATCTACAAGTACCTCTCCGCTCAATGTACAAGTACCTCTCCGCTGAATGTACAAGTACCTCTCCGCTCCATGTACAAGTACCTCTCCGCTCCATGTACAAATACCTCTCCGCTCCATGTACAAGTACCTCTCCGCTCCATGTACAAGCACCTCTCCGCTACATGTACAAGTACCTCTCCGCTCCATGTACAAGTACCTCTCCGCTCCATGTACAAGTACCTCTCCGCTCAATGTCAAGTATCGACAGTACCTCTCCGCTCCATGTACAAGTACCTCTCCGCTGAATGTACAAGTGTCGACAGTACCTCTCCGCTCAATGTACAAGTACCTCTCCGCTCCATGTACAAGTACCTCTCCGCTCTCATGTACAAGTACCTCTCCGCTCCATGTACAAGTACCTCTCCGCTCAATGTACAAGTACCTCTGCGCTCCATGTACAAGTACCTCTCCGCTCAATGTACAAGTACCTCTCCGCTCAATGTACAAGTGTCGACAGTACCTCTCCGCTCCATGTACAAGTACCTCTCCGCTCAATGTACAAGTGTCGACAGTACCTCTACGCTCAATGTACAAGTGTCGACAGTACCTTTCCGCTCTCATGTACAAGTACCTCTCCGATCCATGTACAAGTACATCTCCGCTCCATGTACAAGTACATCTCCGCTCAATGTACAAGTACCTCTCCGCTCCATGTACAAGTACCTCTCCGCTCCATGTACAAGTACCTCTCCGCTCCATGTACAAGTACCTCTCCGCTCCATGTACAAGTACCTCTCCGCTCAATGTACAAGTACCTCTCCGCTCCATGTACAAGTACCTCTCCGCTCCATGTACAAGTACCTCTCCGCTCCATGTACAAGTACCTCTCCGCTCAATGTACAAGTACCTCTCCGCTCCATGTACAAGTACCTCTCCGCTCCATGTACAAGTACCTCTCCGCTCCATGTACAAGTACCTCTCCGCTCAATGTACAAGTACCTCTTCGCTCCCTGTACAAGTACATCTCCGCTCCATGTACAAGTACCTCTCCGCTCCATGTACAAGTACCTCTCCGCTCAATGTACAAGTGTCGACAGTACCTCTCCGCTCCATGTACAAGTACCTCTCCGCTCCATGTACAAGTACCTCTCCGCTCAATGTACAAGTGTCGACAGTACCTCTCCGCTCCATCTACAAGTACCTCTCCGCTCAATGTACAAGTACCTCTCCGCTGAATGTACAAGTACCTCTCCGCTCCATGTACAAGTACCTCTCCGCTCAATGTACAAGTGTCGACAGTACCTCTCCGCTCCATCTACAAGTACCTCTCCGCTCAATGTACAAGTACCTCTCCGCTGAATGTACAAGTACCTCTCCGCTCCATGTACAAGTACCTCTCCGCTCCATGTACAAATACCTCTCCGCTCCATGTACAAGTACCTCTCCGCTCCATGTACAAGCACCTCTCCGCTACATGTACAAGTACCTCTCCGCTCCATGTACAAGTACCTCTCCGCTCCATGTACAAGTACCTCTCCGCTCAATGTCAAGTATCGACAGTACCTCTCCGCTCCATGTACAAGTACCTCTCCGCTGAATGTACAAGTGTCGACAGTACCTCTCCGCTCAATGTACAAGTACCTCTCCGCTCCATGTACAAGTACCTCTCCGCTCTCATGTACAAGTACCTCTCCGCTCCATGTACAAGTACCTCTCCGCTCAATGTACAAGTACCTCTGCGCTCCATGTACAAGTACCTCTCCGCTCAATGTACAAGTACCTCTCCGCTCAATGTACAAGTGTCGACAGTACCTCTCCGCTCCATGTACAAGTACCTCTCCGCTCAATGTACAAGTGTCGACAGTACCTCTACGCTCAATGTACAAGTGTCGACAGTACCTTTCCGCTCTCATGTACAAGTACCTCTCCGATCCATGTACAAGTACATCTCCGCTCCATGTACAAGTACATCTCCGCTCAATGTACAAGTACCTCTCCGCTCCATGTACAAGTACCTCTCCGCTCCATGTACAAGTACCTCTCCGCTCCATGTACAAGTACCTCTCCGCTCCATGTACAAGTACCTCTCCGCTCAATGTACAAGTACCTCTCCGCTCCATGTACAAGTACCTCTCCGCTCCATGTACAAGTACCTCTCCGCTCCATGTACAAGTACCTCTCCGCTCAATGTACAAGTACCTCTCCGCTCCATGTACAAGTACCTCTCCGCTCCATGTACAAGTACCTCTCCGCTCCATGTACAAGTACCTCTCCGCTCAATGTACAAGTACCTCTTCGCTCCCTGTACAAGTACATCTCCGCTCCATGTACAAGTACCTCTCCGCTCCATGTACAAGTACCTCTCCGCTCAATGTACAAGTGTCGACAGTACCTCTCCGCTCCATGTACAAGTACCTCTCCGCTCCATGTACAAGTACCTCTCCGCTCAATGTACAAGTGTCGACAGTACCTCTCCGCTCCATCTACAAGTACCTCTCCGCTCAATGTACAAGTACCTCTCCGCTGAATGTACAAGTACCTCTCCGCTCCATGTACAAGTACCTCTCCGCTCCATGTACAAATACCTCTCCGCTCCATGTACAAGTACCTCTCCGCTCCATGTACAAGCACCTCTCCGCTACATGTACAAGTACCTCTCCGCTCCATGTACAAGTACCTCTCCGCTCAATGTACAAGTACCTCTCCGCTCCATGTACAAGTACATCTCCGCTCCATGTACAAGTACCTCTCCGCTCAATGTACAAGTACATCTCCGCTCCATGTACAAGTACATCTCCACTCCATGTACAAGTACCTCTCCGCTCAATGTACAAGTACATCTCCGCTCCATGTACCAGTACCAGTATATCTCAATTTTTCGATATCGATACCGTTTCGATACTTGGATTTCGATACCGGTTCCTGAACGATACTTTTTTCGATACCAATTTTTAGAAAAATCCATTTTAACAAAAATAAAACTGCATTACACATTGAAATTATTTTACAAATCTTTAGTTTCCCCCCATCTTAAGTTTTACAGCAGAAAAAAATAAAACCTACTGTATTTAACATAACTTTAAGTTCTCTAAACGTATTGCCGTCCCTACAAAAAATATTGGAGTACTACAAAGGAAAGAAATGTAGCTAAAACAAATAAATCAGTGGAATAGTTTTCAGTGCAAAACAGAGAGTTGCAAATCAGGGTTTAATGCTCACTGATGCAACAGAACTCTATTCTTGTACAAACTGATGAGATGGCTCCACTTCATGCATGGAAGACTAGTTGAGCATTGACTAGCCTATCAATATAGCCTTATATGCCACAAAGTGAATCGCATTTATATTCAACAAACTATCATGACATCAGCGTTTGTTAACGAGTTGCTAAAAATACATGGGCGATAACTGCCCGCTTGCACATAACGCTAATTAATTAAACATTAACGCTAGCGTTGCAGATCAGTGTGCTCACTGCTGCAACATAACGTCATTCTTGTCAAATCTGACGAGACAGCTCAACTTCACTGACTAGCCAATCAATATAAATGAATCGCATTTACATTCAACAAACTATCATGACATCAGCGTTTGTTAACGAGTTGCTAAAAATACACAATGCCCGCTTGCGCATAACGTTACGGCGGCAATTAATTAAACGATCTAATGCTACAACTCACAGCCAGATGCATGGATTTGTCAGACTGAGGGATCTGATAACCGCTAACTTGCGGTAAGCTGAGCTGACCCACCTCTCAATTATTTCTCTTGTCTGTGGAAACCAGTCCGTGTTGTTTCTGTTTCTTTTCCTGCTTTTCATCATCTTCGCCATATGGTAATCCAGGATAGGAGTAGCTTGAGTGGCTAACTTCTTGTATACTATCCGCACCGCACGCCTGGCTCACAGTCACAACAAACACACCGGCTAAAGTGGGCGTAACGTTTCCTGCATGCCTCTACATGACAGCCAATCACCAGCCGTATTAGAGCGCGGCGTGCAAGCATGTCGCATGCTTATAGGCTCAATGACGCTGTTTTGTTTTGGTATCGAAAATTGGTATCGATTGACAAGGGAGGCTTCGATACCCCTTAGTATCGATGTTTCCATTTCGGTGCCAAGTAAGTATCGAAACTCGATACCCAGCCCTAGCTCCATGTACAAGTACCTCTCCGCTCAATGTACAAGTACCTCTCCGCTCAATGTACAAGTACCTCTCCGCTCCATGTACAAGTACCTCTCCGCTCCATGTACAAGTACCTCTCCGCTCCATGTACAAGTACCTCTCCGCTCCATGTACAAGTACATCTCTGCTCCATGTACAAGTACCTCTCCGCTCAATGTACAAGTACATCTCCGCTCCATGTACAAGTACCTCTCCGCTCCATGTACAAGTACATCTCCGCTCCATGTACAAGTACCTCTCCGCTCCATGTACAAGTACCTCTCCGCTCAATGTACAAGTACATCTCCGCTCCATGTACAAGTACATCTCTGCTCCATGTACAAGTACCTCTCCGCTCAATGTACAAGTACATCTCCGCTCCATGTACAAGTACCTCTCCGCTCCATGTACAAGTACCTCTCCGGTCCATGTACAAGTACCTCTCCGCTCCATGTACAAGTACCTCTCCGCTCCATGTACAAGTACCTCTCCGCTCAATGTCAAGTGTCGACAGTACCTCTCCGCTCCATGTACAAATACCTCTCCGCTCTCATGTACAAGTACCTCTCCGCTCCATGTACAAGTACCTCTCCGCTCAATGTCAAGTGTCGACAGTACCTCTCCGCTCCATGTACAAATACCTCTCCGCTCCATGTACAAGTACCTCTCCGCTCTCATGTACAAGTACCTCTCCGCTCCATGTACAAGTAGCTCTCCGCTCAATGTACAAGTGTCGACAGTACCTTTCCGCTCCATGTACAAATACCTCTCCGCTCTCATGTACAAGTACCTCTCCGCTCCATGTACAAGTACCTCTCCGCTCAATGTACAAATACCTCTCCGCTCCATGTATAAGTACCTCTCCGCTCTATGTACAAGTACCTCTCCGCTCCATGTACAAGTACCTCTCCGCTCAATGTACAAATACCTCTCCGCTCCATGTACAAGTAGCTCTCCGCTGAATGTACAAGTGTCGACAGTACCTCTCCGCTCAATGTACAAGTACCTCTCCGCTCAATGTACAAATACCTCTCCGCTCCATGTACAAGTACCTCTCCGCTCAATGTCAAGTATCGACAGTACCTCTCCGCTCCATGTACAAGTACCTCTCCGCTGAATGTACAAGTGTCGACAGTACCTCTCCGCTCAATGTACAAGTACCTCTCCGCTCCATGTACAAGTACCTCTCCGCTCTCATGTACAAGTACCTCTCCGCTCCATGTACAAGTACCTCTCCGCTCAATGTACAAGTACCTCTGCGCTCCATGTACAAGTACCTCTCCGCTCAATGTACAAGTACCTCTCCGCTCAATGTACAAGTGTCGACAGTACCTCTCCGCTCCATGTACAAGTACCTCTCCGCTCAATGTACAAGTGTCGACAGTACCTCTACGCTCAATGTACAAGTGTCGACAGTACCTCTCCGCTCTCATGTACAAGTACCTATCCGATCCATGTACAAGTACATCTCCGCTCCATGTACAAGTACATCTCCGCTCAATGTACAAGTACCTCTCCGCTCCATGTACAAGTACCTCTCCGCTCCATGTACAAGTACCTCTCCGCTCCATGTACAAGTACCTCTCCGCTCCATGTACAAGTACCTCTCCGCTCAATGTACAAGTACCTCTCCGCTCCATGTACAAGTACCTCTCCGCTCAATGTACAAGTACCTCTCCGCTCCATGTACAAGTACCTCTCCGCTCCATGTACAAGTACCTCTCCGCTCCATGTACAAGTACCTCTCCGCTCCATGTACAAGTACATCTCTGCTCCATGTACAAGTACCTCTCCGCTCCATGTACAAGTACCTCTCCGCTCAATGTACAAGTACCTCTCCGCTCCATGTACAAGTACCTCTCCGCTCAATGTACAAGTACCTCTCCGCTCCATGTACAAGTACCTCTCCGCTCCATGTACAAGTACCTCTCCGCTCCATGTACAAGTACCTCTCCGCTCAATGTCAAGTATCGACAGTACCTCTCCGCTCCATGTACAAGTACCTCTCCGCTGAATGTACAAGTGTCGACAGTACCTCTCCGCTCAATGTACAAGTACCTCTCCGCTCCATGTACAAGTACCTCTCCGCTCTCATGTACAAGTACCTCTCCGCTCCATGTACAAGTACCTCTCCGCTCAATGTACAAGTACCTCTGCGCTCCATGTACAAGTACCTCTCCGCTCAATGTACAAGTACCTCTGCGCTCCATGTACAAGTACCTCTCCGCTCAATGTACAAGTACCTCTCCGCTCAATGTACAAGTGTCGACAGTACCTCTCCGCTCCATGTACAAGTACCTCTCCGCTCAATGTACAAGTGTCGACAGTACCTCTACGCTCAATGTACAAGTGTCGACAGTACCTCTCCGCTCTCATGTACAAGTACCTATCCGATCCATGTACAAGTACATCTCCGCTCCATGTACAAGTACATCTCCGCTCAATGTACAAGTACCTCTCCGCTCCATGTACAAGTACCTCTCCGCTCCATGTACAAGTACCTCTCCGCTCCATGTACAAGTACCTCTCCGCTCCATGTACAAGTACCTCTCCGCTCAATGTACAAGTACCTCTCCGCTCCATGTACAAGTACCTCTCCGCTCAATGTACAAGTACCTCTCCGCTCCATGTACAAGTACCTCTCCGCTCCATGTACAAGTACCTCTCCGCTCCATGTACAAGTACCTCTCCGCTCCATGTACAAGTACATCTCTGCTCCATGTACAAGTACCTCTCCGCTCCATGTACAAGTACCTCTCCGCTCAATGTACAAGTACCTCTCCGCTCCATGTACAAGTACCTCTCCGCTCAATGTACAAGTACCTCTCCGCTCCATGTACAAGTACCTCTCCGCTCCATGTACAAGTACCTCTCCGCTCCATGTACAAGTACCTCTCCGCTCAATGTCAAGTATCGACAGTACCTCTCCGCTCCATGTACAAGTACCTCTCCGCTGAATGTACAAGTGTCGACAGTACCTCTCCGCTCAATGTACAAGTACCTCTCCGCTCCATGTACAAGTACCTCTCCGCTCTCATGTACAAGTACCTCTCCGCTCCATGTACAAGTACCTCTCCGCTCAATGTACAAGTACCTCTGCGCTCCATGTACAAGTACCTCTCCGCTCAATGTACAAGTACCTCTCCGCTCAATGTACAAGTGTCGACAGTACCTCTCCGCTCCATGTACAAGTACCTCTCCGCTCAATGTACAAGTGTCGACAGTACCTCTACGCTCAATGTACAAGTGTCGACAGTACCTCTCCGCTCTCATGTACAAGTACCTCTCCGATCCATGTACAAGTACATCTCCGCTCCATGTACAAGTACATCTCCGCTCAATGTACAAGTACCTCTCCGCTCCATGTACAAGTACCTCTCCGCTCCATGTACAAGTACCTCTCCGCTCCATGTACAAGTACCTCTCCGCTCCATGTACAAGTACCTCTCCGCTCAATGTACAAGTACCTCTCCGCTCCATGTACAAGTACCTCTCCGCTCCATGTACAAGTACCTCTCCGCTCCATGTACAAGTACCTCTCCGCTCAATGTACAAGTACCTCTCCGCTCCATGTACAAGTACCTCTCTGCTCCATGTACAAGTACCTCTCCGCTCCATGTACAAGTACCTCTCCGCTCAATGTACAAGTACCTCTCCGCTCCCTGTACAAGTACATCTCCGCTCCATGTACAAGTACCTCTCCGCTCCATGTACAAGTACCTCTCCGCTCAATGTACAAGTGTCGACAGTACCTCTCCGCTCCATGTACAAGTACCTCTCCGCTCCATGTACAAGTACCTCTCCGCTCAATGTACAAGTGTCGACAGTACCTCTCCGCTCCATCTACAAGTACCTCTCCGCTCAATGTACAAGTACCTCTCCGCTGAATGTACAAGTACCTCTCCGCTCCATGTACAAGTACCTCTCCGCTCCATGTACAAATACCTCTCCGCTCCATGTACAAGTACCTCTCCGCTCCATGTACAAGCACCTCTCCGCTACATGTACAAGTACCTCTCCGCTCCATGTACAAGTACCTCTCCGCTCAATGTACAAGTACCTCTCCGCTCCATGTACAAGTACATCTCCGCTCCATGTACAAGTACCTCTCCGCTCAATGTACAAGTACATCTCCGCTCCATGTACAAGTACATCTCCACTCCATGTACAAGTACCTCTCCGCTCAATGTACAAGTACATCTCCGCTCCATGTACCAGTACCAGTATATCTCAATTTTTCGATATCGATACCGTTTCGATACTTGGATTTCGATACCGGTTCCTGAACGATACTTTTTTCGATACCAATTTTTAGAAAAATCCATTTTAACAAAAATAAAACTGCATTACACATTGAAATTATTTTACAAATCTTTAGTTTCCCCCCATCTTAAGTTTTACAGCAGAAAAAAATAAAACCTACTGTATTTAACATAACTTTAAGTTCTCTAAACGTATTGCCGTCCCTACAAAAAATATTGGAGTACTACAAAGGAAAGAAATGTAGCTAAAACAAATAAATCAGTGGAATAGTTTTCAGTGCAAAACAGAGAGTTGCAAATCAGGGTTTAATGCTCACTGATGCAACAGAACTCTATTCTTGTACAAACTGATGAGATGGCTCCACTTCATGCATGGAAGACTAGTTGAGCATTGACTAGCCTATCAATATAGCCTTATATGCCACAAAGTGAATCGCATTTATATTCAACAAACTATCATGACATCAGCGTTTGTTAACGAGTTGCTAAAAATACATGGGCGATAACTGCCCGCTTGCACATAACGCTAATTAATTAAACATTAACGCTAGCGTTGCAGATCAGTGTGCTCACTGCTGCAACATAACGTCATTCTTGTCAAATCTGACGAGACAGCTCAACTTCACTGACTAGCCAATCAATATAAATGAATCGCATTTACATTCAACAAACTATCATGACATCAGCGTTTGTTAACGAGTTGCTAAAAATACACAATGCCCGCTTGCGCATAACGTTACGGCGGCAATTAATTAAACGATCTAATGCTACAACTCACAGCCAGATGCATGGATTTGTCAGACTGAGGGATCTGATAACCGCTAACTTGCGGTAAGCTGAGCTGACCCACCTCTCAATTATTTCTCTTGTCTGTGGAAACCAGTCCGTGTTGTTTCTGTTTCTTTTCCTGCTTTTCATCATCTTCGCCATATGGTAATCCAGGATAGGAGTAGCTTGAGTGGCTAACTTCTTGTATACTATCCGCACCGCACGCCTGGCTCACAGTCACAACAAACACACCGGCTAAAGTGGGCGTAACGTTTCCTGCATGCCTCTACATGACAGCCAATCACCAGCCGTATTAGAGCGCGGCGTGCAAGCATGTCGCATGCTTATAGGCTCAATGACGCTGTTTTGTTTTGGTATCGAAAATTGGTATCGATTGACAAGGGAGGCTTCGATACCCCTTAGTATCGATGTTTCCATTTCGGTGCCAAGTAAGTATCGAAACTCGATACCCAGCCCTAGCTCCATGTACAAGTACCTCTCCGCTCAATGTACAAGTACCTCTCCGCTCAATGTACAAGTACCTCTCCGCTCCATGTACAAGTACCTCTCCGCTCCATGTACAAGTACCTCTCCGCTCCATGTACAAGTACCTCTCCGCTCCATGTACAAGTACATCTCTGCTCCATGTACAAGTACCTCTCCGCTCAATGTACAAGTACATCTCCGCTCCATGTACAAGTACCTCTCCGCTCCATGTACAAGTACATCTCCGCTCCATGTACAAGTACCTCTCCGCTCCATGTACAAGTACCTCTCCGCTCAATGTACAAGTACATCTCCGCTCCATGTACAAGTACATCTCTGCTCCATGTACAAGTACCTCTCCGCTCAATGTACAAGTACATCTCCGCTCCATGTACAAGTACCTCTCCGCTCCATGTACAAGTACCTCTCCGGTCCATGTACAAGTACCTCTCCGCTCCATGTACAAGTACCTCTCCGCTCCATGTACAAGTACCTCTCCGCTCAATGTCAAGTGTCGACAGTACCTCTCCGCTCCATGTACAAATACCTCTCCGCTCTCATGTACAAGTACCTCTCCGCTCCATGTACAAGTACCTCTCCGCTCAATGTCAAGTGTCGACAGTACCTCTCCGCTCCATGTACAAATACCTCTCCGCTCCATGTACAAGTACCTCTCCGCTCTCATGTACAAGTACCTCTCCGCTCCATGTACAAGTAGCTCTCCGCTCAATGTACAAGTGTCGACAGTACCTTTCCGCTCCATGTACAAATACCTCTCCGCTCTCATGTACAAATACCTCTCCGCTCCATGTACAAGTACCTCTCCGCTCAATGTACAAATACCTCTCCGCTCCATGTATAAGTACCTCTCCGCTCTATGTACAAGTACCTCTCCGCTCCATGTACAAGTACCTCTCCGCTCAATGTACAAATACCTCTCCGCTCCATGTACAAGTAGTTCTCCGCTGAATGTACAAGTGTCGACAGTACCTCTCCGCTCAATGTACAAGTACCTCTCCGCTCAATGTACAAATACCTCTCCGCTCCATGTACAAGTACCTCTCCGCTCAATGTCAAGTATCGACAGTACCTCTCCGCTCCATGTACAAGTACCTCTCCGCTGAATGTACAAGTGTCGACAGTACCTCTCCGCTCAATGTACAAGTACCTCTCCGCTCCATGTACAAGTACCTCTCCGCTCTCATGTACAAGTACCTCTCCGCTCCATGTACAAGTACCTCTCCGCTCAATGTACAAGTACCTCTGCGCTCCATGTACAAGTACCTCTCCGCTCAATGTACAAGTACCTCTCCGCTCAATGTACAAGTGTCGACAGTACCTCTCCGCTCCATGTACAAGTACCTCTCCGCTCAATGTACAAGTGTCGACAGTACCTCTACGCTCAATGTACAAGTGTCGACAGTACCTCTCCGCTCTCATGTACAAGTACCTATCCGATCCATGTACAAGTACATCTCCGCTCCATGTACAAGTACATCTCCGCTCAATGTACAAGTACCTCTCCGCTCCATGTACAAGTACCTCTCCGCTCCATGTACAAGTACCTCTCCGCTCCATGTACAAGTACCTCTCCGCTCCATGTACAAGTACCTCTCCGCTCAATGTACAAGTACCTCTCCGCTCCATGTACAAGTACCTCTCCGCTCAATGTACAAGTACCTCTCCGCTCCATGTACAAGTACCTCTCCGCTCCATGTACAAGTACCTCTCCGCTCCATGTACAAGTACCTCTCCGCTCCATGTACAAGTACATCTCTGCTCCATGTACAAGTACCTCTCCGCTCAATGTACAAGTACATCTCCGCTCCATGTACAAGTACCTCTCCGCTCCATGTACAAGTACATCTCCGCTCCATGTACAAGTACCTCTCCGCTCCATGTACAAGTACCTCTCCGCTCAATGTACAAGTACATCTCCGCTCCATGTACAAGTACATCTCTGCTCCATGTACAAGTACCTCTCCGCTCAATGTACAAGTACATCTCCGCTCCATGTACAAGTACCTCTCCGCTCCATGTACAAGTACCTCTCCGGTCCATGTACAAGTACCTCTCCGCTCCATGTACAAGTACCTCTCCGCTCCATGTACAAGTACCTCTCCGCTCAATGTCAAGTGTCGACAGTACCTCTCCGCTCCATGTACAAATACCTCTCCGCTCTCATGTACAAGTACCTCTCCGCTCCATGTACAAGTACCTCTCCGCTCAATGTCAAGTGTCGACAGTACCTCTCCGCTCCATGTACAAATACCTCTCCGCTCCATGTACAAGTACCTCTCCGCTCTCATGTACAAGTACCTCTCCGCTCCATGTACAAGTAGCTCTCCGCTCAATGTACAAGTGTCGACAGTACCTTTCCGCTCCATGTACAAATACCTCTCCGCTCTCATGTACAAGTACCTCTCCGCTCCATGTACAAGTACCTCTCCGCTCAATGTACAAATACCTCTCCGCTCCATGTATAAGTACCTCTCCGCTCTATGTACAAGTACCTCTCCGCTCCATGTACAAGTACCTCTCCGCTCAATGTACAAATACCTCTCCGCTCCATGTACAAGTAGCTCTCCGCTGAATGTACAAGTGTCGACAGTACCTCTCCGCTCAATGTACAAGTACCTCTCCGCTCAATGTACAAATACCTCTCCGCTCCATGTACAAGTACCTCTCCGCTCAATGTCAAGTATCGACAGTACCTCTCCGCTCCATGTACAAGTACCTCTCCGCTGAATGTACAAGTGTCGACAGTACCTCTCCGCTCAATGTACAAGTACCTCTCCGCTCCATGTACAAGTACCTCTCCGCTCTCATGTACAAGTACCTCTCCGCTCCATGTACAAGTACCTCTCCGCTCAATGTACAAGTACCTCTGCGCTCCATGTACAAGTACCTCTCCGCTCAATGTACAAGTACCTCTCCGCTCAATGTACAAGTGTCGACAGTACCTCTCCGCTCCATGTACAAGTACCTCTCCGCTCAATGTACAAGTGTCGACAGTACCTCTACGCTCAATGTACAAGTGTCGACAGTACCTCTCCGCTCTCATGTACAAGTACCTCTCCGATCCATGTACAAGTACATCTCCGCTCCATGTACAAGTACATCTCCGCTCAATGTACAAGTACCTCTCCGCTCCATGTACAAGTACCTCTCCGCTCCATGTACAAGTACCTCTCCGCTCCATGTACAAGTACCTCTCCGCTCCATGTACAAGTACCTCTCCGCTCAATGTACAAGTACCTCTCCGCTCCATGTACAAGTACCTCTCCGCTCCATGTACAAGTACCTCTCCGCTCCATGTACAAGTACATCTCTGCTCCATGTACAAGTACCTCTCCGCTCAATGTACAAGTACATCTCTGCTCCATGTACAAGTACCTCTCCGCTCCATGTACAAGTACATCTCCGCTCCATGTACAAGTACCTCTCCGCTCCATGTACAAGTACCTCTCCGCTCAATGTACAAGTACATCTCCGCTCCATGTACAAGTACATCTCTGCTCCATGTACAAGTACCTCTCCGCTCAATGTACAAGTACATCTCCGCTCCATGTACAAGTACCTCTCCGCTCCATGTACAAGTACCTCTCCGGTCCATGTACAAGTACCTCTCCGCTCCATGTACAAGTACCTCTCCGCTCCATGTACAAGTACCTCTCCGCTCAATGTCAAGTGTCGACAGTACCTCTCCGCTCCATGTACAAATACCTCTCCGCTCTCATGTACAAGTACCTCTCCGCTCCATGTACAAGTACCTCTCCGCTCAATGTCAAGTGTCGACAGTACCTCTCCGCTCCATGTACAAATACCTCTCCGCTCCATGTACAAGTACCTCTCCGCTCTCATGTACAAGTACCTCTCCGCTCCATGTACAAGTAGCTCTCCGCTCAATGTACAAGTGTCGACAGTACCTTTCCGCTCCATGTACAAATACCTCTCCGCTCTCATGTACAAGTACCTCTCCGCTCCATGTACAAGTACCTCTCCGCTCAATGTACAAATACCTCTCCGCTCCATGTATAAGTACCTCTCCGCTCTATGTACAAGTACCTCTCCGCTCCATGTACAAGTACCTCTCCGCTCAATGTACAAATACCTCTCCGCTCCATGTACAAGTAGCTCTCCGCTGAATGTACAAGTGTCGACAATACCTCTCCGCTCAATGTACAAGTACCTCTCCGCTCAATGTACAAATACCTCTCCGCTCCATGTACAAGTACCTCTCCGCTCAATGTCAAGTATCGACAGTACCTCTCCGCTCCATGTACAAGTACCTCTCCGCTGAATGTACAAGTGTCGACAGTACCTCTCCGCTCAATGTACAAGTACCTCTCCGCTCCATGTACAAGTACCTCTCCGCTCTCATGTACAAGTACCTCTCCGCTCCATGTACAAGTACCTCTCCGCTCAATGTACAAGTACCTCTGCGCTCCATGTACAAGTACCTCTCCGCTCAATGTACAAGTACCTCTCCGCTCAATGTACAAGTGTCGACAGTACCTCTCCGCTCCATGTACAAGTACCTCTCCGCTCAATGTACAAGTGTCGACAGTACCTCTACGCTCAATGTACAAGTGTCGACAGTACCTCTCCGCTCTCATGTACAAGTACCTCTCCGATCCATGTACAAGTACATCTCCGCTCCATGTACAAGTACATCTCCGCTCAATGTACAAGTACCTCTCCGCTCCATGTACAAGTACCTCTCCGCTCCATGTACAAGTACCTCTCCGCTCCATGTACAAGTACCTCTCCGCTCCATGTACAAGTACCTCTCCGCTCAATGTACAAGTACCTCTCCGCTCCATGTACAAGTACCTCTCCGCTCAATGTACAAGTACATCTCCACTCCATGTACAAGTACCTCTCCGCTCAATGTACAAGTACATCTCCGCTCCATGTACCAGTACCTCTCCGCTCAATGTACAAGTACATCTCCGCTCAATGTACAAGTACATCTGCGCTCCATGTAGGGCTGGGTATCGTTCAAAATTTTTCGATATCGATACCGTTTCGATACTTGGATTTCGATACCGGTTCCTGAACGATACTTTTTTCGATACCAATTTTTAGAAAAATCCATTTTAACAAAAATAAAACTGCATTACACATTGAAATTATTTTACAAATCTTTAGTTTCCCCCCATCTTAAGTTTTACAGCAGAAAAAAATAAAACCTACTGTATTTAACATAACTTTAAGTTCTCTAAACGTATTGCCGTCCCTACAAAAAATATTGGAGTACTACAAAGGAAAGAAATGTAGCTAAAACAAATAAATCAGTGGAATAGTTTTCAGTGCAAAACAGAGAGTTGCAAATCAGGGTTTAATGCTCACTGATGCAACAGAACTCTATTCTTGTACAAACTGATGAGATGGCTCCACTTCATGCATGGAAGACTAGTTGAGCATTGACTAGCCTATCAATATAGCCTTATATGCCACAAAGTGAATCGCATTTATATTCAACAAACTATCATGACATCAGCGTTTGTTAACGAGTTGCTAAAAATACATGGGCGATAACTGCCCGCTTGCACATAACGCTAATTAATTAAACATTAACGCTAGCGTTGCAGATCAGTGTGCTCACTGCTGCAACAGAACGTCATTCTTGTCAAATCTGACGAGACAGCTCAACTTCACTGACTAGCCAATCAATATAAATGAATCGCATTTACATTCAACAAACTATCATGACATCAGCGTTTGTTAACGAGTTGCTAAAAATACACAATGCCCGCTTGCGCATAACGTTACGGCGGCAATTAATTAAACGATCTAATGCTACAACTCACAGCCAGATGCATGGATTTGTCAGACTGAGGGATCTGATAACCGCTAACTTGCGGTAAGCTGAGCTGACCCACCTCTCAATTATTTCTCTTGTCTGTGGAAACCAGTCCGTGTTGTTTCTGTTTCTTTTCCTGCTTTTCATCATCTTCGCCATATGGTAATCCAGGATAGGAGTAGCTTGAGTGGCTAACTTCTTGTATACTATCCGCACCGCACGCCTGGCTCACAGTCACAACAAACACACCGGCTAAAGTGGGCGTAACGTTTCCTGCATGCCTCTACATGACAGCCAATCACCAGCCGTATTAGAGCGCGGCGTGCAAGCATGTCGCATGCTTATAGGCTCAATGACGCTGTTTTGTTTTGGTATCGAAAATTGGTATCGATTGACAAGGGAGGCTTCGATACCCCTTAGTATCGATGTTTCCATTTCGGTGCCAAGTAAGTATCGAAACTCGATACCCAGCCCTAGCTCCATGTACAAGTACCTCTCCGCTCAATGTACAAGTACCTCTCCGCTCAATGTACAAGTACCTCTCCGCTCCATGTACAAGTACCTCTCCGCTCCATGTACAAGTACCTCTCCGCTCCATGTACAAGTACCTCTCCGCTCCATGTACAAGTACATCTCTGCTCCATGTACAAGTACCTCTCCGCTCAATGTACAAGTACATCTCCGCTCCATGTACAAGTACCTCTCCGCTCCATGTACAAGTACATCTCCGCTCCATGTACAAGTACCTCTCCGCTCCATGTACAAGTACCTCTCCGCTCAATGTACAAGTACATCTCCGCTCCATGTACAAGTACATCTCTGCTCCATGTACAAGTACCTCTCCGCTCAATGTACAAGTACATCTCCGCTCCATGTACAAGTACCTCTCCGCTCCATGTACAAGTACCTCTCCGGTCCATGTACAAGTACCTCTCCGCTCCATGTACAAGTACCTCTCCGCTCCATGTACAAGTACCTCTCCGCTCAATGTCAAGTGTCGACAGTACCTCTCCGCTCCATGTACAAATACCTCTCCGCTCTCATGTACAAGTACCTCTCCGCTCCATGTACAAGTACCTCTCCGCTCAATGTCAAGTGTCGACAGTACCTCTCCGCTCCATGTACAAATACCTCTCCGCTCCATGTACAAGTACCTCTCCGCTCTCATGTACAAGTACCTCTCCGCTCCATGTACAAGTAGCTCTCCGCTCAATGTACAAGTGTCGACAGTACCTTTCCGCTCCATGTACAAATACCTCTCCGCTCTCATGTACAAGTACCTCTCCGCTCCATGTACAAGTACCTCTCCGCTCAATGTACAAATACCTCTCCGCTCCATGTATAAGTACCTCTCCGCTCTATGTACAAGTACCTCTCCGCTCCATGTACAAGTACCTCTCCGCTCAATGTACAAATACCTCTCCGCTCCATGTACAAGTAGCTCTCCGCTGAATGTACAAGTGTCGACAGTACCTCTCCGCTCAATGTACAAGTACCTCTCCGCTCAATGTACAAATACCTCTCCGCTCCATGTACAAGTACCTCTCCGCTCAATGTCAAGTATCGACAGTACCTCTCCGCTCCATGTACAAGTACCTCTCCGCTGAATGTACAAGTGTCGACAGTACCTCTCCGCTCAATGTACAAGTACCTCTCCGCTCCATGTACAAGTACCTCTCCGCTCTCATGTACAAGTACCTCTCCGCTCCATGTACAAGTACCTCTCCGCTCAATGTACAAGTACCTCTGCGCTCCATGTACAAGTACCTCTCCGCTCAATGTACAAGTACCTCTCCGCTCAATGTACAAGTGTCGACAGTACCTCTCCGCTCCATGTACAAGTACCTCTCCGCTCAATGTACAAGTGTCGACAGTACCTCTACGCTCAATGTACAAGTGTCGACAGTACCTCTCCGCTCTCATGTACAAGTACCTCTCCGATCCATGTACAAGTACATCTCCGCTCCATGTACAAGTACATCTCCGCTCAATGTACAAGTACCTCTCCGCTCCATGTACAAGTACCTCTCCGCTCCATGTACAAGTACCTCTCCGCTCCATGTACAAGTACCTCTCCGCTCCATGTACAAGTACCTCTCCGCTCAATGTACAAGTACCTCTCCGCTCCATGTACAAGTACCTCTCCGCCCAATGTACAAGTACCTCTCCGCTCCATGTACAAGTACCTCTCCGCTCCATGTACAAGTACCTCTCCGCTCCATGTACAAGTACCTCTCCGCTCCATGTACAAGTACATCTCTGCTCCATGTACAAGTACCTCTCCGCTCAATGTACAAGTACATCTCCGCTCCATGTACAAGTACCTCTCCGCTCCATGTACAAGTACATCTCCGCTCCATGTACAAGTACCTCTCCGCTCCATGTACAAGTACCTCTCCGCTCAATGTACAAGTACATCTCCGCTCCATGTACAAGTACATCTCTGCTCCATGTACAAGTACCTCTCCGCTCAATGTACAAGTACATCTCCGCTCCATGTACAAGTACCTCTCCGCTCCATGTACAAGTACCTCTCCGGTCCATGTACAAGTACCTCTCCGCTCCATGTACAAGTACCTCTCCGCTCCATGTACAAGTACCTCTCCGCTCAATGTCAAGTGTCGACAGTACCTCTCCGCTCCATGTACAAATACCTCTCCGCTCTCATGTACAAGTACCTCTCCGCTCCATGTACAAGTACCTCTCCGCTCAATGTCAAGTGTCGACAGTACCTCTCCGCTCCATGTACAAATACCTCTCCGCTCCATGTACAAGTACCTCTCCGCTCTCATGTACAAGTACCTCTCCGCTCCATGTACAAGTAGCTCTCCGCTCAATGTACAAGTGTCGACAGTACCTTTCCGCTCCATGTACAAATACCTCTCCGCTCTCATGTACAAGTACCTCTCCGCTCCATGTACAAGTACCTCTCCGCTCAATGTACAAATACCTCTCCGCTCCATGTATAAGTACCTCTCCGCTCTATGTACAAGTACCTCTCCGCTCCATGTACAAGTACCTCTCCGCTCAATGTACAAATACCTCTCCGCTCCATGTACAAGTAGCTCTCCGCTGAATGTACAAGTGTCGACAGTACCTCTCCGCTCAATGTACAAGTACCTCTCCGCTCAATGTACAAATACCTCTCCGCTCCATGTACAAGTACCTCTCCGCTCAATGTCAAGTATCGACAGTACCTCTCCGCTCCATGTACAAGTACCTCTCCGCTGAATGTACAAGTGTCGACAGTACCTCTCCGCTCAATGTACAAGTACCTCTCCGCTCCATGTACAAGTACCTCTCCGCTCTCATGTACAAGTACCTCTCCGCTCCATGTACAAGTACCTCTCCGCTCAATGTACAAGTACCTCTGCGCTCCATGTACAAGTACCTCTCCGCTCAATGTACAAGTACCTCTCCGCTCAATGTACAAGTGTCGACAGTACCTCTCCGCTCCATGTACAAGTACCTCTCCGCTCAATGTACAAGTGTCGACAGTACCTCTACGCTCAATGTACAAGTGTCGACAGTACCTCTCCGCTCTCATGTACAAGTACCTCTCCGATCCATGTACAAGTACATCTCCGCTCCATGTACAAGTACATCTCCGCTCAATGTACAAGTACCTCTCCGCTCCATGTACAAGTACCTCTCCGCTCCATGTACAAGTACCTCTCCGCTCCATGTACAAGTACCTCTCCGCTCCATGTACAAGTACCTCTCCGCTCAATGTACAAGTACCTCTCCGCTCCATGTACAAGTACCTCTCCGCTCAATGTACAAGTACCTCTCCGCTCCATGTACAAGTACCTCTCCGCTCCATGTACAAGTACCTCTCCGCTCCATGTACAAGTACCTCTCCGCTCCATGTACAAGTACCTCTCCGCTCCATGTACAAGTACATCTCTGCTCCATGTACAAGTACCTCTCCGCTCAATGTACAAGTACGTCTCCGCTCCATGTACAAGTACCTCTCCGCTCCATGTACAAGTACATCTCCGCTCCATGTACAAGTACCTCTCCGCTCCATGTACAAGTACCTCTCCGCTCAATGTACAAGTACATCTCCGCTCCATGTACAAGTACATCTCTGCTCCATGTACAAGTACCTCTCCGCTCAATGTACAAGTACCTCTCCGCTCCATGTACAAGTACCTCTCCGCTCCATGTACAAGTACCTCTCCGCTCCATGTACAAGTACCTCTCCGCTCCATGTACAAGTACATATCTGCTCCATGTACAAGTACCTCTCCGCTCAATGTACAAGTACATCTCCGCTCCATGTACAAGTACCTCTCCGCTCCATGTACAAGTACATCTCCGCTCCATGTACAAGTACCTCTCCGCTCCATGTACAAGTACCTCTCCGCTCAATGTACAAGTACATCTCCGCTCCATGTACAAGTACATATCTGCTCCATGTACAAGTACCTCTCCGCTCAATGTACAAGTACATCTCCGCTCCATGTACAAGTACCTCTCCGCTCCATGTACAAGTACCTCTCCGGTCCATGTACAAGTACCTCTCCGCTCCATGTACAAGTACCTCTCCGCTCCATGTACAAGTACCTCTCCGCTCAATGTCAAGTGTCGACAGTACCTCTCCGCTCCATGTACAAATACCTCTCCGCTCTCATGTACAAGTACCTCTCCGCTCCATGTACAAGTACCTCTCCGCTCAATGTCAAGTGTCGACAGTACCTCTCCGCTCCATGTACAAATACCTCTCCGCTCCATGTACAAGTACCTCTCCGCTCTCATGTACAAGTACCTCTCCGCTCCATGTACAAGTAGCTCTCCGCTCAATGTACAAGTGTCGACAGTACCTTTCCGCTCCATGTACAAATACCTCTCCGCTCTCATGTACAAGTACCTCTCCGCTCCATGTACAAGTACCTCTCCGCTCAATGTACAAATACCTCTCCGCTCCATGTATAAGTACCTCTCCGCTCTATGTACAAGTACCTCTCCGCTCCATGTACAAGTACCTCTCCGCTCAATGTACAAATACCTCTCCGCTCCATGTACAAGTAGCTCTCCGCTGAATGTACAAGTGTCGACAGTACCTCTCCGCTCAATGTACAAGTACCTCTCCGCTCAATGTACAAATACCTCTCCGCTCCATGTACAAGTACCTCTCCGCTCAATGTCAAGTATCGACAGTACCTCTCCGCTCCATGTACAAGTACCTCTCCGCTGAATGTACAAGTGTCGACAGTACCTCTCCGCTCAATGTACAAGTACCTCTCCGCTCCATGTACAAGTACCTCTCCGCTCTCATGTACAAGTACCTCTCCGCTCCATGTACAAGTACCTCTCCGCTCAATGTACAAGTACCTCTGCGCTCCATGTACAAGTACCTCTCCGCTCAATGTACAAGTACCTCTCCGCTCAATGTACAAGTGTCGACAGTACCTCTCCGCTCCATGTACAAGTACCTCTCCGCTCAATGTACAAGTGTCGACAGTACCTCTACGCTCAATGTACAAGTGTCGACAGTACCTCTCCGCTCTCATGTACAAGTACCTCTCCGATCCATGTACAAGTACATCTCCGCTCCATGTACAAGTACATCTCCGCTCAATGTACAAGTACCTCTCCGCTCCATGTACAAGTACCTCTCCGCTCCATGTACAAGTACCTCTCCGCTCCATGTACAAGTACCTCTCCGCTCCATGTACAAGTACCTCTCCGCTCAATGTACAAGTACCTCTCCGCTCCATGTACAAGTACCTCTCCGCTCAATGTACAAGTACCTCTCCGCTCCATGTACAAGTACCTCTCCGCTCCATGTACAAGTACCTCTCCGCTCCATGTACAAGTACCTCTCCGCTCAATGTCAAGTATCGACAGTACCTCTCCGCTCCATGTACAAGTACCTCTCCGCTGAATGTACAAGTGTCGACAGTACCTCTCCGCTCAATGTACAAGTACCTCTCCGCTCCATGTACAAGTACCTCTCCGCTCTCATGTACAAGTACCTCTCCGCTCCATGTACAAGTACCTCTCCGCTCAATGTACAAATACCTCTCCGCTCCATGTATAAGTACCTCTCCGCTCTATGTACAAGTACCTCTCCGCTCCATGTACAAGTACCTCTCCGCTCAATGTACAAATACCTCTCCGCTCCATGTACAAGTAGCTCTCCGCTGAATGTACAAGTGTCGACAGTACCTCTCCGCTCAATGTACAAGTACCTCTCCGCTCAATGTACAAATACCTCTCCGCTCCATGTACAAGTACCTCTCCGCTCAATGTCAAGTATCGACAGTACCTCTCCGCTCCATGTACAAGTACCTCTCCGCTGAATGTACAAGTGTCGACAGTACCTCTCCGCTCAATGTACAAGTACCTCTCCGCTCCATGTACAAGTACCTCTCCGCTCTCATGTACAAGTACCTCTCCGCTCCATGTACAAGTACCTCTCCGCTCAATGTACAAGTACCTCTGCGCTCCATGTACAAGTACCTCTCCGCTCAATGTACAAGTACCTCTCCGCTCAATGTACAAGTGTCGACAGTACCTCTCCGCTCCATGTACAAGTACCTCTCCGCTCAATGTACAAGTGTCGACAGTACCTCTACGCTCAATGTACAAGTGTCGACAGTACCTCTCCGCTCTCATGTACAAGTACCTCTCCGATCCATGTACAAGTACATCTCCGCTCCATGTACAAGTACATCTCCGCTCAATGTACAAGTACCTCTCCGCTCCATGTACAAGTACCTCTCCGCTCCATGTACAAGTACCTCTCCGCTCCATGTACAAGTACCTCTCCGCTCCATGTACAAGTACCTCTCCGCTCAATGTACAAGTACCTCTCCGCTCCATGTACAAGTACCTCTCCGCTCAATGTACAAGTACCTCTCCGCTCCATGTACAATTACCTCTCCGCTCCATGTACAAGTACCTCTCCGCTCCATGTACAAGTACCTCTCCGCTCCATGTACAAGTACCTCTCCGCTCCATGTACAAGTACATCTCTGCTCCATGTACAAGTACCTCTCCGCTCAATGTACAAGTACATCTCCGCTCCATGTACAAGTACCTCTCCGCTCCATGTACAAGTACATCTCCGCTCCATGTACAAGTACCTCTCCGCTCCATGTACAAGTACCTCTCCGCTCAATGTACAAGTACATCTCCGCTCCATGTACAAGTACATCTCTGCTCCATGTACAAGTACCTCTCCGCTCAATGTACAAGTACCTCTCCGCTCCATGTACAAGTACCTCTCCGCTCCATGTACAAGTACCTCTCCGCTCCATGTACAAGTACCTCTCCGCTCCATGTACAAGTACATATCTGCTCCATGTACAAGTACCTCTCCGCTCAATGTACAAATACCTCTCCGCTCCATGTATAAGTACCTCTCCGCTCTATGTACAAGTACCTCTCCGCTCCATGTACAAGTACCTCTCCGCTCAATGTACAAATACCTCTCCGCTCCATGTACAAGTAGCTCTCCGCTGAATGTACAAGTGTCGACAGTACCTCTCCGCTCAATGTACAAGTACCTCTCCGCTCAATGTACAAATACCTCTCCGCTCCATGTACAAGTACCTCTCCGCTCAATGTCAAGTATCGACAGTACCTCTCCGCTCCATGTACAAGTACCTCTCCGCTGAATGTACAAGTGTCGACAGTACCTCTCCACTCAATGTACAAGTACCTCTCCGCTCCATGTACAAGTACCTCTCCGCTCTCATGTACAAGTACCTCTCCGCTCCATGTACAAGTACCTCTCCGCTCAATGTACAAGTACCTCTGCGCTCCATGTACAAGTACCTCTCCGCTCAATGTACAAGTACCTCTCCGCTCAATGTACAAGTGTCGACAGTACCTCTCCGCTCCATGTACAAGTACCTCTCCGCTCAATGTACAAGTGTCGACAGTACCTCTACGCTCAATGTACAAGTGTCGACAGTACCTCTCCGCTCTCATGTACAAGTACCTCTCCGATCCATGTACAAGTACATCTCCGCTCCATGTACAAGTACATCTCCGCTCAATGTACAAGTACCTCTCCGCTCCATGTACAAGTACCTCTCCGCTCCATGTACAAGTACCTCTCCGCTCCATGTACAAGTACCTCTCCGCTCCATGTACAAGTACCTCTCCGCTCAATGTACAAGTACCTCTCCGCTCCATGTACAAGTACCTCTCCGCTCAATGTACAAGTACCTCTCCGCTCCATGTACAAGTACCTCTCCGCTCCATGTACAAGTACCTCTCCGCTCCATGTACAAGTACCTCTCCGCTCAATGTCAAGTATCGACAGTACCTCTCCGCTCCATGTACAAGTACCTCTCCGCTGAATGTACAAGTGTCGACAGTACCTCTCCGCTCAATGTACAAGTACCTCTCCGCTCCATGTACAAGTACCTCTCCGCTCTCATGTACAAGTACCTCTCCGCTCCATGTACAAGTACCTCTCCGCTCAATGTACAAATACCTCTCCGCTCCATGTATAAGTACCTCTCCGCTCTATGTACAAGTACCTCTCCGCTCCATGTACAAGTACCTCTCCGCTCAATGTACAAATACCTCTCCGCTCCATGTACAAGTAGCTCTCCGCTGAATGTACAAGTGTCGACAGTACCTCTCCGCTCAATGTACAAGTACCTCTCCGCTCAATGTACAAATACCTCTCCGCTCCATGTACAAGTACCTCTCCGCTCAATGTCAAGTATCGACAGTACCTCTCCGCTCCATGTACAAGTACCTCTCCGCTGAATGTACAAGTGTCGACAGTACCTCTCCGCTCAATGTACAAGTACCTCTCCGCTCCATGTACAAGTACCTCTCCGCTCTCATGTACAAGTACCTCTCCGCTCCATGTACAAGTACCTCTCCGCTCAATGTACAAGTACCTCTGCGCTCCATGTACAAGTACCTCTCCGCTCAATGTACAAGTACCTCTCCGCTCAATGTACAAGTGTCGACAGTACCTCTCCGCTCCATGTACAAGTACCTCTCCGCTCAATGTACAAGTGTCGACAGTACCTCTACGCTCAATGTACAAGTGTCGACAGTACCTCTCCGCTCTCATGTACAAGTACCTCTCCGATCCATGTACAAGTACATCTCCGCTCCATGTACAAGTACATCTCCGCTCAATGTACAAGTACCTCTCCGCTCCATGTACAAGTACCTCTCCGCTCCATGTACAAGTACCTCTCCGCTCCATGTACAAGTACCTCTCCGCTCCATGTACAAGTACCTCTCCGCTCAATGTACAAGTACCTCTCCGCTCCATGTACAAGTACCTCTCCGCTCAATGTACAAGTACCTCTCCGCTCCATGTACAATTACCTCTCCGCTCCATGTACAAGTACCTCTCCGCTCCATGTACAAGTACCTCTCCGCTCCATGTACAAGTACCTCTCCGCTCCATGTACAAGTACATCTCTGCTCCATGTACAAGTACCTCTCCGCTCAATGTACAAGTACATCTCCGCTCCATGTACAAGTACCTCTCCGCTCCATGTACAAGTACATCTCCGCTCCATGTACAAGTACCTCTCCGCTCCATGTACAAGTACCTCTCCGCTCAATGTACAAGTACATCTCCGCTCCATGTACAAGTACATCTCTGCTCCATGTACAAGTACCTCTCCGCTCAATGTACAAGTACCTCTCCGCTCCATGTACAAGTACCTCTCCGCTCCATGTACAAGTACCTCTCCGCTCCATGTACAAGTACCTCTCCGCTCCATGTACAAGTACATATCTGCTCCATGTACAAGTACCTCTCCGCTCAATGTACAAATACCTCTCCGCTCCATGTATAAGTACCTCTCCGCTCTATGTACAAGTACCTCTCCGCTCCATGTACAAGTACCTCTCCGCTCAATGTACAAATACCTCTCCGCTCCATGTACAAGTAGCTCTCCGCTGAATGTACAAGTGTCGACAGTACCTCTCCGCTCAATGTACAAGTACCTCTCCGCTCAATGTACAAATACCTCTCCGCTCCATGTACAAGTACCTCTCCGCTCAATGTCAAGTATCGACAGTACCTCTCCGCTCCATGTACAAGTACCTCTCCGCTGAATGTACAAGTGTCGACAGTACCTCTCCACTCAATGTACAAGTACCTCTCCGCTCCATGTACAAGTACCTCTCCGCTCTCATGTACAAGTACCTCTCCGCTCCATGTACAAGTACCTCTCCGCTCAATGTACAAGTACCTCTGCGCTCCATGTACAAGTACCTCTCCGCTCAATGTACAAGTACCTCTCCGCTCAATGTACAAGTGTCGACAGTACCTCTCCGCTCCATGTACAAGTACCTCTCCGCTCAATGTACAAGTGTCGACAGTACCTCTACGCTCAATGTACAAGTGTCGACAGTACCTCTCCGCTCTCATGTACAAGTACCTCTCCGATCCATGTACAAGTACATCTCCGCTCCATGTACAAGTACATCTCCGCTCAATGTACAAGTACCTCTCCGCTCCATGTACAAGTACCTCTCCGCTCCATGTACAAGTACCTCTCCGCTCCATGTACAAGTACCTCTCCGCTCCATGTACAAGTACCTCTCCGCTCAATGTACAAGTACCTCTCCGCTCCATGTACAAGTACCTCTCCGCTCAATGTACAAGTACCTCTCCGCTCCATGTACAAGTACCTCTCCGCTCCATGTACAAGTACCTCTCCGCTCCATGTACAAGTACCTCTCCGCTCAATGTCAAGTATCGACAGTACCTCTCCGCTCCATGTACAAGTACCTCTCCGCTGAATGTACAAGTGTCGACAGTACCTCTCCGCTCAATGTACAAGTACCTCTCCGCTCCATGTACAAGTACCTCTCCGCTCTCATGTACAAGTACCTCTCCGCTCCATGTACAAGTACCTCTCCGCTCAATGTACAAATACCTCTCCGCTCCATGTATAAGTACCTCTCCGCTCTATGTACAAGTACCTCTCCGCTCCATGTACAAGTACCTCTCCGCTCAATGTACAAATACCTCTCCGCTCCATGTACAAGTAGCTCTCCGCTGAATGTACAAGTGTCGACAGTACCTCTCCGCTCAATGTACAAGTACCTCTCCGCTCAATGTACAAATACCTCTCCGCTCCATGTACAAGTACCTCTCCGCTCAATGTCAAGTATCGACAGTACCTCTCCGCTCCATGTACAAGTACCTCTCCGCTGAATGTACAAGTGTCGACAGTACCTCTCCGCTCAATGTACAAGTACCTCTCCGCTCCATGTACAAGTACCTCTCCGCTCTCATGTACAAGTACCTCTCCGCTCCATGTACAAGTACCTCTCCGCTCAATGTACAAGTACCTCTGCGCTCCATGTACAAGTACCTCTCCGCTCAATGTACAAGTACCTCTCCGCTCAATGTACAAGTGTCGACAGTACCTCTCCGCTCCATGTACAAGTACCTCTCCGCTCAATGTACAAGTGTCGACAGTACCTCTACGCTCAATGTACAAGTGTCGACAGTACCTCTCCGCTCTCATGTACAAGTACCTCTCCGATCCATGTACAAGTACATCTCCGCTCCATGTACAAGTACATCTCCGCTCAATGTACAAGTACCTCTCCGCTCCATGTACAAGTACCTCTCCGCTCCATGTACAAGTACCTCTCCGCTCCATGTACAAGTACCTCTCCGCTCCATGTACAAGTACCTCTCCGCTCAATGTACAAGTACCTCTCCGCTCCATGTACAAGTACCTCTCCGCTCAATGTACAAGTACCTCTCCGCTCCATGTACAATTACCTCTCCGCTCCATGTACAAGTACCTCTCCGCTCCATGTACAAGTACCTCTCCGCTCCATGTACAAGTACCTCTCCGCTCCATGTACAAGTACATCTCTGCTCCATGTACAAGTACCTCTCCGCTCAATGTACAAGTACATCTCCGCTCCATGTACAAGTACCTCTCCGCTCCATGTACAAGTACATCTCCGCTCCATGTACAAGTACCTCTCCGCTCCATGTACAAGTACCTCTCCGCTCAATGTACAAGTACATCTCCGCTCCATGTACAAGTACATCTCTGCTCCATGTACAAGTACCTCTCCGCTCAATGTACAAGTACCTCTCCGCTCCATGTACAAGTACCTCTCCGCTCCATGTACAAGTACCTCTCCGCTCCATGTACAAGTACCTCTCCGCTCCATGTACAAGTACATATCTGCTCCATGTACAAGTACCTCTCCGCTCAATGTACAAGTACATATCCGCTCCATGTACAAGTACATCTCTGCTCCATGTACAAGTACCTCTCCGCTCAATGTACAAGTACATCTCCGCTCCATGTACAAGTACCTCTCCGCTCCATGTACAAGTACCTCTCCGGTCCATGTACAAGTACCTCTCCGCTCCATGTACAAGTACCTCTCCGCTCCATGTACAAGTACCTCTCCGCTCAATGTCAAGTGTCGACAGTACCTCTCCGCTCCATGTACAAATACCTCTCCGCTCTCATGTACAAGTACCTCTCCGCTCCATGTACAAGTACCTCTCCGCTCAATGTCAAGTGTCGACAGTACCTCTCCGCTCCATGTACAAATACCTCTCCGCTCCATGTACAAGTACCTCTCCGCTCTCATGTACAAGTACCTCTCCGCTCCATGTACAAGTAGCTCTCCGCTCAATGTACAAGTGTCGACAGTACCTTTCCGCTCCATGTACAAATACCTCTCCGCTCTCATGTACAAGTACCTCTCCGCTCCATGTACAAGTACCTCTCCGCTCAATGTACAAATACCTCTCCGCTCCATGTATAAGTACCTCTCCGCTCTATGTACAAGTACCTCTCCGCTCCATGTACAAGTACCTCTCCGCTCAATGTACAAATACCTCTCCGCTCCATGTACAAGTAGCTCTCCGCTGAATGTACAAGTGTCGACAGTACCTCTCCGCTCAATGTACAAGTACCTCTCCGCTCAATGTACAAATACCTCTCCGCTCCATGTACAAGTACCTCTCCGCTCAATGTCAAGTATCGACAGTACCTCTCCGCTCCATGTACAAGTACCTCTCCGCTGAATGTACAAGTGTCGACAGTACCTCTCCGCTCAATGTACAAGTACCTCTCCGCTCCATGTACAAGTACCTCTCCGCTCTCATGTACAAGTACCTCTCCGCTCCATGTACAAGTACCTCTCCGCTCAATGTACAAGTACCTCTGCGCTCCATGTACAAGTACCTCTCCGCTCAATGTACAAGTACCTCTCCGCTCAATGTACAAGTGTCGACAGTACCTCTCCGCTCCATGTACAAGTACCTCTCCGCTCAATGTACAAGTGTCGACAGTACCTCTACGCTCAATGTACAAGTGTCGACAGTACCTCTCCGCTCTCATGTACAAGTACCTCTCCGATCCATGTACAAGTACATCTCCGCTCCATGTACAAGTACATCTCCGCTCAATGTACAAGTACCTCTCCGCTCCATGTACAAGTACCTCTCCGCTCCATGTACAAGTACCTCTCCGCTCCATGTACAAGTACCTCTCCGCTCCATGTACAAGTACCTCTCCGCTCAATGTACAAGTACCTCTCCGCTCCATGTACAAGTACCTCTCCGCTCAATGTACAAGTACCTCTCCGCTCCATGTACAAGTACCTCTCCGCTCCATGTACAAGTACCTCTCCGCTCCATGTACAAGTACCTCTCCGCTCAATGTCAAGTATCGACAGTACCTCTCCGCTCCATGTACAAGTACCTCTCCGCTGAATGTACAAGTGTCGACAGTACCTCTCCGCTCAATGTACAAGTACCTCTCCGCTCCATGTACAAGTACCTCTCCGCTCTCATGTACAAGTACCTCTCCGCTCCATGTACAAGTACCTCTCCGCTCAATGTACAAGTACCTCTGCGCTCCATGTACAAGTACCTCTCCGCTCAATGTACAAGTACCTCTCCGCTCAATGTACAAGTGTCGACAGTACCTCTCCGCTCCATGTACAAGTACCTCTCCGCTCAATGTACAAGTGTCGACAGTACCTCTACGCTCAATGTACAAGTGTCGACAGTACCTCTCCGCTCTCATGTACAAGTACCTCTCCGATCCATGTACAAGTACATCTCCGCTCCATGTACAAGTACATCTCCGCTCAATGTACAAGTACCTCTCCGCTCCATGTACAAGTACCTCTCCGCTCCATGTACAAGTACCTCTCCGCTCCATGTACAAGTACCTCTCCGCTCCATGTACAAGTACCTCTCCGCTCAATGTACAAGTACCTCTCCGCTCCATGTACAAGTACCTCTCCGCTCCATGTACAAGTACCTCTCCGCTCAATGTACAAATACCTCTCCGCTCCATGTACAAGTACCTCTCCGCTCAATGTCAAGTATCGACAGTACCTCTCCGCTCCATGTACAAGTACCTCTCCGCTGAATGTACAAGTGTCGACAGTACCTCTCCGCTCAATGTACAAGTACCTCTCCGCTCAATGTACAAATACCTCTCCGCTCCATGTACAAGTACCTCTCCGCTCAATGTCAAGTATCGACAGTACCTCTCCGCTCCATGTACAAGTACCTCTCCGCTGAATGTACAAGTGTCGACAGTACCTCTCCGCTCAATGTACAAGTACCTCTCCGCTCCATGTACAAGTACCTCTCCGCTCTCATGTACAAGTACCTCTCCGCTCCATGTACAAGTACCTCTCCGCTCAATGTACAAGTACCTCTGCGCTCCATGTACAAGTACCTCTCCGCTCAATGTACAAGTACCTCTCCGCTCAATGTACAAGTGTCGACAGTACCTCTCCGCTCCATGTACAAGTACCTCTCCGCTCAATGTACAAGTGTCGACAGTACCTCTACGCTCAATGTACAAGTGTCGACAGTACCTCTCCGCTCTCATGTACAAGTACCTCTCCGATCCATGTACAAGTACATCTCCGCTCCATGTACAAGTACATCTCCGCTCAATGTACAAGTACCTCTCCGCTCCATGTACAAGTACCTCTCCGCTCCATGTACAAGTACCTCTCCGCTCCATGTACAAGTACCTCTCCGCTCCATGTACAAGTACCTCTCCGCTCAATGTACAAGTACCTCTCCGCTCCATGTACAAGTACCTCTCCGCTCAATGTACAAGTACCTCTCCGCTCCATGTACAATTACCTCTCCGCTCCATGTACAAGTACCTCTCCGCTCCATGTACAAGTACCTCTCCGCTCCATGTACAAGTACCTCTCCGCTCCATGTACAAGTACATCTCTGCTCCATGTACAAGTACCTCTCCGCTCAATGTACAAGTACATCTCCGCTCCATGTACAAGTACCTCTCCGCTCCATGTACAAGTACATCTCCGCTCCATGTACAAGTACCTCTCCGCTCCATGTACAAGTACCTCTCCGCTCAATGTACAAGTACATCTCCGCTCCATGTACAAGTACATCTCTGCTCCATGTACAAGTACCTCTCCGCTCAATGTACAAGTACCTCTCCGCTCCATGTACAAGTACCTCTCCGCTCCATGTACAAGTACCTCTCCGCTCCATGTACAAGTACCTCTCCGCTCCATGTACAAGTACATATCTGCTCCATGTACAAGTACCTCTCCGCTCAATGTACAAGTACATATCCGCTCCATGTACAAGTACATCTCTGCTCCATGTACAAGTACCTCTCCGCTCAATGTACAAGTACATCTCCGCTCCATGTACAAGTACCTCTCCGCTCCATGTACAAGTACCTCTCCGGTCCATGTACAAGTACCTCTCCGCTCCATGTACAAGTACCTCTCCGCTCCATGTACAAGTACCTCTCCGCTCAATGTCAAGTGTCGACAGTACCTCTCCGCTCCATGTACAAATACCTCTCCGCTCTCATGTACAAGTACCTCTCCGCTCCATGTACAAGTACCTCTCCGCTCAATGTCAAGTGTCGACAGTACCTCTCCGCTCCATGTACAAATACCTCTCCGCTCCATGTACAAGTACCTCTCCGCTCTCATGTACAAGTACCTCTCCGCTCCATGTACAAGTAGCTCTCCGCTCAATGTACAAGTGTCGACAGTACCTTTCCGCTCCATGTACAAATACCTCTCCGCTCTCATGTACAAGTACCTCTCCGCTCCATGTACAAGTACCTCTCCGCTCAATGTACAAATACCTCTCCGCTCCATGTATAAGTACCTCTCCGCTCTATGTACAAGTACCTCTCCGCTCCATGTACAAGTACCTCTCCGCTCAATGTACAAATACCTCTCCGCTCCATGTACAAGTAGCTCTCCGCTGAATGTACAAGTGTCGACAGTACCTCTCCGCTCAATGTACAAGTACCTCTCCGCTCAATGTACAAATACCTCTCCGCTCCATGTACAAGTACCTCTCCGCTCAATGTCAAGTATCGACAGTACCTCTCCGCTCCATGTACAAGTACCTCTCCGCTGAATGTACAAGTGTCGACAGTACCTCTCCGCTCAATGTACAAGTACCTCTCCGCTCCATGTACAAGTACCTCTCCGCTCTCATGTACAAGTACCTCTCCGCTCCATGTACAAGTACCTCTCCGCTCAATGTACAAGTACCTCTGCGCTCCATGTACAAGTACCTCTCCGCTCAATGTACAAGTACCTCTCCGCTCAATGTACAAGTGTCGACAGTACCTCTCCGCTCCATGTACAAGTACCTCTCCGCTCAATGTACAAGTGTCGACAGTACCTCTACGCTCAATGTACAAGTGTCGACAGTACCTCTCCGCTCTCATGTACAAGTACCTCTCCGATCCATGTACAAGTACATCTCCGCTCCATGTACAAGTACATCTCCGCTCAATGTACAAGTACCTCTCCGCTCCATGTACAAGTACCTCTCCGCTCCATGTACAAGTACCTCTCCGCTCCATGTACAAGTACCTCTCCGCTCCATGTACAAGTACCTCTCCGCTCAATGTACAAGTACCTCTCCGCTCCATGTACAAGTACCTCTCCGCTCAATGTACAAGTACCTCTCCGCTCCATGTACAAGTACCTCTCCGCTCCATGTACAAGTACCTCTCCGCTCCATGTACAAGTACCTCTCCGCTCAATGTCAAGTATCGACAGTACCTCTCCGCTCCATGTACAAGTACCTCTCCGCTGAATGTACAAGTGTCGACAGTACCTCTCCGCTCAATGTACAAGTACCTCTCCGCTCCATGTACAAGTACCTCTCCGCTCTCATGTACAAGTACCTCTCCGCTCCATGTACAAGTACCTCTCCGCTCAATGTACAAGTACCTCTGCGCTCCATGTACAAGTACCTCTCCGCTCAATGTACAAGTACCTCTCCGCTCAATGTACAAGTGTCGACAGTACCTCTCCGCTCCATGTACAAGTACCTCTCCGCTCAATGTACAAGTGTCGACAGTACCTCTACGCTCAATGTACAAGTGTCGACAGTACCTCTCCGCTCTCATGTACAAGTACCTCTCCGATCCATGTACAAGTACATCTCCGCTCCATGTACAAGTACATCTCCGCTCAATGTACAAGTACCTCTCCGCTCCATGTACAAGTACCTCTCCGCTCCATGTACAAGTACCTCTCCGCTCCATGTACAAGTACCTCTCCGCTCCATGTACAAGTACCTCTCCGCTCAATGTACAAGTACCTCTCCGCTCCATGTACAAGTACCTCTCCGCTCCATGTACAAGTACCTCTCCGCTCAATGTACAAATACCTCTCCGCTCCATGTACAAGTACCTCTCCGCTCAATGTCAAGTATCGACAGTACCTCTCCGCTCCATGTACAAGTACCTCTCCGCTGAATGTACAAGTGTCGACAGTACCTCTCCGCTCAATGTACAAGTACCTCTCCGCTCCATGTACAAGTACCTCTCCGCTCTCATGTACAAGTACCTCTCCGCTCCATGTACAAGTACCTCTCCGCTCAATGTACAAGTACCTCTGCGCTCCATGTACAAGTACCTCTCCGCTCAATGTACAAGTACCTCTCCGCTCAATGTACAAGTGTCGACAGTACCTCTCCGCTCCATGTACAAGTACCTCTCCGCTCAATGTACAAGTGTCGACAGTACCTCTACGCTCAATGTACAAGTGTCGACAGTACCTCTCCGCTCTCATGTACAAGTACCTCTCCGATCCATGTACAAGTACATCTCCGCTCCATGTACAAGTACATCTCCGCTCAATGTACAAGTACCTCTCCGCTCCATGTACAAGTACCTCTCCGCTCCATGTACAAGTACCTCTCCGCTCCATGTACAAGTACCTCTCCGCTCCATGTACAAGTACCTCTCCGCTCAATGTACAAGTACCTCTCCGCTCCATGTACAAGTACCTCTCCGCTCAATGTACAAGTACCTCTCCGCTCCATGTACAAGTACCTCTCCGCTCCATGTACAAGTACCTCTCCGCTCCATGTACAAGTACCTCTCCGCTCAATGTCAAGTATCGACAGTACCTCTCCGCTCCATGTACAAGTACCTCTCCGCTGAATGTACAAGTGTCGACAGTACCTCTCCGCTCAATGTACAAGTACCTCTCCGCTCCATGTACAAGTACCTCTCCGCTCTCATGTACAAGTACCTCTCCGCTCCATGTACAAGTACCTCTCCGCTCAATGTACAAGTACCTCTGCGCTCCATGTACAAGTACCTCTCCGCTCAATGTACAAGTACCTCTCCGCTCAATGTACAAGTGTCGACAGTACCTCTCCGCTCCATGTACAAGTACCTCTCCGCTCAATGTACAAGTGTCGACAGTACCTCTACGCTCAATGTACAAGTGTCGACAGTACCTCTCCGCTCTCATGTACAAGTACCTCTCCGATCCATGTACAAGTACATCTCCGCTCCATGTACAAGTACATCTCCGCTCAATGTACAAGTACCTCTCCGCTCCATGTACAAGTACCTCTCCGCTCCATGTACAAGTACCTCTCCGCTCCATGTACAAGTACCTCTCCGCTCCATGTACAAGTACCTCTCCGCTCAATGTACAAGTACCTCTCCGCTCCATGTACAAGTACCTCTCCGCTCCATGTACAAGTACCTCTCCGCTCCATGTACAAGTACCTCTCCGCTCAATGTACAAGTACCTCTCCGCTCCATGTACAAGTACCTCTCCGCTCCATGTACAAGTACCTCTCCGCTCCATGTACAAGTACCTCTCCGCTCAATGTACAAGTACCTCTCCGCTCCCTGTACAAGTACATCTCCGCTCCATGTACAAGTACCTCTCCGCTCCATGTACAAGTACCTCTCCGCTCAATGTACAAGTGTCGACAGTACCTCTCCGCTCCATGTACAAGTACCTCTCCGCTCCATGTACAAGTACCTCTCCGCTCAATGTACAAGTGTCGACAGTACCTCTCCGCTCCATCTACAAGTACCTCTCCGCTCAATGTACAAGTACCTCTCCGCTGAATGTACAAGTACCTCTCCGCTCCATGTACAAGTACCTCTCCGCTCCATGTACAAATACCTCTCCGCTCCATGTACAAGTACCTCTCCGCTCCATGTACAAGTACCTCTCCGCTCAATGTACAAGTACCTCTCCGCTCCATGTACAAGTACCTCTCCGCTCCATGTACAAGTACCTCTCCGCTCCATGTACAAGTACCTCTCCGCTCCATGTACAAGTACATCTCTGCTCCATGTACAAGTACCTCTCCGCTCAATGTACAAGTACATCTCCGCTCCATGTACAAGTACCTCTCCGCTCCATGTACAAGTACATCTCCGCTCCATGTACAAGTACCTCTCCGCTCCATGTACAAGTACCTCTCCGCTCAATGTACAAGTACATCTCCGCTCCATGTACAAGTACATCTCTGCTCCATGTACAAGTACCTCTCCGCTCAATGTACAAGTACATCTCCGCTCCATGTACAAGTACCTCTCCGCTCCATGTACAAGTACCTCTCCGGTCCATGTACAAGTACCTCTCCGCTCCATGTACAAGTACCTCTCCGCTCCATGTACAAGTACCTCTCCGCTCAATGTCAAGTGTCGACAGTACCTCTCCGCTCCATGTACAAATACCTCTCCGCTCTCATGTACAAGTACCTCTCCGCTCCATGTACAAGTACCTCTCCGCTCAATGTCAAGTGTCGACAGTACCTCTCCGCTCCATGTACAAATACCTCTCCGCTCCATGTACAAGTACCTCTCCGCTCTCATGTACAAGTACCTCTCCGCTCCATGTACAAGTAGCTCTCCGCTCAATGTACAAGTGTCGACAGTACCTTTCCGCTCCATGTACAAATACCTCTCCGCTCTCATGTACAAGTACCTCTCCGCTCCATGTACAAGTACCTCTCCGCTCAATGTACAAATACCTCTCCGCTCCATGTATAAGTACCTCTCCGCTCTATGTACAAGTACCTCTCCGCTCCATGTACAAGTACCTCTCCGCTCAATGTACAAATACCTCTCCGCTCCATGTACAAGTAGCTCTCCGCTGAATGTACAAGTGTCGACAGTACCTCTCCGCTCAATGTACAAGTACCTCTCCGCTCAATGTACAAATACCTCTCCGCTCCATGTACAAGTACCTCTCCGCTCAATGTCAAGTATCGACAGTACCTCTCCGCTCCATGTACAAGTACCTCTCCGCTGAATGTACAAGTGTCGACAGTACCTCTCCGCTCAATGTACAAGTACCTCTCCGCTCCATGTACAAGTACCTCTCCGCTCTCATGTACAAGTACCTCTCCGCTCCATGTACAAGTACCTCTCCGCTCAATGTACAAGTACCTCTGCGCTCCATGTACAAGTACCTCTCCGCTCAATGTACAAGTACCTCTCCGCTCAATGTACAAGTGTCGACAGTACCTCTCCGCTCCATGTACAAGTACCTCTCCGCTCAATGTACAAGTGTCGACAGTACCTCTCCGCTCCATGTACAAGTACCTCTCCGCTCCATGTACAAGTACCTCTCCGCTCAATGTACAAGTGTCGACAGTACCTCTCCGCTCCATCTACAAGTACCTCTCCGCTCAATGTACAAGTACCTCTCCGCTGAATGTACAAGTACCTCTCCGCTCCATGTACAAGTACCTCTCCGCTCCATGTACAAATACCTCTCCGCTCCATGTACAAGTACCTCTCCGCTCCATGTACAAGTACCTCTCCGCTCAATGTACAAGTACCTCTCCGCTCCATGTACAAGTACCTCTCCGCTCCATGTACAAGTACCTCTCCGCTCCATGTACAAGTACCTCTCCGCTCCATGTACAAGTACATCTCTGCTCCATGTACAAGTACCTCTCCGCTCAATGTACAAGTACATCTCCGCTCCATGTACAAGTACCTCTCCGCTCCATGTACAAGTACATCTCCGCTCCATGTACAAGTACCTCTCCGCTCCATGTACAAGTACCTCTCCGCTCAATGTACAAGTACATCTCCGCTCCATGTACAAGTACATCTCTGCTCCATGTACAAGTACCTCTCCGCTCAATGTACAAGTACATCTCCGCTCCATGTACAAGTACCTCTCCGCTCCATGTACAAGTACCTCTCCGGTCCATGTACAAGTACCTCTCCGCTCCATGTACAAGTACCTCTCCGCTCCATGTACAAGTACCTCTCCGCTCAATGTCAAGTGTCGACAGTACCTCTCCGCTCCATGTACAAATACCTCTCCGCTCTCATGTACAAGTACCTCTCCGCTCCATGTACAAGTACCTCTCCGCTCAATGTCAAGTGTCGACAGTACCTCTCCGCTCCATGTACAAATACCTCTCCGCTCCATGTACAAGTACCTCTCCGCTCTCATGTACAAGTACCTCTCCGCTCCATGTACAAGTAGCTCTCCGCTCAATGTACAAGTGTCGACAGTACCTTTCCGCTCCATGTACAAATACCTCTCCGCTCTCATGTACAAGTACCTCTCCGCTCCATGTACAAGTACCTCTCCGCTCAATGTACAAATACCTCTCCGCTCCATGTATAAGTACCTCTCCGCTCTATGTACAAGTACCTCTCCGCTCCATGTACAAGTACCTCTCCGCTCAATGTACAAATACCTCTCCGCTCCATGTACAAGTAGCTCTCCGCTGAATGTACAAGTGTCGACAGTACCTCTCCGCTCAATGTACAAGTACCTCTCCGCTCAATGTACAAATACCTCTCCGCTCCATGTACAAGTACCTCTCCGCTCAATGTCAAGTATCGACAGTACCTCTCCGCTCCATGTACAAGTACCTCTCCGCTGAATGTACAAGTGTCGACAGTACCTCTCCGCTCAATGTACAAGTACCTCTCCGCTCCATGTACAAGTACCTCTCCGCTCTCATGTACAAGTACCTCTCCGCTCCATGTACAAGTACCTCTCCGCTCAATGTACAAGTACCTCTGCGCTCCATGTACAAGTACCTCTCCGCTCAATGTACAAGTACCTCTCCGCTCAATGTACAAGTGTCGACAGTACCTCTCCGCTCCATGTACAAGTACCTCTCCGCTCAATGTACAAGTGTCGACAGTACCTCTACGCTCAATGTACAAGTGTCGACAGTACCTCTCCGCTCTCATGTACAAGTACCTCTCCGATCCATGTACAAGTACATCTCCGCTCCATGTACAAGTACATCTCCGCTCAATGTACAAGTACCTCTCCGCTCCATGTACAAGTACCTCTCCGCTCCATGTACAAGTACCTCTCCGCTCCATGTACAAGTACCTCTCCGCTCCATGTACAAGTACCTCTCCGCTCAATGTACAAGTACCTCTCCGCTCCATGTACAAGTACCTCTCCGCTCAATGTACAAGTACCTCTCCGCTCCATGTACAAGTACCTCTCCGCTCCATGTACAAGTACCTCTCCGCTCCATGTACAAGTACCTCTCCGCTCCATGTACAAGTACATCTCTGCTCCATGTACAAGTACCTCTCCGCTCAATGTACAAGTACATCTCCGCTCCATGTACAAGTACCTCTCCGCTCCATGTACAAGTACATCTCCGCTCCATGTACAAGTACCTCTCCGCTCCATGTACAAGTACCTCTCCGCTCAATGTACAAGTACATCTCCGCTCCATGTACAAGTACATCTCTGCTCCATGTACAAGTACCTCTCCGCTCAATGTACAAGTACATCTCCGCTCCATGTACAAGTACCTCTCCGCTCCATGTACAAGTACCTCTCCGGTCCATGTACAAGTACCTCTCCGCTCCATGTACAAGTACCTCTCCGCTCCATGTACAAGTACCTCTCCGCTCAATGTCAAGTGTCGACAGTACCTCTCCGCTCCATGTACAAATACCTCTCCGCTCTCATGTACAAGTACCTCTCCGCTCCATGTACAAGTACCTCTCCGCTCAATGTCAAGTGTCGACAGTACCTCTCCGCTCCATGTACAAATACCTCTCCGCTCTCATGTACAAGTACCTCTCCGCTCCATGTACAAGTACCTCTCCGCTCAATGTCAAGTGTCGACAGTACCTTTCCGCTCCATGTACAAATACCTCTCCGCTCTCATGTACAAGTACCTCTCCGCTCCATGTACAAGTACCTCTCCGCTCAATGTACAAATACCTCTCCGCTCCATGTATAAGTACCTCTCCGCTCTATGTACAAGTACCTCTCCGCTCCATGTACAAGTACCTCTCCGCTCAATGTACAAATACCTCTCCGCTCCATGTACAAGTAGCTCTCCGCTGAATGTACAAGTGTCGACAGTACCTCTCCGCTCAATGTACAAGTACCTCTCCGCTCAATGTACAAATACCTCTCCGCTCCATGTACAAGTACCTCTCCGCTCAATGTCAAGTATCGACAGTACCTCTCCGCTCCATGTACAAGTACCTCTCCGCTGAATGTACAAGTGTCGACAGTACCTCTCCGCTCAATGTACAAGTACCTCTCCGCTCCATGTACAAGTACCTCTCCGCTCTCATGTACAAGTACCTCTCCGCTCCATGTACAAGTACCTCTCCGCTCAATGTACAAGTACCTCTGCGCTCCATGTACAAGTACCTCTCCGCTCAATGTACAAGTACCTCTCCGCTCAATGTACAAGTGTCGACAGTACCTCTCCGCTCCATGTACAAGTACCTCTCCGCTCAATGTACAAGTGTCGACAGTACCTCTACGCTCAATGTACAAGTGTCGACAGTACCTCTCCGCTCTCATGTACAAGTACCTCTCCGATCCATGTACAAGTACATCTCCGCTCCATGTACAAGTACATCTCCGCTCAATGTACAAGTACCTCTCCGCTCCATGTACAAGTACCTCTCCGCTCCATGTACAAGTACCTCTCCGCTCCATGTACAAGTACCTCTCCGCTCAATGTACAAGTACCTCTCCGCTCCATGTACAAGTACCTCTCCGCTCAATGTACAAGTACCTCTCCGCTCCATGTACAAGTACCTCTCCGCTCCATGTACAAGTACCTCTCCGCTCCATGTACAAGTACCTCTCCGCTCAATGTCAAGTATCGACAGTACCTCTCCGCTCCATGTACAAGTACCTCTCCGCTGAATGTACAAGTGTCGACAGTACCTCTCCGCTCAATGTACAAGTACCTCTCCGCTCCATGTACAAGTACCTCTCCGCTCTCATGTACAAGTACCTCTCCGCTCCATGTACAAGTACCTCTCCGCTCAATGTACAAATACCTCTCCGCTCCATGTACAAGTACCTCTCCGCTCCATGTACAAGTACCTCTCCGCTCCATGTACAAGTACATCTCTGCTCCATGTACAAGTACCTCTCCGCTCAATGTACAAGTACATCTCCGCTCCATGTACAAGTACCTCTCCGCTCCATGTACAAGTACATCTCCGCTCCATGTACAAGTACCTCTCCGCTCCATGTACAAGTACCTCTCCGCTCAATGTACAAGTACATCTCCGCTCCATGTACAAGTACATCTCTGCTCCATGTACAAGTACCTCTCCGCTCAATGTACAAGTACATCTCCGCTCCATGTACAAGTACCTCTCCGCTCCATGTACAAGTACCTCTCCGGTCCATGTACAAGTACCTCTCCGCTCCATGTACAAGTACCTCTCCGCTCCATGTACAAGTACCTCTCCGCTCAATGTCAAGTGTCGACAGTACCTCTCCGCTCCATGTACAAATACCTCTCCGCTCTCATGTACAAGTACCTCTCCGCTCCATGTACAAGTACCTCTCCGCTCAATGTCAAGTGTCGACAGTACCTCTCCGCTCCATGTACAAATACCTCTCCGCTCTCATGTACAAGTACCTCTCCGCTCCATGTACAAGTACCTCTCCGCTCAATGTCAAGTGTCGACAGTACCTTTCCGCTCCATGTACAAATACCTCTCCGCTCTCATGTACAAGTACCTCTCCGCTCCATGTACAAGTACCTCTCCGCTCAATGTACAAATACCTCTCCGCTCCATGTATAAGTACCTCTCCGCTCTATGTACAAGTACCTCTCCGCTCCATGTACAAGTACCTCTCCGCTCAATGTACAAATACCTCTCCGCTCCATGTACAAGTAGCTCTCCGCTGAATGTACAAGTGTCGACAGTACCTCTCCGCTCAATGTACAAGTACCTCTCCGCTCAATGTACAAATACCTCTCCGCTCCATGTACAAGTACCTCTCCGCTCAATGTCAAGTATCGACAGTACCTCTCCGCTCCATGTACAAGTACCTCTCCGCTGAATGTACAAGTGTCGACAGTACCTCTCCGCTCAATGTACAAGTACCTCTCCGCTCCATGTACAAGTACCTCTCCGCTCTCATGTACAAGTACCTCTCCGCTCCATGTACAAGTACCTCTCCGCTCAATGTACAAGTACCTCTGCGCTCCATGTACAAGTACCTCTCCGCTCAATGTACAAGTACCTCTCCGCTCAATGTACAAGTGTCGACAGTACCTCTCCGCTCCATGTACAAGTACCTCTCCGCTCAATGTACAAGTGTCGACAGTACCTCTACGCTCAATGTACAAGTGTCGACAGTACCTCTCCGCTCTCATGTACAAGTACCTCTCCGATCCATGTACAAGTACATCTCCGCTCCATGTACAAGTACATCTCCGCTCAATGTACAAGTACCTCTCCGCTCCATGTACAAGTACCTCTCCGCTCCATGTACAAGTACCTCTCCGCTCCATGTACAAGTACCTCTCCGCTCAATGTACAAGTACCTCTCCGCTCCATGTACAAGTACCTCTCCGCTCAATGTACAAGTACCTCTCCGCTCCATGTACAAGTACCTCTCCGCTCCATGTACAAGTACCTCTCCGCTCCATGTACAAGTACCTCTCCGCTCAATGTCAAGTATCGACAGTACCTCTCCGCTCCATGTACAAGTACCTCTCCGCTGAATGTACAAGTGTCGACAGTACCTCTCCGCTCAATGTACAAGTACCTCTCCGCTCCATGTACAAGTACCTCTCCGCTCTCATGTACAAGTACCTCTCCGCTCCATGTACAAGTACCTCTCCGCTCAATGTACAAATACCTCTCCGCTCCATGTATAAGTACCTCTCCGCTCTATGTACAAGTACCTCTCCGCTCCATGTACAAGTACCTCTCCGCTCAATGTACAAATACCTCTCCGCTCCATGTACAAGTAGCTCTCCGCTGAATGTACAAGTGTCGACAGTACCTCTCCGCTCAATGTACAAGTACCTCTCCGCTCAATGTACAAATACCTCTCCGCTCCATGTACAAGTACCTCTCCGCTCAATGTCAAGTATCGACAGTACCTCTCCGCTCCATGTACAAGTACCTCTCCGCTGAATGTACAAGTGTCGACAGTACCTCTCCGCTCAATGTACAAGTACCTCTCCGCTCCATGTACAAGTACCTCTCCGCTCTCATGTACAAGTACCTCTCCGCTCCATGTACAAGTACCTCTCCGCTCAATGTACAAGTACCTCTGCGCTCCATGTACAAGTACCTCTCCGCTCAATGTACAAGTACCTCTCCGCTCAATGTACAAGTGTCGACAGTACCTCTCCGCTCCATGTACAAGTACCTCTCCGCTCAATGTACAAGTGTCGACAGTACCTCTACGCTCAATGTACAAGTGTCGACAGTACCTCTCCGCTCTCATGTACAAGTACCTCTCCGATCCATGTACAAGTACATCTCCGCTCCATGTACAAGTACATCTCCGCTCAATGTACAAGTACCTCTCCGCTCCATGTACAAGTACCTCTCCGCTCCATGTACAAGTACCTCTCCGCTCCATGTACAAGTACCTCTCCGCTCCATGTACAAGTACCTCTCCGCTCAATGTACAAGTACCTCTCCGCTCCATGTACAAGTACCTCTCCGCTCAATGTACAAGTACCTCTCCGCTCCATGTACAAGTACCTCTCCGCTCCATGTACAAGTACCTCTCCGCTCCATGTACAAGTACCTCTCCGCTCCATGTACAAGTACCTCTCCGCTCCATGTACAAGTACATCTCTGCTCCATGTACAAGTACCTCTCCGCTCAATGTACAAGTACATCTCCGCTCCATGTACAAGTACCTCTCCGCTCCATGTACAAGTACATCTCTGCTCCATGTACAAGTACCTCTCCGCTCCATGTACAAGTACCTCTCCGCTCAATGTACAAGTACATCTCCGCTCCATGTACAAGTACATCTCTGCTCCATGTACAAGTACCTCTCCGCTCAATGTACAAGTACCTCTCCGCTCCATGTACAAGTACCTCTCCGCTCCATGTACAAGTACCTCTCCGCTCCATGTACAAGTACCTCTCCGCTCCATGTACAAGTACATATCTGCTCCATGTACAAGTACCTCCCCGCTCAATGTACAAGTACATCTCCGCTCCATGTACAAGTACCTCTCCGCTCCATGTACAAGTACATCTCCGCTCCATGTACAAGTACCTCTCCGCTCCATGTACAAGTACCTCTCCGCTCAATGTACAAGTACATCTCCGCTCCATGTACAAGTACATCTCTGCTCCATGTACAAGTACCTCTCCGCTCAATGTACAAGTACATCTCCGCTCCATGTACAAGTACCTCTCCGCTCCATGTACAAGTACCTCTCCGGTCCATGTACAAGTACCTCTCCGCTCCATGTACAAGTACCTCTCCGCTCCATGTACAAGTACCTCTCCGCTCAATGTCAAGTGTCGACAGTACCTCTCCGCTCCATGTACAAATACCTCTCCGCTCTCATGTACAAGTACCTCTCCGCTCCATGTACAAGTACCTCTCCGCTCAATGTCAAGTGTCGACAGTACCTCTCCGCTCCATGTACAAATACCTCTCCGCTCCATGTACAAGTACCTCTCCGCTCTCATGTACAAGTACCTCTCCGCTCCATGTACAAGTAGCTCTCCGCTCAATGTACAAGTGTCGACAGTACCTTTCCGCTCCATGTACAAATACCTCTCCGCTCTCATGTACAAGTACCTCTCCGCTCCATGTACAAGTACCTCTCCGCTCAATGTACAAATACCTCTCCGCTCCATGTATAAGTACCTCTCCGCTCTATGTACAAGTACCTCTCCGCTCCATGTACAAGTACCTCTCCGCTCAATGTACAAATACCTCTCCGCTCCATGTACAAGTAGCTCTCCGCTGAATGTACAAGTGTCGACAGTACCTCTCCGCTCAATGTACAAGTACCTCTCCGCTCAATGTACAAATACCTCTCCGCTCCATGTACAAGTACCTCTCCGCTCAATGTCAAGTATCGACAGTACCTCTCCGCTCCATGTACAAGTACCTCTCCGCTGAATGTACAAGTGTCGACAGTACCTCTCCGCTCAATGTACAAGTACCTCTCCGCTCCATGTACAAGTACCTCTCCGCTCTCATGTACAAGTACCTCTCCGCTCCATGTACAAGTACCTCTCCGCTCAATGTACAAGTACCTCTGCGCTCCATGTACAAGTACCTCTCCGCTCAATGTACAAGTACCTCTCCGCTCCATGTACAAGTACCTCTCCGCTCCATGTACAAGTACCTCTCCGCTCAATGTACAAGTACCTCTCCGCTCCATGTACAAGTACCTCTCCGCTCAATGTACAAGTACCTCTCCGCTCCATGTACAAGTACCTCTCCGCTCCATGTACAAGTACCTCTCCGCTCCATGTACAAGTACCTCTCCGCTCAATGTCAAGTATCGACAGTACCTCTCCGCTCCATGTACAAGTACCTCTCCGCTGAATGTACAAGTGTCGACAGTACCTCTCCGCTCAATGTACAAGTACCTCTCCGCTCCATGTACAAGTACCTCTCCGCTCTCATGTACAAGTACCTCTCCGCTCCATGTACAAGTACCTCTCCGCTCAATGTACAAATACCTCTCCGCTCCATGTATAAGTACCTCTCCGCTCTATGTACAAGTACCTCTCCGCTCCATGTACAAGTACCTCTCCGCTCAATGTACAAATACCTCTCCGCTCCATGTACAAGTAGCTCTCCGCTGAATGTACAAGTGTCGACAGTACCTCTCCGCTCAATGTACAAGTACCTCTCCGCTCAATGTACAAATACCTCTCCGCTCCATGTACAAGTACCTCTCCGCTCAATGTCAAGTATCGACAGTACCTCTCCGCTCCATGTACAAGTACCTCTCCGCTGAATGTACAAGTGTCGACAGTACCTCTCCGCTCAATGTACAAGTACCTCTCCGCTCCATGTACAAGTACCTCTCCGCTCTCATGTACAAGTACCTCTCCGCTCCATGTACAAGTACCTCTCCGCTCAATGTACAAGTACCTCTGCGCTCCATGTACAAGTACCTCTCCGCTCAATGTACAAGTACCTCTCCGCTCAATGTACAAGTGTCGACAGTACCTCTCCGCTCCATGTACAAGTACCTCTCCGCTCAATGTACAAGTGTCGACAGTACCTCTACGCTCAATGTACAAGTGTCGACAGTACCTCTCCGCTCTCATGTACAAGTACCTCTCCGATCCATGTACAAGTACATCTCCGCTCCATGTACAAGTACATCTCCGCTCAATGTACAAGTACCTCTCCGCTCCATGTACAAGTACCTCTCCGCTCCATGTACAAGTACCTCTCCGCTCCATGTACAAGTACCTCTCCGCTCCATGTACAAGTACCTCTCCGCTCAATGTACAAGTACCTCTCCGCTCCATGTACAAGTACCTCTCCGCTCAATGTACAAGTACCTCTCCGCTCCATGTACAAGTACCTCTCCGCTCCATGTACAAGTACCTCTCCGCTCCATGTACAAGTACCTCTCCGCTCCATGTACAAGTACCTCTCCGCTCCATGTACAAGTACATCTCTGCTCCATGTACAAGTACCTCTCCGCTCAATGTACAAGTACATCTCCGCTCCATGTACAAGTACCTCTCCGCTCCATGTACAAGTACATCTCTGCTCCATGTACAAGTACCTCTCCGCTCCATGTACAAGTACCTCTCCGCTCAATGTACAAGTACATCTCCGCTCCATGTACAAGTACATCTCTGCTCCATGTACAAGTACCTCTCCGCTCAATGTACAAGTACCTCTCCGCTCCATGTACAAGTACCTCTCCGCTCCATGTACAAGTACCTCTCCGCTCCATGTACAAGTACCTCTCCGCTCCATGTACAAGTACATATCTGCTCCATGTACAAGTACCTCCCCGCTCAATGTACAAGTACATCTCCGCTCCATGTACAAGTACCTCTCCGCTCCATGTACAAGTACATCTCCGCTCCATGTACAAGTACCTCTCCGCTCCATGTACAAGTACCTCTCCGCTCAATGTACAAGTACATCTCCGCTCCATGTACAAGTACATCTCTGCTCCATGTACAAGTACCTCTCCGCTCAATGTACAAGTACATCTCCGCTCCATGTACAAGTACCTCTCCGCTCCATGTACAAGTACCTCTCCGGTCCATGTACAAGTACCTCTCCGCTCCATGTACAAGTACCTCTCCGCTCCATGTACAAGTACCTCTCCGCTCAATGTCAAGTGTCGACAGTACCTCTCCGCTCCATGTACAAATACCTCTCCGCTCTCATGTACAAGTACCTCTCCGCTCCATGTACAAGTACCTCTCCGCTCAATGTCAAGTGTCGACAGTACCTCTCCGCTCCATGTACAAATACCTCTCCGCTCCATGTACAAGTACCTCTCCGCTCTCATGTACAAGTACCTCTCCGCTCCATGTACAAGTAGCTCTCCGCTCAATGTACAAGTGTCGACAGTACCTTTCCGCTCCATGTACAAATACCTCTCCGCTCTCATGTACAAGTACCTCTCCGCTCCATGTACAAGTACCTCTCCGCTCAATGTACAAATACCTCTCCGCTCCATGTATAAGTACCTCTCCGCTCTATGTACAAGTACCTCTCCGCTCCATGTACAAGTACCTCTCCGCTCAATGTACAAATACCTCTCCGCTCCATGTACAAGTAGCTCTCCGCTGAATGTACAAGTGTCGACAGTACCTCTCCGCTCAATGTACAAGTACCTCTCCGCTCAATGTACAAATACCTCTCCGCTCCATGTACAAGTACCTCTCCGCTCAATGTCAAGTATCGACAGTACCTCTCCGCTCCATGTACAAGTACCTCTCCGCTGAATGTACAAGTGTCGACAGTACCTCTCCGCTCAATGTACAAGTACCTCTCCGCTCCATGTACAAGTACCTCTCCGCTCTCATGTACAAGTACCTCTCCGCTCCATGTACAAGTACCTCTCCGCTCAATGTACAAGTACCTCTGCGCTCCATGTACAAGTACCTCTCCGCTCAATGTACAAGTACCTCTCCGCTCAATGTACAAGTGTCGACAGTACCTCTCCGCTCCATGTACAAGTACCTCTCCGCTCAATGTACAAGTGTCGACAGTACCTCTACGCTCAATGTACAAGTGTCGACAGTACCTCTCCGCTCTCATGTACAAGTACCTCTCCGATCCATGTACAAGTACATCTCCGCTCCATGTACAAGTACATCTCCGCTCAATGTACAAGTACCTCTCCGCTCCATGTACAAGTACCTCTCCGCTCCATGTACAAGTACCTCTCCGCTCCATGTACAAGTACCTCTCCGCTCCATGTACAAGTACCTCTCCGCTCAATGTACAAGTACCTCTCCGCTCCATGTACAAGTACCTCTCCGCTCCATGTACAAGTACCTCTCCGCTCCATGTACAAGTACATCTCTGCTCCATGTACAAGTACCTCTCCGCTCAATGTACAAGTACATCTCCGCTCCATGTACAAGTACCTCTCCGCTCCATGTACAAGTACATCTCCGCTCCATGTACAAGTACCTCTCCGCTCCATGTACAAGTACCTCTCCGCTCAATGTACAAGTACATCTCCGCTCCATGTACAAGTACATCTCTGCTCCATGTACAAGTACCTCTCCGCTCAATGTACAAGTACCTCTCCGCTCCATGTACAAGTACCTCTCCGCTCCATGTACAAGTACCTCTCCGCTCCATGTACAAGTACCTCTCCGCTCCATGTACAAGTACATATCTGCTCCATGTACAAGTACCTCTCCGCTCAATGTACAAGTACATCTCCGCTCCATGTACAAGTACCTCTCCGCTCCATGTACAAGTACATCTCCGCTCCATGTACAAGTACCTCTCCGCTCCATGTACAAGTACCTCTCCGCTCAATGTACAAGTACATCTCCGCTCCATGTACAAGTACATCTCTGCTCCATGTACAAGTACCTCTCCGCTCAATGTACAAGTACATCTCCGCTCCATGTACAAGTACCTCTCCGCTCCATGTACAAGTACCTCTCCGGTCCATGTACAAGTACCTCTCCGCTCCATGTACAAGTACCTCTCCGCTCCATGTACAAGTACCTCTCCGCTCAATGTCAAGTGTCGACAGTACCTCTCCGCTCCATGTACAAATACCTCTCCGCTCTCATGTACAAGTACCTCTCCGCTCCATGTACAAGTACCTCTCCGCTCAATGTCAAGTGTCGACAGTACCTCTCCGCTCCATGTACAAATACCTCTCCGCTCCATGTACAAGTACCTCTCCGCTCCATGTACAAGTACCTCTCCGCTCAATGTACAAGTACCTCTCCGCTCCATGTACAAGTACCTCTCCGCTCAATGTACAAGTACCTCTCCGCTCCATGTACAAGTACCTCTCCGCTCCATGTACAAGTACCTCTCCGCTCCATGTACAAGTACCTCTCCGCTCAATGTCAAGTATCGACAGTACCTCTCCGCTCCATGTACAAGTACCTCTCCGCTGAATGTACAAGTGTCGACAGTACCTCTCCGCTCAATGTACAAGTACCTCTCCGCTCCATGTACAAGTACCTCTCCGCTCTCATGTACAAGTACCTCTCCGCTCCATGTACAAGTACCTCTCCGCTCAATGTACAAATACCTCTCCGCTCCATGTATAAGTACCTCTCCGCTCTATGTACAAGTACCTCTCCGCTCCATGTACAAGTACCTCTCCGCTCAATGTACAAATACCTCTCCGCTCCATGTACAAGTAGCTCTCCGCTGAATGTACAAGTGTCGACAGTACCTCTCCGCTCAATGTACAAGTACCTCTCCGCTCAATGTACAAATACCTCTCCGCTCCATGTACAAGTACCTCTCCGCTCAATGTCAAGTATCGACAGTACCTCTCCGCTCCATGTACAAGTACCTCTCCGCTGAATGTACAAGTGTCGACAGTACCTCTCCGCTCAATGTACAAGTACCTCTCCGCTCCATGTACAAGTACCTCTCCGCTCTCATGTACAAGTACCTCTCCGCTCCATGTACAAGTACCTCTCCGCTCAATGTACAAGTACCTCTGCGCTCCATGTACAAGTACCTCTCCGCTCAATGTACAAGTACCTCTCCGCTCAATGTACAAGTGTCGACAGTACCTCTCCGCTCCATGTACAAGTACCTCTCCGCTCAATGTACAAGTGTCGACAGTACCTCTACGCTCAATGTACAAGTGTCGACAGTACCTCTCCGCTCTCATGTACAAGTACCTCTCCGATCCATGTACAAGTACATCTCCGCTCCATGTACAAGTACATCTCCGCTCAATGTACAAGTACCTCTCCGCTCCATGTACAAGTACCTCTCCGCTCCATGTACAAGTACCTCTCCGCTCCATGTACAAGTACCTCTCCGCTCCATGTACAAGTACCTCTCCGCTCAATGTACAAGTACCTCTCCGCTCCATGTACAAGTACCTCTCCGCTCAATGTACAAGTACCTCTCCGCTCCATGTACAAGTACCTCTCCGCTCCATGTACAAGTACCTCTCCGCTCCATGTACAAGTACCTCTCCGCTCCATGTACAAGTACCTCTCCGCTCCATGTACAAGTACATCTCTGCTCCATGTACAAGTACCTCTCCGCTCAATGTACAAGTACATCTCCGCTCCATGTACAAGTACCTCTCCGCTCCATGTACAAGTACATCTCCGCTCCATGTACAAGTACCTCTCCGCTCCATGTACAAGTACCTCTCCGCTCAATGTACAAGTACATCTCCGCTCCATGTACAAGTACATCTCCGCTCCATGTACAAGTACCTCTCCGCTCCATGTACAAGTACCTCTCCGGTCCATGTACAAGTACCTCTCCGCTCCATGTACAAGTACCTCTCCGCTCCATGTACAAGTACCTCTCCGCTCAATGTCAAGTGTCGACAGTACCTCTCCGCTCCATGTACAAATACCTCTCCGCTCTCATGTACAAGTACCTCTCCGCTCCATGTACAAGTACCTCTCCGCTCAATGTCAAGTGTCGACAGTACCTCTCCGCTCCATGTACAAATACCTCTCCGCTCCATGTACAAGTACCTCTCCGCTCTCATGTACAAGTACCTCTCCGCTCCATGTACAAGTAGCTCTCCGCTCAATGTACAAGTGTCGACAGTACCTTTCCGCTCCATGTACAAATACCTCTCCGCTCTCATGTACAAGTACCTCTCCGCTCCATGTACAAGTACCTCTCCGCTCAATGTACAAATACCTCTCCGCTCCATGTATAAGTACCTCTCCGCTCTATGTACAAGTACCTCTCCGCTCCATGTACAAGTACCTCTCCGCTCAATGTACAAATACCTCTCCGCTCCATGTACAAGTAGCTCTCCGCTGAATGTACAAGTGTCGACAGTACCTCTCCGCTCAATGTACAAGTACCTCTCCGCTCAATGTACAAATACCTCTCCGCTCCATGTACAAGTACCTCTCCGCTCAATGTCAAGTATCGACAGTACCTCTCCGCTCCATGTACAAGTACCTCTCCGCTGAATGTACAAGTGTCGACAGTACCTCTCCGCTCAATGTACAAGTACCTCTCCGCTCCATGTACAAGTACCTCTCCGCTCTCATGTACAAGTACCTCTCCGCTCCATGTACAAGTACCTCTCCGCTCAATGTACAAGTACCTCTGCGCTCCATGTACAAGTACCTCTCCGCTCAATGTACAAGTACCTCTCCGCTCAATGTACAAGTGTCGACAGTACCTCTCCGCTCCATGTACAAGTACCTCTCCGCTCAATGTACAAGTGTCGACAGTACCTCTACGCTCAATGTACAAGTGTCGACAGTACCTCTCCGCTCTCATGTACAAGTACCTCTCCGATCCATGTACAAGTACATCTCCGCTCCATGTACAAGTACATCTCCGCTCAATGTACAAGTACCTCTCCGCTCCATGTACAAGTACCTCTCCGCTCCATGTACAAGTACCTCTCCGCTCCATGTACAAGTACCTCTCCGCTCCATGTACAAGTACCTCTCCGCTCAATGTACAAGTACCTCTCCGCTCCATGTACAAGTACCTCTCCGCTCCATGTACAAGTACCTCTCCGCTCCATGTACAAGTACATCTCTGCTCCATGTACAAGTACCTCTCCGCTCAATGTACAAGTACATCTCCGCTCCATGTACAAGTACCTCTCCGCTCCATGTACAAGTACATCTCCGCTCCATGTACAAGTACCTCTCCGCTCCATGTACAAGTACCTCTCCGCTCAATGTACAAGTACATCTCCGCTCCATGTACAAGTACATCTCTGCTCCATGTACAAGTACCTCTCCGCTCAATGTACAAGTACCTCTCCGCTCCATGTACAAGTACCTCTCCGCTCCATGTACAAGTACCTCTCCGCTCCATGTACAAGTACCTCTCCGCTCCATGTACAAGTACATATCTGCTCCATGTACAAGTACCTCTCCGCTCAATGTACAAGTACATCTCCGCTCCATGTACAAGTACCTCTCCGCTCCATGTACAAGTACATCTCCGCTCCATGTACAAGTACCTCTCCGCTCCATGTACAAGTACCTCTCCGCTCAATGTACAAGTACATCTCCGCTCCATGTACAAGTACATCTCTGCTCCATGTACAAGTACCTCTCCGCTCAATGTACAAGTACATCTCCGCTCCATGTACAAGTACCTCTCCGCTCCATGTACAAGTACCTCTCCGGTCCATGTACAAGTACCTCTCCGCTCCATGTACAAGTACCTCTCCGCTCCATGTACAAGTACCTCTCCGCTCAATGTCAAGTGTCGACAGTACCTCTCCGCTCCATGTACAAATACCTCTCCGCTCTCATGTACAAGTACCTCTCCGCTCCATGTACAAGTACCTCTCCGCTCAATGTCAAGTGTCGACAGTACCTCTCCGCTCCATGTACAAATACCTCTCCGCTCCATGTACAAGTACCTCTCCGCTCCATGTACAAGTACCTCTCCGCTCAATGTACAAGTACCTCTCCGCTCCATGTACAAGTACCTCTCCGCTCAATGTACAAGTACCTCTCCGCTCCATGTACAAGTACCTCTCCGCTCCATGTACAAGTACCTCTCCGCTCCATGTACAAGTACCTCTCCGCTCAATGTCAAGTATCGACAGTACCTCTCCGCTCCATGTACAAGTACCTCTCCGCTGAATGTACAAGTGTCGACAGTACCTCTCCGCTCAATGTACAAGTACCTCTCCGCTCCATGTACAAGTACCTCTCCGCTCTCATGTACAAGTACCTCTCCGCTCCATGTACAAGTACCTCTCCGCTCAATGTACAAATACCTCTCCGCTCCATGTATAAGTACCTCTCCGCTCTATGTACAAGTACCTCTCCGCTCCATGTACAAGTACCTCTCCGCTCAATGTACAAATACCTCTCCGCTCCATGTACAAGTAGCTCTCCGCTGAATGTACAAGTGTCGACAGTACCTCTCCGCTCAATGTACAAGTACCTCTCCGCTCAATGTACAAATACCTCTCCGCTCCATGTACAAGTACCTCTCCGCTCAATGTCAAGTATCGACAGTACCTCTCCGCTCCATGTACAAGTACCTCTCCGCTGAATGTACAAGTGTCGACAGTACCTCTCCGCTCAATGTACAAGTACCTCTCCGCTCCATGTACAAGTACCTCTCCGCTCTCATGTACAAGTACCTCTCCGCTCCATGTACAAGTACCTCTCCGCTCAATGTACAAGTACCTCTGCGCTCCATGTACAAGTACCTCTCCGCTCAATGTACAAGTACCTCTCCGCTCAATGTACAAGTGTCGACAGTACCTCTCCGCTCCATGTACAAGTACCTCTCCGCTCAATGTACAAGTGTCGACAGTACCTCTACGCTCAATGTACAAGTGTCGACAGTACCTCTCCGCTCTCATGTACAAGTACCTCTCCGATCCATGTACAAGTACATCTCCGCTCCATGTACAAGTACATCTCCGCTCAATGTACAAGTACCTCTCCGCTCCATGTACAAGTACCTCTCCGCTCCATGTACAAGTACCTCTCCGCTCCATGTACAAGTACCTCTCCGCTCCATGTACAAGTACCTCTCCGCTCAATGTACAAGTACCTCTCCGCTCCATGTACAAGTACCTCTCCGCTCAATGTACAAGTACCTCTCCGCTCCATGTACAAGTACCTCTCCGCTCCATGTACAAGTACCTCTCCGCTCCATGTACAAGTACCTCTCCGCTCCATGTACAAGTACCTCTCCGCTCCATGTACAAGTACATCTCTGCTCCATGTACAAGTACCTCTCCGCTCAATGTACAAGTACATCTCCGCTCCATGTACAAGTACCTCTCCGCTCCATGTACAAGTACATCTCCGCTCCATGTACAAGTACCTCTCCGCTCCATGTACAAGTACCTCTCCGCTCAATGTACAAGTACATCTCCGCTCCATGTACAAGTACATCTCTGCTCCATGTACAAGTACCTCTCCGCTCAATGTACAAGTACCTCTCCGCTCCATGTACAAGTACCTCTCCGCTCCATGTACAAGTACCTCTCCGCTCCATGTACAAGTACCTCTCCGCTCCATGTACAAGTACATATCTGCTCCATGTACAAGTACCTCTCCGCTCAATGTACAAGTACATCTCCGCTCCATGTACAAGTACCTCTCCGCTCCATGTACAAGTACATCTCCGCTCCATGTACAAGTACCTCTCCGCTCCATGTACAAGTACCTCTCCGCTCAATGTACAAGTACATCTCCGCTCCATGTACAAGTACATCTCTGCTCCATGTACAAGTACCTCTCCGCTCAATGTACAAGTACATCTCCGCTCCATGTACAAGTACCTCTCCGCTCCATGTACAAGTACCTCTCCGGTCCATGTACAAGTACCTCTCCGCTCCATGTACAAGTACCTCTCCGCTCCATGTACAAGTACCTCTCCGCTCAATGTCAAGTGTCGACAGTACCTCTCCGCTCCATGTACAAATACCTCTCCGCTCTCATGTACAAGTACCTCTCCGCTCCATGTACAAGTACCTCTCCGCTCAATGTCAAGTGTCGACAGTACCTCTCCGCTCCATGTACAAATACCTCTCCGCTCCATGTACAAGTACCTCTCCGCTCTCATGTACAAGTACCTCTCCGCTCCATGTACAAGTAGCTCTCCGCTCAATGTACAAGTGTCGACAGTACCTTTCCGCTCCATGTACAAATACCTCTCCGCTCTCATGTACAAGTACCTCTCCGCTCCATGTACAAGTACCTCTCCGCTCAATGTACAAATACCTCTCCGCTCCATGTATAAGTACCTCTCCGCTCTATGTACAAGTACCTCTCCGCTCCATGTACAAGTACCTCTCCGCTCAATGTACAAATACCTCTCCGCTCCATGTACAAGTAGCTCTCCGCTGAATGTACAAGTGTCGACAGTACCTCTCCGCTCAATGTACAAGTACCTCTCCGCTCAATGTACAAATACCTCTCCGCTCCATGTACAAGTACCTCTCCGCTCAATGTCAAGTATCGACAGTACCTCTCCGCTCCATGTACAAGTACCTCTCCGCTGAATGTACAAGTGTCGACAGTACCTCTCCGCTCAATGTACAAGTACCTCTCCGCTCCATGTACAAGTACCTCTCCGCTCTCATGTACAAGTACCTCTCCGCTCCATGTACAAGTACCTCTCCGCTCAATGTACAAGTACCTCTGCGCTCCATGTACAAGTACCTCTCCGCTCAATGTACAAGTACCTCTCCGCTCAATGTACAAGTGTCGACAGTACCTCTCCGCTCCATGTACAAGTACCTCTCCGCTCAATGTACAAGTGTCGACAGTACCTCTACGCTCAATGTACAAGTGTCGACAGTACCTCTCCGCTCTCATGTACAAGTACCTCTCCGATCCATGTACAAGTACATCTCCGCTCCATGTACAAGTACATCTCCGCTCAATGTACAAGTACCTCTCCGCTCCATGTACAAGTACCTCTCCGCTCCATGTACAAGTACCTCTCCGCTCCATGTACAAGTACCTCTCCGCTCCATGTACAAGTACCTCTCCGCTCAATGTACAAGTACCTCTCCGCTCCATGTACAAGTACCTCTCCGCTCCATGTACAAGTACCTCTCCGCTCCATGTACAAGTACATCTCTGCTCCATGTACAAGTACCTCTCCGCTCAATGTACAAGTACATCTCCGCTCCATGTACAAGTACCTCTCCGCTCCATGTACAAGTACATCTCCGCTCCATGTACAAGTACCTCTCCGCTCCATGTACAAGTACCTCTCCGCTCAATGTACAAGTACATCTCCGCTCCATGTACAAGTACATCTCTGCTCCATGTACAAGTACCTCTCCGCTCAATGTACAAGTACCTCTCCGCTCCATGTACAAGTACCTCTCCGCTCCATGTACAAGTACCTCTCCGCTCCATGTACAAGTACCTCTCCGCTCCATGTACAAGTACATATCTGCTCCATGTACAAGTACCTCTCCGCTCAATGTACAAGTACATCTCCGCTCCATGTACAAGTACCTCTCCGCTCCATGTACAAGTACATCTCCGCTCCATGTACAAGTACCTCTCCGCTCCATGTACAAGTACCTCTCCGCTCAATGTACAAGTACATCTCCGCTCCATGTACAAGTACATCTCTGCTCCATGTACAAGTACCTCTCCGCTCAATGTACAAGTACATCTCCGCTCCATGTACAAGTACCTCTCCGCTCCATGTACAAGTACCTCTCCGGTCCATGTACAAGTACCTCTCCGCTCCATGTACAAGTACCTCTCCGCTCCATGTACAAGTACCTCTCCGCTCAATGTCAAGTGTCGACAGTACCTCTCCGCTCCATGTACAAATACCTCTCCGCTCTCATGTACAAGTACCTCTCCGCTCCATGTACAAGTACCTCTCCGCTCAATGTCAAGTGTCGACAGTACCTCTCCGCTCCATGTACAAATACCTCTCCGCTCCATGTACAAGTACCTCTCCGCTCTCATGTACAAGTACCTCTCCGCTCCATGTACAAGTAGCTCTCCGCTCAATGTACAAGTGTCGACAGTACCTTTCCGCTCCATGTACAAATACCTCTCCGCTCTCATGTACAAGTACCTCTCCGCTCCATGTACAAGTACCTCTCCGCTCAATGTACAAATACCTCTCCGCTCCATGTATAAGTACCTCTCCGCTCTATGTACAAGTACCTCTCCGCTCCATGTACAAGTACCTCTCCGCTCAATGTACAAATACCTCTCCGCTCCATGTACAAGTAGCTCTCCGCTGAATGTACAAGTGTCGACAGTACCTCTCCGCTCAATGTACAAGTACCTCTCCGCTCAATGTACAAATACCTCTCCGCTCCATGTACAAGTACCTCTCCGCTCAATGTCAAGTATCGACAGTACCTCTCCGCTCCATGTACAAGTACCTCTCCGCTGAATGTACAAGTGTCGACAGTACCTCTCCGCTCAATGTACAAGTACCTCTCCGCTCCATGTACAAGTACCTCTCCGCTCTCATGTACAAGTACCTCTCCGCTCCATGTACAAGTACCTCTCCGCTCAATGTACAAGTACCTCTGCGCTCCATGTACAAGTACCTCTCCGCTCAATGTACAAGTACCTCTCCGCTCAATGTACAAGTGTCGACAGTACCTCTCCGCTCCATGTACAAGTACCTCTCCGCTCAATGTACAAGTGTCGACAGTACCTCTACGCTCAATGTACAAGTGTCGACAGTACCTCTCCGCTCTCATGTACAAGTACCTCTCCGATCCATGTACAAGTACATCTCCGCTCCATGTACAAGTACATCTCCGCTCAATGTACAAGTACCTCTCCGCTCCATGTACAAGTACCTCTCCGCTCCATGTACAAGTACCTCTCCGCTCCATGTACAAGTACCTCTCCGCTCCATGTACAAGTACCTCTCCGCTCAATGTACAAGTACCTCTCCGCTCCATGTACAAGTACCTCTCCGCTCAATGTACAAGTACCTCTCCGCTCCATGTACAAGTACCTCTCCGCTCCATGTACAAGTACCTCTCCGCTCCATGTACAAGTACCTCTCCGCTCAATGTCAAGTATCGACAGTACCTCTCCGCTCCATGTACAAGTACCTCTCCGCTGAATGTACAAGTGTCGACAGTACCTCTCCGCTCAATGTACAAGTACCTCTCCGCTCCATGTACAAGTACCTCTCCGCTCTCATGTACAAGTACCTCTCCGCTCCATGTACAAGTACCTCTCCGCTCAATGTACAAGTACCTCTGCGCTCCATGTACAAGTACCTCTCCGCTCAATGTACAAGTACCTCTCCACTCAATGTACAAGTGTCGACAGTACCTCTCCGCTCCATGTACAAGTACCTCTCCGCTCAATGTACAAGTGTCGACAGTACCTCTACGCTCAATGTACAAGTGTCGACAGTACCTCTCCGCTCTCATGTACAAGTACCTCTCCGATCCATGTACAAGTACATCTCCGCTCCATGTACAAGTACATCTCCGCTCAATGTACAAGTACCTCTCCGCTCCATGTACAAGTACCTCTCCGCTCCATGTACAAGTACCTCTCCGCTCCATGTCCAAGTACCTCTCCGCTCCATGTACAAGTACCTCTCCGCTCAATGTACAAGTACCTCTCCGCTCCATGTACAAGTACCTCTCCGCTCCATGTACAAGTACCTCTCCGCTCCATGTACAAGTACCTCTCCGCTCAATGTACAAGTACCTCTCCGCTCCATGTACAAGTACCTCTCCGCTCCATGTACAAGTACCTCTCCGCTCCATGTACAAGTACCTCTCCGCTCAATGTACAAGTACCTCTCTGCTCCCTGTACAAGTACATCTCCGCTCCATGTACAAGTACCTCTCCGCTCCATGTACAAGTACCTCTCCGCTCAATGTACAAGTGTCGACAGTACCTCTCCGCTCCATGTACAAGTACCTCTCCGCTCCATGTACAAGTACCTCTCCGCTCAATGTACAAGTGTCGACAGTACCTCTCCGCTCCATCTACAAGTACCTCTCCGCTCAATGTACAAGTACCTCTCCGCTGAATGTACAAGTACCTCTCCGCTCCATGTAAAAGTACCTCTCCGCTCCATGTACAAATACCTCTCCGCTCCATGTACAAGTACCTCTCCGCTCCATGTACAAGTACCTCTCCGCTCAATGTACAAGTACCTCTCCGCTCCATGTACAAGTACCTCTCCGCTCCATGTACAAGTACCTCTCCGCTCCATGTACAAGTACCTCTCCGCTCCATGTACAAGTACATCTCTGCTCCATGTACAAGTACCTCTCCGCTCAATGTACAAGTACATCTCCGCTCCATGTACAAGTACCTCTCCGCTCCATGTACAAGTACATCTCCGCTCCATGTACAAGTACCTCTCCGCTCCATGTACAAGTACCTCTCCGCTCAATGTACAAGTACATCTCCGCTCCATGTACAAGTACATCTCTGCTCCATGTACAAGTACCTCTCCGCTCAATGTACAAGTACATCTCCGCTCCATGTACAAGTACCTCTCCGCTCCATGTACAAGTACCTCTCCGGTCCATGTACAAGTACCTCTCCGCTCCATGTACAAGTACCTCTCCGCTCCATGTACAAGTACCTCTCCGCTCAATGTCAAGTGTCGACAGTACCTCTCCGCTCCATGTACAAATACCTCTCCGCTCTCATGTACAAGTACCTCTCCGCTCCATGTACAAGTACCTCTCCGCTCAATGTCAAGTGTCGACAGTACCTCTCCGCTCCATGTACAAATACCTCTCCGCTCCATGTACAAGTACCTCTCCGCTCTCATGTACAAGTACCTCTCCGCTCCATGTACAAGTAGCTCTCCGCTCAATGTACAAGTGTCGACAGTACCTTTCCGCTCCATGTACAAATACCTCTCCGCTCTCATGTACAAGTACCTCTCCGCTCCATGTACAAGTACCTCTCCGCTCAATGTACAAATACCTCTCCGCTCCATGTATAAGTACCTCTCCGCTCTATGTACAAGTACCTCTCCGCTCCATGTACAAGTACCTCTCCGCTCAATGTACAAATACCTCTCCGCTCCATGTACAAGTAGCTCTCCGCTGAATGTACAAGTGTCGACAGTACCTCTCCGCTCAATGTACAAGTACCTCTCCGCTCAATGTACAAATACCTCTCCGCTCCATGTACAAGTACCTCTCCGCTCAATGTCAAGTATCGACAGTACCTCTCCGCTCCATGTACAAGTACCTCTCCGCTGAATGTACAAGTGTCGACAGTACCTCTCCGCTCAATGTACAAGTACCTCTCCGCTCCATGTACAAGTACCTCTCCGCTCTCATGTACAAGTACCTCTCCGCTCCATGTACAAGTACCTCTCCGCTCAATGTACAAGTACCTCTGCGCTCCATGTACAAGTACCTCTCCGCTCAATGTACAAGTACCTCTCCGCTCAATGTACAAGTGTTGACAGTACCTCTCCGCTCCATGTACAAGTACCTCTCCGCTCAATGTACAAGTGTCGACAGTACCTCTACGCTCAATGTACAAGTGTCGACAGTACCTCTCCGCTCTCATGTACAAGTACCTCTCCGATCCATGTACAAGTACATCTCCGCTCCATGTACAAGTACATCTCCGCTCAATGTACAAGTACCTCTCCGCTCCATGTACAAGTACCTCTCCGCTCCATGTACAAGTACCTCTCCGCTCCATGTACAAGTACCTCTCCGCTCCATGTACAAGTACCTCTCCGCTCAATGTACAAGTACCTCTCCGCTCCATGTACAAGTACCTCTCCGCTCAATGTACAAGTACCTCTCCGCTCCATGTACAAGTACCTCTCCGCTCCATGTACAAGTACCTCTCCGCTCCATGTACAAGTACCTCTCCGCTCCATGTACAAGTACATCTCTGCTCCATGTACAAGTACCTCTCCGCTCAATGTACAAGTACATCTCCGCTCCATGTACAAGTACCTCTCCGCTCCATGTACAAGTACATCTCCGCTCCATGTACAAGTACCTCTCCGCTCCATGTACAAGTACCTCTCCGCTCAATGTACAAGTACATCTCCGCTCCATGTACAAGTACATCTCTGCTCCATGTACAAGTACCTCTCCGCTCAATGTACAAGTACATCTCCGCTCCATGTACAAGTACCTCTCCGCTCCATGTACAAGTACCTCTCCGGTCCATGTACAAGTACCTCTCCGCTCCATGTACAAGTACCTCTCCGCTCCATGTACAAGTACCTCTCCGCTCAATGTCAAGTGTCGACAGTACCTCTCCGCTCCATGTACAAATACCTCTCCGCTCTCATGTACAAGTACCTCTCCGCTCCATGTACAAGTACCTCTCCGCTCAATGTCAAGTGTCGACAGTACCTCTCCGCTCCATGTACAAATACCTCTCCGCTCCATGTACAAGTACCTCTCCGCTCTCATGTACAAGTACCTCTCCGCTCCATGTACAAGTAGCTCTCCGCTCAATGTACAAGTGTCGACAGTACCTTTCCGCTCCATGTACAAATACCTCTCCGCTCTCATGTACAAGTACCTCTCCGCTCCATGTACAAGTACCTCTCCGCTCAATGTACAAATACCTCTCCGCTCCATGTATAAGTACCTCTCCGCTCTATGTACAAGTACCTCTCCGCTCCATGTACAAGTACCTCTCCGCTCAATGTACAAATACCTCTCCGCTCCATGTACAAGTAGCTCTCCGCTGAATGTACAAGTGTCGACAGTACCTCTCCGCTCAATGTACAAGTACCTCTCCGCTCAATGTACAAATACCTCTCCGCTCCATGTACAAGTACCTCTCCGCTCAATGTCAAGTATCGACAGTACCTCTCCGCTCCATGTACAAGTACCTCTCCGCTGAATGTACAAGTGTCGACAGTACCTCTCCGCTCAATGTACAAGTACCTCTCCGCTCCATGTACAAGTACCTCTCCGCTCTCATGTACAAGTACCTCTCCGCTCCATGTACAAGTACCTCTCCGCTCAATGTACAAGTACCTCTGCGCTCCATGTACAAGTACCTCTCCGCTCAATGTACAAGTACCTCTCCGCTCAATGTACAAGTGTCGACAGTACCTCTCCGCTCCATGTACAAGTACCTCTCCGCTCAATGTACAAGTGTCGACAGTACCTCTACGCTCAATGTACAAGTGTCGACAGTACCTCTCCGCTCTCATGTACAAGTACCTCTCCGATCCATGTACAAGTACATCTCCGCTCCATGTACAAGTACATCTCCGCTCAATGTACAAGTACCTCTCCGCTCCATGTACAAGTACCTCTCCGCTCCATGTACAAGTACCTCTCCGCTCCATGTACAAGTACCTCTCCGCTCCATGTACAAGTACCTCTCCGCTCAATGTACAAGTACCTCTCCGCTCCATGTACAAGTACCTCTCCGCTCAATGTACAAGTACCTCTCCGCTCCATGTACAAGTACCTCTCCGCTCCATGTACAAGTACCTCTCCGCTCCATGTACAAGTACCTCTCCGCTCAATGTCAAGTATCGACAGTACCTCTCCGCTCCATGTACAAGTACCTCTCCGCTGAATGTACAAGTGTCGACAGTACCTCTCCGCTCAATGTACAAGTACCTCTCCGCTCCATGTACAAGTACCTCTCCGCTCTCATGTACAAGTACCTCTCCGCTCCATGTACAAGTACCTCTCCGCTCAATGTACAAGTACCTCTCCGCTCCATGTACAAGTACCTCTCCGCTCAATGTACAAGTACCTCTCCGCTCAATGTACAAGTGTCGACAGTACCTCTCCGCTCCATGTACAAGTACCTCTCCGCTCAATGTACAAGTGTCGACAGTACCTCTACGCTCAATGTACAAGTGTCGACAGTACCTCTCCGCTCTCATGTACAAGTACCTCTCCGATCCATGTACAAGTACATCTCCGCTCCATGTACAAGTACATCTCCGCTCAATGTACAAGTACCTCTCCGCTCCATGTACAAGTACCTCTCCGCTCCATGTACAAGTACCTCTCCGCTCCATGTACAAGTACCTCTCCGCTCCATGTACAAGTACCTCTCCGCTCAATGTACAAGTACCTCTCCGCTCCATGTACAAGTACCTCTCCGCTCCATGTACAAGTACCTCTCCGCTCCATGTACAAGTACCTCTCCGCTCAATGTACAAGTACCTCTCCGCTCCATGTACAAGTACCTCTCCGCTCCATGTACAAGTACCTCTCCGCTCCATGTACAAGTACCTCTCCGCTCAATGTACAAGTACCTCTCCGCTCCCTGTACAAGTACATCTCCGCTCCATGTACAAGTACCTCTCCGCTCCATGTACAAGTACCTCTCCGCTCAATGTACAAGTGTCGACAGTACCTCTCCGCTCCATGTACAAGTACCTCTCCGCTCCATGTACAAGTACCTCTCCGCTCAATGTACAAGTGTCGACAGTACCTCTCCGCTCCATCTACAAGTACCTCTCCGCTCAATGTACAAGTACCTCTCCGCTGAATGTACAAGTACCTCTCCGCTCCATGTACAAGTACCTCTCCGCTCCATGTACAAATACCTCTCCGCTCCATGTACAAGTACCTCTCCGCTCCATGTACAAGCACCTCTCCGCTACATGTACAAGTACCTCTCCGCTCCATGTACAAGTACCTCTCCGCTCCATGTACAAGTACCTCTCCGCTCAATGTACAAGTACCTCTCCGCTCCATGTACAAATACCTCTCCGCTCCATGTACAAATACCTCTCCGCTCCATGTACAAGTACCTCTCCGCTCCATGTACCAGTACCTCTCCGCTCAATGTCAAGTATCGACAGTACCTCTCCGCTCCATGTACAAGTACCTCTCCGCTGAATGTACAAGTGTCGACAGTACCTCTCCGCTCAATGTACAAGTACCTCTCCGCTCCATGTACAAGTACCTCTCCGCTCTCATGTACAAGTACCTCTCCGCTCCATGTACAAGTACCTCTCCGCTCAATGTACAAGTACCTCTCCGCTCCATGTACAAGTACCTCTCCGCTCAATGTACAAGTACCTCTCCGCTCAATGTACAAGTGTCGACAGTACCTCTCCGCTCCATGTACAAGTACCTCTCCGCTCAATGTACAAGTGTCGACAGTACCTCTACGCTCAATGTACAAGTGTCGACAGTACCTCTCCGCTCTCATGTACAAGTACCTCTCCGATCCATGTACAAGTACATCTCCGCTCCATGTACAAGTACATCTCCGCTCAATGTACAAGTACCTCTCCGCTCCATGTACAAGTACCTCTCCGCTCCATGTACAAGTACCTCTCCGCTCCATGTACAAGTACCTCTCCGCTCCATGTACAAGTACCTCTCCGCTCAATGTACAAGTACCTCTCCGCTCCATGTACAAGTACCTCTCCGCTCCATGTACAAGTACCTCTCCGCTCCATGTACAAGTACCTCTCCGCTCAATGTACAAGTACCTCTCCGCTCCATGTACAAGTACATCTCCGCTCCATGTACAAGTACCTCTCCGCTCCATGTACAAGTACCTCTCCGCTCAATGTACAAGTACATCTCCGCTCCATGTACAAGTACATCTCTGCTCCATGTACAAGTACCTCTCCGCTCAATGTACAAGTACATCTCCGCTCCATGTACAAGTACCTCTCCGCTCCATGTACAAGTACCTCTCCGGTCCATGTACAAGTACCTCTCCGCTCCATGTACAAGTACCTCTCCGCTCCATGTACAAGTACCTCTCCGCTCAATGTCAAGTGTCGACAGTACCTCTCCGCTCCATGTACAAATACCTCTCCGCTCTCATGTACAAGTACCTCTCCGCTCCATGTACAAGTACCTCTCCGCTCAATGTCAAGTGTCGACAGTACCTCTCCGCTCCATGTACAAATACCTCTCCGCTCCATGTACAAGTACCTCTCCGCTCCATGTACAAGTACCTCTCCGCTCAATGTACAAGTACCTCTCCGCTCCATGTACAAGTACCTCTCCGCTCAATGTACAAGTACCTCTCCGCTCCATGTACAAGTACCTCTCCGCTCCATGTACAAGTACCTCTCCGCTCCATGTACAAGTACCTCTCCGCTCAATGTCAAGTATCGACAGTACCTCTCCGCTCCATGTACAAGTACCTCTCCGCTGAATGTACAAGTGTCGACAGTACCTCTCCGCTCAATGTACAAGTACCTCTCCGCTCCATGTACAAGTACCTCTCCGCTCTCATGTACAAGTACCTCTCCGCTCCATGTACAAGTACCTCTCCGCTCAATGTACAAATACCTCTCCGCTCCATGTATAAGTACCTCTCCGCTCTATGTACAAGTACCTCTCCGCTCCATGTACAAGTACCTCTCCGCTCAATGTACAAATACCTCTCCGCTCCATGTACAAGTAGCTCTCCGCTGAATGTACAAGTGTCGACAGTACCTCTCCGCTCAATGTACAAGTACCTCTCCGCTCAATGTACAAATACCTCTCCGCTCCATGTACAAGTACCTCTCCGCTCAATGTCAAGTATCGACAGTACCTCTCCGCTCCATGTACAAGTACCTCTCCGCTGAATGTACAAGTGTCGACAGTACCTCTCCGCTCAATGTACAAGTACCTCTCCGCTCCATGTACAAGTACCTCTCCGCTCTCATGTACAAGTACCTCTCCGCTCCATGTACAAGTACCTCTCCGCTCAATGTACAAGTACCTCTGCGCTCCATGTACAAGTACCTCTCCGCTCAATGTACAAGTACCTCTCCGCTCAATGTACAAGTGTCGACAGTACCTCTCCGCTCCATGTACAAGTACCTCTCCGCTCAATGTACAAGTGTCGACAGTACCTCTACGCTCAATGTACAAGTGTCGACAGTACCTCTCCGCTCTCATGTACAAGTACCTCTCCGATCCATGTACAAGTACATCTCCGCTCCATGTACAAGTACATCTCCGCTCAATGTACAAGTACCTCTCCGCTCCATGTACAAGTACCTCTCCGCTCCATGTACAAGTACCTCTCCGCTCCATGTACAAGTACCTCTCCGCTCCATGTACAAGTACCTCTCCGCTCAATGTACAAGTACCTCTCCGCTCCATGTACAAGTACCTCTCCGCTCAATGTACAAGTACCTCTCCGCTCCATGTACAAGTACCTCTCCGCTCCATGTACAAGTACCTCTCCGCTCCATGTACAAGTACCTCTCCGCTCCATGTACAAGTACCTCTCCGCTCCATGTACAAGTACATCTCTGCTCCATGTACAAGTACCTCTCCGCTCAATGTACAAGTACCTCTCCGCTCCATGTACAAGTACCTCTCCGCTCCATGTACAAGTACCTCTCCGCTCAATGTACAAATACCTCTCCGCTCCATGTATAAGTACCTCTCCGCTCTATGTACAAGTACCTCTCCGCTCAATGTACAAGTACCTCTCCGCTCCATGTACAAGTACCTCTCCGCTCAATGTACAAATACCTCTCCGCTCTATGTACAAGTACCTCTCCGCTCTATGTACAAGTACCTCTCCGCTCCATGTACAAGTACCTCTCCGCTCAATGTACAAATACCTCTCCGCTCCATGTACAAGTAGCTCTCCGCTGAATGTACAAGTGTCGACAGTACCTCTCCGCTCAATGTACAAGTACCTCTCCGCTCAATGTACAAATACCTCTCCGCTCCATGTACAAGTACCTCTCCGCTCAATGTCAAGTATCGACAGTACCTCTCCGCTCCATGTACAAGTACCTCTCCGCTGAATGTACAAGTGTCGACAGTACCTCTCCGCTCAATGTACAAGTACCTCTCCGCTCCATGTACAAGTACCTCTCCGCTCTCATGTACAAGTACCTCTCCGCTCCATGTACAAGTACCTCTCCGCTCAATGTACAAGTACCTCTGCGCTCCATGTACAAGTACCTCTCCGCTCAATGTACAAGTACCTCTCCGCTCAATGTACAAGTGTCGACAGTACCTCTCCGCTCCATGTACAAGTACCTCTCCGCTCAATGTACAAGTGTCGACAGTACCTCTACGCTCAATGTACAAGTGTCGACAGTACCTCTCCGCTCTCATGTACAAGTACCTCTCCGATCCATGTACAAGTACATCTCCGCTCCATGTACAAGTACATCTCCGCTCAATGTACAAGTACCTCTCCGCTCCATGTACAAGTACCTCTCCGCTCCATGTACAAGTACCTCTCCGCTCCATGTACAAGTACCTCTCCGCTCCATGTACAAGTACCTCTCCGCTCAATGTACAAGTACCTCTCCGCTCCATGTACAAGTACCTCTCCGCTCCATGTACAAGTACCTCTCCGCTCCATGTACAAGTACATCTCTGCTCCATGTACAAGTACCTCTCCGCTCAATGTACAAGTACATCTCCGCTCCATGTACAAGTACCTCTCCGCTCCATGTACAAGTACATCTCCGCTCCATGTACAAGTACCTCTCCGCTCCATGTACAAGTACCTCTCCGCTCAATGTACAAGTACATCTCCGCTCCATGTACAAGTACATCTCTGCTCCATGTACAAGTACCTCTCCGCTCAATGTACAAGTACCTCTCCGCTCCATGTACAAGTACCTCTCCGCTCCATGTACAAGTACCTCTCCGCTCCATGTACAAGTACCTCTCCGCTCCATGTACAAGTACATATCTGCTCCATGTACAAGTACCTCTCCGCTCAATGTACAAGTACATCTCCGCTCCATGTACAAGTACCTCTCCGCTCCATGTACAAGTACATCTCCGCTCCATGTACAAGTACCTCTCCGCTCCATGTACAAGTACCTCTCCGCTCAATGTACAAGTACATCTCCGCTCCATGTACAAGTACATCTCTGCTCCATGTACAAGTACCTCTCCGCTCAATGTACAAGTACATCTCCGCTCCATGTACAAGTACCTCTCCGCTCCATGTACAAGTACCTCTCCGGTCCATGTACAAGTACCTCTCCGCTCCATGTACAAGTACCTCTCCGCTCCATGTACAAGTACCTCTCCGCTCAATGTCAAGTGTCGACAGTACCTCTCCGCTCCATGTACAAATACCTCTCCGCTCTCATGTACAAGTACCTCTCCGCTCCATGTACAAGTACCTCTCCGCTCAATGTCAAGTGTCGACAGTACCTCTCCGCTCCATGTACAAATACCTCTCCGCTCCATGTACAAGTACCTCTCCGCTCTCATGTACAAGTACCTCTCCGCTCCATGTACAAGTAGCTCTCCGCTCAATGTACAAGTGTCGACAGTACCTTTCCGCTCCATGTACAAATACCTCTCCGCTCTCATGTACAAGTACCTCTCCGCTCCATGTACAAGTACCTCTCCGCTCAATGTACAAATACCTCTCCGCTCCATGTATAAGTACCTCTCCGCTCTATGTACAAGTACCTCTCCGCTCCATGTACAAGTACCTCTCCGCTCAATGTACAAATACCTCTCCGCTCCATGTACAAGTAGCTCTCCGCTGAATGTACAAGTGTCGACAGTACCTCTCCGCTCAATGTACAAGTACCTCTCCGCTCAATGTACAAATACCTCTCCGCTCCATGTACAAGTACCTCTCCGCTCAATGTCAAGTATCGACAGTACCTCTCCGCTCCATGTACAAGTACCTCTCCGCTGAATGTACAAGTGTCGACAGTACCTCTCCGCTCAATGTACAAGTACCTCTCCGCTCCATGTACAAGTACCTCTCCGCTCTCATGTACAAGTACCTCTCCGCTCCATGTACAAGTACCTCTCCGCTCAATGTACAAGTACCTCTGCGCTCCATGTACAAGTACCTCTCCGCTCAATGTACAAGTACCTCTCCGCTCAATGTACAAGTGTCGACAGTACCTCTCCGCTCCATGTACAAGTACCTCTCCGCTCAATGTACAAGTGTCGACAGTACCTCTACGCTCAATGTACAAGTGTCGACAGTACCTCTCCGCTCTCATGTACAAGTACCTCTCCGATCCATGTACAAGTACATCTCCGCTCCATGTACAAGTACATCTCCGCTCAATGTACAAGTACCTCTCCGCTCCATGTACAAGTACCTCTCCGCTCCATGTACAAGTACCTCTCCGCTCCATGTACAAGTACCTCTCCGCTCCATGTACAAGTACCTCTCCGCTCAATGTACAAGTACCTCTCCGCTCCATGTACAAGTACCTCTCCGCTCAATGTACAAGTACCTCTCCGCTCCATGTACAAGTACCTCTCCGCTCCATGTACAAGTACCTCTCCGCTCCATGTACAAGTACCTCTCCGCTCAATGTCAAGTATCGACAGTACCTCTCCGCTCCATGTACAAGTACCTCTCCGCTGAATGTACAAGTGTCGACAGTACCTCTCCGCTCAATGTACAAGTACCTCTCCGCTCCATGTACAAGTACCTCTCCGCTCTCATGTACAAGTACCTCTCCGCTCCATGTACAAGTACCTCTCCGCTCAATGTACAAGTACCTCTGCGCTCCATGTACAAGTACCTCTCCGCTCAATGTACAAGTACCTCTCCGCTCAATGTACAAGTGTCGACAGTACCTCTCCGCTCCATGTACAAGTACCTCTCCGCTCAATGTACAAGTGTCGACAGTACCTCTACGCTCAATGTACAAGTGTCGACAGTACCTCTCCGCTCTCATGTACAAGTACCTCTCCGATCCATGTACAAGTACATCTCCGCTCCATGTACAAGTACATCTCCGCTCAATGTACAAGTACCTCTCCGCTCCATGTACAAGTACCTCTCCGCTCCATGTACAAGTACCTCTCCGCTCCATGTCCAAGTACCTCTCCGCTCCATGTACAAGTACCTCTCCGCTCAATGTACAAGTACCTCTCCGCTCCATGTACAAGTACCTCTCCGCTCCATGTACAAGTACCTCTCCGCTCCATGTACAAGTACCTCTCCGCTCAATGTACAAGTACCTCTCCGCTCCATGTACAAGTACCTCTCCGCTCCATGTACAAGTACCTCTCCGCTCCATGTACAAGTACCTCTCCGCTCAATGTACAAGTACCTCTCCGCTCCCTGTACAAGTACATCTCCGCTCCATGTACAAGTACCTCTCCGCTCCATGTACAAGTACCTCTCCGCTCAATGTACAAGTGTCGACAGTACCTCTCCGCTCCATGTACAAGTACCTCTCCGCTCCATGTACAAGTACCTCTCCGCTCAATGTACAAGTGTCGACAGTACCTCTCCGCTCCATCTACAAGTACCTCTCCGCTCAATGTACAAGTACCTCTCCGCTGAATGTACAAGTACCTCTCCGCTCCATGTAAAAGTACCTCTCCGCTCCATGTACAAATACCTCTCCGCTCCATGTACAAGTACCTCTCCGCTCCATGTACAAGTACCTCTCCGCTCAATGTACAAGTACCTCTCCGCTCCATGTACAAGTACCTCTCCGCTCCATGTACAAGTACCTCTCCGCTCCATGTACAAGTACCTCTCCGCTCCATGTACAAGTACATCTCTGCTCCATGTACAAGTACCTCTCCGCTCAATGTACAAGTACATCTCCGCTCCATGTACAAGTACCTCTCCGCTCCATGTACAAGTACATCTCCGCTCCATGTACAAGTACCTCTCCGCTCCATGTACAAGTACCTCTCCGCTCAATGTACAAGTACATCTCCGCTCCATGTACAAGTACATCTCTGCTCCATGTACAAGTACCTCTCCGCTCAATGTACAAGTACATCTCCGCTCCATGTACAAGTACCTCTCCGCTCCATGTACAAGTACCTCTCCGGTCCATGTACAAGTACCTCTCCGCTCCATGTACAAGTACCTCTCCGCTCCATGTACAAGTACCTCTCCGCTCAATGTCAAGTGTCGACAGTACCTCTCCGCTCCATGTACAAATACCTCTCCGCTCTCATGTACAAGTACCTCTCCGCTCCATGTACAAGTACCTCTCCGCTCAATGTCAAGTGTCGACAGTACCTCTCCGCTCCATGTACAAATACCTCTCCGCTCCATGTACAAGTACCTCTCCGCTCTCATGTACAAGTACCTCTCCGCTCCATGTACAAGTAGCTCTCCGCTCAATGTACAAGTGTCGACAGTACCTTTCCGCTCCATGTACAAATACCTCTCCGCTCTCATGTACAAGTACCTCTCCGCTCCATGTACAAGTACCTCTCCGCTCAATGTACAAATACCTCTCCGCTCCATGTATAAGTACCTCTCCGCTCTATGTACAAGTACCTCTCCGCTCCATGTACAAGTACCTCTCCGCTCAATGTACAAATACCTCTCCGCTCCATGTACAAGTAGCTCTCCGCTGAATGTACAAGTGTCGACAGTACCTCTCCGCTCAATGTACAAGTACCTCTCCGCTCAATGTACAAATACCTCTCCGCTCCATGTACAAGTACCTCTCCGCTCAATGTCAAGTATCGACAGTACCTCTCCGCTCCATGTACAAGTACCTCTCCGCTGAATGTACAAGTGTCGACAGTACCTCTCCGCTCAATGTACAAGTACCTCTCCGCTCCATGTACAAGTACCTCTCCGCTCTCATGTACAAGTACCTCTCCGCTCCATGTACAAGTACCTCTCCGCTCAATGTACAAGTACCTCTGCGCTCCATGTACAAGTACCTCTCCGCTCAATGTACAAGTACCTCTCCGCTCAATGTACAAGTGTCGACAGTACCTCTCCGCTCCATGTACAAGTACCTCTCCGCTCAATGTACAAGTGTCGACAGTACCTCTACGCTCAATGTACAAGTGTCGACAGTACCTCTCCGCTCTCATGTACAAGTACCTCTCCGATCCATGTACAAGTACATCTCCGCTCCATGTACAAGTACATCTCCGCTCAATGTACAAGTACCTCTCCGCTCCATGTACAAGTACCTCTCCGCTCCATGTACAAGTACCTCTCCGCTCCATGTACAAGTACCTCTCCGCTCCATGTACAAGTACCTCTCCGCTCAATGTACAAGTACCTCTCCGCTCCATGTACAAGTACCTCTCCGCTCAATGTACAAGTACCTCTCCGCTCCATGTACAAGTACCTCTCCGCTCCATGTACAAGTACCTCTCCGCTCCATGTACAAGTACCTCTCCGCTCAATGTCAAGTATCGACAGTACCTCTCCGCTCCATGTACAAGTACCTCTCCGCTGAATGTACAAGTGTCGACAGTACCTCTCCGCTCAATGTACAAGTACCTCTCCGCTCCATGTACAAGTACCTCTCCGCTCTCATGTACAAGTACCTCTCCGCTCCATGTACAAGTACCTCTCCGCTCAATGTACAAGTACCTCTGCGCTCCATGTACAAGTACCTCTCCGCTCAATGTACAAGTACCTCTCCGCTCAATGTACAAGTGTCGACAGTACCTCTCCGCTCCATGTACAAGTACCTCTCCGCTCAATGTACAAGTGTCGACAGTACCTCTACGCTCAATGTACAAGTGTCGACAGTACCTCTCCGCTCTCATGTACAAGTACCTCTCCGATCCATGTACAAGTACATCTCCGCTCCATGTACAAGTACATCTCCGCTCAATGTACAAGTACCTCTCCGCTCCATGTACAAGTACCTCTCCGCTCCATGTACAAGTACCTCTCCGCTCCATGTCCAAGTACCTCTCCGCTCCATGTACAAGTACCTCTCCGCTCAATGTACAAGTACCTCTCCGCTCCATGTACAAGTACCTCTCCGCTCCATGTACAAGTACCTCTCCGCTCCATGTACAAGTACCTCTCCGCTCAATGTACAAGTACCTCTCCGCTCCATGTACAAGTACCTCTCCGCTCCATGTACAAGTACCTCTCCGCTCCATGTACAAGTACCTCTCCGCTCAATGTACAAGTACCTCTCCGCTCCCTGTACAAGTACATCTCCGCTCCATGTACAAGTACCTCTCCGCTCCATGTACAAGTACCTCTCCGCTCAATGTACAAGTGTCGACAGTACCTCTCCGCTCCATGTACAAGTACCTCTCCGCTCCATGTACAAGTACCTCTCCGCTCAATGTACAAGTGTCGACAGTACCTCTCCGCTCCATCTACAAGTACCTCTCCGCTCAATGTACAAGTACCTCTCCGCTGAATGTACAAGTACCTCTCCGCTCCATGTAAAAGTACCTCTCCGCTCCATGTACAAATACCTCTCCGCTCCATGTACAAGTACCTCTCCGCTCCATGTACAAGTACCTCTCCGCTCAATGTACAAGTACCTCTCCGCTCCATGTACAAGTACCTCTCCGCTCCATGTACAAGTACCTCTCCGCTCCATGTACAAGTACCTCTCCGCTCCATGTACAAGTACATCTCTGCTCCATGTACAAGTACCTCTCCGCTCAATGTACAAGTACATCTCCGCTCCATGTACAAGTACCTCTCCGCTCCATGTACAAGTACATCTCCGCTCCATGTACAAGTACCTCTCCGCTCCATGTACAAGTACCTCTCCGCTCAATGTACAAGTACATCTCCGCTCCATGTACAAGTACATCTCTGCTCCATGTACAAGTACCTCTCCGCTCAATGTACAAGTACATCTCCGCTCCATGTACAAGTACCTCTCCGCTCCATGTACAAGTACCTCTCCGGTCCATGTACAAGTACCTCTCCGCTCCATGTACAAGTACCTCTCCGCTCCATGTACAAGTACCTCTCCGCTCAATGTCAAGTGTCGACAGTACCTCTCCGCTCCATGTACAAATACCTCTCCGCTCTCATGTACAAGTACCTCTCCGCTCCATGTACAAGTACCTCTCCGCTCAATGTCAAGTGTCGACAGTACCTCTCCGCTCCATGTACAAATACCTCTCCGCTCCATGTACAAGTACCTCTCCGCTCTCATGTACAAGTACCTCTCCGCTCCATGTACAAGTAGCTCTCCGCTCAATGTACAAGTGTCGACAGTACCTTTCCGCTCCATGTACAAATACCTCTCCGCTCTCATGTACAAGTACCTCTCCGCTCCATGTACAAGTACCTCTCCGCTCAATGTACAAATACCTCTCCGCTCCATGTATAAGTACCTCTCCGCTCTATGTACAAGTACCTCTCCGCTCCATGTACAAGTACCTCTCCGCTCAATGTACAAATACCTCTCCGCTCCATGTACAAGTAGCTCTCCGCTGAATGTACAAGTGTCGACAGTACCTCTCCGCTCAATGTACAAGTACCTCTCCGCTCAATGTACAAATACCTCTCCGCTCCATGTACAAGTACCTCTCCGCTCAATGTCAAGTATCGACAGTACCTCTCCGCTCCATGTACAAGTACCTCTCCGCTGAATGTACAAGTGTCGACAGTACCTCTCCGCTCAATGTACAAGTACCTCTCCGCTCCATGTACAAGTACCTCTCCGCTCTCATGTACAAGTACCTCTCCGCTCCATGTACAAGTACCTCTCCGCTCAATGTACAAGTACCTCTGCGCTCCATGTACAAGTACCTCTCCGCTCAATGTACAAGTACCTCTCCGCTCAATGTACAAGTGTTGACAGTACCTCTCCGCTCCATGTACAAGTACCTCTCCGCTCAATGTACAAGTGTCGACAGTACCTCTACGCTCAATGTACAAGTGTCGACAGTACCTCTCCGCTCTCATGTACAAGTACCTCTCCGATCCATGTACAAGTACATCTCCGCTCCATGTACAAGTACATCTCCGCTCAATGTACAAGTACCTCTCCGCTCCATGTACAAGTACCTCTCCGCTCCATGTACAAGTACCTCTCCGCTCCATGTACAAGTACCTCTCCGCTCCATGTACAAGTACCTCTCCGCTCAATGTACAAGTACCTCTCCGCTCCATGTACAAGTACCTCTCCGCTCAATGTACAAGTACCTCTCCGCTCCATGTACAAGTACCTCTCCGCTCCATGTACAAGTACCTCTCCGCTCCATGTACAAGTACCTCTCCGCTCCATGTACAAGTACATCTCTGCTCCATGTACAAGTACCTCTCCGCTCAATGTACAAGTACATCTCCGCTCCATGTACAAGTACCTCTCCGCTCCATGTACAAGTACATCTCCGCTCCATGTACAAGTACCTCTCCGCTCCATGTACAAGTACCTCTCCGCTCAATGTACAAGTACATCTCCGCTCCATGTACAAGTACATCTCTGCTCCATGTACAAGTACCTCTCCGCTCAATGTACAAGTACATCTCCGCTCCATGTACAAGTACCTCTCCGCTCCATGTACAAGTACCTCTCCGGTCCATGTACAAGTACCTCTCCGCTCCATGTACAAGTACCTCTCCGCTCCATGTACAAGTACCTCTCCGCTCAATGTCAAGTGTCGACAGTACCTCTCCGCTCCATGTACAAATACCTCTCCGCTCTCATGTACAAGTACCTCTCCGCTCCATGTACAAGTACCTCTCCGCTCAATGTCAAGTGTCGACAGTACCTCTCCGCTCCATGTACAAATACCTCTCCGCTCCATGTACAAGTACCTCTCCGCTCTCATGTACAAGTACCTCTCCGCTCCATGTACAAGTAGCTCTCCGCTCAATGTACAAGTGTCGACAGTACCTTTCCGCTCCATGTACAAATACCTCTCCGCTCTCATGTACAAGTACCTCTCCGCTCCATGTACAAGTACCTCTCCGCTCAATGTACAAATACCTCTCCGCTCCATGTATAAGTACCTCTCCGCTCTATGTACAAGTACCTCTCCGCTCCATGTACAAGTACCTCTCCGCTCAATGTACAAATACCTCTCCGCTCCATGTACAAGTAGCTCTCCGCTGAATGTACAAGTGTCGACAGTACCTCTCCGCTCAATGTACAAGTACCTCTCCGCTCAATGTACAAATACCTCTCCGCTCCATGTACAAGTACCTCTCCGCTCAATGTCAAGTATCGACAGTACCTCTCCGCTCCATGTACAAGTACCTCTCCGCTGAATGTACAAGTGTCGACAGTACCTCTCCGCTCAATGTACAAGTACCTCTCCGCTCCATGTACAAGTACCTCTCCGCTCTCATGTACAAGTACCTCTCCGCTCCATGTACAAGTACCTCTCCGCTCAATGTACAAGTACCTCTGCGCTCCATGTACAAGTACCTCTCCGCTCAATGTACAAGTACCTCTCCGCTCAATGTACAAGTGTCGACAGTACCTCTCCGCTCCATGTACAAGTACCTCTCCGCTCAATGTACAAGTGTCGACAGTACCTCTACGCTCAATGTACAAGTGTCGACAGTACCTCTCCGCTCTCATGTACAAGTACCTCTCCGATCCATGTACAAGTACATCTCCGCTCCATGTACAAGTACATCTCCGCTCAATGTACAAGTACCTCTCCGCTCCATGTACAAGTACCTCTCCGCTCCATGTACAAGTACCTCTCCGCTCCATGTACAAGTACCTCTCCGCTCCATGTACAAGTACCTCTCCGCTCAATGTACAAGTACCTCTCCGCTCCATGTACAAGTACCTCTCCGCTCAATGTACAAGTACCTCTCCGCTCCATGTACAAGTACCTCTCCGCTCCATGTACAAGTACCTCTCCGCTCCATGTACAAGTACCTCTCCGCTCAATGTCAAGTATCGACAGTACCTCTCCGCTCCATGTACAAGTACCTCTCCGCTGAATGTACAAGTGTCGACAGTACCTCTCCGCTCAATGTACAAGTACCTCTCCGCTCCATGTACAAGTACCTCTCCGCTCTCATGTACAAGTACCTCTCCGCTCCATGTACAAGTACCTCTCCGCTCAATGTACAAGTACCTCTCCGCTCCATGTACAAGTACCTCTCCGCTCAATGTACAAGTACCTCTCCGCTCAATGTACAAGTGTCGACAGTACCTCTCCGCTCCATGTACAAGTACCTCTCCGCTCAATGTACAAGTGTCGACAGTACCTCTACGCTCAATGTACAAGTGTCGACAGTACCTCTCCGCTCTCATGTACAAGTACCTCTCCGATCCATGTACAAGTACATCTCCGCTCCATGTACAAGTACATCTCCGCTCAATGTACAAGTACCTCTCCGCTCCATGTACAAGTACCTCTCCGCTCCATGTACAAGTACCTCTCCGCTCCATGTACAAGTACCTCTCCGCTCCATGTACAAGTACCTCTCCGCTCAATGTACAAGTACCTCTCCGCTCCATGTACAAGTACCTCTCCGCTCCATGTACAAGTACCTCTCCGCTCCATGTACAAGTACCTCTCCGCTCAATGTACAAGTACCTCTCCGCTCCATGTACAAGTACCTCTCCGCTCCATGTACAAGTACCTCTCCGCTCCATGTACAAGTACCTCTCCGCTCAATGTACAAGTACCTCTCCGCTCCCTGTACAAGTACATCTCCGCTCCATGTACAAGTACCTCTCCGCTCCATGTACAAGTACCTCTCCGCTCAATGTACAAGTGTCGACAGTACCTCTCCGCTCCATGTACAAGTACCTCTCCGCTCCATGTACAAGTACCTCTCCGCTCAATGTACAAGTGTCGACAGTACCTCTCCGCTCCATCTACAAGTACCTCTCCGCTCAATGTACAAGTACCTCTCCGCTGAATGTACAAGTACCTCTCCGCTCCATGTACAAGTACCTCTCCGCTCCATGTACAAATACCTCTCCGCTCCATGTACAAGTACCTCTCCGCTCCATGTACAAGCACCTCTCCGCTACATGTACAAGTACCTCTCCGCTCCATGTACAAGTACCTCTCCGCTCCATGTACAAGTACCTCTCCGCTCAATGTACAAGTACCTCTCCGCTCCATGTACAAATACCTCTCCGCTCCATGTACAAATACCTCTCCGCTCCATGTACAAGTACCTCTCCGCTCCATGTACCAGTACCTCTCCGCTCAATGTCAAGTATCGACAGTACCTCTCCGCTCCATGTACAAGTACCTCTCCGCTGAATGTACAAGTGTCGACAGTACCTCTCCGCTCAATGTACAAGTACCTCTCCGCTCCATGTACAAGTACCTCTCCGCTCTCATGTACAAGTACCTCTCCGCTCCATGTACAAGTACCTCTCCGCTCAATGTACAAGTACCTCTCCGCTCCATGTACAAGTACCTCTCCGCTCAATGTACAAGTACCTCTCCGCTCAATGTACAAGTGTCGACAGTACCTCTCCGCTCCATGTACAAGTACCTCTCCGCTCAATGTACAAGTGTCGACAGTACCTCTACGCTCAATGTACAAGTGTCGACAGTACCTCTCCGCTCTCATGTACAAGTACCTCTCCGATCCATGTACAAGTACATCTCCGCTCCATGTACAAGTACATCTCCGCTCAATGTACAAGTACCTCTCCGCTCCATGTACAAGTACCTCTCCGCTCCATGTACAAGTACCTCTCCGCTCCATGTACAAGTACCTCTCCGCTCCATGTACAAGTACCTCTCCGCTCAATGTACAAGTACCTCTCCGCTCCATGTACAAGTACCTCTCCGCTCCATGTACAAGTACCTCTCCGCTCCATGTACAAGTACCTCTCCGCTCAATGTACAAGTACCTCTCCGCTCCATGTACAAGTACCTCTCCGCTCCATGTACAAGTACCTCTCCGCTCCATGTACAAGTACCTCTCCGCTCAATGTACAAGTACCTCTCCGCTCCCTGTACAAGTACATCTCCGCTCCATGTACAAGTACCTCTCCGCTCCATGTACAAGTACCTCTCCGCTCAATGTACAAGTGTCGACAGTACCTCTCCGCTCCATGTACAAGTACCTCTCCGCTCCATGTACAAGTACCTCTCCGCTCAATGTACAAGTGTCGACAGTACCTCTCCGCTCCATCTACAAGTACCTCTCCGCTCAATGTACAAGTACCTCTCCGCTGAATGTACAAGTACCTCTCCGCTCCATGTACAAGTACCTCTCCGCTCCATGTACAAATACCTCTCCGCTCCATGTACAAGTACCTCTCCGCTCCATGTACAAGCACCTCTCCGCTACATGTACAAGTACCTCTCCGCTCCATGTACAAGTACCTCTCCGCTCCATGTACAAGTACCTCTCCGCTCAATGTACAAGTACCTCTCCGCTCCATGTACAAATACCTCTCCGCTCCATGTACAAATACCTCTCCGCTCCATGTACAAGTACCTCTCCGCTCCATGTACCAGTACCTCTCCGCTCAATGTACAAGTACATCTCCGCTCAATGTACAAGTACATCTCCGCTCAATGTACAAGTACGTCTCCGCTCAATGTACAAGTACCTCTCCGCTCAATGTACAAGTACCTCTCCGCTCCATGTACAAGTACCTCTCCGCTCAATGTACAAGTACATCTCCGCTCCATGTACCAGTACCTCTCCGCTCAATGTACAAGTACCTCTCCGCTCAATGTACAAGTACATCTCCGCTCCATGTACAAGTACGTCTCCGCTCAATGTATAAGTACCTCTCCGCTCCATGTACAAGTACCTCTCCGCTCCATGTACAAGTACATCTCCGCTCCATGTACAAGTACATCTCCGCTCCATGTACAAGTACCTCTCCGCTCCATGTACAAGTACCTCTCCGCTCCATGTACAAGTACATCTCCGCTCCATGTACAAGTACCTCTCCGCTCAATGTACAAGTACATCTCCGCTCCATGTACAAGTACATCTCCACTCCATGTACAAGTACCTCTCCGCTCAATGTACAAGTACATCTCCGCTCCATGTACCAGTACCTCTCCGCTCAATGTACAAGTACATCTCCACTCCATGTACAAGTACCTCTCCGCTCAATGTACAAGTACATCTCCGCTCCATGTACCAGTACCTCTCCGCTCAATGTACAAGTACATCTCCACTCCATGTACAAGTACCTCTCCGCTCAATGTACAAGTACATCTCCGCTCCATGTACCAGTACCTAAACCCACCTCCACCCTCCCCCCCACCTCCCTCACTGCCTGCCTCCATGACATCAACAGCTGGATGAGCAGGAATTTCTTAAAACTTAATGGCAATAAAACTGAGGCCCTGCTCATCGGCTCCAAAAACACACTCACCAAATCCCAAATCCCCCCCACCCCCCACATCACCATTGACGGTTTCCCTGTTCCCTTTTCTGCACAAGTCAAAAGCCTCGGTGTCACCCTGGACAATACCCTTTCTTTCGCCCCCCACATAAAAAATATCACCCGGACTGCCTTCTTTCACATTCGCAACATCTCTAGACTCCGCCCATCCCTCTCCCAATCCAGCACAGAAGTTTTGATCCATGCATTTGTCACATCCAGGATTGATTACTGTAACTCTGTTCTCTCCGGCCTCCCCACCAAACTCCTCAACCGACTCCAGCTCATACAGAACTCTGCCGCCCGGATCATTACCCGCACTAAAGCCTCTGATCACATCACCCCCATTCTCATCCAACTCCACTGGCTCCCTGTTCCATACAGAATTAATTACAAAATCCTCCTGCTCACTTATAAAGCTCTCAACCACCAAGCACCCATCTACCTCTCTGACCTCCTGCACGACTACACCCCCTCCCGTTCCCTGCGCTCCTCCACTGCTGGTCTCCTCACTGTCCCTTCACACCGCCTCACTACCATGGGTGCAAGGGCCTTCAGCTGCACTGCCCCCAAGCTCTGGAATTCCCTACCCCCACACATCCGACAGTCCGCCACCATCACAACATTCAAATCCCACCTCAAAACCCACCTGTTCAAACTGGCCTACTCCCTCTAACTCCCTGCTGTAATTTGCCTTGTTCTTAATTTGTATATATTTTTACTACTTGAAACTATATGTATATGTTCTATGTATATGTTGTATATGTTTTATTACTTGAAACTGTTTTTATGCACTGTAAGGCGACCTTGGGTGTCATGAAAGGCGCCTCGAAATAAAATGTATTATTATTATTATTATTATTACCTCTCCGCTCAATGTACAAGTACATCTCCGCTCCATGTACAAGTACCTCTCCGCTCAATGTACAAGTACCTCTCCGCTCAATGTACAAGTACATCTCCGCTCCATGTACCAGTACCTCTCCGCTCAATGTACAAGTACATCTGCGCTCCATGTAGGGCTGGGTATCGTTCAAAATTTTTCGATATCGATACCGTTTCGATACTTGGATTTCGATACCGGTTCCTGAACGATACTTTTTTCGATACCAATTTTTAGAAAAATCCATTTTAACAAAAATAAAACTGCATTACACATTGAAATTATTTTACAAATCTTTAGTTTCCCCCCATCTTAAGTTTTACAGCAGAAAAAAATAAAACCTACTGTATTTAACATAACTTTAAGTTCTCTAAACGTATTGCCGTCCCTACAAAAAATATTGGAGTACTACAAAGGAAAGAAATGTAGCTAAAACAAATAAATCAGTGGAATAGTTTTCAGTGCAAAACAGAGAGTTGCAAATCAGGGTTTAATGCTCACTGATGCAACAGAACTCTATTCTTGTACAAACTGATGAGATGGCTCCACTTCATGCATGGAAGACTAGTTGAGCATTGACTAGCCTATCAATATAACCTTATATGCCACAAAGTGAATCGCATTTATATTCAACAAACTATCATGACATCAGCGTTTGTTAACGAGTTGCTAAAAATACATGGGCGATAACTGCCCGCTTGCACATAACGCTAATTAATTAAACATTAACGCTAGCGTTGCAGATCAGTGTGCTCACTGCTGCAACAGAACGTCATTCTTGTCAAATCTGACGAGACAGCTCAACTTCACTGACTAGCCAATCAATATAAATGAATCGCATTTACATTCAACAAACTATCATGACATCAGCGTTTGTTAACGAGTTGCTAAAAATACACAATGCCCGCTTGCGCATAACGTTACGGCGGCAATTAATTAAACGATCTAATGCTACAACTCACAGCCAGATGCATGGATTTGTCAGACTGAGGGATCTGATAACCGCTAACTTGCGGTAAGCTGAGCTGACCCACCTCTCAATTATTTCTCTTGTCTGTGGAAACCAGTCCGTGTTGTTTCTGTTTCTTTTCCTGCTTTTCATCATCTTCGCCATATGGTAATCCAGGATAGGAGTAGCTTGAGTGGCTAACTTCTTGTATACTATCCGCACCGCACGCCTGGCTCACAGTCACAACAAACACACCGGCTAAAGTGGGCGTAACGTTTCCTGCATGCCTCTACATGACAGCCAATCACCAGCCGTATTAGAGCGCGGCGTGCAAGCATGTCGCATGCTTATAGGCTCAATGACGCTGTTTTGTTTTGGTATCGAAAATTGGTATCGATTGACAAGGGAGGCTTCGATACCCCTTAGTATCGATGTTTCCATTTCGGTGCCAAGTAAGTATCGAAACTCGATACCCAGCCCTAGCTCCATGTACAAGTACCTCTCCGCTCAATGTACAAGTACCTCTCCGCTCAATGTACAAGTACCTCTCCGCTCCATGTACAAGTACCTCTCCGCTCCATGTACAAGTACCTCTCCGCTCCATGTACAAGTACCTCTCCGCTCCATGTACAAGTACATCTCTGCTCCATGTACAAGTACCTCTCCGCTCAATGTACAAGTACATCTCCGCTCCATGTACAAGTACCTCTCCGCTCCATGTACAAGTACATCTCCGCTCCATGTACAAGTACCTCTCCGCTCCATGTACAAGTACCTCTCCGCTCAATGTACAAGTACATCTCCGCTCCATGTACAAGTACCTCTCCGCTCCATGTACAAGTACATCTCCGCTCCATGTACAAGTACCTCTCCGCTCAATGTACAAGTACATCTCCGCTCCATGTACAAGTACATCTCCACTCCATGTACAAGTACCTCTCCGCTCAATGTACAAGTACCTCTCCGCTCAATGTACAAGTACATCTCCGCTCCATGTACCAGTACCTCTCCGCTCAATGTACAAGTACATCTGCGCTCCATGTAGGGCTGGGTATCGTTCAAAATTTTTCGATATCGATACCGTTTCGATACTTGGATTTCGATACCGGTTCCTGAACGATACTTTTTTCGATACCAATTTTTAGAAAAATCCATTTTAACAAAAATAAAACTGCATTACACATTGAAATTATTTTACAAATCTTTAGTTTCCCCCCATCTTAAGTTTTACAGCAGAAAAAAATAAAACCTACTGTATTTAACATAACTTTAAGTTCTCTAAACGTATTGCCGTCCCTACAAAAAATATTGGAGTACTACAAAGGAAAGAAATGTAGCTAAAACAAATAAATCAGTGGAATAGTTTTCAGTGCAAAACAGAGAGTTGCAAATCAGGGTTTAATGCTCACTGATGCAACAGAACTCTATTCTTGTACAAACTGATGAGATGGCTCCACTTCATGCATGGAAGACTAGTTGAGCATTGACTAGCCTATCAATATAGCCTTATATGCCACAAAGTGAATTGCATTTATATTCAACAAACTATCATGACATCAGCGTTTGTTAACGAGTTGCTAAAAATACATGGGCGATAACTGCCCGCTTGCACATAACGCTAATTAATTAAACATTAACGCTAGCGTTGCAGATCAGTGTGCTCACTGCTGCAACAGAACATCATTCTTGTCAAATCTGACGAGACAGCTCAACTTCACTGACTAGCCAATCAATATAAATGAATCGCATTTACATTCAACAAACTATCATGACATCAGCGTTTGTTAACGAGTTGCTAAAAATACACAATGCCCGCTTGCGCATAACGTTACGGCGGCAATTAATTAAACGATCTAATGCTACAACTCACAGCCAGATGCATGGATTTGTCAGACTGAGGGATCTGATAACCGCTAACTTGCGGTAAGCTGAGCTGACCCACCTCTCAATTATTTCTCTTGTCTGTGGAAACCAGTCCGTGTTGTTTCTGTTTCTTTTCCTGCTTTTCATCATCTTCGCCATATGGTAATCCAGGATAGGAGTAGCTTGAGTGGCTAACTTCTTGTATACTATCCGCACCGCACGCCTGGCTCACAGTCACAACAAACACACCGGCTAAAGTGGGCGTAACGTTTCCTGCATGCCTCTACATGACAGCCAATCACCAGCCGTATTAGAGCGCGGCGTGCAAGCATGTCGCATGCTTATAGGCTCAATGACGCTGTTTTGTTTTGGTATCGAAAATTGGTATCGATTGACAAGGGAGGCTTCGATACCCCTTAGTATCGATGTTTCCATTTCGGTGCCAAGTAAGTATCGAAACTCGATACCCAGCCCTAGCTCCATGTACAAGTACCTCTCCGCTCAATGTACAAGTACCTCTCCGCTCAATGTACAAGTACCTCTCCGCTCCATGTACAAGTACCTCTCCGCTCCATGTACAAGTACCTCTCCGCTCCATGTACAAGTACCTCTCCGCTCCATGTACAAGTACATCTCTGCTCCATGTACAAGTACCTCTCCGCTCAATGTACAAGTACATCTCCGCTCCATGTACAAGTACCTCTCCGCTCCATGTACAAGTACATCTCCGCTCCATGTACAAGTACCTCTCCGCTCCATGTACAAGTACCTCTCCGCTCAATGTACAAGTACATCTCCGCTCCATGTACAAGTACCTCTCCGCTCCATGTACAAGTACATCTCCGCTCCATGTACAAGTACCTCTCTGCTCAATGTACAAGTACATCTCCGCTCCATGTACAAGTACATCTCCACTCCATGTACAAGTACCTCTCCGCTCAATGTACAAGTACATCTCCGCTCCATGTACCAGTACCTCTCCGCTCAATGTACAAGTACATCTCCACTCCATGTACAAGTACCTCTCCGCTCAATGTACAAGTACATCTCCGCTCCATGTACCAGTACCTCTCCGCTCAATGTACAAGTACATCTCCACTCCATGTACAAGTACCTCTCCGCTCAATGTACAAGTACATCTCCGCTCCATGTACCAGTACCTCTCCGCTCAATGTACAAGTACATCTCCGCTCCATGTACAAGTACCTCTCCGCTCAATGTACAAGTACCTCTCCGCTCAATGTACAAGTACATCTCCGCTCCATGTACCAGTACCTCTCCGCTCAATGTACAAGTACATCTGCGCTCCATGTAGGGCTGGGTATCGTTCAAAATTTTTCGATATCGATACCGTTTCGATACTTGGATTTCGATACCGGTTCCTGAACGATACTTTTTTCGATACCAATTTTTAGAAAAATCCATTTTAACAAAAATAAAACTGCATTACACATTGAAATTATTTTACAAATCTTTAGTTTCCCCCCATCTTAAGTTTTACAGCAGAAAAAAATAAAACCTACTGTATTTAACATAACTTTAAGTTCTCTAAACGTATTGCCGTCCCTACAAAAAATATTGGAGTACTACAAAGGAAAGAAATGTAGCTAAAACAAATAAATCAGTGGAATAGTTTTCAGTGCAAAACAGAGAGTTGCAAATCAGGGTTTAATGCTCACTGATGCAACAGAACTCTATTCTTGTACAAACTGATGAGATGGCTCCACTTCATGCATGGAAGACTAGTTGAGCATTGACTAGCCTATCAATATAGCCTTATATGCCACAAAGTGAATCGCATTTATATTCAACAAACTATCATGACATCAGCGTTTGTTAACGAGTTGCTAAAAATACATGGGCGATAACTGCCCGCTTGCACATAACGCTAATTAATTAAACATTAACGCTAGCGTTGCAGATCAGTGTGCTCACTGCTGCAACAGAACGTCATTCTTGTCAAATCTGACGAGACAGCTCAACTTCACTGACTAGCCAATCAATATAAATGAATCGCATTTACATTCAACAAACTATCATGACATCAGCGTTTGTTAACGAGTTGCTAAAAATACACAATGCCCGCTTGCGCATAACGTTACGGCGGCAATTAATTAAACGATCTAATGCTACAACTCACAGCCAGATGCATGGATTTGTCAGACTGAGGGATCTGATAACCGCTAACTTGCGGTAAGCTGAGCTGACCCACCTCTCAATTATTTCTCTTGTCTGTGGAAACCAGTCCGTGTTGTTTCTGTTTCTTTTCCTGCTTTTCATCATCTTCGCCATATGGTAATCCAGGATAGGAGTAGCTTGAGTGGCTAACTTCTTGTATACTATCCGCACCGCACGCCTGGCTCACAGTCACAACAAACACACCGGCTAAAGTGGGCGTAACGTTTCCTGCATGCCTCTACATGACAGCCAATCACCAGCCGTATTAGAGCGCGGCGTGCAAGCATGTCGCATGCTTATAGGCTCAATGACGCTGTTTTGTTTTGGTATCGAAAATTGGTATCGATTGACAAGGGAGGCTTCGATACCCCTTAGTATCGATGTTTCCATTTCGGTGCCAAGTAAGTATCGAAACTCGATACCCAGCCCTAGCTCCATGTACAAGTACCTCTCCGCTCAATGTACAAGTACCTCTCCGCTCAATGTACAAGTACCTCTCCGCTCCATGTACAAGTACCTCTCCGCTCCATGTACAAGTACCTCTCCGCTCCATGTACAAGTACCTCTCCGCTCCATGTACAAGTACATCTCTGCTCCATGTACAAGTACCTCTCCGCTCAATGTACAAGTACATCTCCGCTCCATGTACAAGTACCTCTCCGCTCCATGTACAAGTACATCTCCGCTCCATGTACAAGTACCTCTCCGCTCCATGTACAAGTACCTCTCCGCTCAATGTACAAGTACATCTCCGCTCCATGTACAAGTACATCTCTGCTCCATGTACAAGTACCTCTCCGCTCAATGTACAAGTACATCTCCACTCCATGTACAAGTACCTCTCCGCTCCATGTACAAGTACCTCTCCGCTCCATGTACAAGTACCTCTCCGCTCCATGTACAAGTACCTCTCCGCTCCATGTACAAGTACCTCTCCGCTCAATGTCAAGTGTCGACAGTACCTCTCCGCTCCATGTACAAATACCTCTCCGCTCTCATGTACAAGTACCTCTCCGCTCCATGTACAAGTACCTCTCCGCTCAATGTCAAGTGTCGACAGTACCTCTCCGCTCCATGTACAAATACCTCTCCGCTCCATGTACAAGTACCTCTCCGCTCTCATGTACAAGTACCTCTCCGCTCCATGTACAAGTAGCTCTCCGCTCAATGTACAAGTGTCGACAGTACCTTTCCGCTCCATGTACAAATACCTCTCCGCTCTCATGTACAAGTACCTCTCCGCTCCATGTACAAGTACCTCTCCGCTCAATGTACAAATACCTCTCCGCTCCATGTATAAGTACCTCTCCGCTCTATGTACAAGTACCTCTCCGCTCCATGTACAAGTACCTCTCCGCTCAATGTACAAATACCTCTCTGCTCCATGTACAAGTAGCTCTCCGCTGAATGTACAAGTGTCGACAGTACCTCTCCGCTCAATGTACAAGTACCTCTCCGCTCAATGTACAAATACCTCTCCGCTCCATGTACAAGTACCTCTCCGCTCAATGTCAAGTATCGACAGTACCTCTCCGCTCCATGTACAAGTACCTCTCCGCTGAATGTACAAGTGTCGACAGTACCTCTCCGCTCAATGTACAAGTACCTCTCCGCTCCATGTACAAGTACCTCTCCGCTCTCATGTACAAGTACCTCTCCGCTCCATGTACAAGTACCTCTCCGCTCAATGTACAAGTACCTCTGCGCTCCATGTACAAGTACCTCTCCGCTCAATGTACAAGTACCTCTCCGCTCAATGTACAAGTGTCGACAGTACCTCTCCGCTCCATGTACAAGTACCTCTCCGCTCAATGTACAAGTGTCGACAGTACCTCTACGCTCAATGTACAAGTGTCGACAGTACCTCTCCGCTCTCATGTACAAGTACCTCTCCGATCCATGTACAAGTACATCTCCGCTCCATGTACAAGTACATCTCCGCTCAATGTACAAGTACCTCTCCGCTCCATGTACAAGTACCTCTCCGCTCCATGTACAAGTACCTCTCCGCTCCATGTACAAGTACCTCTCCGCTCCATGTACAAGTACCTCTCCGCTCAATGTACAAGTACCTCTCCGCTCCATGTACAAGTACCTCTCTGCTCAATGTACAAGTACCTCTCCGCTCCATGTACAAGTACCTCTCCGCTCCATGTACAAGTACCTCTCCGCTCCATGTACAAGTACCTCTCCGCTCAATGTCAAGTATCGACAGTACCTCTCCGCTCCATGTACAAGTACCTCTCCGCTGAATGTACAAGTGTTGACAGTACCTCTCCGCTCAATGTACAAGTACCTCTCCGCTCCATGTACAAGTACCTCTCCGCTCTCATGTACAAGTACCTCTCCGCTCCATGTACAAGTACCTCTCCGCTCAATGTACAAGTACCTCTGCGCTCCATGTACAAGTACCTCTCCGCTCAATGTACAAGTACCTCTCCGCTCAATGTACAAGTGTCGACAGTACCTCTCCGCTCCATGTACAAGTACCTCTCCGCTCAATGTACAAGTGTCGACAGTACCTCTACGCTCAATGTACAAGTGTCGACAGTACCTCTCCGCTCTCATGTACAAGTACCTCTCCGATCCATGTACAAGTACATCTCCGCTCCATGTACAAGTACATCTCCGCTCAATGTACAAGTACCTCTCCGCTCCATGTACAAGTACCTCTCCGCTCCATGTACAAGTACATCTCTGCTCCATGTACAAGTACCTCTCCGTTCAATGTACAAGTACATCTCCGCTCCATGTACAAGTACCTCTCCGCTCCATGTACAAGTACATCTCCGCTCCATGTACAAGTACCTCTCCGCTCCATGTACAAGTACCTCTCCGCTCAATGTACAAGTACATCTCCGCTCCATGTACAAGTACCTCTCCGCTCCATGTACAAGTACCTCTCCGCTCCATGTACAAGTACCTCTCCGCTCAATGTCAAGTATCGACAGTACCTCTCCGCTCCATGTACAAGTACCTCTCCGCTGAATGTACAAGTGTCGACAGTACCTCTCCGCTCAATGTACAAGTACCTCTCCGCTCCATGTACAAGTACCTCTCCGCTCTCATGTACAAGTACCTCTCCGCTCCATGTACAAGTACCTCTCCGCTCAATGTACAAGTACCTCTGCGCTCCATGTACAAGTACCTCTCCGCTCAATGTACAAGTACCTCTCCGCTCAATGTACAAGTGTCGACAGTACCTCTCCGCTCCATGTACAAGTACCTCTCCGCTCAATGTACAAGTGTCGACAGTACCTCTACGCTCAATGTACAAGTGTCGACAGTACCTCTCCGCTCTCATGTACAAGTACCTCTCCGATCCATGTACAAGTACATCTCCGCTCCATGTACAAGTACATCTCCGCTCAATGTACAAGTACCTCTCCGCTCCATGTACAAGTACCTCTCCGCTCCATGTACAAGTACATCTCTGCTCCATGTACAAGTACCTCTCCGCTCAATGTACAAGTACATCTCCGCTCCATGTACAAGTACCTCTCCGCTCCATGTACAAGTACATCTCCGCTCCATGTACAAGTACCTCTCCGCTCCATGTACAAGTACCTCTCCGCTCAATGTACAAGTACATCTCCGCTCCATGTACAAGTACCTCTCCGCTCCATGTACAAGTACATCTCCGCTCCATGTACAAGTACCTCTCCGCTCAATGTACAAGTACATCTCCGCTCCATGTACAAGTACATCTCCACTCCATGTACAAGTACCTCTCCGCTCAATGTACAAGTACATCTCCGCTCCATGTACCAGTACCTCTCCGCTCAATGTACAAGTACATCTCCGCTCCATGTACAAGTACCTCTCCGCTCTCATGTACAAGTACCTCTCCGCTCCATGTACAAGTACCTCTCCGCTCAATGTACAAGTACCTCTCCGCTCCATGTACAAGTACCTCTCCGCTCTCATGTACAAGTACCTCTCCGCTCCATGTACAAGTACCTCTCCGCTCAATGTACAAGTACCTCTGCGCTCCATGTACAAGTACCTCTCCGCTCAATGTACAAGTACCTCTCCGCTCAATGTACAAGTGTCGACAGTACCTCTCCGCTCCATGTACAAGTACCTCTCCGCTCAATGTACAAGTGTCGACAGTACCTCTACGCTCAATGTACAAGTGTCGACAGTACCTCTCCGCTCTCATGTACAAGTACCTCTCCGATCCATGTACAAGTACATCTCCGCTCCATGTACAAGTACATCTCCGCTCAATGTACAAGTACCTCTCCGCTCCATGTACAAGTACCTCTCCGCTCCATGTACAAGTACATCTCTGCTCCATGTACAAGTACCTCTCCGCTCAATGTACAAGTACATCTCCGCTCCATGTACAAGTACCTCTCCGCTCCATGTACAAGTACATCTCCGCTCCATGTACAAGTACCTCTCCGCTCCATGTACAAGTACCTCTCCGCTCAATGTACAAGTACATCTCCGCTCCATGTACAAGTACCTCTCCGCTCCATGTACAAGTACATCTCCGCTCCATGTACAAGTACCTCTCCGCTCAATGTACAAGTACATCTCCGCTCCATGTACAAGTACATCTCCACTCCATGTACAAGTACCTCTCCGCTCAATGTACAAGTACATCTCCGCTCCATGTACCAGTACCTCTCCGCTCAATGTACAAGTACATCTCCGCTCCATGTACAAGTACCTCTCCGCTCTCATGTACAAGTACCTCTCCGCTCCATGTACAAGTACCTCTCCGCTCAATGTACAAGTACCTCTGCGCTCCATGTACAAGTACCTCTCCGCTCAATGTACAAGTACCTCTCCGCTCAATGTACAAGTGTCGACAGTACCTCTCCGCTCCATGTACAAGTACCTCTCCGCTCAATGTACAAGTGTCGACAGTACCTCTACGCTCAATGTACAAGTGTCGACAGTACCTCTCCGCTCTCATGTACAAGTACCTCTCCGATCCATGTACAAGTACATCTCCGCTCCATGTACAAGTACATCTCCGCTCAATGTACAAGTACCTCTCCGCTCCATGTACAAGTACCTCTCCGCTCCATGTACAAGTACATCTCTGCTCCATGTACAAGTACCTCTCCGCTCAATGTACAAGTACATCTCCGCTCCATGTACAAGTACCTCTCCGCTCCATGTACAAGTACATCTCCGCTCCATGTACAAGTACCTCTCCGCTCCATGTACAAGTACCTCTCCGCTCAATGTACAAGTACATCTCCGCTCCATGTACAAGTACCTCTCCGCTCCATGTACAAGTACCTCTCCGCTCCATGTACAAGTACCTCTCCGCTCAATGTCAAGTATCGACAGTACCTCTCCGCTCCATGTACAAGTACCTCTCCGCTGAATGTACAAGTGTCGACAGTACCTCTCCGCTCAATGTACAAGTACCTCTCCGCTCCATGTACAAGTACCTCTCCGCTCTCATGTACAAGTACCTCTCCGCTCCATGTACAAGTACCTCTCCGCTCAATGTACAAGTACCTCTGCGCTCCATGTACAAGTACCTCTCCGCTCAATGTACAAGTACCTCTCCGCTCAATGTACAAGTGTCGACAGTACCTCTCCGCTCCATGTACAAGTACCTCTCCGCTCAATGTACAAGTGTCGACAGTACCTCTACGCTCAATGTACAAGTGTCGACAGTACCTCTCCGCTCTCATGTACAAGTACCTCTCCGATCCATGTACAAGTACATCTCCGCTCCATGTACAAGTACATCTCCGCTCAATGTACAAGTACCTCTCCGCTCCATGTACAAGTACCTCTCCGCTCCATGTACAAGTACATCTCTGCTCCATGTACAAGTACCTCTCCGCTCAATGTACAAGTACATCTCCGCTCCATGTACAAGTACCTCTCCGCTCCATGTACAAGTACATCTCCGCTCCATGTACAAGTACCTCTCCGCTCCATGTACAAGTACCTCTCCGCTCAATGTACAAGTACATCTCCGCTCCATGTACAAGTACCTCTCCGCTCCATGTACAAGTACATCTCCGCTCCATGTACAAGTACCTCTCCGCTCCATGTACAAGTACCTCTCCGCTCAATGTACAAGTACATCTCCGCTCCATGTACAAGTACATCTCTGCTCCATGTACAAGTACCTCTCCGCTCAATGTACAAGTACATCTCCACTCCATGTACAAGTACCTCTCCGCTCCATGTACAAGTACCTCTCCGCTCCATGTACAAGTACCTCTCCGCTCCATGTACAAGTACCTCTCCGCTCCATGTACAAGTACCTCTCCGCTCAATGTCAAGTGTCGACAGTACCTCTCCGCTCCATGTACAAATACCTCTCCGCTCTCATGTACAAGTACCTCTCCGCTCCATGTACAAGTACCTCTCCGCTCAATGTCAAGTGTCGACAGTACCTCTCCGCTCCATGTACAAATACCTCTCCGCTCCATGTACAAGTACCTCTCCGCTCTCATGTACAAGTACCTCTCCGCTCCATGTACAAGTAGCTCTCCGCTCAATGTACAAGTGTCGACAGTACCTTTCCGCTCCATGTACAAATACCTCTCCGCTCCATGTACAAGTACCTCTCCGCTCAATGTACAAGTACATCTCCGCTCCATGTACAAGTACCTCTCCGCTCCATGTACAAGTACATCTCCGCTCCATGTACAAGTACCTCTCCGCTCAATGTACAAGTACATCTCCGCTCCATGTACAAGTACATCTCCACTCCATGTACAAGTACCTCTCCGCTCAATGTACAAGTACATCTCCGCTCCATGTACCAGTACCTCTCCGCTCAATGTACAAGTACATCTCCGCTCCATGTACAAGTACCTCTCCGCTCTCATGTACAAGTACCTCTCCGCTCCATGTACAAGTACCTCTCCGCTCAATGTACAAGTACCTCTCCGCTCCATGTACAAGTACCTCTCCGCTCTCATGTACAAGTACCTCTCCGCTCCATGTACAAGTACCTCTCCGCTCAATGTACAAGTACCTCTGCGCTCCATGTACAAGTACCTCTCCGCTCAATGTACAAGTACCTCTCCGCTCAATGTACAAGTGTCGACAGTACCTCTCCGCTCCATGTACAAGTACCTCTCCGCTCAATGTACAAGTGTCGACAGTACCTCTACGCTCAATGTACAAGTGTCGACAGTACCTCTCCGCTCTCATGTACAAGTACCTCTCCGATCCATGTACAAGTACATCTCCGCTCCATGTACAAGTACATCTCCGCTCAATGTACAAGTACCTCTCCGCTCCATGTACAAGTACCTCTCCGCTCCATGTACAAGTACATCTCTGCTCCATGTACAAGTACCTCTCCGCTCAATGTACAAGTACATCTCCGCTCCATGTACAAGTACCTCTCCGCTCCATGTACAAGTACATCTCCGCTCCATGTACAAGTACCTCTCCGCTCCATGTACAAGTACCTCTCCGCTCAATGTACAAGTACATCTCCGCTCCATGTACAAGTACCTCTCCGCTCCATGTACAAGTACATCTCCGCTCCATGTACAAGTACCTCTCCGCTCAATGTACAAGTACATCTCCGCTCCATGTACAAGTACATCTCCACTCCATGTACAAGTACCTCTCCGCTCAATGTACAAGTACATCTCCGCTCCATGTACCAGTACCTCTCCGCTCAATGTACAAGTACATCTCCGCTCCATGTACAAGTACCTCTCCGCTCTCATGTACAAGTACCTCTCCGCTCCATGTACAAGTACCTCTCCGCTCAATGTACAAGTACCTCTGCGCTCCATGTACAAGTACCTCTCCGCTCAATGTACAAGTACCTCTCCGCTCAATGTACAAGTGTCGACAGTACCTCTCCGCTCCATGTACAAGTACCTCTCCGCTCAATGTACAAGTGTCGACAGTACCTCTACGCTCAATGTACAAGTGTCGACAGTACCTCTCCGCTCTCATGTACAAGTACCTCTCCGATCCATGTACAAGTACATCTCCGCTCCATGTACAAGTACATCTCCGCTCAATGTACAAGTACCTCTCCGCTCCATGTACAAGTACCTCTCCGCTCCATGTACAAGTACATCTCTGCTCCATGTACAAGTACCTCTCCGCTCAATGTACAAGTACATCTCCGCTCCATGTACAAGTACCTCTCCGCTCCATGTACAAGTACATCTCCGCTCCATGTACAAGTACCTCTCCGCTCCATGTACAAGTACCTCTCCGCTCAATGTACAAGTACATCTCCGCTCCATGTACAAGTACCTCTCCGCTCCATGTACAAGTACCTCTCCGCTCCATGTACAAGTACCTCTCCGCTCAATGTCAAGTATCGACAGTACCTCTCCGCTCCATGTACAAGTACCTCTCCGCTGAATGTACAAGTGTCGACAGTACCTCTCCGCTCAATGTACAAGTACCTCTCCGCTCCATGTACAAGTACCTCTCCGCTCTCATGTACAAGTACCTCTCCGCTCCATGTACAAGTACCTCTCCGCTCAATGTACAAGTACCTCTGCGCTCCATGTACAAGTACCTCTCCGCTCAATGTACAAGTACCTCTCCGCTCAATGTACAAGTGTCGACAGTACCTCTCCGCTCCATGTACAAGTACCTCTCCGCTCAATGTACAAGTGTCGACAGTACCTCTACGCTCAATGTACAAGTGTCGACAGTACCTCTCCGCTCTCATGTACAAGTACCTCTCCGATCCATGTACAAGTACATCTCCGCTCCATGTACAAGTACATCTCCGCTCAATGTACAAGTACCTCTCCGCTCCATGTACAAGTACCTCTCCGCTCCATGTACAAGTACATCTCTGCTCCATGTACAAGTACCTCTCCGCTCAATGTACAAGTACATCTCCGCTCCATGTACAAGTACCTCTCCGCTCCATGTACAAGTACATCTCCGCTCCATGTACAAGTACCTCTCCGCTCCATGTACAAGTACCTCTCCGCTCAATGTACAAGTACATCTCCGCTCCATGTACAAGTACCTCTCCGCTCCATGTACAAGTACATCTCCGCTCCATGTACAAGTACCTCTCCGCTCCATGTACAAGTACCTCTCCGCTCAATGTACAAGTACATCTCCGCTCCATGTACAAGTACATCTCTGCTCCATGTACAAGTACCTCTCCGCTCAATGTACAAGTACATCTCCACTCCATGTACAAGTACCTCTCCGCTCCATGTACAAGTACCTCTCCGCTCCATGTACAAGTACCTCTCCGCTCCATGTACAAGTACCTCTCCGCTCCATGTACAAGTACCTCTCCGCTCAATGTCAAGTGTCGACAGTACCTCTCCGCTCCATGTACAAATACCTCTCCGCTCTCATGTACAAGTACCTCTCCGCTCCATGTACAAGTACCTCTCCGCTCAATGTCAAGTGTCGACAGTACCTCTCCGCTCCATGTACAAATACCTCTCCGCTCCATGTACAAGTACCTCTCCGCTCTCATGTACAAGTACCTCTCCGCTCCATGTACAAGTAGCTCTCCGCTCAATGTACAAGTGTCGACAGTACCTTTCCGCTCCATGTACAAATACCTCTCCGCTCTCATGTACAAGTACCTCTCCGCTCCATGTACAAGTACCTCTCCGCTCAATGTACAAATACCTCTCCGCTCCATGTATAAGTACCTCTCCGCTCTATGTACAAGTACCTCTCCGCTCCATGTACAAGTACCTCTCCGCTCAATGTACAAATACCTCTCTGCTCCATGTACAAGTAGCTCTCCGCTGAATGTACAAGTGTCGACAGTACCTCTCCGCTCAATGTACAAGTACCTCTCCGCTCAATGTACAAATACCTCTCCGCTCCATGTACAAGTACCTCTCCGCTCAATGTCAAGTATCGACAGTACCTCTCCGCTCCATGTACAAGTACCTCTCCGCTGAATGTACAAGTGTCGACAGTACCTCTCCGCTCAATGTACAAGTACCTCTCCGCTCCATGTACAAGTACCTCTCCGCTCTCATGTACAAGTACCTCTCCGCTCCATGTACAAGTACCTCTCCGCTCAATGTACAAGTACCTCTGCGCTCCATGTACAAGTACCTCTCCGCTCAATGTACAAGTACCTCTCCGCTCAATGTACAAGTGTCGACAGTACCTCTCCGCTCCATGTACAAGTACCTCTCCGCTCAATGTACAAGTGTCGACAGTACCTCTACGCTCAATGTACAAGTGTCGACAGTACCTCTCCGCTCTCATGTACAAGTACCTCTCCGATCCATGTACAAGTACATCTCCGCTCCATGTACAAGTACATCTCCGCTCAATGTACAAGTACCTCTCCGCTCCATGTACAAGTACCTCTCCGCTCCATGTACAAGTACCTCTCCGCTCCATGTACAAGTACCTCTCCGCTCCATGTACAAGTACCTCTCCGCTCAATGTACAAGTACCTCTCCGCTCCATGTACAAGTACCTCTCTGCTCAATGTACAAGTACCTCTCCGCTCCATGTACAAGTACCTCTCCGCTCCATGTACAAGTACCTCTCCGCTCCATGTACAAGTACCTCTCCGCTCAATGTCAAGTATCGACAGTACCTCTCCGCTCCATGTACAAGTACCTCTCCGCTGAATGTACAAGTGTTGACAGTACCTCTCCGCTCAATGTACAAGTACCTCTCCGCTCCATGTACAAGTACCTCTCCGCTCTCATGTACAAGTACCTCTCCGCTCCATGTACAAGTACCTCTCCGCTCAATGTACAAGTACCTCTGCGCTCCATGTACAAGTACCTCTCCGCTCAATGTACAAGTACCTCTCCGCTCAATGTACAAGTGTCGACAGTACCTCTCCGCTCCATGTACAAGTACCTCTCCGCTCAATGTACAAGTGTCGACAGTACCTCTACGCTCAATGTACAAGTGTCGACAGTACCTCTCCGCTCTCATGTACAAGTACCTCTCCGATCCATGTACAAGTACATCTCCGCTCCATGTACAAGTACATCTCCGCTCAATGTACAAGTACCTCTCCGCTCCATGTACAAGTACCTCTCCGCTCCATGTACAAGTACATCTCTGCTCCATGTACAAGTACCTCTCCGTTCAATGTACAAGTACATCTCCGCTCCATGTACAAGTACCTCTCCGCTCCATGTACAAGTACATCTCCGCTCCATGTACAAGTACCTCTCCGCTCCATGTACAAGTACCTCTCCGCTCAATGTACAAGTACATCTCCGCTCCATGTACAAGTACCTCTCCGCTCCATGTACAAGTACCTCTCCGCTCCATGTACAAGTACCTCTCCGCTCAATGTCAAGTATCGACAGTACCTCTCCGCTCCATGTACAAGTACCTCTCCGCTGAATGTACAAGTGTCGACAGTACCTCTCCGCTCAATGTACAAGTACCTCTCCGCTCCATGTACAAGTACCTCTCCGCTCTCATGTACAAGTACCTCTCCGCTCCATGTACAAGTACCTCTCCGCTCAATGTACAAGTACCTCTGCGCTCCATGTACAAGTACCTCTCCGCTCAATGTACAAGTACCTCTCCGCTCAATGTACAAGTGTCGACAGTACCTCTCCGCTCCATGTACAAGTACCTCTCCGCTCAATGTACAAGTGTCGACAGTACCTCTACGCTCAATGTACAAGTGTCGACAGTACCTCTCCGCTCTCATGTACAAGTACCTCTCCGATCCATGTACAAGTACATCTCCGCTCCATGTACAAGTACATCTCCGCTCAATGTACAAGTACCTCTCCGCTCCATGTACAAGTACCTCTCCGCTCCATGTACAAGTACATCTCTGCTCCATGTACAAGTACCTCTCCGCTCAATGTACAAGTACATCTCCGCTCCATGTACAAGTACCTCTCCGCTCCATGTACAAGTACATCTCCGCTCCATGTACAAGTACCTCTCCGCTCCATGTACAAGTACCTCTCCGCTCAATGTACAAGTACATCTCCGCTCCATGTACAAGTACCTCTCCGCTCCATGTACAAGTACATCTCCGCTCCATGTACAAGTACCTCTCCGCTCAATGTACAAGTACATCTCCGCTCCATGTACAAGTACATCTCCACTCCATGTACAAGTACCTCTCCGCTCAATGTACAAGTACATCTCCGCTCCATGTACCAGTACCTCTCCGCTCAATGTACAAGTACATCTCCGCTCCATGTACAAGTACCTCTCCGCTCTCATGTACAAGTACCTCTCCGCTCCATGTACAAGTACCTCTCCGCTCAATGTACAAGTACCTCTCCGCTCCATGTACAAGTACCTCTCCGCTCTCATGTACAAGTACCTCTCCGCTCCATGTACAAGTACCTCTCCGCTCAATGTACAAGTACCTCTGCGCTCCATGTACAAGTACCTCTCCGCTCAATGTACAAGTACCTCTCCGCTCAATGTACAAGTGTCGACAGTACCTCTCCGCTCCATGTACAAGTACCTCTCCGCTCAATGTACAAGTGTCGACAGTACCTCTACGCTCAATGTACAAGTGTCGACAGTACCTCTCCGCTCTCATGTACAAGTACCTCTCCGATCCATGTACAAGTACATCTCCGCTCCATGTACAAGTACATCTCCGCTCAATGTACAAGTACCTCTCCGCTCCATGTACAAGTACCTCTCCGCTCCATGTACAAGTACATCTCTGCTCCATGTACAAGTACCTCTCCGCTCAATGTACAAGTACATCTCCGCTCCATGTACAAGTACCTCTCCGCTCCATGTACAAGTACATCTCCGCTCCATGTACAAGTACCTCTCCGCTCCATGTACAAGTACCTCTCCGCTCAATGTACAAGTACATCTCCGCTCCATGTACAAGTACCTCTCCGCTCCATGTACAAGTACATCTCCGCTCCATGTACAAGTACCTCTCCGCTCAATGTACAAGTACATCTCCGCTCCATGTACAAGTACATCTCCACTCCATGTACAAGTACCTCTCCGCTCAATGTACAAGTACATCTCCGCTCCATGTACCAGTACCTCTCCGCTCAATGTACAAGTACATCTCCGCTCCATGTACAAGTACCTCTCCGCTCTCATGTACAAGTACCTCTCCGCTCCATGTACAAGTACCTCTCCGCTCAATGTACAAGTACCTCTGCGCTCCATGTACAAGTACCTCTCCGCTCAATGTACAAGTACCTCTCCGCTCAATGTACAAGTGTCGACAGTACCTCTCCGCTCCATGTACAAGTACCTCTCCGCTCAATGTACAAGTGTCGACAGTACCTCTACGCTCAATGTACAAGTGTCGACAGTACCTCTCCGCTCTCATGTACAAGTACCTCTCCGATCCATGTACAAGTACATCTCCGCTCCATGTACAAGTACATCTCCGCTCAATGTACAAGTACCTCTCCGCTCCATGTACAAGTACCTCTCCGCTCCATGTACAAGTACATCTCTGCTCCATGTACAAGTACCTCTCCGCTCAATGTACAAGTACATCTCCGCTCCATGTACAAGTACCTCTCCGCTCCATGTACAAGTACATCTCCGCTCCATGTACAAGTACCTCTCCGCTCCATGTACAAGTACCTCTCCGCTCAATGTACAAGTACATCTCCGCTCCATGTACAAGTACCTCTCCGCTCCATGTACAAGTACCTCTCCGCTCCATGTACAAGTACCTCTCCGCTCAATGTCAAGTATCGACAGTACCTCTCCGCTCCATGTACAAGTACCTCTCCGCTGAATGTACAAGTGTCGACAGTACCTCTCCGCTCAATGTACAAGTACCTCTCCGCTCCATGTACAAGTACCTCTCCGCTCTCATGTACAAGTACCTCTCCGCTCCATGTACAAGTACCTCTCCGCTCAATGTACAAGTACCTCTGCGCTCCATGTACAAGTACCTCTCCGCTCAATGTACAAGTACCTCTCCGCTCAATGTACAAGTGTCGACAGTACCTCTCCGCTCCATGTACAAGTACCTCTCCGCTCAATGTACAAGTGTCGACAGTACCTCTACGCTCAATGTACAAGTGTCGACAGTACCTCTCCGCTCTCATGTACAAGTACCTCTCCGATCCATGTACAAGTACATCTCCGCTCCATGTACAAGTACATCTCCGCTCAATGTACAAGTACCTCTCCGCTCCATGTACAAGTACCTCTCCGCTCCATGTACAAGTACATCTCTGCTCCATGTACAAGTACCTCTCCGCTCAATGTACAAGTACATCTCCGCTCCATGTACAAGTACCTCTCCGCTCCATGTACAAGTACATCTCCGCTCCATGTACAAGTACCTCTCCGCTCCATGTACAAGTACCTCTCCGCTCAATGTACAAGTACATCTCCGCTCCATGTACAAGTACCTCTCCGCTCCATGTACAAGTACATCTCCGCTCCATGTACAAGTACCTCTCCGCTCAATGTACAAGTACATCTCCGCTCCATGTACAAGTACATCTCCACTCCATGTACAAGTACCTCTCCGCTCAATGTACAAGTACATCTCCGCTCCATGTACCAGTACCTCTCCGCTCAATGTACAAGTACATCTCCACTCCATGTACAAGTACCTCTCCGCTCAATGTACAAGTACATCTCCGCTCCATGTACCAGTACCTCTCCGCTCAATGTACAAGTACATCTCCACTCCATGTACAAGTACCTCTCCGCTGAATGTACAAGTGTCGACAGTACCTCTCCGCTCAATGTACAAGTACCTCTCCGCTCCATGTACAAGTACCTCTCCGCTCTCATGTACAAGTACCTCTCCGCTCCATGTACAAGTACCTCTCCGCTCAATGTACAAGTACCTCTGCGCTCCATGTACAAGTACCTCTCCGCTCAATGTACAAGTACCTCTCCGCTCAATGTACAAGTGTCGACAGTACCTCTCCGCTCCATGTACAAGTACCTCTCCGCTCAATGTACAAGTGTCGACAGTACCTCTACGCTCAATGTACAAGTGTCGACAGTACCTCTCCGCTCTCATGTACAAGTACCTCTCCGATCCATGTACAAGTACATCTCCGCTCCATGTACAAGTACATCTCCGCTCAATGTACAAGTACCTCTCCGCTCCATGTACAAGTACCTCTCCGCTCCATGTACAAGTACATCTCTGCTCCATGTACAAGTACCTCTCCGCTCAATGTACAAGTACATCTCCGCTCCATGTACAAGTACCTCTCCGCTCCATGTACAAGTACATCTCCGCTCCATGTACAAGTACCTCTCCGCTCCATGTACAAGTACCTCTCCGCTCAATGTACAAGTACATCTCCGCTCCATGTACAAGTACCTCTCCGCTCCATGTACAAGTACCTCTCCGCTCCATGTACAAGTACCTCTCCGCTCAATGTCAAGTATCGACAGTACCTCTCCGCTCCATGTACAAGTACCTCTCCGCTGAATGTACAAGTGTCGACAGTACCTCTCCGCTCAATGTACAAGTACCTCTCCGCTCCATGTACAAGTACCTCTCCGCTCTCATGTACAAGTACCTCTCCGCTCCATGTACAAGTACCTCTCCGCTCAATGTACAAGTACCTCTGCGCTCCATGTACAAGTACCTCTCCGCTCAATGTACAAGTACCTCTCCGCTCAATGTACAAGTGTCGACAGTACCTCTCCGCTCCATGTACAAGTACCTCTCCGCTCAATGTACAAGTGTCGACAGTACCTCTACGCTCAATGTACAAGTGTCGACAGTACCTCTCCGCTCTCATGTACAAGTACCTCTCCGATCCATGTACAAGTACATCTCCGCTCCATGTACAAGTACATCTCCGCTCAATGTACAAGTACCTCTCCGCTCCATGTACAAGTACCTCTCCGCTCCATGTACAAGTACATCTCTGCTCCATGTACAAGTACCTCTCCGCTCAATGTACAAGTACATCTCCGCTCCATGTACAAGTACCTCTCCGCTCCATGTACAAGTACATCTCCGCTCCATGTACAAGTACCTCTCCGCTCCATGTACAAGTACCTCTCCGCTCAATGTACAAGTACATCTCCGCTCCATGTACAAGTACCTCTCCGCTCCATGTACAAGTACCTCTCCGCTCCATGTACAAGTACCTCTCCGCTCAATGTCAAGTATCGACAGTACCTCTCCGCTCCATGTACAAGTACCTCTCCGCTGAATGTACAAGTGTCGACAGTACCTCTCCGCTCAATGTACAAGTACCTCTCCGCTCCATGTACAAGTACCTCTCCGCTCTCATGTACAAGTACCTCTCCGCTCCATGTACAAGTACCTCTCCGCTCAATGTACAAGTACCTCTGCGCTCCATGTACAAGTACCTCTCCGCTCAATGTACAAGTACCTCTCCGCTCAATGTACAAGTGTCGACAGTACCTCTCCGCTCCATGTACAAGTACCTCTCCGCTCAATGTACAAGTGTCGACAGTACCTCTACGCTCAATGTACAAGTGTCGACAGTACCTCTCCGCTCTCATGTACAAGTACCTCTCCGATCCATGTACAAGTACATCTCCGCTCCATGTACAAGTACATCTCCGCTCAATGTACAAGTACCTCTCCGCTCCATGTACAAGTACCTCTCCGCTCCATGTACAAGTACATCTCTGCTCCATGTACAAGTACCTCTCCGCTCAATGTACAAGTACATCTCCGCTCCATGTACAAGTACCTCTCCGCTCCATGTACAAGTACATCTCCGCTCCATGTACAAGTACCTCTCCGCTCCATGTACAAGTACCTCTCCGATCAATGTACAAGTACATCTCCGCTCCATGTACAAGTACCTCTCCGCTCCATGTACAAGTACATCTCCGCTCCATGTACAAGTACCTCTCCGCTCAATGTACAAGTACATCTCCGCTCCATGTACAAGTACATCTCCACTCCATGTACAAGTACCTCTCCGCTCAATGTACAAGTACATCTCCGCTCCATGTACCAGTACCTCTCCGCTCAATGTACAAGTACATCTCCACTCCATGTACAAGTACCTCTCCGCTCAATGTACAAGTACATCTCCGCTCCATGTACCAGTACCTCTCCGCTCAATGTACAAGTACATCTCCACTCCATGTACAAGTACCTCTCCGCTCAATGTACAAGTACATCTCCGCTCCATGTACCAGTACCTCTCCGCTCAATGTACAAGTACATCTCCGCTCCATGTACAAGTACCTCTCCGCTCAATGTACAAGTACCTCTCCGCTCAATGTACAAGTACATCTCCGCTCCATGTACCAGTACCTCTCCGCTCAATGTACAAGTACATCTGCGCTCCATGTAGGGCTGGGTATCGTTCAAAATTTTTCGATATCGATACCGTTTCGATACTTGGATTTCGATACCGGTTCCTGAACGATACTTTTTTCGATACCAATTTTTAGAAAAATCCATTTTAACAAAAATAAAACTGCATTACACATTGAAATTATTTTACAAATCTTTAGTTTCCCCCCATCTTAAGTTTTACAGCAGAAAAAAATAAAACCTACTGTATTTAACATAACTTTAAGTTATCTAAACGTATTGCCGTCCCTACAAAAAATATTGGAGTACTACAAAGGAAAGAAATGTAGCTAAAACAAATAAATCAGTGGAATAGTTTTCAGTGCAAAACAGAGAGTTGCAAATCAGGGTTTAATGCTCACTGATGCAACAGAACTCTATTCTTGTACAAACTGATGAGATGGCTCCACTTCATGCATGGAAGACTAGTTGAGCATTGACTAGCCTATCAATATAGCCTTATATGCCACAAAGTGAATCGCATTTATATTCAACAAACTATCATGACATCAGCGTTTGTTAACGAGTTGCTAAAAATACATGGGCGATAACTGCCCGCTTGCACATAACGCTAATTAATTAAACATTAACGCTAGCGTTGCAGATCAGTGTGCTCACTGCTGCAACAGAACGTCATTCTTGTCAAATCTGACGAGACAGCTCAACTTCACTGACTAGCCAATCAATATAAATGAATCGCATTTACATTCAACAAACTATCATGACATCAGCGTTTGTTAACGAGTTGCTAAAAATACACAATGCCCGCTTGCGCATAACGTTACGGCGGCAATTAATTAAACGATCTAATGCTACAACTCACAGCCAGATGCATGGATTTGTCAGACTGAGGGATCTGATAACCGCTAACTTGCGGTAAGCTGAGCTGACCCACCTCTCAATTATTTCTCTTGTCTGTGGAAACCAGTCCGTGTTGTTTCTGTTTCTTTTCCTGCTTTTCATCATCTTCGCCATATGGTAATCCAGGATAGGAGTAGCTTGAGTGGCTAACTTCTTGTATACTATCCGCACCGCACGCCTGGCTCACAGTCACAACAAACACACCGGCTAAAGTGGGCGTAACGTTTCCTGCATGCCTCTACATGACAGCCAATCACCAGCCGTATTAGAGCGCGGCGTGCAAGCATGTCGCATGCTTATAGGCTCAATGACGCTGTTTTGTTTTGGTATCGAAAATTGGTATCGATTGACAAGGGAGGCTTCGATACCCCTTAGTATCGATGTTTCCATTTCGGTGCCAAGTAAGTATCGAAACTCGATACCCAGCCCTAGCTCCATGTACAAGTACCTCTCCGCTCAATGTACAAGTACCTCTCCGCTCAATGTACAAGTACCTCTCCGCTCCATGTACAAGTACCTCTCCGCTCCATGTACAAGTACCTCTCCGCTCCATGTACAAGTACCTCTCCGCTCCATGTACAAGTACATCTCTGCTCCATGTACAAGTACCTCTCCGCTCAATGTACAAGTACATCTCCGCTCCATGTACAAGTACCTCTCCGCTCCATGTACAAGTACATCTCCGCTCCATGTACAAGTACCTCTCCGCTCCATGTACAAGTACCTCTCCGCTCAATGTACAAGTACATCTCCGCTCCATGTACAAGTACATCTCTGCTCCATGTACAAGTACCTCTCCGCTCAATGTACAAGTACATCTCCACTCCATGTACAAGTACCTCTCCGCTCCATGTACAAGTACCTCTCCGCTCCATGTACAAGTACCTCTCCGCTCCATGTACAAGTACCTCTCCGCTCCATGTACAAGTACCTCTCCGCTCCATGTACAAGTACCTCTCCGCTCAATGTACAAGTACATCTCCGCTCCATGTACAAGTACATCTCTGCTCCATGTACAAGTACCTCTCCGCTCAATGTACAAGTACATCTCCACTCCATGTACAAGTACCTCTCCGCTCCATGTACAAGTACCTCTCCGCTCCATGTACAAGTACCTCTCCGCTCCATGTACAAGTACCTCTCCGCTCCATGTACAAGTACCTCTCCGCTCCATGTACAAGTACCTCTCCGCTCCATGTACAAGTACCTCTCCGCTCAATGTCAAGTGTCGACAGTACCTCTCCGCTCCATGTACAAATACCTCTCCGCTCTCATGTACAAGTACCTCTCCGCTCCATGTACAAGTACCTCTCCGCTCAATGTCAAGTGTCGACAGTACCTCTCCGCTCCATGTACAAATACCTCTCCGCTCCATGTACAAGTACCTCTCCGCTCTCATGTACAAGTACCTCTCCGCTCCATGTACAAGTAGCTCTCCGCTCAATGTACAAGTGTCGACAGTACCTTTCCGCTCCATGTACAAATATCTCTCCGCTCTCATGTACAAGTACCTCTCCGCTCCATGTACAAGTACCTCTCCGCTCAATGTACAAATACCTCTCCGCTCCATGTATAAGTACCTCTCCGCTCTATGTACAAGTACCTCTCCGCTCCATGTACAAGTACCTCTCCGCTCAATGTACAAATACCTCTCCGCTCCATGTACAAGTAGCTCTCCGCTGAATGTACAAGTGTCGACAGTACCTCTCCGCTCAATGTACAAGTACCTCTCCGCTCAATGTACAAATACCTCTCCGCTCCATGTACAAGTACCTCTCCGCTCAATGTCAAGTATCGACAGTACCTCTCCGCTCCATGTACAAGTACCTCTCCGCTGAATGTACAAGTGTCGACAGTACCTCTCCGCTCAATGTACAAGTACCTCTCCGCTCCATGTACAAGTACCTCTCCGCTCTCATGTACAAGTACCTCTCCGCTCCATGTACAAGTACCTCTCCGCTCAATGTACAAGTACCTCTGCGCTCCATGTACAAGTACCTCTCCGCTCAATGTACAAGTACCTCTCCGCTCAATGTACAAGTGTCGACAGTACCTCTCCGCTCCATGTACAAGTACCTCTCCGCTCAATGTACAAGTGTCGACAGTACCTCTACGCTCAATGTACAAGTGTCGACAGTACCTCTCCGCTCTCATGTACAAGTACCTCTCCGATCCATGTACAAGTACATCTCCGCTCCATGTACAAGTACATCTCCGCTCAATGTACAAGTACCTCTCCGCTCCATGTACAAGTACCTCTTCGCTCCATGTACAAGTACCTCTCCGCTCCATGTACAAGTACCTCTCCGCTCCATGTACAAGTACCTCTCCGCTCAATGTACAAGTACCTCTCCGCTCCATGTACAAGTACCTCTCCGCTCAATGTACAAGTACCTCTCCGCTCCATGTACAAGTACCTCTCCGCTCCATGTACAAGTACCTCTCCGCTCCATGTACAAGTACCTCTCCGCTCAATGTCAAGTATCGACAGTACCTCTCCGCTCCATGTACAAGTACCTCTCCGCTGAATGTACAAGTGTTGACAGTACCTCTCCGCTCAATGTACAAGTACCTCTCCGCTCCATGTACAAGTACCTCTCCGCTCTCATGTACAAGTACCTCTCCGCTCCATGTACAAGTACCTCTCCGCTCAATGTACAAGTACCTCTGCGCTCCATGTACAAGTACCTCTCCGCTCAATGTACAAGTACCTCTCCGCTCAATGTACAAGTGTCGACAGTACCTCTCCGCTCCATGTACAAGTACCTCTCCGCTCAATGTACAAGTGTCGACAGTACCTCTACGCTCAATGTACAAGTGTCGACAGTACCTCTCCGCTCTCATGTACAAGTACCTCTCCGATCCATGTACAAGTACATCTCCGCTCCATGTACAAGTACATCTCCGCTCAATGTACAAGTACCTCTCCGCTCCATGTACAAGTACCTCTCCGCTCCATGTACAAGTACATCTCTGCTCCATGTACAAGTACCTCTCCGCTCAATGTACAAGTACATCTCCGCTCCATGTACAAGTACCTCTCCGCTCCATGTACAAGTACATCTCCGCTCCATGTACAAGTACCTCTCCGCTCCATGTACAAGTACCTCTCCGCTCAATGTACAAGTACATCTCCGCTCCATGTACAAGTACCTCTCCGCTCCATGTACAAGTACCTCTCCGCTCCATGTACAAGTACCTCTCCGCTCAATGTCAAGTATCGACAGTACCTCTCCGCTCCATGTACAAGTACCTCTCAGCTGAATGTACAAGTGTCGACAGTACCTCTCCGCTCAATGTACAAGTACCTCTCCGCTCCATGTACAAGTACCTCTCCGCTCTCATGTACAAGTACCTCTCCGCTCCATGTACAAGTACCTCTCCGCTCAATGTACAAGTACCTCTGCGCTCCATGTACAAGTACCTCTCCGCTCAATGTACAAGTACCTCTCCGCTCAATGTACAAGTGTCGACAGTACCTCTCCGCTCCATGTACAAGTACCTCTCCGCTCAATGTACAAGTGTCGACAGTACCTCTACGCTCAATGTACAAGTGTCGACAGTACCTCTCCGCTCTCATGTACAAGTACCTCTCCGATCCATGTACAAGTACATCTCCGCTCCATGTACAAGTACATCTCCGCTCAATGTACAAGTACCTCTCCGCTCCATGTACAAGTACCTCTCCGCTCCATGTACAAGTACATCTCTGCTCCATGTACAAGTACCTCTCCGCTCAATGTACAAGTACATCTCCGCTCCATGTACAAGTACCTCTCCGCTCCATGTACAAGTACATCTCCGCTCCATGTACAAGTACCTCTCCGCTCCATGTACAAGTACCTCTCCGCTCAATGTACAAGTACATCTCCGCTCCATGTACAAGTACCTCTCCGCTCCATGTACAAGTACATCTCCGCTCCATGTACAAGTACCTCTCCGCTCAATGTACAAGTACATCTCCGCTCCATGTACAAGTACATCTCCACTCCATGTACAAGTACCTCTCCGCTCAATGTACAAGTACATCTCCGCTCCATGTACCAGTACCTCTCCGCTCAATGTACAAGTACATCTCCACTCCATGTACAAGTACCTCTCCGCTCAATGTACAAGTACATCTCCGCTCCATGTACCAGTACCTCTCCGCTCAATGTACAAGTACATCTCCACTCCATGTACAAGTACCTCTCCGCTGAATGTACAAGTGTCGACAGTACCTCTCCGCTCAATGTACAAGTACCTCTCCGCTCCATGTACAAGTACCTCTCCGCTCTCATGTACAAGTACCTCTCCGCTCCATGTACAAGTACCTCTCCGCTCAATGTACAAGTACCTCTGCGCTCCATGTACAAGTACCTCTCCGCTCAATGTACAAGTACCTCTCCGCTCAATGTACAAGTGTCGACAGTACCTCTCCGCTCCATGTACAAGTACCTCTCCGCTCAATGTACAAGTGTCGACAGTACCTCTACGCTCAATGTACAAGTGTCGACAGTACCTCTCCGCTCTCATGTACAAGTACCTCTCCGATCCATGTACAAGTACATCTCCGCTCCATGTACAAGTACATCTCCGCTCAATGTACAAGTACCTCTCCGCTCCATGTACAAGTACCTCTCCGCTCCATGTACAAGTACATCTCTGCTCCATGTACAAGTACCTCTCCGCTCAATGTACAAGTACATCTCCGCTCCATGTACAAGTACCTCTCCGCTCCATGTACAAGTACATCTCCGCTCCATGTACAAGTACCTCTCCGCTCCATGTACAAGTACCTCTCCGCTCAATGTACAAGTACATCTCCGCTCCATGTACAAGTACCTCTCCGCTCCATGTACAAGTACCTCTCCGCTCCATGTACAAGTACCTCTCCGCTCAATGTCAAGTATCGACAGTACCTCTCCGCTCCATGTACAAGTACCTCTCCGCTGAATGTACAAGTGTCGACAGTACCTCTCCGCTCAATGTACAAGTACCTCTCCGCTCCATGTACAAGTACCTCTCCGCTCTCATGTACAAGTACCTCTCCGCTCCATGTACAAGTACCTCTCCGCTCAATGTACAAGTACCTCTGCGCTCCATGTACAAGTACCTCTCCGCTCAATGTACAAGTACCTCTCCGCTCAATGTACAAGTGTCGACAGTACCTCTCCGCTCCATGTACAAGTACCTCTCCGCTCAATGTACAAGTGTCGACAGTACCTCTACGCTCAATGTACAAGTGTCGACAGTACCTCTCCGCTCTCATGTACAAGTACCTCTCCGATCCATGTACAAGTACATCTCCGCTCCATGTACAAGTACATCTCCGCTCAATGTACAAGTACCTCTCCGCTCCATGTACAAGTACCTCTCCGCTCCATGTACAAGTACATCTCTGCTCCATGTACAAGTACCTCTCCGCTCAATGTACAAGTACATCTCCGCTCCATGTACAAGTACCTCTCCGCTCGATGTACAAGTACATCTCCGCTCCATGTACAAGTACCTCTCCGCTCCATGTACAAGTACCTCTCCGCTCAATGTACAAGTACATCTCCGCTCCATGTACAAGTACCTCTCCGCTCCATGTACAAGTACCTCTCCGCTCCATGTACAAGTACCTCTCCGCTCAATGTCAAGTATCGACAGTACCTCTCCGCTCCATGTACAAGTACCTCTCCGCTGAATGTACAAGTGTCGACAGTACCTCTCCGCTCAATGTACAAGTACCTCTCCGCTCCATGTACAAGTACCTCTCCGCTCTCATGTACAAGTACCTCTCCGCTCCATGTACAAGTACCTCTCCGCTCAATGTACAAGTACCTCTGCGCTCCATGTACAAGTACCTCTCCGCTCAATGTACAAGTACCTCTCCGCTCAATGTACAAGTGTCGACAGTACCTCTCCGCTCCATGTACAAGTACCTCTCCGCTCAATGTACAAGTGTCGACAGTACCTCTACGCTCAATGTACAAGTGTCGACAGTACCTCTCCGCTCTCATGTACAAGTACCTCTCCGATCCATGTACAAGTACATCTCCGCTCCATGTACAAGTACATCTCCGCTCAATGTACAAGTACCTCTCCGCTCCATGTACAAGTACCTCTCCGCTCCATGTACAAGTACATCTCTGCTCCATGTACAAGTACCTCTCCGCTCAATGTACAAGTACATCTCCGCTCCATGTACAAGTACCTCTCCGCTCCATGTACAAGTACATCTCCGCTCCATGTACAAGTACCTCTCCGCTCCATGTACAAGTACCTCTCCGATCAATGTACAAGTACATCTCCGCTCCATGTACAAGTACCTCTCCGCTCCATGTACAAGTACATCTCCGCTCCATGTACAAGTACCTCTCCGCTCAATGTACAAGTACATCTCCGCTCCATGTACAAGTACATCTCCACTCCATGTACAAGTACCTCTCCGCTCAATGTACAAGTACATCTCCGCTCCATGTACCAGTACCTCTCCGCTCAATGTACAAGTACATCTCCACTCCATGTACAAGTACCTCTCCGCTCAATGTACAAGTACATCTCCGCTCCATGTACCAGTACCTCTCCGCTCAATGTACAAGTACATCTCCACTCCATGTACAAGTACCTCTCCGCTCAATGTACAAGTACATCTCCGCTCCATGTACCAGTACCTCTCCGCTCAATGTACAAGTACATCTCCGCTCCATGTACAAGTACCTCTCCGCTCAATGTACAAGTACCTCTCCGCTCAATGTACAAGTACATCTCCGCTCCATGTACCAGTACCTCTCCGCTCAATGTACAAGTACATCTGCGCTCCATGTAGGGCTGGGTATCGTTCAAAATTTTTCGATATCGATACCGTTTCGATACTTGGATTTCGATACCGGTTCCTGAACGATACTTTTTTCGATACCAATTTTTAGAAAAATCCATTTTAACAAAAATAAAACTGCATTACACATTGAAATTATTTTACAAATCTTTAGTTTCCCCCCATCTTAAGTTTTACAGCAGAAAAAAATAAAACCTACTGTATTTAACATAACTTTAAGTTCTCTAAACGTATTGCCGTCCCTACAAAAAATATTGGAGTACTACAAAGGAAAGAAATGTAGCTAAAACAAATAAATCAGTGGAATAGTTTTCAGTGCAAAACAGAGAGTTGCAAATCAGGGTTTAATGCTCACTGATGCAACAGAACTCTATTCTTGTACAAACTGATGAGATGGCTCCACTTCATGCATGGAAGACTAGTTGAGCATTGACTAGCCTATCAATATAGCCTTATATGCCACAAAGTGAATCGCATTTATATTCAACAAACTATCATGACATCAGCGTTTGTTAACGAGTTGCTAAAAATACATGGGCGATAACTGCCCGCTTGCACATAACGCTAATTAATTAAACATTAACGCTAGCGTTGCAGATCAGTGTGCTCACTGCTGCAACAGAACGTCATTCTTGTCAAATCTGACGAGACAGCTCAACTTCACTGACTAGCCAATCAATATAAATGAATCGCATTTACATTCAACAAACTATCATGACATCAGCGTTTGTTAACGAGTTGCTAAAAATACACAATGCCCGCTTGCGCATAACGTTACGGCGGCAATTAATTAAACGATCTAATGCTACAACTCACAGCCAGATGCATGGATTTGTCAGACTGAGGGATCTGATAACCGCTAACTTGCGGTAAGCTGAGCTGACCCACCTCTCAATTATTTCTCTTGTCTGTGGAAACCAGTCCGTGTTGTTTCTGTTTCTTTTCCTGCTTTTCATCATCTTCGCCATATGGTAATCCAGGATAGGAGTAGCTTGAGTGGCTAACTTCTTGTATACTATCCGCACCGCACGCCTGGCTCACAGTCACAACAAACACACCGGCTAAAGTGGGCGTAACGTTTCCTGCATGCCTCTACATGACAGCCAATCACCAGCCGTATTAGAGCGCGGCGTGCAAGCATGTCGCATGCTTATAGGCTCAATGACGCTGTTTTGTTTTGGTATCGAAAATTGGTATCGATTGACAAGGGAGGCTTCGATACCCCTTAGTATCGATGTTTCCATTTCGGTGCCAAGTAAGTATCGAAACTCGATACCCAGCCCTAGCTCCATGTACAAGTACCTCTCCGCTCAATGTACAAGTACCTCTCCGCTCAATGTACAAGTACCTCTCCGCTCCATGTACAAGTACCTCTCCGCTCCATGTACAAGTACCTCTCCGCTCCATGTACAAGTACCTCTCCGCTCCATGTACAAGTACATCTCTGCTCCATGTACAAGTACCTCTCCGCTCAATGTACAAGTACATCTCCGCTCCATGTACAAGTACCTCTCCGCTCCATGTACAAGTACATATCCGCTCCATGTACAAGTACCTCTCCGCTCCATGTACAAGTACCTCTCCGCTCAATGTACAAGTACATCTCCGCTCCATGTACAAGTACATCTCTGCTCCATGTACAAGTACCTCTCCGCTCAATGTACAAGTACATCTCCGCTCCATGTACAAGTACCTCTCCGCTCCATGTACAAGTACCTCTCCGCTCCATGTACAAGTACCTCTCCGCTCCATGTACAAGTACCTCTCCGCTCCATGTACAAGTACCTCTCCGCTCAATGTCAAGTGTCGACAGTACCTCTCCGCTCCATGTACAAATACCTCTCCGCTCTCATGTACAAGTACCTCTCCGCTCCATGTACAAGTACCTCTCCGCTCAATGTCAAGTGTCGACAGTACCTCTCCGCTCCATGTACAAATACCTCTCCGCTCCATGTACAAGTACCTCTCCGCTCTCATGTACAAGTACCTCTCCGCTCCATGTACAAGTAGCTCTCCGCTCAATGTACAAGTGTCGACAGTACCTTTCCGCTCGATGTACAAATACCTCTCCGCTCTCATGTACAAGTACCTCTCCGCTCCATGTACAAGTACCTCTCCGCTCAATGTACAAATACCTCTCCGCTCCATGTATAAGTACCTCTCCGCTCTATGTACAAGTACCTCTCCGCTCCATGTACAAGTACCTCTCCGCTCAATGTACAAATACCTCTCCGCTCCATGTACAAGTACATCTCTGCTCCATGTACAAGTACCTCTCCGCTCAATGTACAAGTACATCTCCGCTCCATGTACAAGTACCTCTCCGCTCCATGTACAAGTACCTCTCCGGTCCATGTACAAGTACCTCTCCGCTCCATGTACAAGTACCTCTCCGCTCCATGTACAAGTACCTCTCCGCTCAATGTCAAGTGTCGACAGTACCTCTCCGCTCCATGTACAAATACCTCTCCGCTCTCATGTACAAGTACCTCTCCGCTCCATGTACAAGTACCTCTCCGCTCAATGTCAAGTGTCGACAGTACCTCTCCGCTCCATGTACAAATACCTCTCCGCTCCATGTACAAGTACCTCTCCGCTCTCATGTACAAGTACCTCTCCGCTCCATGTACAAGTAGCTCTCCGCTCAATGTACAAGTGTCGACAGTACCTTTCCGCTCCATGTACAAATACCTCTCCGCTCTCATGTACAAGTACCTCTCCGCTCCATGTACAAGTACCTCTCCGTTCAATGTACAAATACCTCTCCGCTCCATGTATAAGTACCTCTCCGCTCTATGTACAAGTACCTCTCCGCTCCATGTACAAGTACCTCTCCGCTCAATGTACAAATACCTCTCCGCTCCATGTACAAGTAGCTCTCCGCTGAATGTACAAGTGTCGACAGTACCTCTCCGCTCAATGTACAAGTACCTCTCCGCTCAATGTACAAATACCTCTCCGCTCCATGTACAAGTACCTCTCCGCTCAATGTCAAGTATCGACAGTACCTCTCCGCTCCATGTACAAGTACCTCTCCGCTGAATGTACAAGTGTCGACAGTACCTCTCCGCTCAATGTACAAGTACCTCTCCGCTCCATGTACAAGTACCTCTCCGCTCTCATGTACAAGTACCTCTCCGCTCCATGTACAAGTACCTCTCCGCTCAATGTACAAGTACCTCTGCGCTCCATGTACAAGTACCTCTCCGCTCAATGTACAAGTACCTCTCAGCTCAATGTACAAGTGTCGACAGTACCTCTCCGCTCCATGTACAAGTACCTCTCCGCTCAATGTACAAGTGTCGACAGTACCTCTACGCTCAATGTACAAGTGTCGACAGTACCTCTCCGCTCTCATGTACAAGTACCTCTCCGATCCATGTACAAGTACATCTCCGCTCCATGTACAAGTACATCTCCGCTCAATGTACAAGTACCTCTCCGCTCCATGTACAAGTACCTCTCCGCTCCATGTACAAGTACCTCTCCGCTCCATGTACAAGTACCTCTCCGCTCCATGTACAAGTACCTCTCCGCTCAATGTACAAGTACCTCTCCGCTCCATGTACAAGTACCTCTCCGCTCAATGTACAAGTACCTCTCCGCTCCATGTACAAGTACCTCTCCGCTCCATGTACAAGTACCTCTCCGCTCCATGTACAAGTACCTCTCCGCTCAATGTCAAGTATCGACAGTACCTCTCCGCTCCATGTACAAGTACCTCTCCGCTGAATGTACAAGTGTCGACAGTACCTCTCCGCTCAATGTACAAGTACCTCTCCGCTCCATGTACAAGTACCTCTCCGCTCTCATGTACAAGTACCTCTCCGCTCCATGTACAAGTACCTCTCCGCTCAATGTACAAGTACCTCTGCGCTCCATGTACAAGTACCTCTCCGCTCAATGTACAAGTACCTCTCCGCTCAATGTACAAGTGTCGACAGTACCTCTCCGCTCCATGTACAAGTACCTCTCCGCTCAATGTACAAGTGTCGACAGTACCTCTACGCTCAATGTACAAGTGTCGACAGTACCTCTCCGCTCTCATGTACAAGTACCTCTCCGATCCATGTACAAGTACATCTCCGCTCCATGTACAAGTACATCTCCGCTCAATGTACAAGTACCTCTCCGCTCCATGTACAAGTACCTCTCCGCTCCATGTACAAGTACCTCTCCGCTCCATGTACAAGTACCTCTCCGCTCCATGTACAAGTACCTCTCCGCTCAATGTACAAGTACCTCTCCGCTCCATGTACAAGTACCTCTCCGCTCCATGTACAAGTACCTCTCCGCTCCATGTACAAGTACCTCTCCGCTCAATGTACAAGTACCTCTCCGCTCCATGTACAAGTACCTCTCCGCTCCATGTACAAGTACCTCTCCGCTCCATGTACAAGTACCTCTCCGCTCAATGTACAAGTACCTCTCCGCTCCCTGTACAAGTACATCTCCGCTCCATGTACAAGTACCTCTCCGCTCCATGTACAAGTACCTCTCCGCTCAATGTACAAGTGTCGACAGTACCTCTCCGCTCCATGTACAAGTACCTCTCCGCTCCATGTACAAGTACCTCTCCGCTCAATGTACAAGTGTCGACAGTACCTCTCCGCTCCATCTACAAGTACCTCTCCGCTCAATGTACAAGTACCTCTCCGCTGAATGTACAAGTACCTCTCCGCTCCATGTACAAGTACCTCTCCGCTCCATGTACAAGTACCTCTCCGCTCAATGTACAAGTACCTCTCCGCTCCATGTACAAGTACCTCTCCGCTCCATGTACAAGTACCTCTCCGCTCCATGTACAAGTACCTCTCCGCTCCATGTACAAGTACATCTCTGCTCCATGTACAAGTACCTCTCCGCTCAATGTACAAGTACATCTCCGCTCCATGTACAAGTACCTCTCCGCTCCATGTACAAGTACATCTCCGCTCCATGTACAAGTACCTCTCCGCTCCATGTACAAGTACCTCTCCGCTCAATGTACAAGTACATCTCTGCTCCATGTACAAGTACATCTCTGCTCCATGTACAAGTACCTCTCCGCTCAATGTACAAGTACATCTCCGCTCCATGTACAAGTACCTCTCCGCTCCATGTACAAGTACCTCTCCGGTCCATGTACAAGTACCTCTCCGCTCCATGTACAAGTACCTCTCCGCTCCATGTACAAGTACCTCTCCGCTCAATGTCAAGTGTCGACAGTACCTCTCCGCTCCATGTACAAATACCTCTCCGCTCTCATGTACAAGTACCTCTCCGCTCCATGTACAAGTACCTCTCCGCTCAATGTCAAGTGTCGACAGTACCTCTCCGCTCCATGTACAAATACCTCTCCGCTCCATGTACAAGTACCTCTCCGCTCTCATGTACAAGTACCTCTCCGCTCCATGTACAAGTAGCTCTCCGCTCAATGTACAAGTGTCGACAGTACCTTTCCGCTCCATGTACAAATACCTCTCCGCTCTCATGTACAAGTACCTCTCCGCTCCATGTACAAGTACCTCTCCGCTCAATGTACAAATACCTCTCCGCTCCATGTATAAGTACCTCTCCGCTCTATGTACAAGTACCTCTCCGCTCCATGTACAAGTACCTCTCCGCTCAATGTACAAATACCTCTCCGCTCCATGTACAAGTAGCTCTCCGCTGAATGTACAAGTGTCGACAGTACCTCTCCGCTCAATGTACAAGTACCTCTCCGCTCAATGTACAAATACCTCTCCGCTCCATGTACAAGTACCTCTCCGCTCAATGTCAAGTATCGACAGTACCTCTCCGCTCCATGTACAAGTACCTCTCCGCTGAATGTACAAGTGTCGACAGTACCTCTCCGCTCAATGTACAAGTACCTCTCCGCTCCATGTACAAGTACCTCTCCGCTCTCATGTACAAGTACCTCTCCGCTCCATGTACAAGTACCTCTCCGCTCAATGTACAAGTACCTCTGCGCTCCATGTACAAGTACCTCTCCGCTCAATGTACAAGTACCTCTCCGCTCAATGTACAAGTGTCGACAGTACCTCTCCGCTCCATGTACAAGTACCTCTCCGCTCAATGTACAAGTGTCGACAGTACCTCTACGCTCAATGTACAAGTGTCGACAGTACCTCTCCGCTCTCATGTACAAGTACCTCTCCGATCCATGTACAAGTACATCTCCGCTCCATGTACAAGTACATCTCCGCTCAATGTACAAGTACCTCTCCGCTCCATGTACAAGTACCTCTCCGCTCCATGTACAAGTACCTCTCCGCTCCATGTACAAGTACCTCTCCGCTCCATGTACAAGTACCTCTCCGCTCAATGTACAAGTACCTCTCCGCTCCATGTACAAGTACCTCTCCGCTCAATGTACAAGTACCTCTCCGCTCCATGTACAAGTACCTCTCCGCTCCATGTACAAGTACCTCTCCGCTCCATGTACAAGTACCTCTCCGCTCCATGTACAAGTACATCTCTGCTCCATGTACAAGTACCTCTCCGCTCAATGTACAAGTACATCTCCGCTCCATGTACAAGTACCTCTCCGCTCCATGTACAAGTACATCTCCGCTCCATGTACAAGTACCTCTCCGCTCCATGTACAAGTACCTCTCCGCTCAATGTACAAGTACATCTCCGCTCCATGTACAAGTACATCTCTGCTCCATGTACAAGTACCTCTCCGCTCAATGTACAAGTACATCTCCGCTCCATGTACAAGTACCTCTCCGCTCCATGTACAAGTACCTCTCCGGTCCATGTACAAGTACCTCTCCGCTCCATGTACAAGTACCTCTCCGCTCCATGTACAAGTACCTCTCCGCTCAATGTCAAGTGTCGACAGTACCTCTCCGCTCCATGTACAAATACCTCTCCGCTCTCATGTACAAGTACCTCTCCGCTCCATGTACAAGTACCTCTCCGCTCAATGTCAAGTGTCGACAGTACCTCTCCGCTCCATGTACAAATACCTCTCCGCTCCATGTACAAGTACCTCTCCGCTCTCATGTACAAGTACCTCTCCGCTCCATGTACAAGTAGCTCTCCGCTCAATGTACAAGTGTCGACAGTACCTTTCCGCTCCATGTACAAATACCTCTCCGCTCTCATGTACAAGTACCTCTCCGCTCCATGTACAAGTACCTCTCCGCTCAATGTACAAATACCTCTCCGCTCCATGTATAAGTACCTCTCCGCTCTATGTACAAGTACCTCTCCGCTCCATGTACAAGTACCTCTCCGCTCAATGTACAAATACCTCTCCGCTCCATGTACAAGTAGCTCTCCGCTGAATGTACAAGTGTCGACAGTACCTCTCCGCTCAATGTACAAGTACCTCTCCGCTCAATGTACAAATACCTCTCCGCTCCATGTACAAGTACCTCTCCGCTCAATGTCAAGTATCGACAGTACCTCTCCGCTCCATGTACAAGTACCTCTCCGCTGAATGTACAAGTGTCGACAGTACCTCTCCGCTCAATGTACAAGTACCTCTCCGCTCCATGTACAAGTACCTCTCCGCTCTCATGTACAAGTACCTCTCCGCTCCATGTACAAGTACCTCTCCGCTCAATGTACAAGTACCTCTGCGCTCCATGTACAAGTACCTCTCCGCTCAATGTACAAGTACCTCTCCGCTCAATGTACAAGTGTCGACAGTACCTCTCCGCTCCATGTACAAGTACCTCTCCGCTCAATGTACAAGTGTCGACAGTACCTCTACGCTCAATGTACAAGTGTCGACAGTACCTCTCCGCTCTCATGTACAAGTACCTCTCCGATCCATGTACAAGTACATCTCCGCTCCATGTACAAGTACATCTCCGCTCAATGTACAAGTACCTCTCCGCTCCATGTACAAGTACCTCTCCGCTCCATGTACAAGTACCTCTCCGCTCCATGTACAAGTACCTCTCCGCTCCATGTACAAGTACCTCTCCGCTCAATGTACAAGTACCTCTCCGCTCCATGTACAAGTACCTCTCCGCTCAATGTACAAGTACCTCTCCGCTCCATGTACAAGTACCTCTCCGCTCCATGTACAAGTACCTCTCCGCTCCATGTACAAGTACCTCTCCGCTCAATGTCAAGTATCGACAGTACCTCTCCGCTCCATGTACAAGTACCTCTCCGCTGAATGTACAAGTGTCGACAGTACCTCTCCGCTCAATGTACAAGTACCTCTCCGCTCCATGTACAAGTACCTCTCCGCTCTCATGTACAAGTACCTCTCCGCTCCATGTACAAGTACCTCTCCGCTCAATGTACAAGTACCTCTCCGCTCCATGTACAAGTACCTCTCCGCTCAATGTACAAGTACCTCTCCGCTCAATGTACAAGTGTCGACAGTACCTCTCCGCTCCATGTACAAGTACCTCTCCGCTCAATGTACAAGTGTCGACAGTACCTCTACGCTCAATGTACAAGTGTCGACAGTACCTCTCCGCTCTCATGTACAAGTACCTCTCCGATCCATGTACAAGTACATCTCCGCTCCATGTACAAGTACATCTCCGCTCAATGTACAAGTACCTCTCCGCTCCATGTACAAGTACCTCTCCGCTCCATGTACAAGTACCTCTCCGCTCCATGTACAAGTACCTCTCCGCTCCATGTACAAGTACCTCTCCGCTCAATGTACAAGTACCTCTCCGCTCCATGTACAAGTACCTCTCCGCTCCATGTACAAGTACCTCTCCGCTCCATGTACAAGTACCTCTCCGCTCAATGTACAAGTACCTCTCCGCTCCATGTACAAGTACCTCTCCGCTCCATGTACAAGTACCTCTCCGCTCCATGTACAAGTACCTCTCCGCTCAATGTACAAGTACCTCTCCGCTCCCTGTACAAGTACATCTCCGCTCCATGTACAAGTACCTCTCCGCTCCATGTACAAGTACCTCTCCGCTCAATGTACAAGTGTCGACAGTACCTCTCCGCTCCATGTACAAGTACCTCTCCGCTCCATGTACAAGTACCTCTCCGCTCAATGTACAAGTGTCGACAGTACCTCTCCGCTCCATCTACAAGTACCTCTCCGCTCAATGTACAAGTACCTCTCCGCTGAATGTACAAGTACCTCTCCGCTCCATGTACAAGTACCTCTCCGCTCCATGTACAAATACCTCTCCGCTCCATGTACAAGTACCTCTCCGCTCCATGTACAAGCACCTCTCCGCTACATGTACAAGTACCTCTCCGCTCCATGTACAAGTACCTCTCCGCTCCATGTACAAGTACCTCTCCGCTCAATGTACAAGTACCTCTCCGCTCCATGTACAAATACCTCTCCGCTCCATGTACAAATACCTCTCCGCTCCATGTACAAGTACCTCTCCGCTCCATGTACCAGTACCTCTCCGCTCAATGTACAAGTACATCTCCGCTCAATGTACAAGTACATCTCCGCTCAATGTACAAGTACGTCTCCGCTCAATGTACAAGTACCTCTCCGCTCAATGTACAAGTACCTCTCCGCTCCATGTACAAGTACCTCTCCGCTCAATGTACAAGTACATCTCCGCTCCATGTACCAGTACCTCTCCGCTCAATGTACAAGTACCTCTCCGCTCAATGTACAAGTACATCTCCGCTCCATGTACAAGTACGTCTCCGCTCAATGTATAAGTACCTCTCCGCTCCATGTACAAGTACCTCTCCGCTCCATGTACAAGTACATCTCCGCTCCATGTACAAGTACATCTCCGCTCCATGTACAAGTACCTCTCCGCTCCATGTACAAGTACCTCTCCGCTCCATGTACAAGTACATCTCCGCTCCATGTACAAGTACCTCTCCGCTCAATGTACAAGTACATCTCCGCTCCATGTACAAGTACATCTCCACTCCATGTACAAGTACCTCTCCGCTCAATGTACAAGTACATCTCCGCTCCATGTACCAGTACCTCTCCGCTCAATGTACAAGTACATCTCCACTCCATGTACAAGTACCTCTCCGCTCAATGTACAAGTACATCTCCGCTCCATGTACCAGTACCTCTCCGCTCAATGTACAAGTACATCTCCACTCCATGTACAAGTACCTCTCCGCTCAATGTACAAGTACATCTCCGCTCCATGTACCAGTACCTAAACCCACCTCCACCCTCCCCCCCACCTCCCTCACTGCCTGCCTCCATGACATCAACAGCTGGATGAGCAGGAATTTCTTAAAACTTAATGGCAATAAAACTGAGGCCCTGCTCATCGGCTCCAAAAACACACTCACCAAATCCCAAATCCCCCCCACCCCCCACATCACCATTGACGGTTTCCCTGTTCCCTTTTCTGCACAAGTCAAAAGCCTCGGTGTCACCCTGGACAATACCCTTTCTTTCGCCCCCCACATAAAAAATATCACCCGGACTGCCTTCTTTCACATTCGCAACATCTCTAGACTCCGCCCATCCCTCTCCCAATCCAGCACAGAAGTTTTGATCCATGCATTTGTCACATCCAGGATTGATTACTGTAACTCTGTTCTCTCCGGCCTCCCCACCAAACTCCTCAACCGACTCCAGCTCATACAGAACTCTGCCGCCCGGATCATTACCCGCACTAAAGCCTCTGATCACATCACCCCCATTCTCATCCAACTCCACTGGCTCCCTGTTCCATACAGAATTAATTACAAAATCCTCCTGCTCACTTATAAAGCTCTCAACCACCAAGCACCCATCTACCTCTCTGACCTCCTGCACGACTACACCCCCTCCCGTTCCCTGCGCTCCTCCACTGCTGGTCTCCTCACTGTCCCTTCACACCGCCTCACTACCATGGGTGCAAGGGCCTTCAGCTGCACTGCCCCCAAGCTCTGGAATTCCCTACCCCCACACATCCGACAGTCCGCCACCATCACAACATTCAAATCCCACCTCAAAACCCACCTGTTCAAACTGGCCTACTCCCTCTAACTCCCTGCTGTAATTTGCCTTGTTCTTAATTTGTATATATTTTTACTACTTGAAACTATATGTATATGTTCTATGTATATGTTGTATATGTTTTATTACTTGAAACTGTTTTTATGCACTGTAAGGCGACCTTGGGTGTCATGAAAGGCGCCTCGAAATAAAATGTATTATTATTATTATTATTATTACCTCTCCGCTCAATGTACAAGTACATCTCCGCTCCATGTACAAGTACCTCTCCGCTCAATGTACAAGTACCTCTCCGCTCAATGTACAAGTACATCTCCGCTCCATGTACCAGTACCTCTCCGCTCAATGTACAAGTACATCTGCGCTCCATGTAGGGCTGGGTATCGTTCAAAATTTTTCGATATCGATACCGTTTCGATACTTGGATTTCGATACCGGTTCCTGAACGATACTTTTTTCGATACCAATTTTTAGAAAAATCCATTTTAACAAAAATAAAACTGCATTACACATTGAAATTATTTTACAAATCTTTAGTTTCCCCCCATCTTAAGTTTTACAGCAGAAAAAAATAAAACCTACTGTATTTAACATAACTTTAAGTTCTCTAAACGTATTGCCGTCCCTACAAAAAATATTGGAGTACTACAAAGGAAAGAAATGTAGCTAAAACAAATAAATCAGTGGAATAGTTTTCAGTGCAAAACAGAGAGTTGCAAATCAGGGTTTAATGCTCACTGATGCAACAGAACTCTATTCTTGTACAAACTGATGAGATGGCTCCACTTCATGCATGGAAGACTAGTTGAGCATTGACTAGCCTATCAATATAACCTTATATGCCACAAAGTGAATCGCATTTATATTCAACAAACTATCATGACATCAGCGTTTGTTAACGAGTTGCTAAAAATACATGGGCGATAACTGCCCGCTTGCACATAACGCTAATTAATTAAACATTAACGCTAGCGTTGCAGATCAGTGTGCTCACTGCTGCAACAGAACGTCATTCTTGTCAAATCTGACGAGACAGCTCAACTTCACTGACTAGCCAATCAATATAAATGAATCGCATTTACATTCAACAAACTATCATGACATCAGCGTTTGTTAACGAGTTGCTAAAAATACACAATGCCCGCTTGTGCATAACGTTACGGCGGCAATTAATTAAACGATCTAATGCTACAACTCACAGCCAGATGCATGGATTTGTCAGACTGAGGGATCTGATAACCGCTAACTTGCGGTAAGCTGAGCTGACCCACCTCTCAATTATTTCTCTTGTCTGTGGAAACCAGTCCGTGTTGTTTCTGTTTCTTTTCCTGCTTTTCATCATCTTCGCCATATGGTAATCCAGGATAGGAGTAGCTTGAGTGGCTAACTTCTTGTATACTATCCGCACCGCACGCCTGGCTCACAGTCACAACAAACACACCGGCTAAAGTGGGCGTAACGTTTCCTGCATGCCTCTACATGACAGCCAATCACCAGCCGTATTAGAGCGCGGCGTGCAAGCATGTCGCATGCTTATAGGCTCAATGACGCTGTTTTGTTTTGGTATCGAAAATTGGTATCGATTGACAAGGGAGGCTTCGATACCCCTTAGTATCGATGTTTCCATTTCGGTGCCAAGTAAGTATCGAAACTCGATACCCAGCCCTAGCTCCATGTACAAGTACCTCTCCGCTCAATGTACAAGTACCTCTCCGCTCAATGTACAAGTACCTCTCCGCTCCATGTACAAGTACCTCTCCGCTCCATGTACAAGTACCTCTCCGCTCCATGTACAAGTACCTCTCCGCTCCATGTACAAGTACATCTCTGCTCCATGTACAAGTACCTCTCCGCTCAATGTACAAGTACATCTCCGCTCCATGTACAAGTACCTCTCCGCTCCATGTACAAGTACATCTCCGCTCCATGTACAAGTACCTCTCCGCTCCATGTACAAGTACCTCTCCGCTCAATGTACAAGTACATCTCCGCTCCATGTACAAGTACCTCTCCGCTCCATGTACAAGTACATCTCCGCTCCATGTACAAGTACCTCTCCGCTCAATGTACAAGTACATCTCCGCTCCATGTACAAGTACATCTCCACTCCATGTACAAGTACCTCTCCGCTCAATGTACAAGTACCTCTCCGCTCAATGTACAAGTACATCTCCGCTCCATGTACCAGTACCTCTCCGCTCAATGTACAAGTACATCTGCGCTCCATGTAGGGCTGGGTATCGTTCAAAATTTTTCGATATCGATACCGTTTCGATACTTGGATTTCGATACCGGTTCCTGAACGATACTTTTTTCGATACCAATTTTTAGAAAAATCCATTTTAACAAAAATAAAACTGCATTACACATTGAAATTATTTTACAAATCTTTAGTTTCCCCCCATCTTAAGTTTTACAGCAGAAAAAAATAAAACCTACTGTATTTAACATAACTTTAAGTTCTCTAAACGTATTGCCGTCCCTACAAAAAATATTGGAGTACTACAAAGGAAAGAAATGTAGCTAAAACAAATAAATCAGTGGAATAGTTTTCAGTGCAAAACAGAGAGTTGCAAATCAGGGTTTAATGCTCACTGATGCAACAGAACTCTATTCTTGTACAAACTGATGAGATGGCTCCACTTCATGCATGGAAGACTAGTTGAGCATTGACTAGCCTATCAATATAGCCTTATATGCCACAAAGTGAATTGCATTTATATTCAACAAACTATCATGACATCAGCGTTTGTTAACGAGTTGCTAAAAATACATGGGCGATAACTGCCCGCTTGCACATAACGCTAATTAATTAAACATTAACGCTAGCGTTGCAGATCAGTGTGCTCACTGCTGCAACAGAACATCATTCTTGTCAAATCTGACGAGACAGCTCAACTTCACTGACTAGCCAATCAATATAAATGAATCGCATTTACATTCAACAAACTATCATGACATCAGCGTTTGTTAACGAGTTGCTAAAAATACACAATGCCCGCTTGCGCATAACGTTACGGCGGCAATTAATTAAACGATCTAATGCTACAACTCACAGCCAGATGCATGGATTTGTCAGACTGAGGGATCTGATAACCGCTAACTTGCGGTAAGCTGAGCTGACCCACCTCTCAATTATTTCTCTTGTCTGTGGAAACCAGTCCGTGTTGTTTCTGTTTCTTTTCCTGCTTTTCATCATCTTCGCCATATGGTAATCCAGGATAGGAGTAGCTTGAGTGGCTAACTTCTTGTATACTATCCGCACCGCACGCCTGGCTCACAGTCACAACAAACACACCGGCTAAAGTGGGCGTAACGTTTCCTGCATGCCTCTACATGACAGCCAATCACCAGCCGTATTAGAGCGCGGCGTGCAAGCATGTCGCATGCTTATAGGCTCAATGACGCTGTTTTGTTTTGGTATCGAAAATTGGTATCGATTGACAAGGGAGGCTTCGATACCCCTTAGTATCGATGTTTCCATTTCGGTGCCAAGTAAGTATCGAAACTCGATACCCAGCCCTAGCTCCATGTACAAGTACCTCTCCGCTCAATGTACAAGTACCTCTCCGCTCAATGTACAAGTACCTCTCCGCTCCATGTACAAGTACCTCTCCGCTCCATGTACAAGTACCTCTCCGCTCCATGTACAAGTACCTCTCCGCTCCATGTACAAGTACATCTCTGCTCCATGTACAAGTACCTCTCCGCTCAATGTACAAGTACATCTCCGCTCCATGTACAAGTACCTCTCCGCTCCATGTACAAGTACATCTCCGCTCCATGTACAAGTACCTCTCCGCTCCATGTACAAGTACCTCTCCGCTCAATGTACAAGTACATCTCCGCTCCATGTACAAGTACCTCTCCGCTCCATGTACAAGTACATATCCGCTCCATGTACAAGTACCTCTCCGCTCAATGTACAAGTACATCTCCGCTCCATGTACAAGTACATCTCCACTCCATGTACAAGTACCTCTCCGCTCAATGTACAAGTACATCTCCGCTCCATGTACCAGTACCTCTCCGCTCAATGTACAAGTACATCTCCACTCCATGTACAAGTACCTCTCCGCTCAATATACAAGTACATCTCCGCTCCATGTACCAGTACCTCTCCGCTCAATGTACAAGTACATCTCCACTCCATGTACAAGTACCTCTCCGCTCAATGTACAAGTACATCTCCGCTCCATGTACCAGTACCTCTCCGCTCAATGTACAAGTACATCTCCGCTCCATGTACAAGTACCTCTCCGCTCAATGTACAAGTACCTCTCCGCTCAATGTACAAGTACATCTCCGCTCCATGTACAAGTACCTCTCCGCTCAATGTACAAGTACCTCTCCGCTCAATGTACAAGTACATCTCCGCTCCATGTACCAGTACCTCTCCGCTCAATGTACAAGTACATCTGCGCTCCATGTAGGGCTGGGTATCGTTCAAAATTTTTCGATATCGATACCGTTTCGATACTTGGATTTCGATACCGGTTCCTGAACGATACTTTTTTCGATACCAATTTTTAGAAAAATCCATTTTAACAAAAATAAAACTGCATTACACATTGAAATTATTTTACAAATCTTTAGTTTCCCCCCATCTTAAGTTTTACAGCAGAAAAAAATAAAACCTACTGTATTTAACATAACTTTAAGTTCTCTAAACGTATTGCCGTCCCTACAAAAAATATTGGAGTACTACAAAGGAAAGAAATGTAGCTAAAACAAATAAATCAGTGGAATAGTTTTCAGTGCAAAACAGAGAGTTGCAAATCAGGGTTTAATGCTCACTGATGCAACAGAACTCTATTCTTGTACAAACTGATGAGATGGCTCCACTTCATGCATGGAAGACTAGTTGAGCATTGACTAGCCTATCAATATAGCCTTATATGCCACAAAGTGAATCGCATTTATATTCAACAAACTATCATGACATCAGCGTTTGTTAACGAGTTGCTAAAAATACATGGGCGATAACTGCCCGCTTGCACATAACGCTAATTAATTAAACATTAACGCTAGCGTTGCAGATCAGTGTGCTCACTGCTGCAACAGAACGTCATTCTTGTCAAATCTGACGAGACAGCTCAACTTCACTGACTAGCCAATCAATATAAATGAATCGCATTTACATTCAACAAACTATCATGACATCAGCGTTTGTTAACGAGTTGCTAAAAATACACAATGCCCGCTTGCGCATAACGTTACGGCGGCAATTAATTAAACGATCTAATGCTACAACTCACAGCCAGATGCATGGATTTGTCAGACTGAGGGATCTGATAACCGCTAACTTGCGGTAAGCTGAGCTGACCCACCTCTCAATTATTTCTCTTGTCTGTGGAAACCAGTCCGTGTTGTTTCTGTTTCTTTTCCTGCTTTTCATCATCTTCGCCATATGGTAATCCAGGATAGGAGTAGCTTGAGTGGCTAACTTCTTGTATACTATCCGCACCGCACGCCTGGCTCACAGTCACAACAAACACACCGGCTAAAGTGGGCGTAACGTTTCCTGCATGCCTCTACATGACAGCCAATCACCAGCCGTATTAGAGCGCGGCGTGCAAGCATGTCGCATGCTTATAGGCTCAATGACGCTGTTTTGTTTTGGTATCGAAAATTGGTATCGATTGACAAGGGAGGCTTCGATACCCCTTAGTATCGATGTTTCCATTTCGGTGCCAAGTAAGTATCGAAACTCGATACCCAGCCCTAGCTCCATGTACAAGTACCTCTCCGCTCAATGTACAAGTACCTCTCCGCTCAATGTACAAGTACCTCTCCGCTCCATGTACAAGTACCTCTCCGCTCCATGTACAAGTACCTCTCCGCTCCATGTACAAGTACCTCTCCGCTCCATGTACAAGTACATCTCTGCTCCATGTACAAGTACCTCTCCGCTCAATGTACAAGTACATCTCCGCTCCATGTACAAGTACCTCTCCGCTCCATGTACAAGTACATCTCCGCTCCATGTACAAGTACCTCTCCGCTCCATGTACAAGTACCTCTCCGCTCAATGTACAAGTACATCTCCGCTCCATGTACAAGTACCTCTCCGCTCCATGTACAAGTACATCTCCGCTCCATGTACAAGTACCTCTCCGCTCAATGTACAAGTACATCTCCGCTCCATGTACAAGTACATCTCCACTCCATGTACAAGTACCTCTCCGCTCAATGTACAAGTACATCTCCGCTCCATGTACCAGTACCTCTCCGCTCAATGTACAAGTACATCTCCACTCCATGTACAAGTACCTCTCCGCTCAATATACAAGTACATCTCCGCTCCATGTACCAGTACCTCTCCGCTCAATGTACAAGTACATCTCCACTCCATGTACAAGTACCTCTCCGCTCAATGTACAAGTACATCTCCGCTCCATGTACCAGTACCTCTCCGCTCAATGTACAAGTACATCTCCGCTCCATGTACAAGTACCTCTCCGCTCAATGTACAAGTACCTCTCCGCTCAATGTACAAGTACATCTCCGCTCCATGTACAAGTACCTCTCCGCTCAATGTACAAGTACCTCTCCGCTCAATGTACAAGTACATCTCCGCTCCATGTACCAGTACCTCTCCGCTCAATGTACAAGTACATCTGCGCTCCATGTAGGGCTGGGTATCGTTCAAAATTTTTCGATATCGATACCGTTTCGATACTTGGATTTCGATACCGGTTCCTGAACGATACTTTTTTCGATACCAATTTTTAGAAAAATCCATTTTAACAAAAATAAAACTGCATTACACATTGAAATTATTTTACAAATCTTTAGTTTCCCCCCATCTTAAGTTTTACAGCAGAAAAAAATAAAACCTACTGTATTTAACATAACTTTAAGTTCTCTAAACGTATTGCCGTCCCTACAAAAAATATTGGAGTACTACAAAGGAAAGAAATGTAGCTAAAACAAATAAATCAGTGGAATAGTTTTCAGTGCAAAACAGAGAGTTGCAAATCAGGGTTTAATGCTCACTGATGCAACAGAACTCTATTCTTGTACAAACTGATGAGATGGCTCCACTTCATGCATGGAAGACTAGTTGAGCATTGACTAGCCTATCAATATAGCCTTATATGCCACAAAGTGAATCGCATTTATATTCAACAAACTATCATGACATCAGCGTTTGTTAACGAGTTGCTAAAAATACATGGGCGATAACTGCCCGCTTGCACATAACGCTAATTAATTAAACATTAACGCTAGCGTTGCAGATCAGTGTGCTCACTGCTGCAACAGAACGTCATTCTTGTCAAATCTGACGAGACAGCTCAACTTCACTGACTAGCCAATCAATATAAATGAATCGCATTTACATTCAACAAACTATCATGACATCAGCGTTTGTTAACGAGTTGCTAAAAATACACAATGCCCGCTTGCGCATAACGTTACGGCGGCAATTAATTAAACGATCTAATGCTACAACTCACAGCCAGATGCATGGATTTGTCAGACTGAGGGATCTGATAACCGCTAACTTGCGGTAAGCTGAGCTGACCCACCTCTCAATTATTTCTCTTGTCTGTGGAAACCAGTCCGTGTTGTTTCTGTTTCTTTTCCTGCTTTTCATCATCTTCGCCATATGGTAATCCAGGATAGGAGTAGCTTGAGTGGCTAACTTCTTGTATACTATCCGCACCGCACGCCTGGCTCACAGTCACAACAAACACACCGGCTAAAGTGGGCGTAACGTTTCCTGCATGCCTCTACATGACAGCCAATCACCAGCCGTATTAGAGCGCGGCGTGCAAGCATGTCGCATGCTTATAGGCTCAATGACGCTGTTTTGTTTTGGTATCGAAAATTGGTATCGATTGACAAGGGAGGCTTCGATACCCCTTAGTATCGATGTTTCCATTTCGGTGCCAAGTAAGTATCGAAACTCGATACCCAGCCCTAGCTCCATGTACAAGTACCTCTCCGCTCAATGTACAAGTACCTCTCCGCTCAATGTACAAGTACCTCTCCGCTCCATGTACAAGTACCTCTCCGCTCCATGTACAAGTACCTCTCCGCTCCATGTACAAGTACCTCTCCGCTCCATGTACAAGTACATCTCTGCTCCATGTACAAGTACCTCTCCGCTCAATGTACAAGTACATCTCCGCTCCATGTACAAGTACCTCTCCGCTCCATGTACAAGTACATCTCCGCTCCATGTACAAGTACCTCTCCGCTCCATGTACAAGTACCTCTCCGCTCAATGTACAAGTACATCTCCGCTCCATGTACAAGTACCTCTCCGCTCCATGTACAAGTACATCTCCGCTCCATGTACAAGTACCTCTCCGCTCAATGTACAAGTACATCTCCGCTCCATGTACAAGTACATCTCCACTCCATGTACAAGTACCTCTCCGCTCAATGTACAAGTACCTCTCCGCTCAATGTACAAGTACATCTCCGCTCCATGTACCAGTACCTCTCCGCTCAATGTACAAGTACATCTGCGCTCCATGTAGGGCTGGGTATCGTTCAAAATTTTTCGATATCGATACCGTTTCGATACTTGGATTTCGATACCGGTTCCTGAACGATACTTTTTTCGATACCAATTTTTAGAAAAATCCATTTTAACAAAAATAAAACTGCATTACACATTGAAATTATTTTACAAATCTTTAGTTTCCCCCCATCTTAAGTTTTACAGCAGAAAAAAATAAAACCTACTGTATTTAACATAACTTTAAGTTCTCTAAACGTATTGCCGTCCCTACAAAAAATATTGGAGTACTACAAAGGAAAGAAATGTAGCTAAAACAAATAAATCAGTGGAATAGTTTTCAGTGCAAAACAGAGAGTTGCAAATCAGGGTTTAATGCTCACTGATGCAACAGAACTCTATTCTTGTACAAACTGATGAGATGGCTCCACTTCATGCATGGAAGACTAGTTGAGCATTGACTAGCCTATCAATATAGCCTTATATGCCACAAAGTGAATCGCATTTATATTCAACAAACTATCATGACATCAGCGTTTGTTAACGAGTTGCTAAAAATACATGGGCGATAACTGCCCGCTTGCACATAACGCTAATTAATTAAACATTAACGCTAGCGTTGCAGATCAGTGTGCTCACTGCTGCAACAGAACGTCATTCTTGTCAAATCTGACGAGACAGCTCAACTTCACTGACTAGCCAATCAATATAAATGAATCGCATTTACATTCAACAAACTATCATGACATCAGCGTTTGTTAACGAGTTGCTAAAAATACACAATGCCCGCTTGCGCATAACGTTACGGCGGCAATTAATTAAACGATCTAATGCTACAACTCACAGCCAGATGCATGGATTTGTCAGACTGAGGGATCTGATAACCGCTAACTTGCGGTAAGCTGAGCTGACCCACCTCTCAATTATTTCTCTTGTCTGTGGAAACCAGTCCGTGTTGTTTCTGTTTCTTTTCCTGCTTTTCATCATCTTCGCCATATGGTAATCCAGGATAGGAGTAGCTTGAGTGGCTAACTTCTTGTATACTATCCGCACCGCACGCCTGGCTCACAGTCACAACAAACACACCGGCTAAAGTGGGCGTAACGTTTCCTGCATGCCTCTACATGACAGCCAATCACCAGCCGTATTAGAGCGCGGCGTGCAAGCATGTCGCATGCTTATAGGCTCAATGACGCTGTTTTGTTTTGGTATCGAAAATTGGTATCGATTGACAAGGGAGGCTTCGATACCCCTTAGTATCGATGTTTCCATTTCGGTGCCAAGTAAGTATCGAAACTCGATACCCAGCCCTAGCTCCATGTACAAGTACCTCTCCGCTCAATGTACAAGTACCTCTCCGCTCAATGTACAAGTACCTCTCCGCTCCATGTACAAGTACCTCTCCGCTCCATGTACAAGTACCTCTCCGCTCCATGTACAAGTACCTCTCCGCTCCATGTACAAGTACATCTCTGCTCCATGTACAAGTACCTCTCCGCTCAATGTACAAGTACATCTCCGCTCCATGTACAAGTACCTCTCCGCTCCATGTACAAGTACATCTCCGCTCCATGTACAAGTACCTCTCCGCTCCATGTACAAGTACCTCTCCGCTCAATGTACAAGTACATCTCCGCTCCATGTACAAGTACCTCTCCGCTCCATGTACAAGTACATCTCCGCTCCATGTACAAGTACCTCTCCGCTCAATGTACAAGTACATCTCCGCTCCATGTACAAGTACATCTCCACTCCATGTACAAGTACCTCTCCGCTCAATGTACAAGTACATCTCCGCTCCATGTACCAGTACCTCTCCGCTCAATGTACAAGTACATCTCCACTCCATGTACAAGTACCTCTCCGCTCAATGTACAAGTACATCTCCGCTCCATGTACCAGTACCTCTCCGCTCAATGTACAAGTACATCTCCACTCCATGTACAAGTACATCTCCGCTCCATGTACCAGTACCTCTCCGCTCAATGTACAAGTACATCTCCGCTCCATGTACAAGTACCTCTCCGCTCAATGTACAAGTACCTCTCCGCTCAATGTACAAGTACCTCTCCGCTCAATGTACAAGTACATCTCCGCTCCATGTACCAGTACCTCTCCGCTCAATGTACAAGTACATCTGCGCTCCATGTAGGGCTGGGTATCGTTCAAAATTTTTCGATATCGATACCGTTTCGATACTTGGATTTCGATACCGGTTCCTGAACGATACTTTTTTCGATACCAATTTTTAGAAAAATCCATTTTAACAAAAATAAAACTGCATTACACATTGAAATTATTTTACAAATCTTTAGTTTCCCCCCATCTTAAGTTTTACAGCAGAAAAAAATAAAACCTACTGTATTTAACATAACTTTAAAGCGGAAATGAAACGCAACGATAATGGCAAGAGTAGTAACAAGACGCATTAGAAGAATCATCTTGCCTAAAATCAGATTAAAAAAAATGGTCAAAACCACAGATATAACTAAATTATTGTTGCTATTTCTAACTATTCAGTAACTAGTGCGCGGCCATTTTGAAGTCACGTCATTGCCTACGTCACCGGGTGGTACAGTAGTTTGCTTCAGTGAAGACCGCGCCCTGTTCTACGTTGAAAATCACTTGTTTGGAGGAAGATGGAGGACGACGAACTCGACAGACCTATTGAGCCATTGATGAATGCCATTGCATATGCATTTGAACCAATAAGACCTGCTTGGAACCAACCAGTGCTGCCTCAACAAGTGGAGGAAGAAGTTGTGGAGCCAGTGGTGGTTTGGGGTGCAGAGCGGCTCGGAAATACCACCTGGTGTGAGTGTGGCCGTTGTTCGCCGATGCCCACCATAACAGAGTCCATCTGCTGTCAGGAAGCTGGTGTGGACGGTGTACTGCGAGACTCCCCCTGTGTGACCATGCGGCGCACATTCGGCCTAATATGTCTCGAGGTGGACGTGTTGGAGGTGGCGATGCGGTTACTGAAGGATGTCAGAGCTGAAACGCTGGAGCGTCCGATCAATAGCATGTAAGTCAAGCTACTGTAGCTAACTGTAACCGGTTACAGTTGACGTCAGCTAACCTTATGCAGTAAATAAAACAAATGCACGCTACTTGTTGTTGGCCAGAGACAGGAATATGACCCCCATGTGTAGCGTTAGTTTGTTTATGTCAGTCCCCCAGCCTGCAGTATGTAGGCTAACAGGGATGCTAGCTAAACCAGCTGGTAGCTAGCTTGTTGACGCTAACAGCTGTTAGCTCCAATGACGTTCCAGCTCTCACTTATGCTACTGGTAAACGAGCCAGTGAGGCACATGTCTCATCTGAGCCTGATGATACGTTTGTATGTTTACATCACGTTGTGCAGTGCTGTATGAAACCAACCCAGTCAAAACATACCTTTTGCTGGAGGAGGTGATGTTATGTTACAGGAGAGGAGCTACAGTCTGGTTTTACTGGAGTGAACCAGTGATTTCAATCCTGTGCTAATCAACTCTGATGTTTTCCCATCTAGCTAGTAGGCTACTATCCTGGATTGCTGCGGTGTGATTCAGAAATTACAAATACCTTACACAGCATATTCTGGAATCTGAAAGAAATGATTTACCCATTACTAATATGAGACACAGTATATAAAATAATTACATTAAAATCACAATGTACTAGATTGCATTATTTGTCCTGCAGTTGATCTGCGGTAGCCTACAAAACATCAAATCCAGGGACTGTCCCCCTATTAGCTTGTTGCACAGCCAGATGTAAACAAACAACTGGCTCATGAACTTTATAATCTGAGACTGCATGAATAGCAAACAGTTCTGGAAAGAACAATATGTTTATAACTGTGGTTATACTAAATCTAACCAATATATTCATCTATCATCAGTCTCTTTAGGTTGACCGCATACCGGCAGTTCACCCTTTGGGCCAGAGGACACCTGGGGAAGGGGAACAGGATCCCGATTCCAGCCTGCGTGGTGAACTCCGTCAGGGCTTTGTTCCCCTCCCCAGAATATTATGGGTTTGAGTATGCACATGATGATTTTTAAACTGCATGTAGCATACAATCTTCATTAAATTAGATTTACTCGTAAGATTTCATGAAGTGGTTTAATGCTAGTCATATTGAATCATTTTTTGCAAGCATAGTACTGTGTAAGGACTATAGAGACCCATGAAAAGAATAAAAAATAAAAATGAAATTCTATAAACCATTAGATGGAGGAGCTGCCAGAAATTCTTCAGATTTTCAGTTTAAATTTTAAATTGAATCATTTGGATTTTAATGATATTGGCAAACAGTAAAAATATAGTTTTCATTAGCATTTTCTGTTTAATTCACACTAGAACCCAAATGATGATGACAGAGGATGCTCACAGACAAGATGACAACAAAACATGTCAATGACAACGATGTTTCCTTCATACAAAACATGAATACATCAAACGGTAGCCTCAAAAATGTAGCCACAACCTCTTTTGTTGTTATTCATCCTCAGCAAACTGACATACATTACAACAGAAAACTGAAGCTCTTGTAACAGCATAACAGAGATATAGGTTTTTCTTCATATTTCATACTTATTTAAAGGGGAGATGAAACACAGTGGTACTGGCTAAAGGCCCATTCACATCTAGAACTTAGAATGATAGCTACTAAAATATTTACATTGTTATAAGTAAATAGAATGTCTATAACTATATTCTATATGGTTCCAACTCAGAGTGTTTTTTTCTCATCTTTCTTCCCTTCTTCAGTGAGCTGTGTGAGCTAATGCAAATCTGCTCAGCTGCTTGGCAACAGACAGCGCCTTCTCTGGTTTTTCCACGCCTTTGTGTTGGGCCAGGGTGATTGGAGTCTCACTCTTCAGCTCCTTCAATGTTGCCCGGATGGATGTCAACTGACACCTGTTGATCACTCCTGCCACAATGTTCTTCCTGAAGGTATAATCCTTGTCTACCTTCAGTGGGGTCACCACATACTGTTTAGCAGCCTTGGAATACTGGTGTTTATGTTGCTCTTCACCTTTTTTTGTTTTTGCTGTCTCCCTGTTCACGTTATTGTTGTGATCCAGTGCAGCAACGCGCAGACGTGCCTCCAAACTCTCCCTCAGGAATTTCTTCCGCTTTGTGGCGTACTTTATGTACAGGGAGTGAAGACATTCTAGCTGTCCCGTGTGAATGCCCAGTGTAGTTTTCTCCAATTTCTTGAGGAGCTGCTTGTCAAGCACTAATTTCTGCAGGTGCTGAAAGGCAGCAGAGCTAGGGTGGAGCCATGGGCGCTGACTTTCTTCCTCAGGGGTGTAGGGACGATGCTCACACTTGGTCATCGTCTCACCAGACGCCCAGTGGTGCACATTGGTAATGTGCTGCAGTATTGATGTCCACTTTTCTTTTAGTTTCAGCACACTTCCCTCACATGTTGTGACACAAAACCAGAGGTGGTTTGTGATCATTCTGATCCACTCCAACAACTCCTCGTTGTGGCAATTTAGCAGTCGTTTTTTGAGGTTCTTCACAATGTGCCAGAGGTCGTACTCATGTTGTATGTCTTTATATTCCTCACGCATCACTTTCTGCACTGATGGGTGGCAGTCGGTTGCCAAAACAGATAGAGTGATGTCATACTCTCCCACTTTTGAAAGACACCTCTCTAGACCCTCCACCTCAAGCCAATAACTGTTCTTCACCTCTGTGACTTTTACAGTTTCCTGTGCCACCACCAAATTTGACTTGATGTCCAGGAGCGAGTAGGTTCCATATGAGGCATTGTGACCTGGACTGTCATATCTGGAGTCTCCTGAAACGCTAAGGGGCTCATCACTTATAGCGTTGAGTACAGCCTCATTGTGTATTGTCCAGGCATCGTTGACCTCTGGGATGACATATGCCTTCTGTATGTTGAACCACTGTCTTTTTGAGATGGTTTCCAGACCAATGGTGTCACAGACCTCCATAAATGGACTACACTCATTTCCAGTGACAAATACAGCAGCAGGTACAGAAACATTGCATTCCATTATTCCTCTGACTAAAGGCTGAGAATGCCACATATACTCATGGCCATCAATGCATTCTGTGCTCATACTAAGGCCAAATCCACGTTTGGAGACAGTTGGTGGCCTCACTAAACATTTCCCGCAACCTTCCCAATGGCAGACACGAAAGAGCTTCAACAATTCTCCAGTTGACACAATACTTTTTCCGTCTTGTGAGACATTTGGTTGCTCATCCTCAACATCAGTGAGACTCCCATCTTCATCAGTGATGCTTTCCTCACCACTCAGCTCAAACTCATCATCGTTAGCATCATCTTGAGACTCTTCCATTAAGCTTTCTTCCTCAGAATCTTCACATTGATCACTGCTAAGGTGCACATCTGGCTGAGGTGATGGAGCCCTAGTTGGGGGGAGCTGGCCTTTCACAGATGTACTGTATGAATGGTCATTGTTTATTTGTTGCTTGCTTATAATGTCATCTGTCAAAGTGCCTGTGCAGATGTACTGCTTATTGCCTCCCTTGTCTTTATCCTGCTCAAATGTATCAGTCTGGGTGCTGACACTGACTGTCAAGGTGCCGACACTCAAGGTGCAGTCAGTGCCGTTCTCCTCTGTCTCAATACTGAATTCAGTCTCTGGGAACTTGCTGCTGGCCACCAGCTGCATGCATGCCTGCCTAACCTGTAAACAGGGAGTTACTGTATGTAAGTACCCAAACCACATTGCCATGAAAGACTGTACTTACATCCTGACTATCTTATTAAAGCGTATTAAATCATATACCTAAACAAAGACTGTACTTACATCCTGACTATCTTATTAAATCGTATACCTAAATTACATGTGTTGTGTTGTTATTCTTACAGTAACCATGCATATAATTAATAATTGTGTTTGGGTAGTAATTGTAATTGTGTTTTTGGTTCCATGTTCATGTCTCTGGTGCTGGTTGAATCACTCAAATTTACGACGATGATATGATTAATACTGTATGTGTAAACACTGGGTCTGTTTTTTGTGCTTCTGAGGGACATTGATAAAAATTAACAAAATCTTGATATCACTATTCGAGCACCATTTTTGTATTGGGTTTATTGCTGTATGTATTGTACTGTGTATAACTGTTGATTGATCGTAATTCCCACTTTTTACACAGTAGGTGGCAGTATGGCGAAAGTCGTGTAGCTGGTCATATTTCTTGTAGAAGCCAAGGTACAGATTAGCCAGACTAACAGATTGTAGCAATCAAATGTCACTATTCCCCTCACTACTATCTTTATATCAGTTGAGTCTCTAAAACTAGTATAGTAACTTTTTTTAGCTAGTACAAACGGAACAATTACTAAGGCCATAATGGAACTAGACAACAGCAATGATAATAAAATAAGAGAATAGTCACAAAATAACTAATAGAACAGTATTATATACAGTGTGTGTGTATATATATATATATATATATATATATATATATATATATATATATGAAAAATTTAAGGAACCACCGCAACACTGAAAATGACTTACTGATGTTTATTTGTGAACAACGCGTTTCGCGTACAGCTTCATCAGGTTCACAGAGAGGTTCTCTGTGAACCTGATGAAGCTGTACGCGAAACGCGTTGTTCACAAATAAACATCAGTAAGTCATTTTCAGTGTTGCGGTGGTTCCTTTAATTTTTCATTTCATGTTTATCCTGCAACCGACCAGCACCTGATTTTTCTACTGGCTGTGCACATGGGAATCCTCTCTTCACCATATATATATACATACAGTTCTATTAGTTATTTTGTGACTACTATCTTATTTTATTATCATTGATGTTGTCTAGTTCCATTCTGGTCTTAGTAATTGTTCTGTTTGTACTGTGCTAAAAAAAAATAGTAGGCTACTAGTTTTAGAGACTCAACTGATATGGTTATTAGTACTGTGAAAGTAAAATGTTTTATCTTATACGTTTAATAAACACTAGACTTTAGTAAAATACTTAAAATAAATGCCATAAGTGTGAATAAATTATTTGACCAGGTGGGCGAGGTAGAGCAGACGTTGGCCAATCAAAAGGCTCATCAGGTATGATGACCAATTCCGGCTGAGGGAAAAACAAAACTCGGGGCTCCAGCAGTGTGCATGGCCGGGCAGATGCTCAATACTCTAGGTTGGGAAAAGTTAGCTATTGCTCCAAAAGTAATTATTGTGCCTTGCGTTGGTTCGTGATGGCTATGCATGGGACTAACGTTACTTCTTGCAAGAAGAGGAAACCAAAGATACAGTAACATGACGGAATTGTGGATTATGCTAACGTCTGGGGATTATCTACATTTGGATTGGAGTCTCCCCCCCCCCCCCCCCCTTTGATTGGAGTCTGTCTGGAATGTGCGTGAGCCTGACATACCGCTATGGAAAACGTGAGGTCACGGTAGGAAATCCGTTTGGAGGTTTGCAATGCATCAGCTGTGATGACGGTTTTCTTTTTCAAACATCTTTATTGACAATATAAATTACATAGACACAAGGCAAACATTCATAGAGACAAAACAATCACAAACAAAGACGTTATACAGACAATACAGATTTCAATAAATAAATTAACACATCCGTTTTTGCTGTGATGACCTCTGGTGAGGAATCAAATGAAATGATGTAGGCTATTTGTTGATTTATGTGTTGAATAGGCTACTTTCTGGCGGATGGATGTTTATATTATGTGGTCAGTCTTGGATTAGCTATAGGCTAGCCTTCATTTTGTTATTGAAATCTTATGCTTGGAAATGTGTAGGACTGATGATGACGGCTGCTTGGGTGAAAGTTGTGGGGTAGAAACGCCTATGACGTTATGTTTGTAACATCAATCAGTTACGTTTTTGGGCTTGTGGCTATATACTTTGAGGCATTTTGCATTTATGGGCATATATATATCAACTATAGTTGATGTCAGTAGGTCTACATGACGACTTCTGCGTTGTTCATACAAACCTCTCTCTCCCCTGCCTGGCTGGAGCGTTTTTGCGCTCTCGCCCTGCGGCGGAGAGATGCCTCTGTGCCGCCTCTCGGGTATGTTGGCCGGTCGGTAGAGGACACGTTATAGGCGGAAAAATCAAAAATAGACGGGGCAACTTCAGGCTTTAGTCTGTTGCTCCGGCGAACCACTAGCATTCCAGACTCAAACATCTTCTCCTCGACGTAGTCTTCATCCAGAAAATGCTCACTGCAAACCCTGGAATCAGGGCCCATTGGAGGATTGTCTCTCTTCATTGCCGCTAGCCATTGCCGCAGCACCGTCTTCCATTTCAGTGGCAATTTATGAAAATGGATTGTTTTAGCATTAGCTTTGACCCTGTAAAACTGGTTCTTACACCCAGGAGCAATGCAGTAGTGACCTCCTTTACGTTTTCTTTTGTCTTGTGGCTCGTCAGTCTCCATCTTTCACTGCTACTGTACTATTGTCACTCGCTGTCACTGTGTACTGTTTGAACAGTCCCGCCATACACCACCCGGTGACGTCAGAGCGTGCGAGCGTGCAATATGGCTGCGCCCTTGTCATGGAAGCTGAAACAGATTTTCGTTTTTCTTTTATATGGTTATATTTATCATGGTTGTTACATAATCATTGATTAGAGTGGGAACTCATTTAATTAAATATGCTAATTTCATTGACTGCTTCATTTCCGCTTTAAGCTCTCTAAACGTATTGCCGTCCCTACAAAAAATATTGGAGTACTACAAAGGAAAGAAATGTAGCTAAAACAAATAAATCAGTGGAATAGTTTTCAGTGCAAAACAGAGAGTTGCAAATCAGGGTTTAATGCTCACTGATGCAACAGAACTCTATTCTTGTACAAACTGATGAGATGGCTCCACTTCATGCATGGAAGACTAGTTGAGCATTGACTAGCCTATCAATATAGCCTTATATGCCACAAAGTGAATCGCATTTATATTCAACAAACTATCATGACATCAGCGTTTGTTAACGAGTTGCTAAAAATACATGGGCGATAACTGCCCGCTTGCACATAACGCTAATTAATTAAACATTAACGCTAGCGTTGCAGATCAGTGTGCTCACTGCTGCAACAGAACGTCATTCTTGTCAAATCTGACGAGACAGCTCAACTTCACTGACTAGCCAATCAATATAAATGAATCGCATTTACATTCAACAAACTATCATGACATCAGCGTTTGTTAACGAGTTGCTAAAAATACACAATGCCCGCTTGCGCATAACGTTACGGCGGCAATTAATTAAACGATCTAATGCTACAACTCACAGCCAGATGCATGGATTTGTCAGACTGAGGGATCTGATAACCGCTAACTTGCGGTAAGCTGAGCTGACCCACCTCTCAATTATTTCTCTTGTCTGTGGAAACCAGTCCGTGTTGTTTCTGTTTCTTTTCCTGCTTTTCATCATCTTCGCCATATGGTAATCCAGGATAGGAGTAGCTTGAGTGGCTAACTTCTTGTATACTATCCGCACCGCACGCCTGGCTCACAGTCACAACAAACACACCGGCTAAAGTGGGCGTAACATTTCCTGCATGCCTCTACATGACAGCCAATCACCAGCCGTATTAGAGCGCGGCGTGCAAGCATGTCGCATGCTTATAGGCTCAATGACGCTGTTTTGTTTTGGTATCGAAAATTGGTATCGATTGACAAGGGAGGCTTCGATACCCCTTAGTATCGATGTTTCCATTTCGGTGCCAAGTAAGTATCGAAACTCGATACCCAGCCCTAGCTCCATGTACAAGTACCTCTCCGCTCAATGTACAAGTACCTCTCCGCTCAATGTACAAGTACCTCTCCGCTCCATGTACAAGTACCTCTCCGCTCCATGTACAAGTACCTCTCCGCTCCATGTACAAGTACCTCTCCGCTCCATGTACAAGTACATCTCTGCTCCATGTACAAGTACCTCTCCGCTCAATGTACAAGTACATCTCCGCTCCATGTACAAGTACCTCTCCGCTCCATGTACAAGTACATCTCCGCTCCATGTACAAGTACCTCTCCGCTCCATGTACAAGTACCTCTCCGCTCAATGTACAAGTACATCTCCGCTCCATGTACAAGTACCTCTCCGCTCCATGTACAAGTACATCTCCGCTCCATGTACAAGTACCTCTCTGCTCAATGTACAAGTACATCTCCGCTCCATGTACAAGTACATCTCCACTCCATGTACAAGTACCTCTCCGCTCAATGTACAAGTACATCTCCGCTCCATGTACCAGTACCTCTCCGCTCAATGTACAAGTACATCTCCACTCCATGTACAAGTACCTCTCCGCTCAATGTACAAGTACATCTCCGCTCCATGTACCAGTACCTCTCCGCTCAATGTACAAGTACATCTCCACTCCATGTACAAGTACCTCTCCGCTCAATGTACAAGTACATCTCCGCTCCATGTACCAGTACCTCTCCGCTCAATGTACAAGTACATCTCCGCTCCATGTACAAGTACCTCTCCGCTCAATGTACAAGTACCTCTCCGCTCAATGTACAAGTACATCTCCGCTCCATGTACCAGTACCTCTCCGCTCAATGTACAAGTACATCTGCGCTCCATGTAGGGCTGGGTATCGTTCAAAATTTTTCGATATCGATACCGTTTCGATACTTGGATTTCGATACCGGTTCCTGAACGATACTTTTTTCGATACCAATTTTTAGAAAAATCCATTTTAACAAAAATAAAACTGCATTACACATTGAAATTATTTTACAAATCTTTAGTTTCCCCCCATCTTAAGTTTTACAGCAGAAAAAAATAAAACCTACTGTATTTAACATAACTTTAAGTTCTCTAAACGTATTGCCGTCCCTACAAAAAATATTGGAGTACTACAAAGGAAAGAAATGTAGCTAAAACAAATAAATCAGTGGAATAGTTTTCAGTGCAAAACAGAGAGTTGCAAATCAGGGTTTAATGCTCACTGATGCAACAGAACTCTATTCTTGTACAAACTGATGAGATGGCTCCACTTCATGCATGGAAGACTAGTTGAGCATTGACTAGCCTATCAATATAGCCTTATATGCCACAAAGTGAATCGCATTTATATTCAACAAACTATCATGACATCAGCGTTTGTTAACGAGTTGCTAAAAATACATGGGCGATAACTGCCCGCTTGCACATAACGCTAATTAATTAAACATTAACGCTAGCGTTGCAGATCAGTGTGCTCACTGCTGCAACAGAACGTCATTCTTGTCAAATCTGACGAGACAGCTCAACTTCACTGACTAGCCAATCAATATAAATGAATCGCATTTACATTCAACAAACTATCATGACATCAGCGTTTGTTAACGAGTTGCTAAAAATACACAATGCCCGCTTGCGCATAACGTTACGGCGGCAATTAATTAAACGATCTAATGCTACAACTCACAGCCAGATGCATGGATTTGTCAGACTGAGGGATCTGATAACCGCTAACTTGCGGTAAGCTGAGCTGACCCACCTCTCAATTATTTCTCTTGTCTGTGGAAACCAGTCCGTGTTGTTTCTGTTTCTTTTCCTGCTTTTCATCATCTTCGCCATATGGTAATCCAGGATAGGAGTAGCTTGAGTGGCTAACTTCTTGTATACTATCCGCACCGCACGCCTGGCTCACAGTCACAACAAACACACCGGCTAAAGTGGGCGTAACGTTTCCTGCATGCCTCTACATGACAGCCAATCACCAGCCGTATTAGAGCGCGGCGTGCAAGCATGTCGCATGCTTATAGGCTCAATGACGCTGTTTTGTTTTGGTATCGAAAATTGGTATCGATTGACAAGGGAGGCTTCGATACCCCTTAGTATCGATGTTTCCATTTCGGTGCCAAGTAAGTATCGAAACTCGATACCCAGCCCTAGCTCCATGTACAAGTACCTCTCCGCTCAATGTACAAGTACCTCTCCGCTCAATGTACAAGTACCTCTCCGCTCCATGTACAAGTACCTCTCCGCTCCATGTACAAGTACCTCTCCGCTCCATGTACAAGTACCTCTCCGCTCCATGTACAAGTACATCTCTGCTCCATGTACAAGTACCTCTCCGCTCAATGTACAAGTACATCTCCGCTCCATGTACAAGTACCTCTCCGCTCCATGTACAAGTACATCTCCGCTCCATGTACAAGTACCTCTCCGCTCCATGTACAAGTACCTCTCCGCTCAATGTACAAGTACATCTCCGCTCCATGTACAAGTACATCTCTGCTCCATGTACAAGTACCTCTCCGCTCAATGTACAAGTACATCTCCGCTCCATGTACAAGTACCTCTCCGCTCCATGTACAAGTACCTCTCCGGTCCATGTACAAGTACCTCTCCGCTCCATGTACAAGTACCTCTCCGCTCCATGTACAAGTACCTCTCCGCTCAATGTCAAGTGTCGACAGTACCTCTCCGCTCCATGTACAAATACCTCTCCGCTCTCATGTACAAGTACCTCTCCGCTCCATGTACAAGTACCTCTCCGCTCAATGTCAAGTGTCGACAGTACCTCTCCGCTCCATGTACAAATACCTCTCCGCTCCATGTACAAGTACCTCTCCGCTCTCATGTACAAGTACCTCTCCGCTCCATGTACAAGTAGCTCTCCGCTCAATGTACAAGTGTCGACAGTACCTTTCCGCTCCATGTACAAATACCTCTCCGCTCTCATGTACAAGTACCTCTCCGCTCCATGTACAAGTACCTCTCCGCTCAATGTACAAATACCTCTCCGCTCCATGTATAAGTACCTCTCCGCTCTATGTACAAGTACCTCTCCGCTCCATGTACAAGTACCTCTCCGCTCAATGTACAAATACCTCTCCGCTCCATGTACAAGTAGCTCTCCGCTGAATGTACAAGTGTCGACAGTACCTCTCCGCTCAATGTACAAGTACCTCTCCGCTCAATGTACAAATACCTCTCCGCTCCATGTACAAGTACCTCTCCGCTCAATGTCAAGTATCGACAGTACCTCTCCGCTCCAAGTACAAGTACCTCTCCGCTGAATGTACAAGTGTCGACAGTACCTCTCCGCTCAATGTACAAGTACCTCTCCGCTCCATGTACAAGTACCTCTCCGCTCTCATGTACAAGTACCTCTCCGCTCCATGTACAAGTACCTCTCCGCTCAATGTACAAGTACCTCTGCGCTCCATGTACAAGTACCTCTCCGCTCAATGTACAAGTACCTCTCCGCTCAATGTACAAGTGTCGACAGTACCTCTCCGCTCCATGTACAAGTACCTCTCCGCTCAATGTACAAGTGTCGACAGTACCTCTACGCTCAATGTACAAGTGTCGACAGTACCTCTCCGCTCTCATGTACAAGTACCTCTCCGATCCATGTACAAGTACATCTCCGCTCCATGTACAAGTACATCTCCGCTCAATGTACAAGTACCTCTCCGCTCCATGTACAAGTACCTCTCCGCTCCATGTACAAGTACCTCTCCGCTCCATGTACAAGTACCTCTCCGCTCCATGTACAAGTACCTCTCCGCTCAATGTACAAGTACCTCTCCGCTCCATGTACAAGTACCTCTCCGCTCAATGTACAAGTACCTCTCCGCTCCATGTACAAGTACCTCTCCGCTCCATGTACAAGTACCTCTCCGCTCCATGTACAAGTACCTCTCCGCTCCATGTACAAGTACATCTCTGCTCCATGTACAAGTACCTCTCCGCTCAATGTACAAGTACATCTCCGCTCCATGTACAAGTACCTCTCCGCTCCATGTACAAGTACATCTCCGCTCCATGTACAAGTACCTCTCCGCTCCATGTACAAGTACCTCTCCGCTCAATGTACAAGTACATCTCCGCTCCATGTACAAGTACATCTCTGCTCCATGTACAAGTACCTCTCCGCTCAATGTACAAGTACATCTCCGCTCCATGTACAAGTACCTCTCCGCTCCATGTACAAGTACCTCTCCGGTCCATGTACAAGTACCTCTCCGCTCCATGTACAAGTACCTCTCCGCTCCATGTACAAGTACCTCTCCGCTCAATGTCAAGTGTCGACAGTACCTCTCCGCTCCATGTACAAATACCTCTCCGCTCTCATGTACAAGTACCTCTCCGCTCCATGTACAAGTACCTCTCCGCTCAATGTCAAGTGTCGACAGTACCTCTCCGCTCCATGTACAAATACCTCTCCGCTCCATGTACAAGTACCTCTCCGCTCTCATGTACAAGTACCTCTCCGCTCCATGTACAAGTAGCTCTCCGCTCAATGTACAAGTGTCGACAGTACCTTTCCGCTCCATGTACAAATACCTCTCCGCTCAATGTACAAGTACCTCTCCGCTCAATGTACAAATACCTCTCCGCTCCATGTACAAGTACCTCTCCGCTCAATGTCAAGTATCGACAGTACCTCTCCGCTCCATGTACAAGTACCTCTCCGCTGAATGTACAAGTGTCGACAGTACCTCTCCGCTCAATGTACAAGTACCTCTCCGCTCCATGTACAAGTACCTCTCCGCTCTCATGTACAAGTACCTCTCCGCTCCATGTACAAGTACCTCTCTGCTCAATGTACAAGTACCTCTGCGCTCCATGTACAAGTACCTCTCCGCTCAATGTACAAGTACCTCTCCGCTCAATGTACAAGTGTCGACAGTACCTCTCCGCTCCATGTACAAGTACCTCTCCGCTCAATGTACAAGTGTCGACAGTACCTCTACGCTCAATGTACAAGTGTCGACAGTACCTCTCCGCTCTCATGTACAAGTACCTCTCCGATCCATGTACAAGTACATCTCCGCTCCATGTACAAGTACATCTCCGCTCAATGTACAAGTACCTCTCCGCTCCATGTACAAGTACCTCTCCGCTCCATGTACAAGTACCTCTCCGCTCCATGTACAAGTACCTCTCCGCTCCATGTACAAGTACCTCTCCGCTCAATGTACAAGTACCTCTCCGCTCCATGTACAAGTACCTCTCCGCTCAATGTACAAGTACATCTCCACTCCATGTACAAGTACCTCTCCGCTCAATGTACAAGTACATCTCCGCTCCATGTACCAGTACCTCTCCGCTCAATGTACAAGTACATCTCCGCTCAATGTACAAGTACATCTGCGCTCCATGTAGGGCTGGGTATCGTTCAAAATTTTTCGATATCGATACCGTTTCGATACTTGGATTTCGATACCGGTTCCTGAACGATACTTTTTTCGATACCAATTTTTAGAAAAATCCATTTTAACAAAAATAAAACTGCATTACACATTGAAATTATTTTACAAATCTTTAGTTTCCCCCCATCTTAAGTTTTACAGCAGAAAAAAATAAAACCTACTGTATTTAACATAACTTTAAGTTCTCTAAACGTATTGCCGTCCCTACAAAAAATATTGGAGTACTACAAAGGAAAGAAATGTAGCTAAAACAAATAAATCAGTGGAATAGTTTTCAGTGCAAAACAGAGAGTTGCAAATCAGGGTTTAATGCTCACTGATGCAACAGAACTCTATTCTTGTACAAACTGATGAGATGGCTCCACTTCATGCATGGAAGACTAGTTGAGCATTGACTAGCCTATCAATATAGCCTTATATGCCACAAAGTGAATCGCATTTATATTCAACAAACTATCATGACATCAGCGTTTGTTAACGAGTTGCTAAAAATACATGGGCGATAACTGCCCGCTTGCACATAACGCTAATTAATTAAACATTAACGCTAGCGTTGCAGATCAGTGTGCTCACTGCTGCAACAGAACGTCATTCTTGTCAAATCTGACGAGACAGCTCAACTTCACTGACTAGCCAATCAATATAAATGAATCGCATTTACATTCAACAAACTATCATGACATCAGCGTTTGTTAACGAGTTGCTAAAAATACACAATGCCCGCTTGCGCATAACGTTACGGCGGCAATTAATTAAACGATCTAATGCTACAACTCACAGCCAGATGCATGGATTTGTCAGACTGAGGGATCTGATAACTGCTAACTTGCGGTAAGCTGAGCTGACCCACCTCTCAATTATTTCTCTTGTCTGTGGAAACCAGTCCGTGTTGTTTCTGTTTCTTTTCCTGCTTTTCATCATCTTCGCCATATGGTAATCCAGGATAGGAGTAGCTTGAGTGGCTAACTTCTTGTATACTATCCGCACCGCACGCCTGGCTCACAGTCACAACAAACACACCGGCTAAAGTGGGCGTAACGTTTCCTGCATGCCTCTACATGACAGCCAATCACCAGCCGTATTAGAGCGCGGCGTGCAAGCATGTCGCATGCTTATAGGCTCAATGACGCTGTTTTGTTTTGGTATCGAAAATTGGTATCGATTGACAAGGGAGGCTTCGATACCCCTTAGTATCGATGTTTCCATTTCGGTGCCAAGTAAGTATCGAAACTCGATACCCAGCCCTAGCTCCATGTACAAGTACCTCTCCGCTCAATGTACAAGTACCTCTCCGCTCAATGTACAAGTACCTCTCCGCTCCATGTACAAGTACCTCTCCGCTCCATGTACAAGTACCTCTCCGCTCCATGTACAAGTACCTCTCCGCTCCATGTACAAGTACATCTCTGCTCCATGTACAAGTACCTCTCCGCTCAATGTACAAGTACATCTCCGCTCCATGTACAAGTACCTCTCCGCTCCATGTACAAGTACATCTCCGCTCCATGTACAAGTACCTCTCCGCTCCATGTACAAGTACCTCTCCGCTCAATGTACAAGTACATCTCCGCTCCATGTACAAGTACATCTCTGCTCCATGTACAAGTACCTCTCCGCTCAATGTACAAGTACATCTCCGCTCCATGTACAAGTACCTCTCCGCTCCATGTACAAGTACCTCTCCGGTCCATGTACAAGTACCTCTCCGCTCCATGTACAAGTACCTCTCCGCTCCATGTACAAGTACCTCTCCGCTCAATGTCAAGTGTCGACAGTACCTCTCCGCTCCATGTACAAATACCTCTCCGCTCTCATGTACAAGTACCTCTCCGCTCCATGTACAAGTACCTCTCCGCTCAATGTCAAGTGTCGACAGTACCTCTCCGCTCCATGTACAAATACCTCTCCGCTCCATGTACAAGTACCTCTCCGCTCTCATGTACAAGTACCTCTCCGCTCCATGTACAAGTAGCTCTCCGCTCAATGTACAAGTGTCGACAGTACCTTTCCGCTCCATGTACAAATACCTCTCCGCTCTCATGTACAAGTACCTCTCCGCTCCATGTACAAGTACCTCTCCGCTCAATGTACAAATACCTCTCCGCTCCATGTATAAGTACCTCTCCGCTCTATGTACAAGTACCTCTCCGCTCCATGTACAAGTACCTCTCCGCTCAATGTACAAATACCTCTCCGCTCCATGTACAAGTAGCTCTCCGCTGAATGTACAAGTGTCGACAGTACCTCTCCGCTCAATGTACAAGTACCTCTCCGCTCAATGTACAAATACCTCTCCGCTCCATGTACAAGTACCTCTCCGCTCAATGTCAAGTATCGACAGTACCTCTCCGCTCCATGTACAAGTACCTCTCCGCTGAATGTACAAGTGTCGACAGTACCTCTCCGCTCAATGTACAAGTACCTCTCCGCTCCATGTACAAGTACCTCTCCGCTCTCATGTACAAGTACCTCTCCGCTCCATGTACAAGTACCTCTCCGCTCAATGTACAAGTACCTCTGCGCTCCATGTACAAGTACCTCTCCGCTCAATGTACAAGTACCTCTCCGCTCAATGTACAAGTGTCGACAGTACCTCTCCGCTCCATGTACAAGTACCTCTCCGCTCAATGTACAAGTGTCGACAGTACCTCTACGCTCAATGTACAAGTGTCGACAGTACCTCTCCGCTCTCATGTACAAGTACCTCTCCGATCCATGTACAAGTACATCTCCGCTCCATGTACAAGTACATCTCCGCTCAATGTACAAGTACCTCTCCGCTCCATGTACAAGTACCTCTCCGCTCCATGTACAAGTACCTCTCCGCTCCATGTACAAGTACCTCTCCGCTCCATGTACAAGTACCTCTCCGCTCAATGTACAAGTACCTCTCCGCTCCATGTACAAGTACCTCTCCGCTCAATGTACAAGTACCTCTCCGCTCCATGTACAAGTACCTCTCCGCTCCATGTACAAGTACCTCTCCGCTCCATGTACAAGTACCTCTCCGCTCCATGTACAAGTACATCTCTGCTCCATGTACAAGTACCTCTCCGCTCAATGTACAAGTACATCTCCGCTCCATGTACAAGTACCTCTCCGCTCCATGTACAAGTACATCTCCGCTCCATGTACAAGTACCTCTCCGCTCCATGTACAAGTACCTCTCCGCTCAATGTACAAGTACATCTCCGCTCCATGTACAAGTACATCTCCGCTCCATGTACAAGTACCTCTCCGCTCAATGTACAAGTACATCTCCGCTCCATGTACAAGTACCTCTCCGCTCCATGTACAAGTACCTCTCCGGTCCATGTACAAGTACCTCTCCGCTCCATGTACAAGTACCTCTCCGCTCCATGTACAAGTACCTCTCCGCTCAATGTCAAGTGTCGACAGTACCTCTCCGCTCCATGTACAAATACCTCTCCGCTCTCATGTACAAGTACCTCTCCGCTCCATGTACAAGTACCTCTCCGCTCAATGTCAAGTGTCGACAGTACCTCTCCGCTCCATGTACAAATACCTCTCCGCTCCATGTACAAGTACCTCTCCGCTCTCATGTACAAGTACCTCTCCGCTCCATGTACAAGTAGCTCTCCGCTCAATGTACAAGTGTCGACAGTACCTTTCCGCTCCATGTACAAATACCTCTCCGCTCTCATGTACAAGTACCTCTCCGCTCCATGTACAAGTACCTCTCCGCTCAATGTACAAATACCTCTCCGCTCCATGTATAAGTACCTCTCCGCTCTATGTACAAGTACCTCTCCGCTCCATGTACAAGTACCTCTCCGCTCAATGTACAAATACCTCTCCGCTCCATGTACAAGTAGCTCTCCACTGAATGTACAAGTGTCGACAGTACCTCTCCGCTCAATGTACAAGTACCTCTCCGCTCAATGTACAAATACCTCTCCGCTCCATGTACAAGTACCTCTCCGCTCAATGTCAAGTATCGACAGTACCTCTCCGCTCCATGTACAAGTACCTCTCCGCTGAATGTACAAGTGTCGACAGTACCTCTCCGCTCAATGTACAAGTACCTCTCCGCTCCATGTACAAGTACCTCTCCGCTCTCATGTACAAGTACCTCTCCGCTCCATGTACAAGTACCTCTCTGCTCAATGTACAAGTACCTCTGCGCTCCATGTACAAGTACCTCTCCGCTCAATGTACAAGTACCTCTCCGCTCAATGTACAAGTGTCGACAGTACCTCTCCGCTCCATGTACAAGTACCTCTCCGCTCAATGTACAAGTGTCGACAGTACCTCTACGCTCAATGTACAAGTGTCGACAGTACCTCTCCGCTCTCATGTACAAGTACCTCTCCGATCCATGTACAAGTACATCTCCGCTCCATGTACAAGTACATCTCCGCTCAATGTACAAGTACCTCTCCGCTCCATGTACAAGTACCTCTCCGCTCCATGTACAAGTACCTCTCCGCTCCATGTACAAGTACCTCTCCGCTCAATGTACAAGTACATCTCCGCTCAATGTACAAGTACATCTGCGCTCCATGTAGGGCTGGGTATCGTTCAAAATTTTTCGATATCGATACCGTTTCGATACTTGGATTTCGATACCGGTTCCTGAACGATACTTTTTTCGATACCAATTTTTAGAAAAATCCATTTTAACAAAAATAAAACTGCATTACACATTGAAATTATTTTACAAATCTTTAGTTTCCCCCCATCTTAAGTTTTACAGCAGAAAAAAATAAAACCTACTGTATTTAACATAACTTTAAGTTCTCTAAACGTATTGCCGTCCCTACAAAAAATATTGGAGTACTACAAAGGAAAGAAATGTAGCTAAAACAAATAAATCAGTGGAATAGTTTTCAGTGCAAAACAGAGAGTTGCAAATCAGGGTTTAATGCTCACTGATGCAACAGAACTCTATTCTTGTACAAACTGATGAGATGGCTCCACTTCATGCATGGAAGACTAGTTGAGCATTGACTAGCCTATCAATATAGCCTTATATGCCACAAAGTGAATCGCATTTATATTCAACAAACTATCATGACATCAGCGTTTGTTAACGAGTTGCTAAAAATACATGGGCGATAACTGCCCGCTTGCACATAACGCTAATTAATTAAACATTAACGCTAGCGTTGCAGATCAGTGTGCTCACTGCTGCAACAGAACGTCATTCTTGTCAAATCTGACGAGACAGCTCAACTTCACTGACTAGCCAATCAATATAAATGAATCGCATTTACATTCAACAAACTATCATGACATCAGCGTTTGTTAACGAGTTGCTAAAAATACACAATGCCCGCTTGCGCATAACGTTACGGCGGCAATTAATTAAACGATCTAATGCTACAACTCACAGCCAGATGCATGGATTTGTCAGACTGAGGGATCTGATAACTGCTAACTTGCGGTAAGCTGAGCTGACCCACCTCTCAATTATTTCTCTTGTCTGTGGAAACCAGTCCGTGTTGTTTCTGTTTCTTTTCCTGCTTTTCATCATCTTCGCCATATGGTAATCCAGGATAGGAGTAGCTTGAGTGGCTAACTTCTTGTATACTATCCGCACCGCACGCCTGGCTCACAGTCACAACAAACACACCGGCTAAAGTGGGCGTAACGTTTCCTGCATGCCTCTACATGACAGCCAATCACCAGCCGTATTAGAGCGCGGCGTGCAAGCATGTCGCATGCTTATAGGCTCAATGACGCTGTTTTGTTTTGGTATCGAAAATTGGTATCGATTGACAAGGGAGGCTTCGATACCCCTTAGTATCGATGTTTCCATTTCGGTGCCAAGTAAGTATCGAAACTCGATACCCAGCCCTAGCTCCATGTACAAGTACCTCTCCGCTCAATGTACAAGTACCTCTCCGCTCAATGTACAAGTACCTCTCCGCTCCATGTACAAGTACCTCTCCGCTCCATGTACAAGTACCTCTCCGCTCCATGTACAAGTACCTCTCCGCTCCATGTACAAGTACATCTCTGCTCCATGTACAAGTACCTCTCCGCTCAATGTACAAGTACATCTCCGCTCCATGTACAAGTACCTCTCCGCTCCATGTACAAGTACATCTCCGCTCCATGTACAAGTACCTCTCCGCTCCATGTACAAGTACCTCTCCGCTCAATGTACAAGTACATCTCCGCTCCATGTACAAGTACATCTCTGCTCCATGTACAAGTACCTCTCCGCTCAATGTACAAGTACATCTCCGCTCCATGTACAAGTACCTCTCCGCTCCATGTACAAGTACCTCTCCGGTCCATGTACAAGTACCTCTCCGCTCCATGTACAAGTACCTCTCCGCTCCATGTACAAGTACCTCTCCGCTCAATGTCAAGTGTCGACAGTACCTCTCCGCTCCATGTACAAATACCTCTCCGCTCTCATGTACAAGTACCTCTCCGCTCCATGTACAAGTACCTCTCCGCTCAATGTCAAGTGTCGACAGTACCTCTCCGCTCCATGTACAAATACCTCTCCGCTCCATGTACAAGTACCTCTCCGCTCTCATGTACAAGTACCTCTCCGCTCCATGTACAAGTAGCTCTCCGCTCAATGTACAAGTGTCGACAGTACCTTTCCGCTCCATGTACAAATACCTCTCCGCTCTCATGTACAAGTACCTCTCCGCTCCATGTACAAGTACCTCTCCGCTCAATGTACAAATACCTCTCCGCTCCATGTATAAGTACCTCTCCGCTCTATGTACAAGTACCTCTCCGCTCCATGTACAAGTACCTCTCCGCTCAATGTACAAATACCTCTCCGCTCCATGTACAAGTACCTCTCCGCTCAATGTCAAGTGTCGACAGTACCTCTCCGCTCCATGTACAAATACCTCTCCGCTCTCATGTACAAGTACCTCTCCGCTCCATGTACAAGTACCTCTCCGCTCAATGTCAAGTGTCGACAGTACCTCTCCGCTCCATGTACAAATACCTCTCCGCTCCATGTACAAGTACCTCTCCGCTCTCATGTACAAGTACCTCTCCGCTCCATGTACAAGTAGCTCTCCGCTCAATGTACAAGTGTCGACAGTACCTTTCCGCTCCATGTACAAATACCTCTCCGCTCTCATGTACAAGTACCTCTCCGCTCCATGTACAAGTACCTCTCCGTTCAATGTACAAATACCTCTCCGCTCCATGTATAAGTACCTCTCCGCTCTATGTACAAGTACCTCTCCGCTCCATGTACAAGTACCTCTCCGCTCAATGTACAAATACCTCTCCGCTCCATGTACAAGTAGCTCTCCGCTGAATGTACAAGTGTCGACAGTACCTCTCCGCTCAATGTACAAGTACCTCTCCGCTCAATGTACAAATACCTCTCCGCTCCATGTACAAGTACCTCTCCGCTCAATGTCAAGTATCGACAGTACCTCTCCGCTCCATGTACAAGTACCTCTCCGCTGAATGTACAAGTGTCGACAGTACCTCTCCGCTCAATGTACAAGTACCTCTCCGCTCCATGTACAAGTACCTCTCCGCTCTCATGTACAAGTACCTCTCCGCTCCATGTACAAGTACCTCTCCGCTCAATGTACAAGTACCTCTGCGCTCCATGTACAAGTACCTCTCCGCTCAATGTACAAGTACCTCTCAGCTCAATGTACAAGTGTCGACAGTACCTCTCCGCTCCATGTACAAGTACCTCTCCGCTCAATGTACAAGTGTCGACAGTACCTCTACGCTCAATGTACAAGTGTCGACAGTACCTCTCCGCTCTCATGTACAAGTACCTCTCCGATCCATGTACAAGTACATCTCCGCTCCATGTACAAGTACATCTCCGCTCAATGTACAAGTACCTCTCCGCTCCATGTACAAGTACCTCTCCGCTCCATGTACAAGTACCTCTCCGCTCCATGTACAAGTACCTCTCCGCTCCATGTACAAGTACCTCTCCGCTCAATGTACAAGTACCTCTCCGCTCCATGTACAAGTACCTCTCCGCTCAATGTACAAGTACCTCTCCGCTCCATGTACAAGTACCTCTCCGCTCCATGTACAAGTACCTCTCCGCTCCATGTACAAGTACCTCTCCGCTCAATGTCAAGTATCGACAGTACCTCTCCGCTCCATGTACAAGTACCTCTCCGCTGAATGTACAAGTGTCGACAGTACCTCTCCGCTCAATGTACAAGTACCTCTCCGCTCCATGTACAAGTACCTCTCCGCTCTCATGTACAAGTACCTCTCCGCTCCATGTACAAGTACCTCTCCGCTCAATGTACAAGTACCTCTGCGCTCCATGTACAAGTACCTCTCCGCTCAATGTACAAGTACCTCTCCGCTCAATGTACAAGTGTCGACAGTACCTCTCCGCTCCATGTACAAGTACCTCTCCGCTCAATGTACAAGTGTCGACAGTACCTCTACGCTCAATGTACAAGTGTCGACAGTACCTCTCCGCTCTCATGTACAAGTACCTCTCCGATCCATGTACAAGTACATCTCCGCTCCATGTACAAGTACATCTCCGCTCAATGTACAAGTACCTCTCCGCTCCATGTACAAGTACCTCTCCGCTCCATGTACAAGTACCTCTCCGCTCCATGTACAAGTACCTCTCCGCTCCATGTACAAGTACCTCTCCGCTCAATGTACAAGTACCTCTCCGCTCCATGTACAAGTACCTCTCCGCTCCATGTACAAGTACCTCTCCGCTCCATGTACAAGTACCTCTCCGCTCAATGTACAAGTACCTCTCCGCTCCATGTACAAGTACCTCTCCGCTCCATGTACAAGTACCTCTCCGCTCCATGTACAAGTACCTCTCCGCTCAATGTACAAGTACCTCTCCGCTCCCTGTACAAGTACATCTCCGCTCCATGTACAAGTACCTCTCCGCTCCATGTACAAGTACCTCTCCGCTCAATGTACAAGTGTCGACAGTACCTCTCCGCTCCATGTACAAGTACCTCTCCGCTCCATGTACAAGTACCTCTCCGCTCAATGTACAAGTGTCGACAGTACCTCTCCGCTCCATCTACAAGTACCTCTCCGCTCAATGTACAAGTACCTCTCCGCTGAATGTACAAGTACCTCTCCGCTCCATGTACAAGTACCTCTCCGCTCCATGTACAAGTACCTCTCCGCTCAATGTACAAGTACCTCTCCGCTCCATGTACAAGTACCTCTCCGCTCCATGTACAAGTACCTCTCCGCTCCATGTACAAGTACCTCTCCGCTCCATGTACAAGTACATCTCTGCTCCATGTACAAGTACCTCTCCGCTCAATGTACAAGTACATCTCCGCTCCATGTACAAGTACCTCTCCGCTCCATGTACAAGTACATCTCCGCTCCATGTACAAGTACCTCTCCGCTCCATGTACAAGTACCTCTCCGCTCAATGTACAAGTACATCTCTGCTCCATGTACAAGTACATCTCTGCTCCATGTACAAGTACCTCTCCGCTCAATGTACAAGTACATCTCCGCTCCATGTACAAGTACCTCTCCGCTCCATGTACAAGTACCTCTCCGGTCCATGTACAAGTACCTCTCCGCTCCATGTACAAGTACCTCTCCGCTCCATGTACAAGTACCTCTCCGCTCAATGTCAAGTGTCGACAGTACCTCTCCGCTCCATGTACAAATACCTCTCCGCTCTCATGTACAAGTACCTCTCCGCTCCATGTACAAGTACCTCTCCGCTCAATGTCAAGTGTCGACAGTACCTCTCCGCTCCATGTACAAATACCTCTTCGCTCCATGTACAAGTACCTCTCCGCTCTCATGTACAAGTACCTCTCCGCTCCATGTACAAGTAGCTCTCCGCTCAATGTACAAGTGTCGACAGTACCTTTCCGCTCCATGTACAAATACCTCTCCGCTCTCATGTACAAGTACCTCTCCGCTCCATGTACAAGTACCTCTCCGCTCAATGTACAAATACCTCTCCGCTCCATGTATAAGTACCTCTCCGCTCTATGTACAAGTACCTCTCCGCTCCATGTACAAGTACCTCTCCGCTCAATGTACAAATACCTCTCCGCTCCATGTACAAGTAGCTCTCCGCTGAATGTACAAGTGTCGACAGTACCTCTCCGCTCAATGTACAAGTACCTCTCCGCTCAATGTACAAATACCTCTCCGCTCCATGTACAAGTACCTCTCCGCTCAATGTCAAGTATCGACAGTACCTCTCCGCTCCATGTACAAGTACCTCTCCGCTGAATGTACAAGTGTCGACAGTACCTCTCCGCTCAATGTACAAGTACCTCTCCGCTCCATGTACAAGTACCTCTCCGCTCTCATGTACAAGTACCTCTCCGCTCCATGTACAAGTACCTCTCCGCTCAATGTACAAGTACCTCTGCGCTCCATGTACAAGTACCTCTCCGCTCAATGTACAAGTACCTCTCCGCTCAATGTACAAGTGTCGACAGTACCTCTCCGCTCCATGTACAAGTACCTCTCCGCTCAATGTACAAGTGTCGACAGTACCTCTACGCTCAATGTACAAGTGTCGACAGTACCTCTCCGCTCTCATGTACAAGTACCTCTCCGATCCATGTACAAGTACATCTCCGCTCCATGTACAAGTACATCTCCGCTCAATGTACAAGTACCTCTCCGCTCCATGTACAAGTACCTCTCCGCTCCATGTACAAGTACCTCTCCGCTCCATGTACAAGTACCTCTCCGCTCCATGTACAAGTACCTCTCCGCTCAATGTACAAGTACCTCTCCGCTCCATGTACAAGTACCTCTCCGCTCAATGTACAAGTACCTCTCCGCTCCATGTACAAGTACCTCTCCGCTCCATGTACAAGTACCTCTCCGCTCCATGTACAAGTACCTCTCCGCTCCATGTACAAGTACATCTCTGCTCCATGTACAAGTACCTCTCCGCTCAATGTACAAGTACATCTCCGCTCCATGTACAAGTACCTCTCCGCTCCATGTACAAGTACATCTCCGCTCCATGTACAAGTACCTCTCCGCTCCATGTACAAGTACCTCTCCGCTCAATGTACAAGTACATCTCCGCTCCATGTACAAGTACATCTCTGCTCCATGTACAAGTACCTCTCCGCTCAATGTACAAGTACATCTCCGCTCCATGTACAAGTACCTCTCCGCTCCATGTACAAGTACCTCTCCGGTCCATGTACAAGTACCTCTCCGCTCCATGTACAAGTACCTCTCCGCTCCATGTACAAGTACCTCTCCGCTCAATGTCAAGTGTCGACAGTACCTCTCCGCTCCATGTACAAATACCTCTCCGCTCTCATGTACAAGTACCTCTCCGCTCCATGTACAAGTACCTCTCCGCTCAATGTCAAGTGTCGACAGTACCTCTCCGCTCCATGTACAAATACCTCTCCGCTCCATGTACAAGTACCTCTCCGCTCTCATGTACAAGTACCTCTCCGCTCCATGTACAAGTAGCTCTCCGCTCAATGTACAAGTGTCGACAGTACCTTTCCGCTCCATGTACAAATACCTCTCCGCTCTCATGTACAAGTACCTCTCCGCTCCATGTACAAGTACCTCTCCGCTCAATGTACAAATACCTCTCCGCTCCATGTATAAGTACCTCTCCGCTCTATGTACAAGTACCTCTCCGCTCCATGTACAAGTACCTCTCCGCTCAATGTACAAATACCTCTCCGCTCCATGTACAAGTAGCTCTCCGCTGAATGTACAAGTGTCGACAGTACCTCTCCGCTCAATGTACAAGTACCTCTCCGCTCAATGTACAAATACCTCTCCGCTCCATGTACAAGTACCTCTCCGCTCAATGTCAAGTATCGACAGTACCTCTCCGCTCCATGTACAAGTACCTCTCCGCTGAATGTACAAGTGTCGACAGTACCTCTCCGCTCAATGTACAAGTACCTCTCCGCTCCATGTACAAGTACCTCTCCGCTCTCATGTACAAGTACCTCTCCGCTCCATGTACAAGTACCTCTCCGCTCAATGTACAAGTACCTCTGCGCTCCATGTACAAGTACCTCTCCGCTCAATGTACAAGTACCTCTCCGCTCAATGTACAAGTGTCGACAGTACCTCTCCGCTCCATGTACAAGTACCTCTCCGCTCAATGTACAAGTGTCGACAGTACCTCTACGCTCAATGTACAAGTGTCGACAGTACCTCTCCGCTCTCATGTACAAGTACCTCTCCGATCCATGTACAAGTACATCTCCGCTCCATGTACAAGTACATCTCCGCTCAATGTACAAGTACCTCTCCGCTCCATGTACAAGTACCTCTCCGCTCCATGTACAAGTACCTCTCCGCTCCATGTACAAGTACCTCTCCGCTCCATGTACAAGTACCTCTCCGCTCAATGTACAAGTACCTCTCCGCTCCATGTACAAGTACCTCTCCGCTCAATGTACAAGTACCTCTCCGCTCCATGTACAAGTACCTCTCCGCTCCATGTACAAGTACCTCTCCGCTCCATGTACAAGTACCTCTCCGCTCAATGTCAAGTATCGACAGTACCTCTCCGCTCCATGTACAAGTACCTCTCCGCTGAATGTACAAGTGTCGACAGTACCTCTCCGCTCAATGTACAAGTACCTCTCCGCTCCATGTACAAGTACCTCTCCGCTCTCATGTACAAGTACCTCTCCGCTCCATGTACAAGTACCTCTCCGCTCAATGTACAAGTACCTCTCCGCTCCATGTACAAGTACCTCTCCGCTCAATGTACAAGTACCTCTCCGCTCAATGTACAAGTGTCGACAGTACCTCTCCGCTCCATGTACAAGTACCTCTCCGCTCAATGTACAAGTGTCGACAGTACCTCTACGCTCAATGTACAAGTGTCGACAGTACCTCTCCGCTCTCATGTACAAGTACCTCTCCGATCCATGTACAAGTACATCTCCGCTCCATGTACAAGTACATCTCCGCTCAATGTACAAGTACCTCTCCGCTCCATGTACAAGTACCTCTCCGCTCCATGTACAAGTACCTCTCCGCTCCATGTACAAGTACCTCTCCGCTCCATGTACAAGTACCTCTCCGCTCAATGTACAAGTACCTCTCCGCTCCATGTACAAGTACCTCTCCGCTCCATGTACAAGTACCTCTCCGCTCCATGTACAAGTACCTCTCCGCTCAATGTACAAGTACCTCTCCGCTCCATGTACAAGTACCTCTCCGCTCCATGTACAAGTACCTCTCCGCTCCATGTACAAGTACCTCTCCGCTCAATGTACAAGTACCTCTCCGCTCCCTGTACAAGTACATCTCCGCTCCATGTACAAGTACCTCTCCGCTCCATGTACAAGTACCTCTCCGCTCAATGTACAAGTGTCGACAGTACCTCTCCGCTCCATGTACAAGTACCTCTCCGCTCCATGTACAAGTACCTCTCCGCTCAATGTACAAGTGTCGACAGTACCTCTCCGCTCCATCTACAAGTACCTCTCCGCTCAATGTACAAGTACCTCTCCGCTGAATGTACAAGTACCTCTCCGCTCCATGTACAAGTACCTCTCCGCTCCATGTACAAATACCTCTCCGCTCCATGTACAAGTACCTCTCCGCTCCATGTACAAGCACCTCTCCGCTACATGTACAAGTACCTCTCCGCTCCATGTACAAGTACCTCTCCGCTCCATGTACAAGTACCTCTCCGCTCAATGTACAAGTACCTCTCCGCTCCATGTACAAATACCTCTCCGCTCCATGTACAAATACCTCTCCGCTCCATGTACAAGTACCTCTCCGCTCCATGTACCAGTACCTCTCCGCTCAATGTACAAGTACATCTCCGCTCAATGTACAAGTACATCTCCGCTCAATGTACAAGTACGTCTCCGCTCAATGTACAAGTACCTCTCCGCTCAATGTACAAGTACCTCTCCGCTCCATGTACAAGTACCTCTCCGCTCAATGTACAAGTACATCTCCGCTCCATGTACCAGTACCTCTCCGCTCAATGTACAAGTACCTCTCCGCTCAATGTACAAGTACATCTCCGCTCCATGTACAAGTACGTCTCCGCTCAATGTATAAGTACCTCTCCGCTCCATGTACAAGTACCTCTCCGCTCCATGTACAAGTACATCTCCGCTCCATGTACAAGTACATCTCCGCTCCATGTACAAGTACCTCTCCGCTCCATGTACAAGTACCTCTCCGCTCCATGTACAAGTACATCTCCGCTCCATGTACAAGTACCTCTCCGCTCAATGTACAAGTACATCTCCGCTCCATGTACAAGTACATCTCCACTCCATGTACAAGTACCTCTCCGCTCAATGTACAAGTACATCTCCGCTCCATGTACCAGTACCTCTCCGCTCAATGTACAAGTACATCTCCACTCCATGTACAAGTACCTCTCCGCTCAATGTACAAGTACATCTCCGCTCCATGTACCAGTACCTCTCCGCTCAATGTACAAGTACATCTCCACTCCATGTACAAGTACCTCTCCGCTCAATGTACAAGTACATCTCCGCTCCATGTACCAGTACCTAAACCCACCTCCACCCTCCCCCCCACCTCCCTCACTGCCTGCCTCCATGACATCAACAGCTGGATGAGCAGGAATTTCTTAAAACTTAATGGCAATAAAACTGAGGCCCTGCTCATCGGCTCCAAAAACACACTCACCAAATCCCAAATCCCCCCCACCCCCCACATCACCATTGACGGTTTCCCTGTTCCCTTTTCTGCACAAGTCAAAAGCCTCGGTGTCACCCTGGACAATACCCTTTCTTTCGCCCCCCACATAAAAAATATCACCCGGACTGCCTTCTTTCACATTCGCAACATCTCTAGACTCCGCCCATCCCTCTCCCAATCCAGCACAGAAGTTTTGATCCATGCATTTGTCACATCCAGGATTGATTACTGTAACTCTGTTCTCTCCGGCCTCCCCACCAAACTCCTCAACCGACTCCAGCTCATACAGAACTCTGCCGCCCGGATCATTACCCGCACTAAAGCCTCTGATCACATCACCCCCATTCTCATCCAACTCCACTGGCTCCCTGTTCCATACAGAATTAATTACAAAATCCTCCTGCTCACTTATAAAGCTCTCAACCACCAAGCACCCATCTACCTCTCTGACCTCCTGCACGACTACACCCCCTCCCGTTCCCTGCGCTCCTCCACTGCTGGTCTCCTCACTGTCCCTTCACACCGCCTCACTACCATGGGTGCAAGGGCCTTCAGCTGCACTGCCCCCAAGCTCTGGAATTCCCTACCCCCACACATCCGACAGTCCGCCACCATCACAACATTCAAATCCCACCTCAAAACCCACCTGTTCAAACTGGCCTACTCCCTCTAACTCCCTGCTGTAATTTGCCTTGTTCTTAATTTGTATATATTTTTACTACTTGAAACTATATGTATATGTTCTATGTATATGTTGTATATGTTTTATTACTTGAAACTGTTTTTATGCACTGTAAGGCGACCTTGGGTGTCATGAAAGGCGCCTCGAAATAAAATGTATTATTATTATTATTATTATTACCTCTCCGCTCAATGTACAAGTACATCTCCGCTCCATGTACAAGTACCTCTCCGCTCAATGTACAAGTACCTCTCCGCTCAATGTACAAGTACATCTCCGCTCCATGTACCAGTACCTCTCCGCTCAATGTACAAGTACATCTGCGCTCCATGTAGGGCTGGGTATCGTTCAAAATTTTTCGATATCGATACCGTTTCGATACTTGGATTTCGATACCGGTTCCTGAACGATACTTTTTTCGATACCAATTTTTAGAAAAATCCATTTTAACAAAAATAAAACTGCATTACACATTGAAATTATTTTACAAATCTTTAGTTTCCCCCCATCTTAAGTTTTACAGCAGAAAAAAATAAAACCTACTGTATTTAACATAACTTTAAGTTCTCTAAACGTATTGCCGTCCCTACAAAAAATATTGGAGTACTACAAAGGAAAGAAATGTAGCTAAAACAAATAAATCAGTGGAATAGTTTTCAGTGCAAAACAGAGAGTTGCAAATCAGGGTTTAATGCTCACTGATGCAACAGAACTCTATTCTTGTACAAACTGATGAGATGGCTCCACTTCATGCATGGAAGACTAGTTGAGCATTGACTAGCCTATCAATATAACCTTATATGCCACAAAGTGAATCGCATTTATATTCAACAAACTATCATGACATCAGCGTTTGTTAACGAGTTGCTAAAAATACATGGGCGATAACTGCCCGCTTGCACATAACGCTAATTAATTAAACATTAACGCTAGCGTTGCAGATCAGTGTGCTCACTGCTGCAACAGAACGTCATTCTTGTCAAATCTGACGAGACAGCTCAACTTCACTGACTAGCCAATCAATATAAATGAATCGCATTTACATTCAACAAACTATCATGACATCAGCGTTTGTTAACGAGTTGCTAAAAATACACAATGCCCGCTTGCGCATAACGTTACGGCGGCAATTAATTAAACGATCTAATGCTACAACTCACAGCCAGATGCATGGATTTGTCAGACTGAGGGATCTGATAACCGCTAACTTGCGGTAAGCTGAGCTGACCCACCTCTCAATTATTTCTCTTGTCTGTGGAAACCAGTCCGTGTTGTTTCTGTTTCTTTTCCTGCTTTTCATCATCTTCGCCATATGGTAATCCAGGATAGGAGTAGCTTGAGTGGCTAACTTCTTGTATACTATCCGCACCGCACGCCTGGCTCACAGTCACAACAAACACACCGGCTAAAGTGGGCGTAACGTTTCCTGCATGCCTCTACATGACAGCCAATCACCAGCCGTATTAGAGCGCGGCGTGCAAGCATGTCGCATGCTTATAGGCTCAATGACGCTGTTTTGTTTTGGTATCGAAAATTGGTATCGATTGACAAGGGAGGCTTCGATACCCCTTAGTATCGATGTTTCCATTTCGGTGCCAAGTAAGTATCGAAACTCGATACCCAGCCCTAGCTCCATGTACAAGTACCTCTCCGCTCAATGTACAAGTACCTCTCCGCTCAATGTACAAGTACCTCTCCGCTCCATGTACAAGTACCTCTCCGCTCCATGTACAAGTACATCTCTGCTCCATGTACAAGTACCTCTCCGCTCAATGTACAAGTACATCTCCGCTCCATGTACAAGTACCTCTCCGCTCCATGTACAAGTACATCTCCGCTCCATGTACAAGTACCTCTCCGCTCCATGTACAAGTACCTCTCCGCTCAATGTACAAGTACATCTCCGCTCCATGTACAAGTACCTCTCCGCTCCATGTACAAGTACATCTCCGCTCCATGTACAAGTACCTCTCCGCTCAATGTACAAGTACATCTCCGCTCCATGTACAAGTACATCTCCACTCCATGTACAAGTACCTCTCCGCTCAATGTACAAGTACCTCTCCGCTCAATGTACAAGTACATCTCCGCTCCATGTACCAGTACCTCTCCGCTCAATGTACAAGTACATCTGCGCTCCATGTAGGGCTGGGTATCGTTCAAAATTTTTCGATATCGATACCGTTTCGATACTTGGATTTCGATACCGGTTCCTGAACGATACTTTTTTCGATACCAATTTTTAGAAAAATCCATTTTAACAAAAATAAAACTGCATTACACATTGAAATTATTTTACAAATCTTTAGTTTCCCCCCATCTTAAGTTTTACAGCAGAAAAAAATAAAACCTACTGTATTTAACATAACTTTAAGTTCTCTAAACGTATTGCCGTCCCTACAAAAAATATTGGAGTACTACAAAGGAAAGAAATGTAGCTAAAACAAATAAATCAGTGGAATAGTTTTCAGTGCAAAACAGAGAGTTGCAAATCAGGGTTTAATGCTCACTGATGCAACAGAACTCTATTCTTGTACAAACTGATGAGATGGCTCCACTTCATGCATGGAAGACTAGTTGAGCATTGACTAGCCTATCAATATAGCCTTATATGCCACAAAGTGAATTGCATTTATATTCAACAAACTATCATGACATCAGCGTTTGTTAACGAGTTGCTAAAAATACATGGGCGATAACTGCCCGCTTGCACATAACGCTAATTAATTAAACATTAACGCTAGCGTTGCAGATCAGTGTGCTCACTGCTGCAACAGAACATCATTCTTGTCAAATCTGACGAGACAGCTCAACTTCACTGACTAGCCAATCAATATAAATGAATCGCATTTACATTCAACAAACTATCATGACATCAGCGTTTGTTAACGAGTTGCTAAAAATACACAATGCCCGCTTGCGCATAACGTTACGGCGGCAATTAATTAAACGATCTAATGCTACAACTCACAGCCAGATGCATGGATTTGTCAGACTGAGGGATCTGATAACCGCTAACTTGCGGTAAGCTGAGCTGACCCACCTCTCAATTATTTCTCTTGTCTGTGGAAACCAGTCCGTGTTGTTTCTGTTTCTTTTCCTGCTTTTCATCATCTTCGCCATATGGTAATCCAGGATAGGAGTAGCTTGAGTGGCTAACTTCTTGTATACTATCCGCACCGCACGCCTGGCTCACAGTCACAACAAACACACCGGCTAAAGTGGGCGTAACGTTTCCTGCATGCCTCTACATGACAGCCAATCACCAGCCGTATTAGAGCGCGGCGTGCAAGCATGTCGCATGCTTATAGGCTCAATGACGCTGTTTTGTTTTGGTATCGAAAATTGGTATCGATTGACAAGGGAGGCTTCGATACCCCTTAGTATCGATGTTTCCATTTCGGTGCCAAGTAAGTATCGAAACTCGATACCCAGCCCTAGCTCCATGTACAAGTACCTCTCCGCTCAATGTACAAGTACCTCTCCGCTCAATGTACAAGTACCTCTCCGCTCCATGTACAAGTACCTCTCCGCTCCATGTACAAGTACCTCTCCGCTCCATGTACAAGTACCTCTCCGCTCCATGTACAAGTACATCTCTGCTCCATGTACAAGTACCTCTCCGCTCAATGTACAAGTACATCTCCGCTCCATGTACAAGTACCTCTCCGCTCCATGTACAAGTACATCTCCGCTCCATGTACAAGTACCTCTCCGCTCCATGTACAAGTACCTCTCCGCTCAATGTACAAGTACATCTCCGCTCCATGTACAAGTACCTCTCCGCTCCATGTACAAGTACATATCCGCTCCATGTACAAGTACCTCTCCGCTCAATGTACAAGTACATCTCCGCTCCATGTACAAGTACATCTCCACTCCATGTACAAGTACCTCTCCGCTCAATGTACAAGTACATCTCCGCTCCATGTACCAGTACCTCTCCGCTCAATGTACAAGTACATCTCCACTCCATGTACAAGTACCTCTCCGCTCAATATACAAGTACATCTCCGCTCCATGTACCAGTACCTCTCCGCTCAATGTACAAGTACATCTCCACTCCATGTACAAGTACCTCTCCGCTCAATGTACAAGTACATCTCCGCTCCATGTACCAGTACCTCTCCGCTCAATGTACAAGTACATCTCCGCTCCATGTACAAGTACCTCTCCGCTCAATGTACAAGTACCTCTCCGCTCAATGTACAAGTACATCTCCGCTCCATGTACAAGTACCTCTCCGCTCAATGTACAAGTACCTCTCCGCTCAATGTACAAGTACATCTCCGCTCCATGTACCAGTACCTCTCCGCTCAATGTACAAGTACATCTGCGCTCCATGTAGGGCTGGGTATCGTTCAAAATTTTTCGATATCGATACCGTTTCGATACTTGGATTTCGATACCGGTTCCTGAACGATACTTTTTTCGATACCAATTTTTAGAAAAATCCATTTTAACAAAAATAAAACTGCATTACACATTGAAATTATTTTACAAATCTTTAGTTTCCCCCCATCTTAAGTTTTACAGCAGAAAAAAATAAAACCTACTGTATTTAACATAACTTTAAGTTCTCTAAACGTATTGCCGTCCCTACAAAAAATATTGGAGTACTACAAAGGAAAGAAATGTAGCTAAAACAAATAAATCAGTGGAATAGTTTTCAGTGCAAAACAGAGAGTTGCAAATCAGGGTTTAATGCTCACTGATGCAACAGAACTCTATTCTTGTACAAACTGATGAGATGGCTCCACTTCATGCATGGAAGACTAGTTGAGCATTGACTAGCCTATCAATATAGCCTTATATGCCACAAAGTGAATCGCATTTATATTCAACAAACTATCATGACATCAGCGTTTGTTAACGAGTTGCTAAAAATACATGGGCGATAACTGCCCGCTTGCACATAACGCTAATTAATTAAACATTAACGCTAGCGTTGCAGATCAGTGTGCTCACTGCTGCAACAGAACGTCATTCTTGTCAAATCTGACGAGACAGCTCAACTTCACTGACTAGCCAATCAATATAAATGAATCGCATTTACATTCAACAAACTATCATGACATCAGCGTTTGTTAACGAGTTGCTAAAAATACACAATGCCCGCTTGCGCATAACGTTACGGCGGCAATTAATTAAACGATCTAATGCTACAACTCACAGCCAGATGCATGGATTTGTCAGACTGAGGGATCTGATAACCGCTAACTTGCGGTAAGCTGAGCTGACCCACCTCTCAATTATTTCTCTTGTCTGTGGAAACCAGTCCGTGTTGTTTCTGTTTCTTTTCCTGCTTTTCATCATCTTCGCCATATGGTAATCCAGGATAGGAGTAGCTTGAGTGGCTAACTTCTTGTATACTATCCGCACCGCACGCCTGGCTCACAGTCACAACAAACACACCGGCTAAAGTGGGCGTAACGTTTCCTGCATGCCTCTACATGACAGCCAATCACCAGCCGTATTAGAGCGCGGCGTGCAAGCATGTCGCATGCTTATAGGCTCAATGACGCTGTTTTGTTTTGGTATCGAAAATTGGTATCGATTGACAAGGGAGGCTTCGATACCCCTTAGTATCGATGTTTCCATTTCGGTGCCAAGTAAGTATCGAAACTCGATACCCAGCCCTAGCTCCATGTACAAGTACCTCTCCGCTCAATGTACAAGTACCTCTCCGCTCAATGTACAAGTACCTCTCCGCTCCATGTACAAGTACCTCTCCGCTCCATGTACAAGTACCTCTCCGCTCCATGTACAAGTACCTCTCCGCTCCATGTACAAGTACATCTCTGCTCCATGTACAAGTACCTCTCCGCTCAATGTACAAGTACATCTCCGCTCCATGTACAAGTACCTCTCCGCTCCATGTACAAGTACATCTCCGCTCCATGTACAAGTACCTCTCCGCTCCATGTACAAGTACCTCTCCGCTCAATGTACAAGTACATCTCCGCTCCATGTACAAGTACCTCTCCGCTCCATGTACAAGTACATCTCCGCTCCATGTACAAGTACCTCTCCGCTCAATGTACAAGTACATCTCCGCTCCATGTACAAGTACATCTCCACTCCATGTACAAGTACCTCTCCGCTCAATGTACAAGTACATCTCCGCTCCATGTACCAGTACCTCTCCGCTCAATGTACAAGTACATCTCCACTCCATGTACAAGTACCTCTCCGCTCAATATACAAGTACATCTCCGCTCCATGTACCAGTACCTCTCCGCTCAATGTACAAGTACATCTCCACTCCATGTACAAGTACCTCTCCGCTCAATGTACAAGTACATCTCCGCTCCATGTACCAGTACCTCTCCGCTCAATGTACAAGTACATCTCCGCTCCATGTACAAGTACCTCTCCGCTCAATGTACAAGTACCTCTCCGCTCAATGTACAAGTACATCTCCGCTCCATGTACAAGTACCTCTCCGCTCAATGTACAAGTACCTCTCCGCTCAATGTACAAGTACATCTCCGCTCCATGTACCAGTACCTCTCCGCTCAATGTACAAGTACATCTGCGCTCCATGTAGGGCTGGGTATCGTTCAAAATTTTTCGATATCGATACCGTTTCGATACTTGGATTTCGATACCGGTTCCTGAACGATACTTTTTTCGATACCAATTTTTAGAAAAATCCATTTTAACAAAAATAAAACTGCATTACACATTGAAATTATTTTACAAATCTTTAGTTTCCCCCCATCTTAAGTTTTACAGCAGAAAAAAATAAAACCTACTGTATTTAACATAACTTTAAGTTCTCTAAACGTATTGCCGTCCCTACAAAAAATATTGGAGTACTACAAAGGAAAGAAATGTAGCTAAAACAAATAAATCAGTGGAATAGTTTTCAGTGCAAAACAGAGAGTTGCAAATCAGGGTTTAATGCTCACTGATGCAACAGAACTCTATTCTTGTACAAACTGATGAGATGGCTCCACTTCATGCATGGAAGACTAGTTGAGCATTGACTAGCCTATCAATATAGCCTTATATGCCACAAAGTGAATCGCATTTATATTCAACAAACTATCATGACATCAGCGTTTGTTAACGAGTTGCTAAAAATACATGGGCGATAACTGCCCGCTTGCACATAACGCTAATTAATTAAACATTAACGCTAGCGTTGCAGATCAGTGTGCTCACTGCTGCAACAGAACGTCATTCTTGTCAAATCTGACGAGACAGCTCAACTTCACTGACTAGCCAATCAATATAAATGAATCGCATTTACATTCAACAAACTATCATGACATCAGCGTTTGTTAACGAGTTGCTAAAAATACACAATGCCCGCTTGCGCATAACGTTACGGCGGCAATTAATTAAACGATCTAATGCTACAACTCACAGCCAGATGCATGGATTTGTCAGACTGAGGGATCTGATAACCGCTAACTTGCGGTAAGCTGAGCTGACCCACCTCTCAATTATTTCTCTTGTCTGTGGAAACCAGTCCGTGTTGTTTCTGTTTCTTTTCCTGCTTTTCATCATCTTCGCCATATGGTAATCCAGGATAGGAGTAGCTTGAGTGGCTAACTTCTTGTATACTATCCGCACCGCACGCCTGGCTCACAGTCACAACAAACACACCGGCTAAAGTGGGCGTAACGTTTCCTGCATGCCTCTACATGACAGCCAATCACCAGCCGTATTAGAGCGCGGCGTGCAAGCATGTCGCATGCTTATAGGCTCAATGACGCTGTTTTGTTTTGGTATCGAAAATTGGTATCGATTGACAAGGGAGGCTTCGATACCCCTTAGTATCGATGTTTCCATTTCGGTGCCAAGTAAGTATCGAAACTCGATACCCAGCCCTAGCTCCATGTACAAGTACCTCTCCGCTCAATGTACAAGTACCTCTCCGCTCAATGTACAAGTACCTCTCCGCTCCATGTACAAGTACCTCTCCGCTCCATGTACAAGTACCTCTCCGCTCCATGTACAAGTACCTCTCCGCTCCATGTACAAGTACATCTCTGCTCCATGTACAAGTACCTCTCCGCTCAATGTACAAGTACATCTCCGCTCCATGTACAAGTACCTCTCCGCTCCATGTACAAGTACATCTCCGCTCCATGTACAAGTACCTCTCCGCTCCATGTACAAGTACCTCTCCGCTCAATGTACAAGTACATCTCCGCTCCATGTACAAGTACCTCTCCGCTCCATGTACAAGTACATCTCCGCTCCATGTACAAGTACCTCTCCGCTCAATGTACAAGTACATCTCCGCTCCATGTACAAGTACATCTCCACTCCATCTACAAGTACCTCTCCGCTCAATGTACAAGTACCTCTCCGCTCAATGTACAAGTACATCTCCGCTCCATGTACCAGTACCTCTCCGCTCAATGTACAAGTACATCTGCGCTCCATGTAGGGCTGGGTATCGTTCAAAATTTTTCGATATCGATACCGTTTCGATACTTGGATTTCGATACCGGTTCCTGAACGATACTTTTTTCGATACCAATTTTTAGAAAAATCCATTTTAACAAAAATAAAACTGCATTACACATTGAAATTATTTTACAAATCTTTAGTTTCCCCCCATCTTAAGTTTTACAGCAGAAAAAAATAAAACCTACTGTATTTAACATAACTTTAAGTTCTCTAAACGTATTGCCGTCCCTACAAAAAATATTGGAGTACTACAAAGGAAAGAAATGTAGCTAAAACAAATAAATCAGTGGAATAGTTTTCAGTGCAAAACAGAGAGTTGCAAATCAGGGTTTAATGCTCACTGATGCAACAGAACTCTATTCTTGTACAAACTGATGAGATGGCTCCACTTCATGCATGGAAGACTAGTTGAGCATTGACTAGCCTATCAATATAGCCTTATATGCCACAAAGTGAATCGCATTTATATTCAACAAACTATCATGACATCAGCGTTTGTTAACGAGTTGCTAAAAATACATGGGCGATAACTGCCCGCTTGCACATAACGCTAATTAATTAAACATTAACGCTAGCGTTGCAGATCAGTGTGCTCACTGCTGCAACAGAACGTCATTCTTGTCAAATCTGACGAGACAGCTCAACTTCACTGACTAGCCAATCAATATAAATGAATCGCATTTACATTCAACAAACTATCATGACATCAGCGTTTGTTAACGAGTTGCTAAAAATACACAATGCCCGCTTGCGCATAACGTTACGGCGGCAATTAATTAAACGATCTAATGCTACAACTCACAGCCAGATGCATGGATTTGTCAGACTGAGGGATCTGATAACCGCTAACTTGCGGTAAGCTGAGCTGACCCACCTCTCAATTATTTCTCTTGTCTGTGGAAACCAGTCCGTGTTGTTTCTGTTTCTTTTCCTGCTTTTCATCATCTTCGCCATATGGTAATCCAGGATAGGAGTAGCTTGAGTGGCTAACTTCTTGTATACTATCCGCACCGCACGCCTGGCTCACAGTCACAACAAACACACCGGCTAAAGTGGGCGTAACGTTTCCTGCATGCCTCTACATGACAGCCAATCACCAGCCGTATTAGAGCGCGGCGTGCAAGCATGTCGCATGCTTATAGGCTCAATGACGCTGTTTTGTTTTGGTATCGAAAATTGGTATCGATTGACAAGGGAGGCTTCGATACCCCTTAGTATCGATGTTTCCATTTCGGTGCCAAGTAAGTATCGAAACTCGATACCCAGCCCTAGCTCCATGTACAAGTACCTCTCCGCTCAATGTACAAGTACCTCTCCGCTCAATGTACAAGTACCTCTCCGCTCCATGTACAAGTACCTCTCCGCTCCATGTACAAGTACCTCTCCGCTCCATGTACAAGTACCTCTCCGCTCCATGTACAAGTACATCTCTGCTCCATGTACAAGTACCTCTCCGCTCAATGTACAAGTACATCTCCGCTCCATGTACAAGTACCTCTCCGCTCCATGTACAAGTACATCTCCGCTCCATGTACAAGTACCTCTCCGCTCCATGTACAAGTACCTCTCCGCTCAATGTACAAGTACATCTCCGCTCCATGTACAAGTACCTCTCCGCTCCATGTACAAGTACATCTCCGCTCCATGTACAAGTACCTCTCCGCTCAATGTACAAGTACATCTCCGCTCCATGTACAAGTACATCTCCACTCCATGTACAAGTACCTCTCCGCTCAATGTACAAGTACATCTCCGCTCCATGTACCAGTACCTCTCCGCTCAATGTACAAGTACATCTCCACTCCATGTACAAGTACCTCTCCGCTCAATGTACAAGTACATCTCCGCTCCATGTACCAGTACCTCTCCGCTCAATGTACAAGTACATCTCCACTCCATGTACAAGTACATCTCCGCTCCATGTACCAGTACCTCTCCGCTCAATGTACAAGTACATCTCCGCTCCATGTACAAGTACCTCTCCGCTCAATGTACAAGTACCTCTCCGCTCAATGTACAAGTACCTCTCCGCTCAATGTACAAGTACATCTCCGCTCCATGTACCAGTACCTCTCCGCTCAATGTACAAGTACATCTGCACTCCATGTAGGGCTGGGTATCGTTCAAAATTTTTCGATATCGATACCGTTTCGATACTTGGATTTCGATACCGGTTCCTGAACGATACTTTTTTCGATACCAATTTTTAGAAAAATCCATTTTAACAAAAATAAAACTGCATTACACATTGAAATTATTTTACAAATCTTTAGTTTCCCCCCATCTTAAGTTTTACAGCAGAAAAAAATAAAACCTACTGTATTTAACATAACTTTAAAGCGGAAATGAAACGCAACGATAATGGCAAGAGTAGTAACAAGACGCATTAGAAGAATCATCTTGCCTAAAATCAGATTAAAAAAAATGGTCAAAACCACAGATATAACTAAATTATTGTTGCTATTTCTAACTATTCAGTAACTAGTGCGCGGCCATTTTGAAGTCACGTCATTGCCTACGTCACCGGGTGGTACAGTAGTTTGCTTCAGTGAAGACCGCGCCCTGTTCTACGTTGAAAATCACTTGTTTGGAGGAAGATGGAGGACGACGAACTCGACAGACCTATTGAGCCATTGATGAATGCCATTGCATATGCATTTGAACCAATAAGACCTGCTTGGAACCAACCAGTGCTGCCTCAACAAGTGGAGGAAGAAGTTGTGGAGCCAGTGGTGGTTTGGGGTGCAGAGCGGCTCGGAAATACCACCTGGTGTGAGTGTGGCCGTTGTTCGCCGATGCCCACCATAACAGAGTCCATCTGCTGTCAGGAAGCTGGTGTGGACGGTGTACTGCGAGACTCCCCCTGTGTGACCATGCGGCGCACATTCGGCCTAATATGTCTCGAGGTGGACGTGTTGGAGGTGGCGATGCGGTTACTGAAGGATGTCAGAGCTGAAACGCTGGAGCGTCCGATCAATAGCATGTAAGTCAAGCTACTGTAGCTAACTGTAACCGGTTACAGTTGACGTCAGCTAACCTTATGCAGTAAATAAAACAAATGCACGCTACTTGTTGTTGGCCAGAGACAGGAATATGACCCCCATGTGTAGCGTTAGTTTGTTTATGTCAGTCCCCCAGCCTGCAGTATGTAGGCTAACAGGGATGCTAGCTAAACCAGCTGGTAGCTAGCTTGTTGACGCTAACAGCTGTTAGCTCCAATGACGTTCCAGCTCTCACTTATGCTACTGGTAAACGAGCCAGTGAGGCACATGTCTCATCTGAGCCTGATGATACGTTTGTATGTTTACATCACGTTGTGCAGTGCTGTATGAAACCAACCCAGTCAAAACATACCTTTTGCTGGAGGAGGTGATGTTATGTTACAGGAGAGGAGCTACAGTCTGGTTTTACTGGAGTGAACCAGTGATTTCAATCCTGTGCTAATCAACTCTGATGTTTTCCCATCTAGCTAGTAGGCTACTATCCTGGATTGCTGCGGTGTGATTCAGAAATTACAAATACCTTACACAGCATATTCTGGAATCTGAAAGAAATGATTTACCCATTACTAATATGAGACACAGTATATAAAATAATTACATTAAAATCACAATGTACTAGATTGCATTATTTGTCCTGCAGTTGATCTGCGGTAGCCTACAAAACATCAAATCCAGGGACTGTCCCCCTATTAGCTTGTTGCACAGCCAGATGTAAACAAACAACTGGCTCATGAACTTTATAATCTGAGACTGCATGAATAGCAAACAGTTCTGGAAAGAACAATATGTTTATAACTGTGGTTATACTAAATCTAACCAATATATTCATCTATCATCAGTCTCTTTAGGTTGACCGCATACCGGCAGTTCACCCTTTGGGCCAGAGGACACCTGGGGAAGGGGAACAGGATCCCGATTCCAGCCTGCGTGGTGAACTCCGTCAGGGCTTTGTTCCCCTCCCCAGAATATTATGGGTTTGAGTATGCACATGATGATTTTTAAACTGCATGTAGCATACAATCTTCATTAAATTAGATTTACTCGTAAGATTTCATGAAGTGGTTTAATGCTAGTCATATTGAATCATTTTTTGCAAGCATAGTACTGTGTAAGGACTATAGAGACCCATGAAAAGAATAAAAAATAAAAATGAAATTCTATAAACCATTAGATGGAGGAGCTGCCAGAAATTCTTCAGATTTTCAGTTTAAATTTTAAATTGAATCATTTGGATTTTAATGATATTGGCAAACAGTAAAAATATAGTTTTCATTAGCATTTTCTGTTTAATTCACACTAGAACCCAAATGATGATGACAGAGGATGCTCACAGACAAGATGACAACAAAACATGTCAATGACAACGATGTTTCCTTCATACAAAACATGAATACATCAAACGGTAGCCTCAAAAATGTAGCCACAACCTCTTTTGTTGTTATTCATCCTCAGCAAACTGACATACATTACAACAGAAAACTGAAGCTCTTGTAACAGCATAACAGAGATATAGGTTTTTCTTCATATTTCATACTTATTTAAAGGGGAGATGAAACACAGTGGTACTGGCTAAAGGCCCATTCACATCTAGAACTTAGAATGATAGCTACTAAAATATTTACATTGTTATAAGTAAATAGAATGTCTATAACTATATTCTATATGGTTCCAACTCAGAGTGTTTTTTTCTCATCTTTCTTCCCTTCTTCAGTGAGCTGTGTGAGCTAATGCAAATCTGCTCAGCTGCTTGGCAACAGACAGCGCCTTCTCTGGTTTTTCCACGCCTTTGTGTTGGGCCAGGGTGATTGGAGTCTCACTCTTCAGCTCCTTCAATGTTGCCCGGATGGATGTCAACTGACACCTGTTGATCACTCCTGCCACAATGTTCTTCCTGAAGGTATAATCCTTGTCTACCTTCAGTGGGGTCACCACATACTGTTTAGCAGCCTTGGAATACTGGTGTTTATGTTGCTCTTCACCTTTTTTTGTTTTTGCTGTCTCCCTGTTCACGTTATTGTTGTGATCCAGTGCAGCAACGCGCAGACGTGCCTCCAAACTCTCCCTCAGGAATTTCTTCCGCTTTGTGGCGTACTTTATGTACAGGGAGTGAAGACATTCTAGCTGTCCCGTGTGAATGCCCAGTGTAGTTTTCTCCAATTTCTTGAGGAGCTGCTTGTCAAGCACTAATTTCTGCAGGTGCTGAAAGGCAGCAGAGCTAGGGTGGAGCCATGGGCGCTGACTTTCTTCCTCAGGGGTGTAGGGACGATGCTCACACTTGGTCATCGTCTCACCAGACGCCCAGTGGTGCACATTGGTAATGTGCTGCAGTATTGATGTCCACTTTTCTTTTAGTTTCAGCACACTTCCCTCACATGTTGTGACACAAAACCAGAGGTGGTTTGTGATCATTCTGATCCACTCCAACAACTCCTCGTTGTGGCAATTTAGCAGTCGTTTTTTGAGGTTCTTCACAATGTGCCAGAGGTCGTACTCATGTTGTATGTCTTTATATTCCTCACGCATCACTTTCTGCACTGATGGGTGGCAGTCGGTTGCCAAAACAGATAGAGTGATGTCATACTCTCCCACTTTTGAAAGACACCTCTCTAGACCCTCCACCTCAAGCCAATAACTGTTCTTCACCTCTGTGACTTTTACAGTTTCCTGTGCCACCACCAAATTTGACTTGATGTCCAGGAGCGAGTAGGTTCCATATGAGGCATTGTGACCTGGACTGTCATATCTGGAGTCTCCTGAAACGCTAAGGGGCTCATCACTTATAGCGTTGAGTACAGCCTCATTGTGTATTGTCCAGGCATCGTTGACCTCTGGGATGACATATGCCTTCTGTATGTTGAACCACTGTCTTTTTGAGATGGTTTCCAGACCAATGGTGTCACAGACCTCCATAAATGGACTACACTCATTTCCAGTGACAAATACAGCAGCAGGTACAGAAACATTGCATTCCATTATTCCTCTGACTAAAGGCTGAGAATGCCACATATACTCATGGCCATCAATGCATTCTGTGCTCATACTAAGGCCAAATCCACGTTTGGAGACAGTTGGTGGCCTCACTAAACATTTCCCGCAACCTTCCCAATGGCAGACACGAAAGAGCTTCAACAATTCTCCAGTTGACACAATACTTTTTCCGTCTTGTGAGACATTTGGTTGCTCATCCTCAACATCAGTGAGACTCCCATCTTCATCAGTGATGCTTTCCTCACCACTCAGCTCAAACTCATCATCGTTAGCATCATCTTGAGACTCTTCCATTAAGCTTTCTTCCTCAGAATCTTCACATTGATCACTGCTAAGGTGCACATCTGGCTGAGGTGATGGAGCCCTAGTTGGGGGGAGCTGGCCTTTCACAGATGTACTGTATGAATGGTCATTGTTTATTTGTTGCTTGCTTATAATGTCATCTGTCAAAGTGCCTGTGCAGATGTACTGCTTATTGCCTCCCTTGTCTTTATCCTGCTCAAATGTATCAGTCTGGGTGCTGACACTGACTGTCAAGGTGCCGACACTCAAGGTGCAGTCAGTGCCGTTCTCCTCTGTCTCAATACTGAATTCAGTCTCTGGGAACTTGCTGCTGGCCACCAGCTGCATGCATGCCTGCCTAACCTGTAAACAGGGAGTTACTGTATGTAAGTACCCAAACCACATTGCCATGAAAGACTGTACTTACATCCTGACTATCTTATTAAAGCGTATTAAATCATATACCTAAACAAAGACTGTACTTACATCCTGACTATCTTATTAAATCGTATACCTAAATTACATGTGTTGTGTTGTTATTCTTACAGTAACCATGCATATAATTAATAATTGTGTTTGGGTAGTAATTGTAATTGTGTTTTTGGTTCCATGTTCATGTCTCTGGTGCTGGTTGAATCACTCAAATTTACGACGATGATATGATTAATACTGTATGTGTAAACACTGGGTCTGTTTTTTGTGCTTCTGAGGGACATTGATAAAAATTAACAAAATCTTGATATCACTATTCGAGCACCATTTTTGTATTGGGTTTATTGCTGTATGTATTGTACTGTGTATAACTGTTGATTGATCGTAATTCCCACTTTTTACACAGTAGGTGGCAGTATGGCGAAAGTCGTGTAGCTGGTCATATTTCTTGTAGAAGCCAAGGTACAGATTAGCCAGACTAACAGATTGTAGCAATCAAATGTCACTATTCCCCTCACTACTATCTTTATATCAGTTGAGTCTCTAAAACTAGTATAGTAACTTTTTTTAGCTAGTACAAACGGAACAATTACTAAGGCCATAATGGAACTAGACAACAGCAATGATAATAAAATAAGAGAATAGTCACAAAATAACTAATAGAACAGTATTATATACAGTGTGTGTGTATATATATATATATATATATATATATATATATATATATATATATGAAAAATTTAAGGAACCACCGCAACACTGAAAATGACTTACTGATGTTTATTTGTGAACAACGCGTTTCGCGTACAGCTTCATCAGGTTCACAGAGAGGTTCTCTGTGAACCTGATGAAGCTGTACGCGAAACGCGTTGTTCACAAATAAACATCAGTAAGTCATTTTCAGTGTTGCGGTGGTTCCTTTAATTTTTCATTTCATGTTTATCCTGCAACCGACCAGCACCTGATTTTTCTACTGGCTGTGCACATGGGAATCCTCTCTTCACCATATATATATACATACAGTTCTATTAGTTATTTTGTGACTACTATCTTATTTTATTATCATTGATGTTGTCTAGTTCCATTCTGGTCTTAGTAATTGTTCTGTTTGTACTGTGCTAAAAAAAAATAGTAGGCTACTAGTTTTAGAGACTCAACTGATATGGTTATTAGTACTGTGAAAGTAAAATGTTTTATCTTATACGTTTAATAAACACTAGACTTTAGTAAAATACTTAAAATAAATGCCATAAGTGTGAATAAATTATTTGACCAGGTGGGCGAGGTAGAGCAGACGTTGGCCAATCAAAAGGCTCATCAGGTATGATGACCAATTCCGGCTGAGGGAAAAACAAAACTCGGGGCTCCAGCAGTGTGCATGGCCGGGCAGATGCTCAATACTCTAGGTTGGGAAAAGTTAGCTATTGCTCCAAAAGTAATTATTGTGCCTTGCGTTGGTTCGTGATGGCTATGCATGGGACTAACGTTACTTCTTGCAAGAAGAGGAAACCAAAGATACAGTAACATGACGGAATTGTGGATTATGCTAACGTCTGGGGATTATCTACATTTGGATTGGAGTCTCCCCCCCCCCCCCCCCCTTTGATTGGAGTCTGTCTGGAATGTGCGTGAGCCTGACATACCGCTATGGAAAACGTGAGGTCACGGTAGGAAATCCGTTTGGAGGTTTGCAATGCATCAGCTGTGATGACGGTTTTCTTTTTCAAACATCTTTATTGACAATATAAATTACATAGACACAAGGCAAACATTCATAGAGACAAAACAATCACAAACAAAGACGTTATACAGACAATACAGATTTCAATAAATAAATTAACACATCCGTTTTTGCTGTGATGACCTCTGGTGAGGAATCAAATGAAATGATGTAGGCTATTTGTTGATTTATGTGTTGAATAGGCTACTTTCTGGCGGATGGATGTTTATATTATGTGGTCAGTCTTGGATTAGCTATAGGCTAGCCTTCATTTTGTTATTGAAATCTTATGCTTGGAAATGTGTAGGACTGATGATGACGGCTGCTTGGGTGAAAGTTGTGGGGTAGAAACGCCTATGACGTTATGTTTGTAACATCAATCAGTTACGTTTTTGGGCTTGTGGCTATATACTTTGAGGCATTTTGCATTTATGGGCATATATATATCAACTATAGTTGATGTCAGTAGGTCTACATGACGACTTCTGCGTTGTTCATACAAACCTCTCTCTCCCCTGCCTGGCTGGAGCGTTTTTGCGCTCTCGCCCTGCGGCGGAGAGATGCCTCTGTGCCGCCTCTCGGGTATGTTGGCCGGTCGGTAGAGGACACGTTATAGGCGGAAAAATCAAAAATAGACGGGGCAACTTCAGGCTTTAGTCTGTTGCTCCGGCGAACCACTAGCATTCCAGACTCAAACATCTTCTCCTCGACGTAGTCTTCATCCAGAAAATGCTCACTGCAAACCCTGGAATCAGGGCCCATTGGAGGATTGTCTCTCTTCATTGCCGCTAGCCATTGCCGCAGCACCGTCTTCCATTTCAGTGGCAATTTATGAAAATGGATTGTTTTAGCATTAGCTTTGACCCTGTAAAACTGGTTCTTACACCCAGGAGCAATGCAGTAGTGACCTCCTTTACGTTTTCTTTTGTCTTGTGGCTCGTCAGTCTCCATCTTTCACTGCTACTGTACTATTGTCACTCGCTGTCACTGTGTACTGTTTGAACAGTCCCGCCATACACCACCCGGTGACGTCAGAGCGTGCGAGCGTGCAATATGGCTGCGCCCTTGTCATGGAAGCTGAAACAGATTTTCGTTTTTCTTTTATATGGTTATATTTATCATGGTTGTTACATAATCATTGATTAGAGTGGGAACTCATTTAATTAAATATGCTAATTTCATTGACTGCTTCATTTCCGCTTTAAGTTCTCTAAACGTATTGCCGTCCCTACAAAAAATATTGGAGTACTACAAAGGAAAGAAATGTAGCTAAAACAAATAAATCAGTGGAATAGTTTTCAGTGCAAAACAGAGAGTTGCAAATCAGGGTTTAATGCTCACTGATGCAACAGAACTCTATTCTTGTACAAACTGATGAGATGGCTCCACTTCATGCATGGAAGACTAGTTGAGCATTGACTAGCCTATCAATATAGCCTTATATGCCACAAAGTGAATCGCATTTATATTCAACAAACTATCATGACATCAGCGTTTGTTAACGAGTTGCTAAAAATACATGGGCGATAACTGCCCGCTTGCACATAACGCTAATTAATTAAACATTAACGCTAGCGTTGCAGATCAGTGTGCTCACTGCTGCAACAGAACGTCATTCTTGTCAAATCTGACGAGACAGCTCAACTTCACTGACTAGCCAATCAATATAAATGAATCGCATTTACATTCAACAAACTATCATGACATCAGCGTTTGTTAACGAGTTGCTAAAAATACACAATGCCCGCTTGCGCATAACGTTACGGCGGCAATTAATTAAACGATCTAATGCTACAACTCACAGCCAGATGCATGGATTTGTCAGACTGAGGGATCTGATAACCGCTAACTTGCGGTAAGCTGAGCTGACCCACCTCTCAATTATTTCTCTTGTCTGTGGAAACCAGTCCGTGTTGTTTCTGTTTCTTTTCCTGCTTTTCATCATCTTCGCCATATGGTAATCCAGGATAGGAGTAGCTTGAGTGGCTAACTTCTTGTATACTATCCGCACCGCACGCCTGGCTCACAGTCACAACAAACACACCGGCTAAAGTGGGCGTAACATTTCCTGCATGCCTCTACATGACAGCCAATCACCAGCCGTATTAGAGCGCGGCGTGCAAGCATGTCGCATGCTTATAGGCTCAATGACGCTGTTTTGTTTTGGTATCGAAAATTGGTATCGATTGACAAGGGAGGCTTCGATACCCCTTAGTATCGATGTTTCCATTTCGGTGCCAAGTAAGTATCGAAACTCGATACCCAGCCCTAGCTCCATGTACAAGTACCTCTCCGCTCAATGTACAAGTACCTCTCCGCTCAATGTACAAGTACCTCTCCGCTCCATGTACAAGTACCTCTCCGCTCCATGTACAAGTACCTCTCCGCTCCATGTACAAGTACCTCTCCGCTCCATGTACAAGTACATCTCTGCTCCATGTACAAGTACCTCTCCGCTCAATGTACAAGTACATCTCCGCTCCATGTACAAGTACCTCTCCGCTCCATGTACAAGTACATCTCCGCTCCATGTACAAGTACCTCTCCGCTCCATGTACAAGTACCTCTCCGCTCAATGTACAAGTACATCTCCGCTCCATGTACAAGTACCTCTCCGCTCCATGTACAAGTACATCTCCGCTCCATGTACAAGTACCTCTCTGCTCAATGTACAAGTACATCTCCGCTCCATGTACAAGTACATCTCCACTCCATGTACAAGTACCTCTCCGCTCAATGTACAAGTACATCTCCGCTCCATGTACCAGTACCTCTCCGCTCAATGTACAAGTACATCTCCACTCCATGTACAAGTACCTCTCCGCTCAATGTACAAGTACATCTCCGCTCCATGTACCAGTACCTCTCCGCTCAATGTACAAGTACATCTCCACTCCATGTACAAGTACCTCTCCGCTCAATGTACAAGTACATCTCCGCTCCATGTACCAGTACCTCTCCGCTCAATGTACAAGTACATCTCCGCTCCATGTACAAGTACCTCTCCGCTCAATGTACAAGTACCTCTCCGCTCAATGTACAAGTACATCTCCGCTCCATGTACCAGTACCTCTCCGCTCAATGTACAAGTACATCTGCGCTCCATGTAGGGCTGGGTATCGTTCAAAAATTTTCGATATCGATACCGTTTCGATACTTGGATTTCGATACCGGTTCCTGAACGATACTTTTTTCGATACCAATTTTTAGAAAAATCCATTTTAACAAAAATAAAACTGCATTACACATTGAAATTATTTTACAAATCTTTAGTTTCCCCCCATCTTAAGTTTTACAGCAGAAAAAAATAAAACCTACTGTATTTAACATAACTTTAAGTTCTCTAAACGTATTGCCGTCCCTACAAAAAATATTGGAGTACTACAAAGGAAAGAAATGTAGCTAAAACAAATAAATCAGTGGAATAGTTTTCAGTGCAAAACAGAGAGTTGCAAATCAGGGTTTAATGCTCACTGATGCAACAGAACTCTATTCTTGTACAAACTGATGAGATGGCTCCACTTCATGCATGGAAGACTAGTTGAGCATTGACTAGCCTATCAATATAGCCTTATATGCCACAAAGTGAATCGCATTTATATTCAACAAACTATCATGACATCAGCGTTTGTTAACGAGTTGCTAAAAATACATGGGCGATAACTGCCCGCTTGCACATAACGCTAATTAATTAAACATTAACGCTAGCGTTGCAGATCAGTGTGCTCACTGCTGCAACAGAACGTCATTCTTGTCAAATCTGACGAGACAGCTCAACTTCACTGACTAGCCAATCAATATAAATGAATCGCATTTACATTCAACAAACTATCATGACATCAGCGTTTGTTAACGAGTTGCTAAAAATACACAATGCCCGCTTGCGCATAACGTTACGGCGGCAATTAATTAAACGATCTAATGCTACAACTCACAGCCAGATGCATGGATTTGTCAGACTGAGGGATCTGATAACCGCTAACTTGCGGTAAGCTGAGCTGACCCACCTCTCAATTATTTCTCTTGTCTGTGGAAACCAGTCCGTGTTGTTTCTGTTTCTTTTCCTGCTTTTCATCATCTTCGCCATATGGTAATCCAGGATAGGAGTAGCTTGAGTGGCTAACTTCTTGTATACTATCCGCACCGCACGCCTGGCTCACAGTCACAACAAACACACCGGCTAAAGTGGGCGTAACGTTTCCTGCATGCCTCTACATGACAGCCAATCACCAGCCGTATTAGAGCGCGGCGTGCAAGCATGTCGCATGCTTATAGGCTCAATGACGCTGTTTTGTTTTGGTATCGAAAATTGGTATCGATTGACAAGGGAGGCTTCGATACCCCTTAGTATCGATGTTTCCATTTCGGTGCCAAGTAAGTATCGAAACTCGATACCCAGCCCTAGCTCCATGTACAAGTACCTCTCCGCTCAATGTACAAGTACCTCTCCGCTCAATGTACAAGTACCTCTCCGCTCCATGTACAAGTACCTCTCCGCTCCATGTACAAGTACCTCTCCGCTCCATGTACAAGTACCTCTCCGCTCCATGTACAAGTACATCTCTGCTCCATGTACAAGTACCTCTCCGCTCAATGTACAAGTACATCTCCGCTCCATGTACAAGTACCTCTCCGCTCCATGTACAAGTACATCTCCGCTCCATGTACAAGTACCTCTCCGCTCCATGTACAAGTACCTCTCCGCTCAATGTACAAGTACATCTCCGCTCCATGTACAAGTACATCTCTGCTCCATGTACAAGTACCTCTCCGCTCAATGTACAAGTACATCTCCGCTCCATGTACAAGTACCTCTCCGCTCCATGTACAAGTACCTCTCCGGTCCATGTACAAGTACCTCTCCGCTCCATGTACAAGTACCTCTCCGCTCCATGTACAAGTACCTCTCCGCTCAATGTCAAGTGTCGACAGTACCTCTCCGCTCCATGTACAAATACCTCTCCGCTCTCATGTACAAGTACCTCTCCGCTCCATGTACAAGTACCTCTCCGCTCAATGTCAAGTGTCGACAGTACCTCTCCGCTCCATGTACAAATACCTCTCCGCTCCATGTACAAGTACCTCTCCGCTCTCATGTACAAGTACCTCTCCGCTCCATGTACAAGTAGCTCTCCGCTCAATGTACAAGTGTCGACAGTACCTTTCCGCTCCATGTACAAATACCTCTCCGCTCTCATGTACAAGTACCTCTCCGCTCCATGTACAAGTACCTCTCCGCTCAATGTACAAATACCTCTCCGCTCCATGTATAAGTACCTCTCCGCTCTATGTACAAGTACCTCTCCGCTCCATGTACAAGTACCTCTCCGCTCAATGTACAAATACCTCTCCGCTCCATGTACAAGTAGCTCTCCGCTGAATGTACAAGTGTCGACAGTACCTCTCCGCTCAATGTACAAGTACCTCTCCGCTCAATGTACAAATACCTCTCCGCTCCATGTACAAGTACCTCTCCGCTCAATGTCAAGTATCGACAGTACCTCTCCGCTCCATGTACAAGTACCTCTCCGCTGAATGTACAAGTGTCGACAGTACCTCTCCGCTCAATGTACAAGTACCTCTCCGCTCCATGTACAAGTACCTCTCCGCTCTCATGTACAAGTACCTCTCCGCTCCATGTACAAGTACCTCTCCGCTCAATGTACAAGTACCTCTGCGCTCCATGTACAAGTACCTCTCCGCTCAATGTACAAGTACCTCTCCGCTCAATGTACAAGTGTCGACAGTACCTCTCCGCTCCATGTACAAGTACCTCTCCGCTCAATGTACAAGTGTCGACAGTACCTCTACGCTCAATGTACAAGTGTCGACAGTACCTCTCCGCTCTCATGTACAAGTACCTCTCCGATCCATGTACAAGTACATCTCCGCTCCATGTACAAGTACATCTCCGCTCAATGTACAAGTACCTCTCCGCTCCATGTACAAGTACCTCTCCGCTCCATGTACAAGTACCTCTCCGCTCCATGTACAAGTACCTCTCCGCTCCATGTACAAGTACCTCTCCGCTCAATGTACAAGTACCTCTCCGCTCCATGTACAAGTACCTCTCCGCTCAATGTACAAGTACCTCTCCGCTCCATGTACAAGTACCTCTCCGCTCCATGTACAAGTACCTCTCCGCTCCATGTACAAGTACCTCTCCGCTCCATGTACAAGTACATCTCTGCTCCATGTACAAGTACCTCTCCGCTCAATGTACAAGTACATCTCCGCTCCATGTACAAGTACCTCTCCGCTCCATGTACAAGTACATCTCCGCTCCATGTACAAGTACCTCTCCGCTCCATGTACAAGTACCTCTCCGCTCAATGTACAAGTACATCTCCGCTCCATGTACAAGTACATCTCTGCTCCATGTACAAGTACCTCTCCGCTCAATGTACAAGTACATCTCCGCTCCATGTACAAGTACCTCTCCGCTCCATGTACAAGTACCTCTCCGGTCCATGTACAAGTACCTCTCCGCTCCATGTACAAGTACCTCTCCGCTCCATGTACAAGTACCTCTCCGCTCAATGTCAAGTGTCGACAGTACCTCTCCGCTCCATGTACAAATACCTCTCCGCTCTCATGTACAAGTACCTCTCCGCTCCATGTACAAGTACCTCTCCGCTCAATGTCAAGTGTCGACAGTACCTCTCCGCTCCATGTACAAATACCTCTCCGCTCCATGTACAAGTACCTCTCCGCTCTCATGTACAAGTACCTCTCCGCTCCATGTACAAGTAGCTCTCCGCTCAATGTACAAGTGTCGACAGTACCTTTCCGCTCCATGTACAAATACCTCTCCGCTCTCATGTACAAGTACCTCTCCGCTCCATGTACAAGTACCTCTCCGCTCAATGTACAAATACCTCTCCGCTCCATGTATAAGTACCTCTCCGCTCTATGTACAAGTACCTCTCCGCTCCATGTACAAGTACCTCTCCGCTCAATGTACAAATACCTCTCCGCTCCATGTACAAGTAGCTCTCCGCTGAATGTACAAGTGTCGACAGTACCTCTCCGCTCAATGTACAAGTACCTCTCCGCTCAATGTACAAATACCTCTCCGCTCCATGTACAAGTACCTCTCCGCTCAATGTCAAGTATCGACAGTACCTCTCCGCTCCATGTACAAGTACCTCTCCGCTGAATGTACAAGTGTCGACAGTACCTCTCCGCTCAATGTACAAGTACCTCTCCGCTCCATGTACAAGTACCTCTCCGCTCTCATGTACAAGTACCTCTCCGCTCCATGTACAAGTACCTCTCTGCTCAATGTACAAGTACCTCTGCGCTCCATGTACAAGTACCTCTCCGCTCAATGTACAAGTACCTCTCCGCTCAATGTACAAGTGTCGACAGTACCTCTCCGCTCCATGTACAAGTACCTCTCCGCTCAATGTACAAGTGTCGACAGTACCTCTACGCTCAATGTACAAGTGTCGACAGTACCTCTCCGCTCTCATGTACAAGTACCTCTCCGATCCATGTACAAGTACATCTCCGCTCCATGTACAAGTACATCTCCGCTCAATGTACAAGTACCTCTCCGCTCCATGTACAAGTACCTCTCCGCTCCATGTACAAGTACCTCTCCGCTCCATGTACAAGTACCTCTCCGCTCCATGTACAAGTACCTCTCCGCTCAATGTACAAGTACCTCTCCGCTCCATGTACAAGTACCTCTCCGCTCAATGTACAAGTACATCTCCACTCCATGTACAAGTACCTCTCCGCTCAATGTACAAGTACATCTCCGCTCCATGTACCAGTACCTCTCCGCTCAATGTACAAGTACATCTCCGCTCAATGTACAAGTACATCTGCGCTCCATGTAGGGCTGGGTATCGTTCAAAATTTTTCGATATCGATACCGTTTCGATACTTGGATTTCGATACCGGTTCCTGAACGATACTTTTTTCGATACCAATTTTTAGAAAAATCCATTTTAACAAAAATAAAACTGCATTACACATTGAAATTATTTTACAAATCTTTAGTTTCCCCCCATCTTAAGTTTTACAGCAGAAAAAAATAAAACCTACTGTATTTAACATAACTTTAAGTTCTCTAAACGTATTGCCGTCCCTACAAAAAATATTGGAGTACTACAAAGGAAAGAAATGTAGCTAAAACAAATAAATCAGTGGAATAGTTTTCAGTGCAAAACAGAGAGTTGCAAATCAGGGTTTAATGCTCACTGATGCAACAGAACTCTATTCTTGTACAAACTGATGAGATGGCTCCACTTCATGCATGGAAGACTAGTTGAGCATTGACTAGCCTATCAATATAGCCTTATATGCCACAAAGTGAATCGCATTTATATTCAACAAACTATCATGACATCAGCGTTTGTTAACGAGTTGCTAAAAATACATGGGCGATAACTGCCCGCTTGCACATAACGCTAATTAATTAAACATTAACGCTAGCGTTGCAGATCAGTGTGCTCACTGCTGCAACAGAACGTCATTCTTGTCAAATCTGACGAGACAGCTCAACTTCACTGACTAGCCAATCAATATAAATGAATCGCATTTACATTCAACAAACTATCATGACATCAGCGTTTGTTAACGAGTTGCTAAAAATACACAATGCCCGCTTGCGCATAACGTTACGGCGGCAATTAATTAAACGATCTAATGCTACAACTCACAGCCAGATGCATGGATTTGTCAGACTGAGGGATCTGATAACTGCTAACTTGCGGTAAGCTGAGCTGACCCACCTCTCAATTATTTCTCTTGTCTGTGGAAACCAGTCCGTGTTGTTTCTGTTTCTTTTCCTGCTTTTCATCATCTTCGCCATATGGTAATCCAGGATAGGAGTAGCTTGAGTGGCTAACTTCTTGTATACTATCCGCACCGCACGCCTGGCTCACAGTCACAACAAACACACCGGCTAAAGTGGGCGTAACGTTTCCTGCATGCCTCTACATGACAGCCAATCACCAGCCGTATTAGAGCGCGGCGTGCAAGCATGTCGCATGCTTATAGGCTCAATGACGCTGTTTTGTTTTGGTATCGAAAATTGGTATCGATTGACAAGGGAGGCTTCGATACCCCTTAGTATCGATGTTTCCATTTCGGTGCCAAGTAAGTATCGAAACTCGATACCCAGCCCTAGCTCCATGTACAAGTACCTCTCCGCTCAATGTACAAGTACCTCTCCGCTCAATGTACAAGTACCTCTCCGCTCCATGTACAAGTACCTCTCCGCTCCATGTACAAGTACCTCTCCGCTCCATGTACAAGTACCTCTCCGCTCCATGTACAAGTACATCTCTGCTCCATGTACAAGTACCTCTCCGCTCAATGTACAAGTACATCTCCGCTCCATGTACAAGTACCTCTCCGCTCCATGTACAAGTACATCTCCGCTCCATGTACAAGTACCTCTCCGCTCCATGTACAAGTACCTCTCCGCTCAATGTACAAGTACATCTCCGCTCCATGTACAAGTACATCTCTGCTCCATGTACAAGTACCTCTCCGCTCAATGTACAAGTACATCTCCGCTCCATGTACAAGTACCTCTCCGCTCCATGTACAAGTACCTCTCCGGTCCATGTACAAGTACCTCTCCGCTCCATGTACAAGTACCTCTCCGCTCCATGTACAAGTACCTCTCCGCTCAATGTCAAGTGTCGACAGTACCTCTCCGCTCCATGTACAAATACCTCTCCGCTCTCATGTACAAGTACCTCTCCGCTCCATGTACAAGTACCTCTCCGCTCAATGTCAAGTGTCGACAGTACCTCTCCGCTCCATGTACAAATACCTCTCCGCTCCATGTACAAGTACCTCTCCGCTCTCATGTACAAGTACCTCTCCGCTCCATGTACAAGTAGCTCTCCGCTCAATGTACAAGTGTCGACAGTACCTTTCCGCTCCATGTACAAATACCTCTCCGCTCTCATGTACAAGTACCTCTCCGCTCCATGTACAAGTACCTCTCCGCTCAATGTACAAATACCTCTCCGCTCCATGTATAAGTACCTCTCCGCTCTATGTACAAGTACCTCTCCGCTCCATGTACAAGTACCTCTCCGCTCAATGTACAAATACCTCTCCGCTCCATGTACAAGTAGCTCTCCGCTGAATGTACAAGTGTCGACAGTACCTCTCCGCTCAATGTACAAGTACCTCTCCGCTCAATGTACAAATACCTCTCCGCTCCATGTACAAGTACCTCTCCGCTCAATGTCAAGTATCGACAGTACCTCTCCGCTCCATGTACAAGTACCTCTCCGCTGAATGTACAAGTGTCGACAGTACCTCTCCGCTCAATGTACAAGTACCTCTCCGCTCCATGTACAAGTACCTCTCCGCTCTCATGTACAAGTACCTCTCCGCTCCATGTACAAGTACCTCTCCGCTCAATGTACAAGTACCTCTGCGCTCCATGTACAAGTACCTCTCCGCTCAATGTACAAGTACCTCTCCGCTCAATGTACAAGTGTCGACAGTACCTCTCCGCTCCATGTACAAGTACCTCTCCGCTCAATGTACAAGTGTCGACAGTACCTCTACGCTCAATGTACAAGTGTCGACAGTACCTCTCCGCTCTCATGTACAAGTACCTCTCCGATCCATGTACAAGTACATCTCCGCTCCATGTACAAGTACATCTCCGCTCAATGTACAAGTACCTCTCCGCTCCATGTACAAGTACCTCTCCGCTCCATGTACAAGTACCTCTCCGCTCCATGTACAAGTACCTCTCCGCTCCATGTACAAGTACCTCTCCGCTCAATGTACAAGTACCTCTCCGCTCCATGTACAAGTACCTCTCCGCTCAATGTACAAGTACCTCTCCGCTCCATGTACAAGTACCTCTCCGCTCCATGTACAAGTACCTCTCCGCTCCATGTACAAGTACCTCTCCGCTCCATGTACAAGTACATCTCTGCTCCATGTACAAGTACCTCTCCGCTCAATGTACAAGTACATCTCCGCTCCATGTACAAGTACCTCTCCGCTCCATGTACAAGTACATCTCCGCTCCATGTACAAGTACCTCTCCGCTCCATGTACAAGTACCTCTCCGCTCAATGTACAAGTACATCTCCGCTCCATGTACAAGTACATCTCCGCTCCATGTACAAGTACCTCTCCGCTCAATGTACAAGTACATCTCCGCTCCATGTACAAGTACCTCTCCGCTCCATGTACAAGTACCTCTCCGGTCCATGTACAAGTACCTCTCCGCTCCATGTACAAGTACCTCTCCGCTCCATGTACAAGTACCTCTCCGCTCAATGTCAAGTGTCGACAGTACCTCTCCGCTCCATGTACAAATACCTCTCCGCTCTCATGTACAAGTACCTCTCCGCTCCATGTACAAGTACCTCTCCGCTCAATGTCAAGTGTCGACAGTACCTCTCCGCTCCATGTACAAATACCTCTCCGCTCCATGTACAAGTACCTCTCCGCTCTCATGTACAAGTACCTCTCCGCTCCATGTACAAGTAGCTCTCCGCTCAATGTACAAGTGTCGACAGTACCTTTCCGCTCCATGTACAAATACCTCTCCGCTCTCATGTACAAGTACCTCTCCGCTCCATGTACAAGTACCTCTCCGCTCAATGTACAAATACCTCTCCGCTCCATGTATAAGTACCTCTCCGCTCTATGTACAAGTACCTCTCCGCTCCATGTACAAGTACCTCTCCGCTCAATGTACAAATACCTCTCCGCTCCATGTACAAGTAGCTCTCCACTGAATGTACAAGTGTCGACAGTACCTCTCCGCTCAATGTACAAGTACCTCTCCGCTCAATGTACAAATACCTCTCCGCTCCATGTACAAGTACCTCTCCGCTCAATGTCAAGTATCGACAGTACCTCTCCGCTCCATGTACAAGTACCTCTCCGCTGAATGTACAAGTGTCGACAGTACCTCTCCGCTCAATGTACAAGTACCTCTCCGCTCCATGTACAAGTACCTCTCCGCTCTCATGTACAAGTACCTCTCCGCTCCATGTACAAGTACCTCTCTGCTCAATGTACAAGTACCTCTGCGCTCCATGTACAAGTACCTCTCCGCTCAATGTACAAGTACCTCTCCGCTCAATGTACAAGTGTCGACAGTACCTCTCCGCTCCATGTACAAGTACCTCTCCGCTCAATGTACAAGTGTCGACAGTACCTCTACGCTCAATGTACAAGTGTCGACAGTACCTCTCCGCTCTCATGTACAAGTACCTCTCCGATCCATGTACAAGTACATCTCCGCTCCATGTACAAGTACATCTCCGCTCAATGTACAAGTACCTCTCCGCTCCATGTACAAGTACCTCTCCGCTCCATGTACAAGTACCTCTCCGCTCCATGTACAAGTACCTCTCCGCTCAATGTACAAGTACATCTCCGCTCAATGTACAAGTACATCTGCGCTCCATGTAGGGCTGGGTATCGTTCAAAATTTTTCGATATCGATACCGTTTCGATACTTGGATTTCGATACCGGTTCCTGAACGATACTTTTTTCGATACCAATTTTTAGAAAAATCCATTTTAACAAAAATAAAACTGCATTACACATTGAAATTATTTTACAAATCTTTAGTTTCCCCCCATCTTAAGTTTTACAGCAGAAAAAAATAAAACCTACTGTATTTAACATAACTTTAAGTTCTCTAAACGTATTGCCGTCCCTACAAAAAATATTGGAGTACTACAAAGGAAAGAAATGTAGCTAAAACAAATAAATCAGTGGAATAGTTTTCAGTGCAAAACAGAGAGTTGCAAATCAGGGTTTAATGCTCACTGATGCAACAGAACTCTATTCTTGTACAAACTGATGAGATGGCTCCACTTCATGCATGGAAGACTAGTTGAGCATTGACTAGCCTATCAATATAGCCTTATATGCCACAAAGTGAATCGCATTTATATTCAACAAACTATCATGACATCAGCGTTTGTTAACGAGTTGCTAAAAATACATGGGCGATAACTGCCCGCTTGCACATAACGCTAATTAATTAAACATTAACGCTAGCGTTGCAGATCAGTGTGCTCACTGCTGCAACAGAACGTCATTCTTGTCAAATCTGACGAGACAGCTCAACTTCACTGACTAGCCAATCAATATAAATGAATCGCATTTACATTCAACAAACTATCATGACATCAGCGTTTGTTAACGAGTTGCTAAAAATACACAATGCCCGCTTGCGCATAACGTTACGGCGGCAATTAATTAAACGATCTAATGCTACAACTCACAGCCAGATGCATGGATTTGTCAGACTGAGGGATCTGATAACTGCTAACTTGCGGTAAGCTGAGCTGACCCACCTCTCAATTATTTCTCTTGTCTGTGGAAACCAGTCCGTGTTGTTTCTGTTTCTTTTCCTGCTTTTCATCATCTTCGCCATATGGTAATCCAGGATAGGAGTAGCTTGAGTGGCTAACTTCTTGTATACTATCCGCACCGCACGCCTGGCTCACAGTCACAACAAACACACCGGCTAAAGTGGGCGTAACGTTTCCTGCATGCCTCTACATGACAGCCAATCACCAGCCGTATTAGAGCGCGGCGTGCAAGCATGTCGCATGCTTATAGGCTCAATGACGCTGTTTTGTTTTGGTATCGAAAATTGGTATCGATTGACAAGGGAGGCTTCGATACCCCTTAGTATCGATGTTTCCATTTCGGTGCCAAGTAAGTATCGAAACTCGATACCCAGCCCTAGCTCCATGTACAAGTACCTCTCCGCTCAATGTACAAGTACCTCTCCGCTCAATGTACAAGTACCTCTCCGCTCCATGTACAAGTACCTCTCCGCTCCATGTACAAGTACCTCTCCGCTCCATGTACAAGTACCTCTCCGCTCCATGTACAAGTACATCTCTGCTCCATGTACAAGTACCTCTCCGCTCAATGTACAAGTACATCTCCGCTCCATGTACAAGTACCTCTCCGCTCCATGTACAAGTACATCTCCGCTCCATGTACAAGTACCTCTCCGCTCCATGTACAAGTACCTCTCCGCTCAATGTACAAGTACATCTCCGCTCCATGTACAAGTACATCTCTGCTCCATGTACAAGTACCTCTCCGCTCAATGTACAAGTACATCTCCGCTCCATGTACAAGTACCTCTCCGCTCCATGTACAAGTACCTCTCCGGTCCATGTACAAGTACCTCTCCGCTCCATGTACAAGTACCTCTCCGCTCCATGTACAAGTACCTCTCCGCTCAATGTCAAGTGTCGACAGTACCTCTCCGCTCCATGTACAAATACCTCTCCGCTCTCATGTACAAGTACCTCTCCGCTCCATGTACAAGTACCTCTCCGCTCAATGTCAAGTGTCGACAGTACCTCTCCGCTCCATGTACAAATACCTCTCCGCTCCATGTACAAGTACCTCTCCGCTCTCATGTACAAGTACCTCTCCGCTCCATGTACAAGTAGCTCTCCGCTCAATGTACAAGTGTCGACAGTACCTTTCCGCTCCATGTACAAATACCTCTCCGCTCTCATGTACAAGTACCTCTCCGCTCCATGTACAAGTACCTCTCCGCTCAATGTACAAATACCTCTCCGCTCCATGTATAAGTACCTCTCCGCTCTATGTACAAGTACCTCTCCGCTCCATGTACAAGTACCTCTCCGCTCAATGTACAAATACCTCTCCGCTCCATGTACAAGTAGCTCTCCGCTGAATGTACAAGTGTCGACAGTACCTCTCCGCTCAATGTACAAGTACCTCTCCGCTCAATGTACAAATACCTCTCCGCTCCATGTACAAGTACCTCTCCGCTCAATGTCAAGTATCGACAGTACCTCTCCGCTCCATGTACAAGTACCTCTCCGCTGAATGTACAAGTGTCGACAGTACCTCTCCGCTCAATGTACAAGTACCTCTCCGCTCCATGTACAAGTACCTCTCCGCTCTCATGTACAAGTACCTCTCCGCTCCATGTACAAGTACCTCTCCGCTCAATGTACAAGTACCTCTGCGCTCCATGTACAAGTACCTCTCCGCTCAATGTACAAGTACCTCTCCGCTCAATGTACAAGTGTCGACAGTACCTCTCCGCTCCATGTACAAGTACCTCTCCGCTCAATGTACAAGTGTCGACAGTACCTCTACGCTCAATGTACAAGTGTCGACAGTACCTCTCCGCTCTCATGTACAAGTACCTCTCCGATCCATGTACAAGTACATCTCCGCTCCATGTACAAGTACATCTCCGCTCAATGTACAAGTACCTCTCCGCTCCATGTACAAGTACCTCTCCGCTCCATGTACAAGTACCTCTCCGCTCCATGTACAAGTACCTCTCCGCTCCATGTACAAGTACCTCTCCGCTCAATGTACAAGTACCTCTCCGCTCCATGTACAAGTACCTCTCCGCTCAATGTACAAGTACCTCTCCGCTCCATGTACAAGTACCTCTCCGCTCCATGTACAAGTACCTCTCCGCTCCATGTACAAGTACCTCTCCGCTCCATGTACAAGTACATCTCTGCTCCATGTACAAGTACCTCTCCGCTCAATGTACAAGTACATCTCCGCTCCATGTACAAGTACCTCTCCGCTCCATGTACAAGTACATCTCCGCTCCATGTACAAGTACCTCTCCGCTCCATGTACAAGTACCTCTCCGCTCAATGTACAAGTACATCTCCGCTCCATGTACAAGTACATCTCCGCTCCATGTACAAGTACCTCTCCGCTCAATGTACAAGTACATCTCCGCTCCATGTACAAGTACCTCTCCGCTCCATGTACAAGTACCTCTCCGGTCCATGTACAAGTACCTCTCCGCTCCATGTACAAGTACCTCTCCGCTCCATGTACAAGTACCTCTCCGCTCAATGTCAAGTGTCGACAGTACCTCTCCGCTCCATGTACAAATACCTCTCCGCTCTCATGTACAAGTACCTCTCCGCTCCATGTACAAGTACCTCTCCGCTCAATGTCAAGTGTCGACAGTACCTCTCCGCTCCATGTACAAATACCTCTCCGCTCCATGTACAAGTACCTCTCCGCTCTCATGTACAAGTACCTCTCCGCTCCATGTACAAGTAGCTCTCCGCTCAATGTACAAGTGTCGACAGTACCTTTCCGCTCCATGTACAAATACCTCTCCGCTCTCATGTACAAGTACCTCTCCGCTCCATGTACAAGTACCTCTCCGCTCAATGTACAAATACCTCTCCGCTCCATGTATAAGTACCTCTCCGCTCTATGTACAAGTACCTCTCCGCTCCATGTACAAGTACCTCTCCGCTCAATGTACAAATACCTCTCCGCTCCATGTACAAGTAGCTCTCCACTGAATGTACAAGTGTCGACAGTACCTCTCCGCTCAATGTACAAGTACCTCTCCGCTCAATGTACAAATACCTCTCCGCTCCATGTACAAGTACCTCTCCGCTCAATGTCAAGTATCGACAGTACCTCTCCGCTCCATGTACAAGTACCTCTCCGCTGAATGTACAAGTGTCGACAGTACCTCTCCGCTCAATGTACAAGTACCTCTCCGCTCCATGTACAAGTACCTCTCCGCTCTCATGTACAAGTACCTCTCCGCTCCATGTACAAGTACCTCTCTGCTCAATGTACAAGTACCTCTGCGCTCCATGTACAAGTACCTCTCCGCTCAATGTACAAGTACCTCTCCGCTCAATGTACAAGTGTCGACAGTACCTCTCCGCTCCATGTACAAGTACCTCTCCGCTCAATGTACAAGTGTCGACAGTACCTCTACGCTCAATGTACAAGTGTCGACAGTACCTCTCCGCTCTCATGTACAAGTACCTCTCCGATCCATGTACAAGTACATCTCCGCTCCATGTACAAGTACATCTCCGCTCAATGTACAAGTACCTCTCCGCTCCATGTACAAGTACCTCTCCGCTCCATGTACAAGTACCTCTCCGCTCCATGTACAAGTACCTCTCCGCTCAATGTACAAGTACATCTCCGCTCAATGTACAAGTACATCTGCGCTCCATGTAGGGCTGGGTATCGTTCAAAATTTTTCGATATCGATACCGTTTCGATACTTGGATTTCGATACCGGTTCCTGAACGATACTTTTTTCGATACCAATTTTTAGAAAAATCCATTTTAACAAAAATAAAACTGCATTACACATTGAAATTATTTTACAAATCTTTAGTTTCCCCCCATCTTAAGTTTTACAGCAGAAAAAAATAAAACCTACTGTATTTAACATAACTTTAAGTTCTCTAAACGTATTGCCGTCCCTACAAAAAATATTGGAGTACTACAAAGGAAAGAAATGTAGCTAAAACAAATAAATCAGTGGAATAGTTTTCAGTGCAAAACAGAGAGTTGCAAATCAGGGTTTAATGCTCACTGATGCAACAGAACTCTATTCTTGTACAAACTGATGAGATGGCTCCACTTCATGCATGGAAGACTAGTTGAGCATTGACTAGCCTATCAATATAGCCTTATATGCCACAAAGTGAATCGCATTTATATTCAACAAACTATCATGACATCAGCGTTTGTTAACGAGTTGCTAAAAATACATGGGCGATAACTGCCCGCTTGCACATAACGCTAATTAATTAAACATTAACGCTAGCGTTGCAGATCAGTGTGCTCACTGCTGCAACAGAACGTCATTCTTGTCAAATCTGACGAGACAGCTCAACTTCACTGACTAGCCAATCAATATAAATGAATCGCATTTACATTCAACAAACTATCATGACATCAGCGTTTGTTAACGAGTTGCTAAAAATACACAATGCCCGCTTGCGCATAACGTTACGGCGGCAATTAATTAAACGATCTAATGCTACAACTCACAGCCAGATGCATGGATTTGTCAGACTGAGGGATCTGATAACCGCTAACTTGCGGTAAGCTGAGCTGACCCACCTCTCAATTATTTCTCTTGTCTGTGGAAACCAGTCCGTGTTGTTTCTGTTTCTTTTCCTGCTTTTCATCATCTTCGCCATATGGTAATCCAGGATAGGAGTAGCTTGAGTGGCTAACTTCTTGTATACTATCCGCACCGCACGCCTGGCTCACAGTCACAACAAACACACCGGCTAAAGTGGGCGTAACGTTTCCTGCATGCCTCTACATGACAGCCAATCACCAGCCGTATTAGAGCGCGGCGTGCAAGCATGTCGCATGCTTATAGGCTCAATGACGCTGTTTTGTTTTGGTATCGAAAATTGGTATCGATTGACAAGGGAGGCTTCGATACCCCTTAGTATCGATGTTTCCATTTCGGTGCCAAGTAAGTATCGAAACTCGATACCCAGCCCTAGCTCCATGTACAAGTACCTCTCCGCTCAATGTACAAGTACCTCTCCGCTCAATGTACAAGTACCTCTCCGCTCCATGTACAAGTACCTCTCCGCTCCATGTACAAGTACCTCTCCGCTCCATGTACAAGTACCTCTCCGCTCCATGTACAAGTACATCTCTGCTCCATGTACAAGTACCTCTCCGCTCAATGTACAAGTACATCTCCGCTCCATGTACAAGTACCTCTCCGCTCCATGTACAAGTACATCTCCGCTCCATGTACAAGTACCTCTCCGCTCCATGTACAAGTACCTCTCCGCTCAATGTACAAGTACATCTCCGCTCCATGTACAAGTACATCTCTGCTCCATGTACAAGTACCTCTCCGCTCAATGTACAAGTACATCTCCGCTCCATGTACAAGTACCTCTCCGCTCCATGTACAAGTACCTCTCCGGTCCATGTACAAGTACCTCTCCGCTCCATGTACAAGTACCTCTCCGCTCCATGTACAAGTACCTCTCCGCTCAATGTCAAGTGTCGACAGTACCTCTCCGCTCCATGTACAAATACCTCTCCGCTCTCATGTACAAGTACCTCTCCGCTCCATGTACAAGTACCTCTCCGCTCAATGTCAAGTGTCGACAGTACCTCTCCGCTCCATGTACAAATACCTCTCCGCTCCATGTACAAGTACCTCTCCGCTCTCATGTACAAGTACCTCTCCGCTCCATGTACAAGTAGCTCTCCGCTCAATGTACAAGTGTCGACAGTACCTTTCCGCTCCATGTACAAATACCTCTCCGCTCTCATGTACAAGTACCTCTCCGCTCCATGTACAAGTACCTCTCCGCTCAATGTACAAATACCTCTCCGCTCCATGTATAAGTACCTCTCCGCTCTATGTACAAGTACCTCTCCGCTCCATGTACAAGTACCTCTCCGCTCAATGTACAAATACCTCTCCGCTCCATGTACAAGTAGCTCTCCGCTGAATGTACAAGTGTCGACAGTACCTCTCCGCTCAATGTACAAGTACCTCTCCGCTCAATGTACAAATACCTCTCCGCTCCATGTACAAGTACCTCTCCGCTCAATGTCAAGTATCGACAGTACCTCTCCGCTCCATGTACAAGTACCTCTCCGCTCTCATGTACAAGTACCTCTCCGCTCCATGTACAAGTACCTCTCCGCTCAATGTACAAGTACCTCTGCGCTCCATGTACAAGTACCTCTCCGCTCAATGTACAAGTACCTCTCCGCTCAATGTACAAGTGTCGACAGTACCTCTCCGCTCCATGTACAAGTACCTCTCCGCTCAATGTACAAGTGTCGACAGTACCTCTACGCTCAATGTACAAGTGTCGACAGTACCTCTCCGCTCTCATGTACAAGTACCTCTCCGATCCATGTACAAGTACATCTCCGCTCCATGTACAAGTACATCTCCGCTCAATGTACAAGTACCTCTCCGCTCCATGTACAAGTACCTCTCCGCTCCATGTACAAGTACCTCTCCGCTCCATGTACAAGTACCTCTCCGCTCCATGTACAAGTACCTCTCCGCTCAATGTACAAGTACCTCTCCGCTCCATGTACAAGTACCTCTCCGCTCAATGTACAAGTACCTCTCCGCTCCATGTACAAGTACCTCTCCGCTCCATGTACAAGTACCTCTCCGCTCCATGTACAAGTACCTCTCCGCTCCATGTACAAGTACATCTCTGCTCCATGTACAAGTACCTCTCCGCTCAATGTACAAGTACATCTCCGCTCCATGTACAAGTACCTCTCCGCTCCATGTACAAGTACATCTCCGCTCCATGTACAAGTACCTCTCCGCTCCATGTACAAGTACCTCTCCGCTCAATGTACAAGTACATCTCCGCTCCATGTACAAGTACATCTCCGCTCCATGTACAAGTACCTCTCCGCTCAATGTACAAGTACATCTCCGCTCCATGTACAAGTACCTCTCCGCTCCATGTACAAGTACCTCTCCGGTCCATGTACAAGTACCTCTCCGCTCCATGTACAAGTACCTCTCCGCTCCATGTACAAGTACCTCTCCGCTCAATGTCAAGTGTCGACAGTACCTCTCCGCTCCATGTACAAATACCTCTCCGCTCTCATGTACAAGTACCTCTCCGCTCCATGTACAAGTACCTCTCCGCTCAATGTCAAGTGTCGACAGTACCTCTCCGCTCCATGTACAAATACCTCTCCGCTCCATGTACAAGTACCTCTCCGCTCTCATGTACAAGTACCTCTCCGCTCCATGTACAAGTAGCTCTCCGCTCAATGTACAAGTGTCGACAGTACCTTTCCGCTCCATGTACAAATACCTCTCCGCTCTCATGTACAAGTACCTCTCCGCTCCATGTACAAGTACCTCTCCGCTCAATGTACAAATACCTCTCCGCTCCATGTATAAGTACCTCTCCGCTCTATGTACAAGTACCTCTCCGCTCCATGTACAAGTACCTCTCCGCTCAATGTACAAATACCTCTCCGCTCCATGTACAAGTAGCTCTCCGCTGAATGTACAAGTGTCGACAGTACCTCTCCGCTCAATGTACAAGTACCTCTCCGCTCAATGTACAAATACCTCTCCGCTCCATGTACAAGTACCTCTCCGCTCAATGTCAAGTATCGACAGTACCTCTCCGCTCCATGTACAAGTACCTCTCCGCTGAATGTACAAGTGTCGACAGTACCTCTCCGCTCAATGTACAAGTACCTCTCCGCTCCATGTACAAGTACCTCTCCGCTCTCATGTACAAGTACCTCTCCGCTCCATGTACAAGTACCTCTCTGCTCAATGTACAAGTACCTCTGCGCTCCATGTACAAGTACCTCTCCGCTCAATGTACAAGTACCTCTCCGCTCAATGTACAAGTGTCGACAGTACCTCTCCGCTCCATGTACAAGTACATCTCCGCTCAATGTACAAGTGTCGACAGTACCTCTACGCTCAATGTACAAGTGTCGACAGTACCTCTCCGCTCTCATGTACAAGTACCTCTCCGATCCATGTACAAGTACATCTCCGCTCCATGTACAAGTACATCTCCGCTCAATGTACAAGTACCTCTCCGCTCCATGTACAAGTACCTCTCCGCTCCATGTACAAGTACCTCTCCGCTCCATGTACAAGTACCTCTCCGCTCCATGTACAAGTACCTCTCCGCTCAATGTACAAGTACCTCTCCGCTCCATGTACAAGTACCTCTCCGCTCAATGTACAAGTACATCTCCGCTCAATGTACAAGTACATCTGCGCTCCATGTAGGGCTGGGTATCGTTCAAAATTTTTCGATATCGATACCGTTTCGATACTTGGATTTCGATACCGGTTCCTGAACGATACTTTTTTCGATACCAATTTTTAGAAAAATCCATTTTAACAAAAATAAAACTGCATTACACATTGAAATTATTTTACAAATCTTTAGTTTCCCCCCATCTTAAGTTTTACAGCAGAAAAAAATAAAACCTACTGTATTTAACATAACTTTAAGTTCTCTAAACGTATTGCCGTCCCTACAAAAAATATTGGAGTACTACAAAGGAAAGAAATGTAGCTAAAACAAATAAATCAGTGGAATAGTTTTCAGTGCAAAACAGAGAGTTGCAAATCAGGGTTTAATGCTCACTGATGCAACAGAACTCTATTCTTGTACAAACTGATGAGATGGCTCCACTTCATGCATGGAAGACTAGTTGAGCATTGACTAGCCTATCAATATAGCCTTATATGCCACAAAGTGAATCGCATTTATATTCAACAAACTATCATGACATCAGCGTTTGTTAACGAGTTGCTAAAAATACATGGGCGATAACTGCCCGCTTGCACATAACGCTAATTAATTAAACATTAACGCTAGCGTTGCAGATCAGTGTGCTCACTGCTGCAACAGAACGTCATTCTTGTCAAATCTGACGAGACAGCTCAACTTCACTGACTAGCCAATCAATATAAATGAATCGCATTTACATTCAACAAACTATCATGACATCAGCGTTTGTTAACGAGTTGCTAAAAATACACAATGCCCGCTTGCGCATAACGTTACGGCGGCAATTAATTAAACGATCTAATGCTACAACTCACAGCCAGATGCATGGATTTGTCAGACTGAGGGATCTGATAACCGCTAACTTGCGGTAAGCTGAGCTGACCCACCTCTCAATTATTTCTCTTGTCTGTGGAAACCAGTCCGTGTTGTTTCTGTTTCTTTTCCTGCTTTTCATCATCTTCGCCATATGGTAATCCAGGATAGGAGTAGCTTGAGTGGCTAACTTCTTGTATACTATCCGCACCGCACGCCTGGCTCACAGTCACAACAAACACACCGGCTAAAGTGGGCGTAACGTTTCCTGCATGCCTCTACATGACAGCCAATCACCAGCCGTATTAGAGCGCGGCGTGCAAGCATGTCGCATGCTTATAGGCTCAATGACGCTGTTTTGTTTTGGTATCGAAAATTGGTATCGATTGACAAGGGAGGCTTCGATACCCCTTAGTATCGATGTTTCCATTTCGGTGCCAAGTAAGTATCGAAACTCGATACCCAGCCCTAGCTCCATGTACAAGTACCTCTCCGCTCAATGTACAAGTACCTCTCCGCTCAATGTACAAGTACCTCTCCGCTCCATGTACAAGTACCTCTCCGCTCCATGTACAAGTACCTCTCCGCTCCATGTACAAGTACCTCTCCGCTCCATGTACAAGTACATCTCTGCTCCATGTACAAGTACCTCTCCGCTCAATGTACAAGTACATCTCCGCTCCATGTACAAGTACCTCTCCGCTCCATGTACAAGTACATCTCCGCTCCATGTACAAGTACCTCTCCGCTCCATGTACAAGTACCTCTCCGCTCAATGTACAAGTACATCTCCGCTCCATGTACAAGTACATCTCTGCTCCATGTACAAGTACCTCTCCGCTCAATGTACAAGTACATCTCCGCTCCATGTACAAGTACCTCTCCGCTCCATGTACAAGTACCTCTCCGGTCCATGTACAAGTACCTCTCCGCTCCATGTACAAGTACCTCTCCGCTCCATGTACAAGTACCTCTCCGCTCAATGTCAAGTGTCGACAGTACCTCTCCGCTCCATGTACAAATACCTCTCCGCTCTCATGTACAAGTACCTCTCCGCTCCATGTACAAGTACCTCTCCGCTCAATGTCAAGTGTCGACAGTACCTCTCCGCTCCATGTACAAATACCTCTCCGCTCCATGTACAAGTACCTCTCCGCTCTCATGTACAAGTACCTCTCCGCTCCATGTACAAGTAGCTCTCCGCTCAATGTACAAGTGTCGACAGTACCTTTCCGCTCCATGTACAAATACCTCTCCGCTCTCATGTACAAGTACCTCTCCGCTCCATGTACAAGTACCTCTCCGCTCAATGTACAAATACCTCTCCGCTCCATGTATAAGTACCTCTCCGCTCTATGTACAAGTACCTCTCCGCTCCATGTACAAGTACCTCTCCGCTCAATGTACAAATACCTCTCCGCTCCATGTACAAGTAGCTCTCCGCTGAATGTACAAGTGTCGACAGTACCTCTCCGCTCAATGTACAAGTACCTCTCCGCTCAATGTACAAATACCTCTCCGCTCCATGTACAAGTACCTCTCCGCTCAATGTCAAGTATCGACAGTACCTCTCCGCTCCATGTACAAGTACCTCTCCGCTGAATGTACAAGTGTCGACAGTACCTCTCCGCTCAATGTACAAGTACCTCTCCGCTCCATGTACAAGTACCTCTCCGCTCTCATGTACAAGTACCTCTCCGCTCCATGTACAAGTACCTCTCCGCTCAATGTACAAGTACCTCTGCGCTCCATGTACAAGTACCTCTCCGCTCAATGTACAAGTACCTCTCCGCTCAATGTACAAGTGTCGACAGTACCTCTCCGCTCCATGTACAAGTACCTCTCCGCTCAATGTACAAGTGTCGACAGTACCTCTACGCTCAATGTACAAGTGTCGACAGTACCTCTCCGCTCTCATGTACAAGTACCTCTCCGATCCATGTACAAGTACATCTCCGCTCCATGTACAAGTACATCTCCGCTCAATGTACAAGTACCTCTCCGCTCCATGTACAAGTACCTCTCCGCTCCATGTACAAGTACCTCTCCGCTCCATGTACAAGTACCTCTCCGCTCAATGTACAAGTACCTCTCCGCTCCATGTACAAGTACCTCTCCGCTCAATGTACAAGTACCTCTCCGCTCCATGTACAAGTACCTCTCCGCTCCATGTACAAGTACCTCTCCGCTCCATGTACAAGTACCTCTCCGCTCCATGTACAAGTACATCTCTGCTCCATGTACAAGTACCTCTCCGCTCAATGTACAAGTACATCTCCGCTCCATGTACAAGTACCTCTCCGCTCCATGTACAAGTACATCTCCGCTCCATGTACAAGTACCTCTCCGCTCCATGTACAAGTACCTCTCCGCTCAATGTACAAGTACATCTCCGCTCCATGTACAAGTACATCTCTGCTCCATGTACAAGTACCTCTCCGCTCAATGTACAAGTACATCTCCGCTCCATGTACAAGTACCTCTCCGCTCCATGTACAAGTACCTCTCCGGTCCATGTACAAGTACCTCTCCGCTCCATGTACAAGTACCTCTCCGCTCCATGTACAAGTACCTCTCCGCTCAATGTCAAGTGTCGACAGTACCTCTCCGCTCCATGTACAAATACCTCTCCGCTCTCATGTACAAGTACCTCTCCGCTCCATGTACAAGTACCTCTCCGCTCAATGTCAAGTGTCGACAGTACCTCTCCGCTCCATGTACAAATACCTCTCCGCTCCATGTACAAGTACCTCTCCGCTCTCATGTACAAGTACCTCTCCGCTCCATGTACAAGTAGCTCTCCGCTCAATGTACAAGTGTCGACAGTACCTTTCCGCTCCATGTACAAATACCTCTCCGCTCTCATGTACAAGTACCTCTCCGCTCCATGTACAAGTACCTCTCCGCTCAATGTACAAATACCTCTCCGCTCCATGTATAAGTACCTCTCCGCTCTATGTACAAGTACCTCTCCGCTCCATGTACAAGTACCTCTCCGCTCAATGTACAAATACCTCTCCGCTCCATGTACAAGTAGCTCTCCGCTGAATGTACAAGTGTCGACAGTACCTCTCCGCTCAATGTACAAGTACCTCTCCGCTCAATGTACAAATACCTCTCCGCTCCATGTACAAGTACCTCTCCGCTCAATGTCAAGTATCGACAGTACCTCTCCGCTCCATGTACAAGTACCTCTCCGCTGAATGTACAAGTGTCGACAGTACCTCTCCGCTCAATGTACAAGTACCTCTCCGCTCCATGTACAAGTACCTCTCCGCTCTCATGTACAAGTACCTCTCCGCTCCATGTACAAGTACCTCTCCGCTCAATGTACAAGTACCTCTGCGCTCCATGTACAAGTACCTCTCCGCTCAATGTACAAGTACCTCTCCGCTCAATGTACAAGTGTCGACAGTACCTCTCCGCTCCATGTACAAGTACCTCTCCGCTCAATGTACAAGTGTCGACAGTACCTCTACGCTCAATGTACAAGTGTCGACAGTACCTCTCCGCTCTCATGTACAAGTACCTCTCCGATCCATGTACAAGTACATCTCCGCTCCATGTACAAGTACATCTCCGCTCAATGTACAAGTACCTCTCCGCTCCATGTACAAGTACCTCTCCGCTCCATGTACAAGTACCTCTCCGCTCCATGTACAAGTACCTCTCCGCTCCATGTACAAGTACCTCTCCGCTCAATGTACAAGTACCTCTCCGCTCCATGTACAAGTACCTCTCCGCTCAATGTACAAGTACCTCTCCGCTCCATGTACAAGTACCTCTCCGCTCCATGTACAAGTACCTCTCCGCTCCATGTACAAGTACCTCTCCGCTCAATGTCAAGTATCGACAGTACCTCTCCGCTCCATGTACAAGTACCTCTCCGCTGAATGTACAAGTGTCGACAGTACCTCTCCGCTCAATGTACAAGTACCTCTCCGCTCCATGTACAAGTACCTCTCCGCTCTCATGTACAAGTACCTCTCCGCTCCATGTACAAGTACCTCTCCGCTCAATGTACAAGTACCTCTGCGCTCCATGTACAAGTACCTCTCCGCTCAATGTACAAGTACCTCTCCGCTCAATGTACAAGTGTCGACAGTACCTCTCCGCTCCATGTACAAGTACCTCTCCGCTCAATGTACAAGTGTCGACAGTACCTCTACGCTCAATGTACAAGTGTCGACAGTACCTCTCCGCTCTCATGTACAAGTACCTCTCCGATCCATGTACAAGTACATCTCCGCTCCATGTACAAGTACATCTCCGCTCAATGTACAAGTACCTCTCCGCTCCATGTACAAGTACCTCTCCGCTCCATGTACAAGTACCTCTCCGCTCCATGTACAAGTACCTCTCCGCTCCATGTACAAGTACCTCTCCGCTCAATGTACAAGTACCTCTCCGCTCCATGTACAAGTACCTCTCCGCTCCATGTACAAGTACCTCTCCGCTCCATGTACAAGTACCTCTCCGCTCAATGTACAAGTATCTCTCCGCTCCATGTACAAGTACCTCTCCGCTCCATGTACAAGTACCTCTCCGCTCCATGTACAAGTACCTCTCCGCTCAATGTACAAGTACCTCTCCGCTCCCTGTACAAGTACATCTCCGCTCCATGTACAAGTACCTCTCCGCTCCATGTACAAGTACCTCTCCGCTCAATGTACAAGTGTCGACAGTACCTCTCCGCTCCATGTACAAGTACCTCTCCGCTCCATGTACAAGTACCTCTCCGCTCAATGTACAAGTGTCGACAGTACCTCTCCGCTCCATCTACAAGTACCTCTCCGCTCAATGTACAAGTACCTCTCCGCTGAATGTACAAGTACCTCTCCGCTCCATGTACAAGTACCTCTCCGCTCCATGTACAAATACCTCTCCGCTCCATGTACAAGTACCTCTCCGCTCCATGTACAAGTACCTCTCCGCTCAATGTACAAGTACCTCTCCGCTCCATGTACAAGTACCTCTCCGCTCCATGTACAAGTACCTCTCCGCTCCATGTACAAGTACCTCTCCGCTCCATGTACAAGTACATCTCTGCTCCATGTACAAGTACCTCTCCGCTCAATGTACAAGTACATCTCCGCTCCATGTACAAGTACCTCTCCGCTCCATGTACAAGTACATCTCCGCTCCATGTACAAGTACCTCTCCGCTCCATGTACAAGTACCTCTCCGCTCAATGTACAAGTACATCTCCGCTCCATGTACAAGTACATCTCTGCTCCATGTACAAGTACCTCTCCACTCAATGTACAAGTACATCTCCGCTCCATGTACAAGTACCTCTCCGCTCCATGTACAAGTACCTCTCCGGTCCATGTACAAGTACCTCTCCGCTCCATGTACAAGTACCTCTCCGCTCCATGTACAAGTACCTCTCCGCTCAATGTCAAGTGTCGACAGTACCTCTCCGCTCCATGTACAAATACCTCTCCGCTCTCATGTACAAGTACCTCTCCGCTCCATGTACAAGTACCTCTCCGCTCAATGTCAAGTGTCGACAGTACCTCTCCGCTCCATGTACAAATACCTCTCCGCTCCATGTACAAGTACCTCTCCGCTCTCATGTACAAGTACCTCTCCGCTCCATGTACAAGTAGCTCTCCGCTCAATGTACAAGTGTCGACAGTACCTTTCCGCTCCATGTACAAATACCTCTCCGCTCTCATGTACAAGTACCTCTCCGCTCCATGTACAAGTACCTCTCCGCTCAATGTACAAATACCTCTCCGCTCCATGTATAAGTACCTCTCCGCTCTATGTACAAGTACCTCTCCGCTCCATGTACAAGTACCTCTCCGCTCAATGTACAAATACCTCTCCGCTCCATGTACAAGTAGCTCTCCGCTGAATGTACAAGTGTCGACAGTACCTCTCCGCTCAATGTACAAGTACCTCTCCGCTCAATGTACAAATACCTCTCCGCTCCATGTACAAGTACCTCTCCGCTCAATGTCAAGTATCGACAGTACCTCTCCGCTCCATGTACAAGTACCTCTCCGCTGAATGTACAAGTGTCGACAGTACCTCTCCGCTCAATGTACAAGTACCTCTCCGCTCCATGTACAAGTACCTCTCCGCTCTCATGTACAAGTACCTCTCCGCTCCATGTACAAGTACCTCTCCGCTCAATGTACAAGTACCTCTGCGCTCCATGTACAAGTACCTCTCCGCTCAATGTACAAGTACCTCTCCGCTCAATGTACAAGTGTCGACAGTACCTCTCCGCTCCATGTACAAGTACCTCTCCGCTCAATGTACAAGTGTCGACAGTACCTCTACGCTCAATGTACAAGTGTCGACAGTACCTCTCCGCTCTCATGTACAAGTACCTCTCCGATCCATGTACAAGTACATCTCCGCTCCATGTACAAGTACATCTCCGCTCAATGTACAAGTACCTCTCCGCTCCATGTACAAGTACCTCTCCGCTCCATGTACAAGTACCTCTCCGCTCCATGTACAAGTACCTCTCCGCTCCATGTACAAGTACCTCTCCGCTCAATGTACAAGTACCTCTCCGCTCCATGTACAAGTACCTCTCCGCTCAATGTACAAGTACCTCTCCGCTCCATGTACAAGTACCTCTCCGCTCCATGTACAAGTACCTCTCCGCTCCATGTACAAGTACCTCTCCGCTCCATGTACAAGTACATCTCTGCTCCATGTACAAGTACCTCTCCGCTCAATGTACAAGTACATCTCCGCTCCATGTACAAGTACCTCTCCGCTCCATGTACAAGTACATCTCCGCTCCATGTACAAGTACCTCTCCGCTCCATGTACAAGTACCTCTCCGCTCAATGTACAAGTACATCTCCGCTCCATGTACAAGTACATCTCTGCTCCATGTACAAGTACCTCTCCGCTCAATGTACAAGTACATCTCCGCTCCATGTACAAGTACCTCTCCGCTCCATGTACAAGTACCTCTCCGGTCCATGTACAAGTACCTCTCCGCTCCATGTACAAGTACCTCTCCGCTCCATGTACAAGTACCTCTCCGCTCAATGTCAAGTGTCGACAGTACCTCTCCGCTCCATGTACAAATACCTCTCCGCTCTCATGTACAAGTACCTCTCCGCTCCATGTACAAGTACCTCTCCGCTCAATGTCAAGTGTCGACAGTACCTCTCCGCTCCATGTACAAATACCTCTCCGCTCCATGTACAAGTACCTCTCCGCTCTCATGTACAAGTACCTCTCCGCTCCATGTACAAGTAGCTCTCCGCTCAATGTACAAGTGTCGACAGTACCTTTCCGCTCCATGTACAAATACCTCTCCGCTCTCATGTACAAGTACCTCTCCGCTCCATGTACAAGTACCTCTCCGCTCAATGTACAAATACCTCTCCGCTCCATGTATAAGTACCTCTCCGCTCTATGTACAAGTACCTCTCCGCTCCATGTACAAGTACCTCTCCGCTCAATGTACAAATACCTCTCCGCTCCATGTACAAGTAGCTCTCCGCTGAATGTACAAGTGTCGACAGTACCTCTCCGCTCAATGTACAAGTACCTCTCCGCTCAATGTACAAATACCTCTCCGCTCCATGTACAAGTACCTCTCCGCTCAATGTCAAGTATCGACAGTACCTCTCCGCTCCATGTACAAGTACCTCTCCGCTGAATGTACAAGTGTCGACAGTACCTCTCCGCTCAATGTACAAGTACCTCTCCGCTCCATGTACAAGTACCTCTCCGCTCTCATGTACAAGTACCTCTCCGCTCCATGTACAAGTACCTCTCCGCTCAATGTACAAGTACCTCTGCGCTCCATGTACAAGTACCTCTCCGCTCAATGTACAAGTACCTCTCCGCTCAATGTACAAGTGTCGACAGTACCTCTCCGCTCCATGTACAAGTACCTCTCCGCTCAATGTACAAGTGTCGACAGTACCTCTACGCTCAATGTACAAGTGTCGACAGTACCTCTCCGCTCTCATGTACAAGTACCTCTCCGATCCATGTACAAGTACATCTCCGCTCCATGTACAAGTACATCTCCGCTCAATGTACAAGTACCTCTCCGCTCCATGTACAAGTACCTCTCCGCTCCATGTACAAGTACCTCTCCGCTCCATGTACAAGTACCTCTCCGCTCCATGTACAAGTACCTCTCCGCTCAATGTACAAGTACCTCTCCGCTCCATGTACAAGTACCTCTCCGCTCAATGTACAAGTACCTCTCCGCTCCATGTACAAGTACCTCTCCGCTCCATGTACAAGTACCTCTCCGCTCCATGTACAAGTACCTCTCCGCTCCATGTACAAGTACATCTCTGCTCCATGTACAAGTACCTCTCCGCTCAATGTACAAGTACATCTCCGCTCCATGTACAAGTACCTCTCCGCTCCATGTACAAGTACCTCTCCGGTCCATGTACAAGTACCTCTCCGCTCCATGTACAAGTACCTCTCCGCTCCATGTACAAGTACCTCTCCGCTCAATGTCAAGTGTCGACAGTACCTCTCCGCTCCATGTACAAATACCTCTCCGCTCTCATGTACAAGTACCTCTCCGCTCCATGTACAAGTACCTCTCCGCTCAATGTCAAGTGTCGACAGTACCTCTCCGCTCCATGTACAAATACCTCTCCGCTCCATGTACAAGTACCTCTCCGCTCTCATGTACAAGTACCTCTCCGCTCCATGTACAAGTAGCTCTCCGCTCAATGTACAAGTGTCGACAGTACCTTTCCGCTCCATGTACAAATACCTCTCCGCTCTCATGTACAAGTACCTCTCCGCTCCATGTACAAGTACCTCTCCGCTCAATGTACAAATACCTCTCCGCTCCATGTATAAGTACCTCTCCGCTCTATGTACAAGTACCTCTCCGCTCCATGTACAAGTACCTCTCCGCTCAATGTACAAATACCTCTCCGCTCCATGTACAAGTAGCTCTCCGCTGAATGTACAAGTGTCGACAGTACCTCTCCGCTCAATGTACAAGTACCTCTCCGCTCAATGTACAAATACCTCTCCGCTCCATGTACAAGTACCTCTCCGCTCAATGTCAAGTATCGACAGTACCTCTCCGCTCCATGTACAAGTACCTCTCCGCTGAATGTACAAGTGTCGACAGTACCTCTCCGCTCAATGTACAAGTACCTCTCCGCTCCATGTACAAGTACCTCTCCGCTCTCATGTACAAGTACCTCTCCGCTCCATGTACAAGTACCTCTCCGCTCAATGTACAAGTACCTCTGCGCTCCATGTACAAGTACCTCTCCGCTCAATGTACAAGTACCTCTCCGCTCAATGTACAAGTGTCGACAGTACCTCTCCGCTCCATGTACAAGTACCTCTCCGCTCAATGTACAAGTGTCGACAGTACCTCTACGCTCAATGTACAAGTGTCGACAGTACCTCTCCGCTCTCATGTACAAGTACCTCTCCGATCCATGTACAAGTACATCTCCGCTCCATGTACAAGTACATCTCCGCTCAATGTACAAGTACCTCTCCGCTCCATGTACAAGTACCTCTCCGCTCCATGTACAAGTACCTCTCCGCTCCATGTACAAGTACCTCTCCGCTCCATGTACAAGTACCTCTCCGCTCAATGTACAAGTACCTCTCCGCTCCATGTACAAGTACCTCTCCGCTCAATGTACAAGTACCTCTCCGCTCCATGTACAAGTACCTCTCCGCTCCATGTACAAGTACCTCTCCGCTCCATGTACAAGTACCTCTCCGCTCCATGTACAAGTACATCTCTGCTCCATGTACAAGTACCTCTCCGCTCAATGTACAAGTACATCTCCGCTCCATGTACAAGTACCTCTCCGCTCCATGTACAAGTACATCTCCGCTCCATGTACAAGTACCTCTCCGCTCCATGTACAAGTACCTCTCCGCTCAATGTACAAGTACATCTCCGCTCCATGTACAAGTACATCTCTGCTCCATGTACAAGTACCTCTCCGCTCAATGTACAAGTACATCTCCGCTCCATGTACAAGTACCTCTCCGCTCCATGTACAAGTACCTCTCCGGTCCATGTACAAGTACCTCTCCGCTCCATGTACAAGTACCTCTCCGCTCCATGTACAAGTACCTCTCCGCTCAATGTCAAGTGTCGACAGTACCTCTCCGCTCCATGTACAAATACCTCTCCGCTCTCATGTACAAGTACCTCTCCGCTCCATGTACAAGTACCTCTCCGCTCAATGTCAAGTGTCGACAGTACCTCTCCGCTCCATGTACAAATACCTCTCCGCTCCATGTACAAGTACCTCTCCGCTCTCATGTACAAGTACCTCTCCGCTCCATGTACAAGTAGCTCTCCGCTCAATGTACAAGTGTCGACAGTACCTTTCCGCTCCATGTACAAATACCTCTCCGCTCTCATGTACAAGTACCTCTCCGCTCCATGTACAAGTACCTCTCCGCTCAATGTACAAATACCTCTCCGCTCCATGTATAAGTACCTCTCCGCTCTATGTACAAGTACCTCTCCGCTCCATGTACAAGTACCTCTCCGCTCAATGTACAAATACCTCTCCGCTCCATGTACAAGTAGCTCTCCGCTGAATGTACAAGTGTCGACAGTACCTCTCCGCTCAATGTACAAGTACCTCTCCGCTCAATGTACAAATACCTCTCCGCTCCATGTACAAGTACCTCTCCGCTCAATGTCAAGTATCGACAGTACCTCTCCGCTCCATGTACAAGTACCTCTCCGCTCAATGTACAAATACCTCTCCGCTCCATGTACAAGTAGCTCTCCGCTGAATGTACAAGTGTCGACAGTACCTCTCCGCTCAATGTACAAGTACCTCTCCGCTCAATGTACAAATACCTCTCCGCTCCATGTACAAGTACCTCTCCGCTCAATGTCAAGTATCGACAGTACCTCTCCGCTCCATGTACAAGTACCTCTCCGCTGAATGTACAAGTGTCGACAGTACCTCTCCGCTCAATGTACAAGTACCTCTCCGCTCCATGTACAAGTACCTCTCCGCTCTCATGTACAAGTACCTCTCCGCTCCATGTACAAGTACCTCTCCGCTCAATGTACAAGTACCTCTGCGCTCCATGTACAAGTACCTCTCCGCTCAATGTACAAGTACCTCTCCGCTCAATGTACAAGTGTCGACAGTACCTCTCCGCTCCATGTACAAGTACCTCTCCGCTCAATGTACAAGTGTCGACAGTACCTCTACGCTCAATGTACAAGTGTCGACAGTACCTCTCCGCTCTCATGTACAAGTACCTCTCCGATCCATGTACAAGTACATCTCCGCTCCATGTACAAGTACATCTCCGCTCAATGTACAAGTACCTCTCCGCTCCATGTACAAGTACCTCTCCGCTCCATGTACAAGTACCTCTCCGCTCCATGTACAAGTACCTCTCCGCTCCATGTACAAGTACCTCTCCGCTCAATGTACAAGTACCTCTCCGCTCCATGTACAAGTACCTCTCCGCTCAATGTACAAGTACCTCTCCGCTCCATGTACAAGTACCTCTCCGCTCCATGTACAAGTACCTCTCCGCTCCATGTACAAGTACCTCTCCGCTCCATGTACAAGTACATCTCTGCTCCATGTACAAGTACCTCTCCGCTCAATGTACAAGTACATCTCCGCTCCATGTACAAGTACCTCTCCGCTCCATGTACAAGTACATCTCCGCTCCATGTACAAGTACCTCTCCGCTCCATGTACAAGTACCTCTCCGCTCAATGTACAAGTACATCTCCGCTCCATGTACAAGTACATCTCTGCTCCATGTACAAGTACCTCTCCGCTCAATGTACAAGTACATCTCCGCTCCATGTACAAGTACCTCTCCGCTCCATGTACAAGTACCTCTCCGGTCCATGTACAAGTACCTCTCCGCTCCATGTACAAGTACCTCTCCGCTCCATGTACAAGTACCTCTCCGCTCAATGTCAAGTGTCGACAGTACCTCTCCGCTCCATGTACAAATACCTCTCCGCTCTCATGTACAAGTACCTCTCCGCTCCATGTACAAGTACCTCTCCGCTCAATGTCAAGTGTCGACAGTACCTCTCCGCTCCATGTACAAATACCTCTCCGCTCCATGTACAAGTACCTCTCCGCTCTCATGTACAAGTACCTCTCCGCTCCATGTACAAGTAGCTCTCCGCTCAATGTACAAGTGTCGACAGTACCTTTCCGCTCCATGTACAAATACCTCTCCGCTCTCATGTACAAGTACCTCTCCGCTCCATGTACAAGTACCTCTCCGCTCAATGTACAAATACCTCTCCGCTCCATGTATAAGTACCTCTCCGCTCTATGTACAAGTACCTCTCCGCTCCATGTACAAGTACCTCTCCGCTCAATGTACAAATACCTCTCCGCTCCATGTACAAGTAGCTCTCCGCTGAATGTACAAGTGTCGACAGTACCTCTCCGCTCAATGTACAAGTACCTCTCCGCTCAATGTACAAATACCTCTCCGCTCCATGTACAAGTACCTCTCCGCTCAATGTCAAGTATCGACAGTACCTCTCCGCTCCATGTACAAGTACCTCTCCGCTGAATGTACAAGTGTCGACAGTACCTCTCCGCTCAATGTACAAGTACCTCTCCGCTCCATGTACAAGTACCTCTCCGCTCTCATGTACAAGTACCTCTCCGCTCCATGTACAAGTACCTCTCCGCTCAATGTACAAGTACCTCTGCGCTCCATGTACAAGTACCTCTCCGCTCAATGTACAAGTACCTCTCCGCTCAATGTACAAGTGTCGACAGTACCTCTCCGCTCCATGTACAAGTACCTCTCCGCTCAATGTACAAGTGTCGACAGTACCTCTACGCTCAATGTACAAGTGTCGACAGTACCTCTCCGCTCTCATGTACAAGTACCTCTCCGATCCATGTACAAGTACATCTCCGCTCCATGTACAAGTACATCTCCGCTCAATGTACAAGTACCTCTCCGCTCCATGTACAAGTACCTCTCCGCTCCATGTACAAGTACCTCTCCGCTCCATGTACAAGTACCTCTCCGCTCCATGTACAAGTACCTCTCCGCTCAATGTACAAGTACCTCTCCGCTCCATGTACAAGTACCTCTCCGCTCAATGTACAAGTACCTCTCCGCTCCATGTACAAGTACCTCTCCGCTCCATGTACAAGTACCTCTCCGCTCCATGTACAAGTACCTCTCCGCTCCATGTACAAGTACATCTCTGCTCCATGTACAAGTACCTCTCCGCTCAATGTACAAGTACATCTCCGCTCCATGTACAAGTACCTCTCCGCTCCATGTACAAGTACATCTCCGCTCCATGTACAAGTACCTCTCCGCTCCATGTACAAGTACCTCTCCGCTCAATGTACAAGTACATCTCCGCTCCATGTACAAGTACATCTCTGCTCCATGTACAAGTACCTCTCCGCTCCATGTACAAGTACATCTCCGCTCCATGTACAAGTACCTCTCCGCTCCATGTACAAGTACATCTCCGCTCCATGTACAAGTACCTCTCCGCTCCATGTACAAGTACCTCTCCGCTCAATGTACAAGTACATCTCCGCTCCATGTACAAGTACATCTCTGCTCCATGTACAAGTACCTCTCCGCTCAATGTACAAGTACATCTCCGCTCCATGTACAAGTACCTCTCCGCTCCATGTACAAGTACCTCTCCGGTCCATGTACAAGTACCTCTCCGCTCCATGTACAAGTACCTCTCCGCTCCATGTACAAGTACCTCTCCGCTCAATGTCAAGTGTCGACAGTACCTCTCCGCTCCATGTACAAATACCTCTCCGCTCTCATGTACAAGTACCTCTCCGCTCCATGTACAAGTACCTCTCCGCTCAATGTCAAGTGTCGACAGTACCTCTCCGCTCCATGTACAAATACCTCTCCGCTCCATGTACAAGTACCTCTCCGCTCTCATGTACAAGTACCTCTCCGCTCCATGTACAAGTAGCTCTCCGCTCAATGTACAAGTGTCGACAGTACCTTTCCGCTCCATGTACAAATACCTCTCCGCTCTCATGTACAAGTACCTCTCCGCTCCATGTACAAGTACCTCTCCGCTCAATGTACAAATACCTCTCCGCTCCATGTATAAGTACCTCTCCGCTCTATGTACAAGTACCTCTCCGCTCCATGTACAAGTACCTCTCCGCTCAATGTACAAATACCTCTCCGCTCCATGTACAAGTAGCTCTCCGCTGAATGTACAAGTGTCGACAGTACCTCTTCGCTCAATGTACAAGTACCTCTCCGCTCAATGTACAAATACCTCTCCGCTCCATGTACAAGTACCTCTCCGCTCAATGTCAAGTATCGACAGTACCTCTCCGCTCCATGTACAAGTACCTCTCCGCTGAATGTACAAGTGTCGACAGTACCTCTCCGCTCAATGTACAAGTACCTCTCCGCTCCATGTACAAGTACCTCTCCGCTCTCATGTACAAGTACCTCTCCGCTCCATGTACAAGTACCTCTCCGCTCAATGTACAAGTACCTCTGCGCTCCATGTACAAGTACCTCTCCGCTCAATGTACAAGTACCTCTCCGCTCAATGTACAAGTGTCGACAGTACCTCTCCGCTCCATGTACAAGTACCTCTCCGCTCAATGTACAAGTGTCGACAGTACCTCTACGCTCAATGTACAAGTGTCGACAGTACCTCTCCGCTCTCATGTACAAGTACCTCTCCGATCCATGTACAAGTACATCTCCGCTCCATGTACAAGTACATCTCCGCTCAATGTACAAGTACCTCTCCGCTCCATGTACAAGTACCTCTCCGCTCCATGTACAAGTACCTCTCCGCTCCATGTACAAGTACCTCTCCGCTCCATGTACAAGTTCCTCTCCGCTCAATGTACAAGTACCTCTCCGCTCCATGTACAAGTACCTCTCCGCTCAATGTACAAGTACCTCTCCGCTCCATGTACAAGTACCTCTCCGCTCCATGTACAAGTACCTCTCCGCTCCATGTACAAGTACCTCTCCGCTCCATGTACAAGTACATCTCTGCTCCATGTACAAGTACCTCTCCGCTCAATGTACAAGTACATCTCCGCTCCATGTACAAGTACCTCTCCGCTCCATGTACAAGTACATCTCCGCTCCATGTACAAGTACCTCTCCGCTCCATGTACAAGTACCTCTCCGCTCAATGTACAAGTACATCTCCGCTCCATGTACAAGTACATCTCTGCTCCATGTACAAGTACCTCTCCGCTCAATGTACAAGTACATCTCCGCTCCATGTACAAGTACCTCTCCGCTCCATGTACAAGTACCTCTCCGGTCCATGTACAAGTACCTCTCCGCTCCATTTACAAGTACCTCTCCGCTCCATGTACAAGTACCTCTCCGCTCAATGTCAAGTGTCGACAGTACCTCTCCGCTCCATGTACAAATACCTCTCCGCTCTCATGTACAAGTACCTCTCCGCTCCATGTACAAGTACCTCTCCGCTCAATGTCAAGTGTCGACAGTACCTCTCCGCTCCATGTACAAATACCTCTCCGCTCCATGTACAAGTACCTCTCCGCTCTCATGTACAAGTACCTCTCCGCTCCATGTACAAGTAGCTCTCCGCTCAATGTACAAGTGTCGACAGTACCTTTCCGCTCCATGTACAAATACCTCTCCGCTCTCATGTACAAGTACCTCTCCGCTCCATGTACAAGTACCTCTCCGCTCAATGTACAAATACCTCTCCGCTCCATGTATAAGTACCTCTCCGCTCTATGTACAAGTACCTCTCCGCTCCATGTACAAGTACCTCTCCGCTCAATGTACAAATACCTCTCCGCTCCATGTACAAGTAGCTCTCCGCTGAATGTACAAGTGTCGACAGTACCTCTCCGCTCAATGTACAAGTACCTTTCCGCTCAATGTACAAATACCTCTCCGCTCCATGTACAAGTACCTCTCCGCTCAATGTCAAGTATCGACAGTACCTCTCCGCTCCATGTACAAGTACCTCTCCGCTGAATGTACAAGTGTCGACAGTACCTCTCCGCTCAATGTACAAGTACCTCTCCGCTCCATGTACAAGTACCTCTCCGCTCTCATGTACAAGTACCTCTCCGCTCCATGTACAAGTACCTCTCCGCTCAATGTACAAGTACCTCTGCGCTCCATGTACAAGTACCTCTCCGCTCAATGTACAAGTACCTCTCCGCTCAATGTACAAGTGTCGACAGTACCTCTCCGCTACATGTACAAGTACCTCTCCGCTCAATGTACAAGTGTCGACAGTACCTCTACGCTCAATGTACAAGTGTCGACAGTACCTCTCCGCTCTCATGTACAAGTACCTCTCCGATCCATGTACAAGTACATCTCCGCTCCATGTACAAGTACATCTCCGCTCAATGTACAAGTACCTCTCCGCTCCATGTACAAGTACCTCTCCGCTCCATGTACAAGTACCTCTCCGCTCCATGTACAAGTACCTCTCCGCTCCATGTACAAGTACATCTCTGCTCCATGTACAAGTACCTCTCCGCTCAATGTACAAGTACATCTCTGCTCCATGTACAAGTACCTCTCCGCTCCATGTACAAGTACATCTCCGCTCCATGTACAAGTACCTCTCCGCTCCATGTACAAGTACCTCTCCGCTCAATGTACAAGTACATCTCCGCTCCATGTACAAGTACATCTCTGCTCCATGTACAAGTACCTCTCCGCTCAATGTACAAGTACATCTCCGCTCCATGTACAAGTACCTCTCCGCTCCATGTACAAGTACCTCTCCGGTCCATGTACAAGTACCTCTCCGCTCCATGTACAAGTACCTCTCCGCTCCATGTACAAGTACCTCTCCGCTCAATGTCAAGTGTCGACAGTACCTCTCCGCTCCATGTACAAATACCTCTCCGCTCTCATGTACAAGTACCTCTCCGCTCCATGTACAAGTACCTCTCCGCTCAATGTCAAGTGTCGACAGTACCTCTCCGCTCCATGTACAAATACCTCTCCGCTCCATGTACAAGTACCTCTCCGCTCTCATGTACAAGTACCTCTCCGCTCCATGTACAAGTAGCTCTCCGCTCAATGTACAAGTGTCGACAGTACCTTTCCGCTCCATGTACAAATACCTCTCCGCTCTCATGTACAAGTACCTCTCCGCTCCATGTACAAGTACCTCTCCGCTCAATGTACAAATACCTCTCCGCTCCATGTATAAGTACCTCTCCGCTCTATGTACAAGTACCTCTCCGCTCCATGTACAAGTACCTCTCCGCTCAATGTACAAATACCTCTCCGCTCCATGTACAAGTAGCTCTCCGCTGAATGTACAAGTGTCGACAGTACCTCTCCGCTCAATGTACAAGTACCTCTCCGCTCAATGTACAAATACCTCTCCGCTCCATGTACAAGTACCTCTCCGCTCAATGTCAAGTATCGACAGTACCTCTCCGCTCCATGTACAAGTACCTCTCCGCTGAATGTACAAGTGTCGACAGTACCTCTCCGCTCAATGTACAAGTACCTCTCCGCTCCATGTACAAGTACCTCTCCGCTCTCATGTACAAGTACCTCTCCGCTCCATGTACAAGTACCTCTCCGCTCAATGTACAAGTACCTCTGCGCTCCATGTACAAGTACCTCTCCGCTCAATGTACAAGTACCTCTCCGCTCAATGTACAAGTGTCGACAGTACCTCTCCGCTCCATGTACAAGTACCTCTCCGCTCAATGTACAAGTGTCGACAGTACCTCTACGCTCAATGTACAAGTGTCGACAGTACCTCTCCGCTCTCATGTACAAGTACCTCTCCGATCCATGTACAAGTACATCTCCGCTCCATGTACAAGTACATCTCTGCTCAATGTACAAGTACCTCTCCGCTCCATGTACAAGTACCTCTCCGCTCCATGTACAAGTACCTCTCCGCTCCATGTACAAGTACCTCTCCGCTCAATGTACAAGTACCTCTCCGCTCCATGTACAAGTACCTCTCCGCTCAATGTACAAGTACCTCTCCGCTCCATGTACAAGTACCTCTCCGCTCCATGTACAAGTACCTCTCCGCTCCATGTACAAGTACCTCTCCGCTCCATGTACAAGTACATCTCTGCTCCATGTACAAGTACCTCTCCGCTCAATGTACAAGTACATCTCCGCTCCATGTACAAGTACCTCTCCGCTCCATGTACAAGTACATCTCCGCTCCATGTACAAGTACCTCTCCGCTCCATGTACAAGTACCTCTCCGCTCAATGTACAAGTACATCTCCGCTCCATGTACAAGTACATCTCTGCTCCATGTACAAGTACCTCTCCGCTCAATGTACAAGTACATCTCCGCTCCATGTACAAGTACCTCTCCGCTCCATGTACAAGTACCTCTCCGGTCCATGTACAAGTACCTCTCCGCTCCATGTACAAGTACCTCTCCGCTCCATGTACAAGTACCTCTCCGCTCAATGTCAAGTGTCGACAGTACCTCTCCGCTCCATGTACAAATACCTCTCCGCTCTCATGTACAAGTACCTCTCCGCTCCATGTACAAGTACCTCTCCGCTCAATGTCAAGTGTCGACAGTACCTCTCCGCTCCATGTACAAATACCTCTCCGCTCCATGTACAAGTACCTCTCCGCTCTCATGTACAAGTACATCTCCGCTCCATGTACAAGTAGCTCTCCGCTCAATGTACAAGTGTCGACAGTACCTTTCCGCTCCATGTACAAATACCTCTCCGCTCTCATGTACAAGTACCTCTCCGCTCCATGTACAAGTACCTCTCCGCTCAATGTACAAATACCTCTCCGCTCCATGTATAAGTACCTCTCCGCTCTATGTACAAGTACCTCTCCGCTCCATGTACAAGTACCTCTCCGCTCAATGTACAAATACCTCTCCGCTCCATGTACAAGTAGCTCTCCGCTGAATGTACAAGTGTCGACAGTACCTCTCCGCTCAATGTACAAGTACCTCTCCGCTCAATGTACAAATACCTCTCCGCTCCATGTACAAGTACCTCTCCGCTCAATGTCAAGTATCGACAGTACCTCTCCGCTCCATGTACAAGTACCTCTCCGCTGAATGTACAAGTGTCGACAGTACCTCTCCGCTCAATGTACAAGTACCTCTCCGCTCCATGTACAAGTACCTCTCCGCTCTCATGTACAAGTACCTCTCCGCTCCATGTACAAGTACCTCTCCGCTCAATGTACAAGTACCTCTGCGCTCCATGTACAAGTACCTCTCCGCTCAATGTACAAGTACCTCTCCGCTCAATGTACAAGTGTCGACAGTACCTCTCCGCTCCATGTACAAGTACCTCTCCGCTCAATGTACAAGTGTCGACAGTACCTCTACGCTCAATGTACAAGTGTCGACAGTACCTCTCCGCTCTCATGTACAAGTACCTCTCCGATCCATGTACAAGTACATCTCCGCTCCATGTACAAGTACATCTCCGCTCAATGTACAAGTACCTCTCCGCTCCATGTACAAGTACCTCTCCGCTCCATGTACAAGTACCTCTCCGCTCCATGTACAAGTACCTCTCCGCTCCATGTACAAGTACCTCTCCGCTCAATGTACAAGTACCTCTCCGCTCCATGTACAAGTACCTCTCCGCTCAATGTACAAGTACCTCTCCGCTCCATGTACAAGTACCTCTCCGCTCCATGTACAAGTACCTCTCCGCTCCATGTACAAGTACCTCTCCGCTCCATGTACAAGTACCTCTCCGCTCCATGTACAAGTACATCTCTGCTCCATGTACAAGTACCTCTCCGCTCAATGTACAAGTACATCTCCGCTCCATGTACAAGTACCTCTCCGCTCCATGTACAAGTACATCTCCGCTCCATGTACAAGTACCTCTCCGCTCCATGTACAAGTACCTCTCCGCTCAATGTACAAGTACATCTCCGCTCCATGTACAAGTACATCTCTGCTCCATGTACAAGTACCTCTCCGCTCAATGTACAAGTACCTCTCCGCTCCATGTACAAGTACCTCTCCGCTCCATGTACAAGTACCTCTCCGCTCCATGTACAAGTACCTCTCCGCTCCATGTACAAGTACCTCTCCGCTCCATGTACAAGTACATCTCCGCTCCATGTACAAGTACCTCTCCGCTCCATGTACAAGTACCTCTCCGCTCAATGTACAAGTACATCTCCGCTCCATGTACAAGTACATCTCTGCTCCATGTACAAGTACCTCTCCGCTCAATGTACAAGTACATCTCCACTCCATGTACAAGTACCTCTCCGCTCCATGTACAAGTACCTCTCCGGTCCATGTACAAGTACCTCTCCGCTCCATGTACAAGTACCTCTCCGCTCCATGTACAAGTACCTCTCCGCTCAATGTCAAGTGTCGACTGTACCTCTCCGCTCCATGTACAAATACCTCTCCGCTCTCATGTACAAGTACCTCTCGGCTCCATGTACAAGTACCTCTCCGCTCAATGTCAAGTGTCGACAGTACCTCTCCGCTCCATGTACAAATACCTCTCCGCTCCATGTACAAGTACCTCTCCGCTCTCATGTACAAGTACCTCTCCGCTCCATGTACAAGTAGCTCTCCGCTCAATGTACAAGTGTCGACAGTACCTTTCCGCTCCATGTACAAATACCTCTCCGCTCTCATGTACAAGTACCTCTCCGCTCCATGTACAAGTACCTCTCCGCTCAATGTACAAATACCTCTCCGCTCCATGTATAAGTACCTCTCCGCTCTATGTACAAGTACCTCTCCGCTCCATGTACAAGTACCTCTCCGCTCAATGTACAAATACCTCTCCGCTCCATGTACAAGTAGCTCTCCGCTGAATGTACAAGTGTCGACAGTACCTCTCCGCTCAATGTACAAGTACCTCTCCGCTCAATGTACAAATACCTCTCCGCTCCATGTACAAGTACCTCTCCGCTCAATGTCAAGTATCGACAGTACCTCTCCGCTCCATGTACAAGTACCTCTCCGCTGAATGTACAAGTGTCGACAGTACCTCTCCGCTCAATGTACAAGTACCTCTCCGCTCCATGTACAAGTACCTCTCCGCTCTCATGTACAAGTACCTCTCCGCTCCATGTACAAGTACCTCTCCGCTCAATGTACAAGTACCTCTGCGCTCCATGTACAAGTACCTCTCCGCTCAATGTACAAGTACCTCTCCGCTCAATGTACAAGTGTCGACAGTACCTCTCCGCTCCATGTACAAGTACCTCTCCGCTCAATGTACAAGTGTCGACAGTACCTCTACGCTCAATGTACAAGTGTCGACAGTACCTCTCCGCTCTCATGTACAAGTACCTCTCCGATCCATGTACAAGTACATCTCCGCTCCATGTACAAGTACATCTCCGCTCAATGTACAAGTACCTCTCCGCTCCATGTACAAGTACCTCTCCGCTCCATGTACAAGTACCTCTCCGCTCCATGTACAAGTACCTCTCCGCTCCATGTACAAGTACCTCTCCGCTCAATGTACAAGTACCTCTCCGCTCCATGTACAAGTACCTCTCCGCTCAATGTACAAGTACCTCTCCGCTCCATGTACAAGTACCTCTCCGCTCCATGTACAAGTACCTCTCCGCTCCATGTACAAGTACCTCTCCGCTCAATGTCAAGTATCGACAGTACCTCTCCGCTCCATGTACAAGTACCTCTCCGCTGAATGTACAAGTGTCGACAGTACCTCTCCGCTCAATGTACAAGTACCTCTCCGCTCCATGTACAAGTACCTCTCCGCTCTCATGTACAAGTACCTCTCCGCTCCATGTACAAGTACCTCTCCGCTCAATGTACAAGTACCTCTGCGCTCCATGTACAAGTACCTCTCCGCTCAATGTACAAGTACCTCTCCGCTCAATGTACAAGTGTCGACAGTACCTCTCCGCTCCATGTACAAGTACCTCTCCGCTCAATGTACAAGTGTCGACAGTACCTCTACGCTCAATGTACAAGTGTCGACAGTACCTCTCCGCTCTCATGTACAAGTACCTCTCCGATCCATGTACAAGTACATCTCCGCTCCATGTACAAGTACATCTCCGCTCAATGTACAAGTACCTCTCCGCTCCATGTACAAGTACCTCTCCGCTCCATGTACAAGTACCTCTCCGCTCCATGTACAAGTACCTCTCCGCTCCATGTACAAGTACCTCTCCGCTCAATGTACAAGTACCTCTCCGCTCCATGTACAAGTACCTCTCCGCTCCATGTACAAGTACCTCTCCGCTCCATGTACAAGTACCTCTCCGCTCAATGTACAAGTATCTCTCCGCTCCATGTACAAGTACCTCTCCGCTCCATGTACAAGTACCTCTCCGCTCCATGTACAAGTACCTCTCCGCTCAATGTCAAGTGTCGACAGTACCTCTCCGCTCCATGTACAAATACCTCTCCGCTCTCATGTACAAGTACCTCTCCGCTCCATGTACAAGTACCTCTCCGCTCAATGTCAAGTGTCGACAGTACCTCTCCGCTCCATGTACAAATACCTCTCCGCTCCATGTACAAGTACCTCTCCGCTCTCATGTACAAGTACCTCTCCGCTCCATGTACAAGTAGCTCTCCGCTCAATGTACAAGTGTCGACAGTACCTTTCCGCTCCATGTACAAATACCTCTCCGCTCTCATGTACAAGTACCTCTCCGCTCCATGTACAAGTACCTCTCCGCTCAATGTACAAATACCTCTCCGCTCCATGTATAAGTACCTCTCCGCTCTATGTACAAGTACCTCTCCGCTCCATGTACAAGTACCTCTCCGCTCAATGTACAAATACCTCTCCGCTCCATGTACAAGTAGCTCTCCGCTGAATGTACAAGTGTCGACAGTACCTCTTCGCTCAATGTACAAGTACCTCTCCGCTCAATGTACAAATACCTCTCCGCTCCATGTACAAGTACCTCTCCGCTCAATGTCAAGTATCGACAGTACCTCTCCGCTCCATGTACAAGTACCTCTCCGCTGAATGTACAAGTGTCGACAGTACCTCTCCGCTCAATGTACAAGTACCTCTCCGCTCCATGTACAAGTACCTCTCCGCTCTCATGTACAAGTACCTCTCCGCTCCATGTACAAGTACCTCTCCGCTCAATGTACAAGTACCTCTGCGCTCCATGTACAAGTACCTCTCCGCTCAATGTACAAGTACCTCTCCGCTCAATGTACAAGTGTCGACAGTACCTCTCCGCTCCATGTACAAGTACCTCTCCGCTCAATGTACAAGTGTCGACAGTACCTCTACGCTCAATGTACAAGTGTCGACAGTACCTCTCCGCTCTCATGTACAAGTACCTCTCCGATCCATGTACAAGTACATCTCCGCTCCATGTACAAGTACATCTCCGCTCAATGTACAAGTACCTCTCCGCTCCATGTACAAGTACCTCTCCGCTCCATGTACAAGTACCTCTCCGCTCCATGTACAAGTACCTCTCCGCTCCATGTACAAGTACCTCTCCGCTCAATGTACAAGTACCTCTCCGCTCCATGTACAAGTACCTCTCCGCTCAATGTACAAGTACCTCTCCGCTCCATGTACAAGTACCTCTCCGCTCCATGTACAAGTACCTCTCCGCTCCATGTACAAGTACCTCTCCGCTCCATGTACAAGTACATCTCTGCTCCATGTACAAGTACCTCTCCGCTCAATGTACAAGTACATCTCCGCTCCATGTACAAGTACCTCTCCGCTCCATGTACAAGTACATCTCCGCTCCATGTACAAGTACCTCTCCGCTCCATGTACAAGTACCTCTCCGCTCAATGTACAAGTACATCTCCGCTCCATGTACAAGTACATCTCTGCTCCATGTACAAGTACCTCTCCGCTCAATGTACAAGTACATCTCCGCTCCATGTACAAGTACCTCTCCGCTCCATGTACAAGTACCTCTCCGGTCCATGTACAAGTACCTCTCCGCTCCATTTACAAGTACCTCTCCGCTCCATGTACAAGTACCTCTCCGCTCAATGTCAAGTGTCGACAGTACCTCTCCGCTCCATGTACAAATACCTCTCCGCTCTCATGTACAAGTACCTCTCCGCTCCATGTACAAGTACCTCTCCGCTCAATGTCAAGTGTCGACAGTACCTCTCCGCTCCATGTACAAATACCTCTCCGCTCCATGTACAAGTACCTCTCCGCTCTCATGTACAAGTACCTCTCCGCTCCATGTACAAGTAGCTCTCCGCTCAATGTACAAGTGTCGACAGTACCTTTCCGCTCCATGTACAAGTACCTCTCCGCTCAATGTACAAGTGTCGACAGTACCTCTACGCTCAATGTACAAGTGTCGACAGTACCTCTCCGCTCTCATGTACAAGTACCTCTCCGATCCATGTACAAGTACATCTCCGCTCCATGTACAAGTACATCTCCGCTCAATGTACAAGTACCTCTCCGCTCCATGTACAAGTACCTCTCCGCTCCATGTACAAGTACCTCTCCGCTCCATGTACAAGTACCTCTCCGCTCCATGTACAAGTACCTCTCCGCTCAATGTACAAGTACCTCTCCGCTCCATGTACAAGTACCTCTCCGCTCAATGTACAAGTACCTCTCCGCTCCATGTACAAGTACCTCTCCGCTCCATGTACAAGTACCTCTCCGCTCCATGTACAAGTACCTCTCCGCTCAATGTCAAGTATCGACAGTACCTCTCCGCTCCATGTACAAGTACCTCTCCGCTGAATGTACAAGTGTCGACAGTACCTCTCCGCTCAATGTACAAGTACCTCTCCGCTCCATGTACAAGTACCTCTCCGCTCTCATGTACAAGTACCTCTCCGCTCCATGTACAAGTACCTCTCCGCTCAATGTACAAGTACCTCTGCGCTCCATGTACAAGTACCTCTCCGCTCAATGTACAAGTACCTCTCCGCTCAATGTACAAGTGTCGACAGTACCTCTCCGCTCCATGTACAAGTACCTCTCCGCTCAATGTACAAGTGTCGACAGTACCTCTACGCTCAATGTACAAGTGTCGACAGTACCTCTCCGCTCTCATGTACAAGTACCTCTCCGATCCATGTACAAGTACATCTCCGCTCCATGTACAAGTACATCTCCGCTCAATGTACAAGTACCTCTCCGCTCCATGTACAAGTACCTCTCCGCTCCATGTACAAGTACCTCTCCGCTCCATGTACAAGTACCTCTCCGCTCCATGTACAAGTACCTCTCCGCTCAATGTACAAGTACCTCTCCGCTCCATGTACAAGTACCTCTCCGCTCCATGTACAAGTACCTCTCCGCTCCATGTACAAGTACCTCTCCGCTCAATGTACAAGTATCTCTCCGCTCCATGTACAAGTACCTCTCCGCTCCATGTACAAGTACCTCTCCGCTCCATGTACAAGTACCTCTCCGCTCAATGTCAAGTGTCGACAGTACCTCTCCGCTCCATGTACAAATACCTCTCCGCTCTCATGTACAAGTACCTCTCCGCTCCATGTACAAGTACCTCTCCGCTCAATGTCAAGTGTCGACAGTACCTCTCCGCTCCATGTACAAATACCTCTCCGCTCCATGTACAAGTACCTCTCCGCTCTCATGTACAAGTACCTCTCCGCTCCATGTACAAGTAGCTCTCCGCTCAATGTACAAGTGTCGACAGTACCTTTCCGCTCCATGTACAAATACCTCTCCGCTCTCATGTACAAGTACCTCTCCGCTCCATGTACAAGTACCTCTCCGCTCAATGTACAAATACCTCTCCGCTCCATGTATAAGTACCTCTCCGCTCTATGTACAAGTACCTCTCCGCTCCATGTACAAGTACCTCTCCGCTCAATGTACAAATACCTCTCCGCTCCATGTACAAGTAGCTCTCCGCTGAATGTACAAGTGTCGACAGTACCTCTTCGCTCAATGTACAAGTACCTCTCCGCTCAATGTACAAATACCTCTCCGCTCCATGTACAAGTACCTCTCCGCTCAATGTCAAGTATCGACAGTACCTCTCCGCTCCATGTACAAGTACCTCTCCGCTGAATGTACAAGTGTCGACAGTACCTCTCCGCTCAATGTACAAGTACCTCTCCGCTCCATGTACAAGTACCTCTCCGCTCTCATGTACAAGTACCTCTCCGCTCCATGTACAAGTACCTCTCCGCTCAATGTACAAGTACCTCTGCGCTCCATGTACAAGTACCTCTCCGCTCAATGTACAAGTACCTCTCCGCTCAATGTACAAGTGTCGACAGTACCTCTCCGCTCCATGTACAAGTACCTCTCCGCTCAATGTACAAGTGTCGACAGTACCTCTACGCTCAATGTACAAGTGTCGACAGTACCTCTCCGCTCTCATGTACAAGTACCTCTCCGATCCATGTACAAGTACATCTCCGCTCCATGTACAAGTACATCTCCGCTCAATGTACAAGTACCTCTCCGCTCCATGTACAAGTACCTCTCCGCTCCATGTACAAGTACCTCTCCGCTCCATGTACAAGTACCTCTCCGCTCCATGTACAAGTACCTCTCCGCTCAATGTACAAGTACCTCTCCGCTCCATGTACAAGTACCTCTCCGCTCAATGTACAAGTACCTCTCCGCTCCATGTACAAGTACCTCTCCGCTCCATGTACAAGTACCTCTCCGCTCCATGTACAAGTACCTCTCCGCTCCATGTACAAGTACATCTCTGCTCCATGTACAAGTACCTCTCCGCTCAATGTACAAGTACATCTCCGCTCCATGTACAAGTACCTCTCCGCTCCATGTACAAGTACATCTCCGCTCCATGTACAAGTACCTCTCCGCTCCATGTACAAGTACCTCTCCGCTCAATGTACAAGTACATCTCCGCTCCATGTACAAGTACATCTCTGCTCCATGTACAAGTACCTCTCCGCTCAATGTACAAGTACATCTCCGCTCCATGTACAAGTACCTCTCCGCTCCATGTACAAGTACCTCTCCGGTCCATGTACAAGTACCTCTCCGCTCCATTTACAAGTACCTCTCCGCTCCATGTACAAGTACCTCTCCGCTCAATGTCAAGTGTCGACAGTACCTCTCCGCTCCATGTACAAATACCTCTCCGCTCTCATGTACAAGTACCTCTCCGCTCCATGTACAAGTACCTCTCCGCTCAATGTCAAGTGTCGACAGTACCTCTCCGCTCCATGTACAAATACCTCTCCGCTCCATGTACAAGTACCTCTCCGCTCTCATGTACAAGTACCTCTCCGCTCCATGTACAAGTAGCTCTCCGCTCAATGTACAAGTGTCGACAGTACCTTTCCGCTCCATGTACAAATACCTCTCCGCTCTCATGTACAAGTACCTCTCCGCTCCATGTACAAGTACCTCTCCGCTCAATGTACAAATACCTCTCCGCTCCATGTATAAGTACCTCTCCGCTCTATGTACAAGTACCTCTCCGCTCCATGTACAAGTACCTCTCCGCTCAATGTACAAATACCTCTCCGCTCCATGTACAAGTAGCTCTCCGCTGAATGTACAAGTGTCGACAGTACCTCTCCGCTCAATGTACAAGTACCTTTCCGCTCAATGTACAAATACCTCTCCGCTCCATGTACAAGTACCTCTCCGCTCAATGTCAAGTATCGACAGTACCTCTCCGCTCCATGTACAAGTACCTCTCCGCTGAATGTACAAGTGTCGACAGTACCTCTCCGCTCAATGTACAAGTACCTCTCCGCTCCATGTACAAGTACCTCTCCGCTCTCATGTACAAGTACCTCTCCGCTCCATGTACAAGTACCTCTCCGCTCAATGTACAAGTACCTCTGCGCTCCATGTACAAGTACCTCTCCGCTCAATGTACAAGTACCTCTCCGCTCAATGTACAAGTGTCGACAGTACCTCTCCGCTACATGTACAAGTACCTCTCCGCTCAATGTACAAGTGTCGACAGTACCTCTACGCTCAATGTACAAGTGTCGACAGTACCTCTCCGCTCTCATGTACAAGTACCTCTCCGATCCATGTACAAGTACATCTCCGCTCCATGTACAAGTACATCTCCGCTCAATGTACAAGTACCTCTCCGCTCCATGTACAAGTACCTCTCCGCTCCATGTACAAGTACCTCTCCGCTCCATGTACAAGTACCTCTCCGCTCCATGTACAAGTACATCTCTGCTCCATGTACAAGTACCTCTCCGCTCAATGTACAAGTACATCTCCGCTCCATGTACAAGTACCTCTCCGCTCCATGTACAAGTACATCTCCGCTCCATGTACAAGTACCTCTCCGCTCCATGTACAAGTACCTCTCCGCTCAATGTACAAGTACATCTCCGCTCCATGTACAAGTACATCTCTGCTCCATGTACAAGTACCTCTCCGCTCAATGTACAAGTACATCTCCGCTCCATGTACAAGTACCTCTCCGCTCCATGTACAAGTACCTCTCCGGTCCATGTACAAGTACCTCTCCGCTCCATGTACAAGTACCTCTCCGCTCCATGTACAAGTACCTCTCCGCTCAATGTCAAGTGTCGACAGTACCTCTCCGCTCCATGTACAAATACCTCTCCGCTCTCATGTACAAGTACCTCTCCGCTCCATGTACAAGTACCTCTCCGCTCAATGTCAAGTGTCGACAGTACCTCTCCGCTCCATGTACAAATACCTCTCCGCTCCATGTACAAGTACCTCTCCGCTCTCATGTACAAGTACCTCTCCGCTCCATGTACAAGTAGCTCTCCGCTCAATGTACAAGTGTCGACAGTACCTTTCCGCTCCATGTACAAATACCTCTCCGCTCTCATGTACAAGTACCTCTCCGCTCCATGTACAAGTACCTCTCCGCTCAATGTACAAATACCTCTCCGCTCCATGTATAAGTACCTCTCCGCTCTATGTACAAGTACCTCTCCGCTCCATGTACAAGTACCTCTCCGCTCAATGTACAAATACCTCTCCGCTCCATGTACAAGTAGCTCTCCGCTGAATGTACAAGTGTCGACAGTACCTCTCCGCTCAATGTACAAGTACCTCTCCGCTCAATGTACAAATACCTCTCCGCTCCATGTACAAGTACCTCTCCGCTCAATGTCAAGTATCGACAGTACCTCTCCGCTCCATGTACAAGTACCTCTCCGCTGAATGTACAAGTGTCGACAGTACCTCTCCGCTCAATGTACAAGTACCTCTCCGCTCCATGTACAAGTACCTCTCCGCTCTCATGTACAAGTACCTCTCCGCTCCATGTACAAGTACCTCTCCGCTCAATGTACAAGTACCTCTGCGCTCCATGTACAAGTACCTCTCCGCTCAATGTACAAGTACCTCTCCGCTCAATGTACAAGTGTCAACAGTACCTCTCCGCTCCATGTACAAGTACCTCTCCGCTCAATGTACAAGTGTCGACAGTACCTCTACGCTCAATGTACAAGTGTCGACAGTACCTCTCCGCTCTCATGTACAAGTACCTCTCCGATCCATGTACAAGTACATCTCCGCTCCATGTACAAGTACATCTCCGCTCAATGTACAAGTACCTCTCCGCTCCATGTACAAGTACCTCTCCGCTCCATGTACAAGTACCTCTCCGCTCCATGTACAAGTACCTCTCCGCTCAATGTACAAGTACCTCTCCGCTCCATGTACAAGTACCTCTCCGCTCAATGTACAAGTACCTCTCCGCTCCATGTACAAGTACCTCTCCGCTCCATGTACAAGTACCTCTCCGCTCCATGTACAAGTACCTCTCCGCTCCATGTACAAGTACATCTCTGCTCCATGTACAAGTACCTCTCCGCTCAATGTACAAGTACATCTCCGCTCCATGTACAAGTACCTCTCTGCTCCATGTACAAGTACATCTCCGCTCCATGTACAAGTACCTCTCCGCTCCATGTACAAGTACCTCTCCGCTCAATGTACAAGTACATCTCCGCTCCATGTACAAGTACATCTCTGCTCCATGTACAAGTACCTCTCCGCTCAATGTACAAGTACATCTCCGCTCCATGTACAAGTACCTCTCCGCTCCATGTACAAGTACCTCTCCGGTCCATGTACAAGTACCTCTCCGCTCCATGTACAAGTACCTCTCCGCTCCATGTACAAGTACCTCTCCGCTCAATGTCAAGTGTCGACAGTACCTCTCCGCTCCATGTACAAATACCTCTCCGCTCTCATGTACAAGTACCTCTCCGCTCCATGTACAAGTACCTCTCCGCTCAATGTCAAGTGTCGACAGTACCTCTCCGCTCCATGTACAAATACCTCTCCGCTCCATGTACAAGTACCTCTCCGCTCTCATGTACAAGTACCTCTCCGCTCCATGTACAAGTAGCTCTCCGCTCAATGTACAAGTGTCGACAGTACCTTTCCGCTCCATGTACAAATACCTCTCCGCTCTCATGTACAAGTACCTCTCCGCTCCATGTACAAGTACCTCTCCGCTCAATGTCAAGTGTCGACAGTACCTCTCCGCTCCATGTACAAATACCTCTCCGCTCTCATGTACAAGTACCTCTCCGCTCCATGTACAAGTACCTCTCCGCTCAATGTCAAGTGTCGACAGTACCTCTCCGCTCCATGTACAAATACCTCTCCGCTCCATGTACAAGTACCTCTCCGCTCTCATGTACAAGTACCTCTCCGCTCCATGTACAAGTAGCTCTCCGCTCAATGTACAAGTGTCGACAGTACCTTTCCGCTCCATGTACAAATACCTCTCCGCTCTCATGTACAAGTACCTCTCCGCTCCATGTACAAGTACCTCTCCGCTCAATGTACAAATACCTCTCCGCTCCATGTATAAGTACCTCTCCGCTCTATGTACAAGTACCTCTCCGCTCCATGTACAAGTACCTCTCCGCTCAATGTACAAATACCTCTCCGCTCCATGTACAAGTAGCTCTCCGCTGAATGTACAAGTGTCGACAGTACCTCTCCGCTCAATGTACAAGTACCTTTCCGCTCAATGTACAAATACCTCTCCGCTCCATGTACAAGTACCTCTCCGCTCAATGTCAAGTATCGACAGTACCTCTCCGCTCCATGTACAAGTACCTCTCCGCTGAATGTACAAGTGTCGACAGTACCTCTCCGCTCAATGTACAAGTACCTCTCCGCTCCATGTACAAGTACCTCTCCGCTCTCATGTACAAGTACCTCTCCGCTCCATGTACAAGTACCTCTCCGCTCAATGTACAAGTACCTCTGCGCTCCATGTACAAGTACCTCTCCGCTCAATGTACAAGTACCTCTCCGCTCAATGTACAAGTGTCGACAGTACCTCTCCGCTACATGTACAAGTACCTCTCCGCTCAATGTACAAGTGTCGACAGTACCTCTACGCTCAATGTACAAGTGTCGACAGTACCTCTCCGCTCTCATGTACAAGTACCTCTCCGATCCATGTACAAGTAAATCTCCGCTCCATGTACAAGTACATCTCCGCTCAATGTACAAGTACCTCTCCGCTCCATGTACAAGTACCTCTCCGCTCCATGTACAAGTACCTCTCCGCTCCATGTACAAGTACCTCTCCGCTCCATGTACAAGTACATCTCTGCTCCATGTACAAGTACCTCTCCGCTCAATGTACAAGTACATCTCCGCTCCATGTACAAGTACCTCTCCGCTCCATGTACAAGTACATCTCCGCTCCATGTACAAGTACCTCTCCGCTCCATGTACAAGTACCTCTCCGCTCAATGTACAAGTACATCTCCGCTCCATGTACAAGTACATCTCTGCTCCATGTACAAGTACCTCTCCGCTCAATGTACAAGTACATCTCCGCTCCATGTACAAGTACCTCTCCGCTCCATGTACAAGTACCTCTCCGGTCCATGTACAAGTACCTCTCCGCTCCATGTACAAGTACCTCTCCGCTCCATGTACAAGTACCTCTCCGCTCAATGTCAAGTGTCGACAGTACCTCTCCGCTCCATGTACAAATACCTCTCCGCTCTCATGTACAAGTACCTCTCCGCTCCATGTACAAGTACCTCTCCGCTCAATGTCAAGTGTCGACAGTACCTCTCCGCTCCATGTACAAATACCTCTCCGCTCCATGTACAAGTACCTCTCCGCTCTCATGTACAAGTACCTCTCCGCTCCATGTACAAGTAGCTCTCCGCTCAATGTACAAGTGTCGACAGTACCTTTCCGCTCCATGTACAAATACCTCTCCGCTCTCATGTACAAGTACCTCTCCGCTCCATGTACAAGTACCTCTCCGCTCAATGTACAAATACCTCTCCGCTCCATGTATAAGTACCTCTCCGCTCTATGTACAAGTACCTCTCCGCTCCATGTACAAGTACCTCTCCGCTCAATGTACAAATACCTCTCCGCTCCATGTACAAGTAGCTCTCCGCTGAATGTACAAGTGTCGACAGTACCTCTCCGCTCAATGTACAAGTACCTCTCCGCTCAATGTACAAATACCTCTCCGCTCCATGTACAAGTACCTCTCCGCTCAATGTCAAGTATCGACAGTACCTCTCCGCTCCATGTACAAGTACCTCTCCGCTGAATGTACAAGTGTCGACAGTACCTCTCCGCTCAATGTACAAGTACCTCTCCGCTCCATGTACAAGTACCTCTCCGCTCTCATGTACAAGTACCTCTCCGCTCCATGTACAAGTACCTCTCCGCTCAATGTACAAGTACCTCTGCGCTCCATGTACAAGTACCTCTCCGCTCAATGTACAAGTACCTCTCCGCTCAATGTACAAGTGTCAACAGTACCTCTCCGCTCCATGTACAAGTACCTCTCCGCTCAATGTACAAGTGTCGACAGTACCTCTACGCTCAATGTACAAGTGTCGACAGTACCTCTCCGCTCTCATGTACAAGTACCTCTCCGATCCATGTACAAGTACATCTCCGCTCCATGTACAAGTACATCTCCGCTCAATGTACAAGTACCTCTCCGCTCCATGTACAAGTACCTCTCCGCTCCATGTACAAGTACCTCTCCGCTCCATGTACAAGTACCTCTCCGCTCAATGTACAAGTACCTCTCCGCTCCATGTACAAGTACCTCTCCGCTCAATGTACAAGTACCTCTCCGCTCCATGTACAAGTACCTCTCCGCTCCATGTACAAGTACCTCTCCGCTCCATGTACAAGTACCTCTCCGCTCCATGTACAAGTACATCTCTGCTCCATGTACAAGTACCTCTCCGCTCAATGTACAAGTACATCTCCGCTCCATGTACAAGTACCTCTCCGCTCCATGTACAAGTACATCTCCGCTCCATGTACAAGTACCTCTCCGCTCCATGTACAAGTACCTCTCCGCTCAATGTACAAGTACATCTCCGCTCCATGTACAAGTACATCTCTGCTCCATGTACAAGTACCTCTCCGCTCAATGTACAAGTACATCTCCGCTCCATGTACAAGTACCTCTCCGCTCCATGTACAAGTACCTCTCCGGTCCATGTACAAGTACCTCTCCGCTCCATGTACAAGTACCTCTCCGCTCCATGTACAAGTACCTCTCCGCTCAATGTCAAGTGTCGACAGTACCTCTCCGCTCCATGTACAAATACCTCTCCGCTCTCATGTACAAGTACCTCTCCGCTCCATGTACAAGTACCTCTCCGCTCAATGTCAAGTGTCGACAGTACCTCTCCGCTCCATGTACAAATACCTCTCCGCTCCATGTACAAGTACCTCTCCGCTCTCATGTACAAGTACCTCTCCGCTCCATGTACAAGTAGCTCTCCGCTCAATGTACAAGTGTCGACAGTACCTTTCCGCTCCATGTACAAATACCTCTCCGCTCTCATGTACAAGTACCTCTCCGCTCCATGTACAAGTACCTCTCCGCTCAATGTACAAATACCTCTCCGCTCCATGTATAAGTACCTCTCCGCTCTATGTACAAGTACCTCTCCGCTCCATGTACAAGTACCTCTCCGCTCAATGTACAAATACCTCTCCGCTCCATGTACAAGTAGCTCTCCGCTGAATGTACAAGTGTCGACAGTACCTCTCCGCTCAATGTACAAGTACCTCTCCGCTCAATGTACAAATACCTCTCCGCTCCATGTACAAGTACCTCTCCGCTCAATGTCAAGTATCGACAGTACCTCTCCGCTCCATGTACAAGTACCTCTCCGCTGAATGTACAAGTGTCGACAGTACCTCTCCGCTCAATGTACAAGTACCTCTCCGCTCCATGTACAAGTACCTCTCCGCTCTCATGTACAAGTACCTCTCCGCTCCATGTACAAGTACCTCTCCGCTCAATGTACAAGTACCTCTGCGCTCCATGTACAAGTACCTCTCCGCTCAATGTACAAGTACCTCTCCGCTCAATGTACAAGTGTCGACAGTACCTCTCCGCTCCATGTACAAGTACCTCTCCGCTCAATGTACAAGTGTCGACAGTACCTCTACGCTCAATGTACAAGTGTCGACAGTACCTCTCCGCTCTCATGTACAAGTACCTCTCCGATCCATGTACAAGTACATCTCCGCTCCATGTACAAGTACATCTCCGCTCAATGTACAAGTACCTCTCCGCTCCATGTACAAGTACCTCTCCGCTCCATGTACAAGTACCTCTCCGCTCCATGTACAAGTACCTCTCCGCTCCATGTACAAGTACCTCTCCGCTCAATGTACAAGTACCTCTCCGCTCCATGTACAAGTACCTCTCCGCTCAATGTACAAGTACCTCTCCGCTCCATGTACAAGTACCTCTCCGCTCCATGTACAAGTACCTCTCCGCTCCATGTACAAGTACCTCTCCGCTCCATGTACAAGTACCTCTCCGCTCCATGTACAAGTACATCTCTGCTCCATGTACAAGTACCTCTCCGCTCAATGTACAAGTACATCTCCGCTCCATGTACAAGTACCTCTCCGCTCCATGTACAAGTACATCTCCGCTCCATGTACAAGTACCTCTCCGCTCCATGTACAAGTACCTCTCCGCTCAATGTACAAGTACATCTCCGCTCCATGTACAAGTACATCTCTGCTCCATGTACAAGTACCTCTCCGCTCAATGTACAAGTACCTCTCCGCTCCATGTACAAGTACCTCTCCGCTCCATGTACAAGTACCTCTCCGCTCCATGTACAAGTACCTCTCCGCTCCATGTACAAGTACATCTCTGCTCCATGTACAAGTACCTCTCCGCTCAATGTACAAGTACATCTCCGCTCCATGTACAAGTACCTCTCCGCTCCATGTACAAGTACATCTCCGCTCCATGTACAAGTACCTCTCCGCTCCATGTACAAGTACCTCTCCGCTCAATGTACAAGTACATCTCCGCTCCATGTACAAGTACATCTCTGCTCCATGTACAAGTACCTCTCCGCTCAATGTACAAGTACATCTCCGCTCCATGTACAAGTACCTCTCCGCTCCATGTACAAGTACCTCTCCGGTCCATGTACAAGTACCTCTCCGCTCCATGTACAAGTACCTCTCCGCTCCATGTACAAGTACCTCTCCGCTCAATGTCAAGTGTCGACAGTACCTCTCCGCTCCATGTACAAATACCTCTCCGCTCTCATGTACAAGTACCTCTCCGCTCCATGTACAAGTACCTCTCCGCTCAATGTCAAGTGTCGACAGTACCTCTCCGCTCCATGTACAAATACCTCTCCGCTCCATGTACAAGTACCTCTCCGCTCTCATGTACAAGTACCTCTCCGCTCCATGTACAAGTAGCTCTCCGCTCAATGTACAAGTGTCGACAGTACCTTTCCGCTCCATGTACAAATACCTCTCCGCTCTCATGTACAAGTACCTCTCCGCTCCATGTACAAGTACCTCTCCGCTCAATGTACAAATACCTCTCCGCTCCATGTATAAGTACCTCTCCGCTCTATGTACAAGTACCTCTCCGCTCCATGTACAAGTACCTCTCCGCTCAATGTACAAATACCTCTCCGCTCCATGTACAAGTAGCTCTCCGCTGAATGTACAAGTGTCGACAGTACCTCTCCGCTCAATGTACAAGTACCTCTCCGCTCAATGTACAAATACCTCTCCGCTCCATGTACAAGTACCTCTCCGCTCAATGTCAAGTATCGACAGTACCTCTCCGCTCCATGTACAAGTACCTCTCCGCTGAATGTACAAGTGTCGACAGTACCTCTCCGCTCAATGTACAAGTACCTCTCCGCTCCATGTACAAGTACCTCTCCGCTCTCATGTACAAGTACCTCTCCGCTCCATGTACAAGTACCTCTCCGCTCAATGTACAAGTACCTCTGCGCTCCATGTACAAGTACCTCTCCGCTCAATGTACAAGTACCTCTCCGCTCAATGTACAAGTGTCGACAGTACCTCTCCGCTCCATGTACAAGTACCTCTCCGCTCAATGTACAAGTGTCGACAGTACCTCTACGCTCAATGTACAAGTGTCGACAGTACCTCTCCGCTCTCATGTACAAGTACCTCTCCGATCCATGTACAAGTACATCTCCGCTCCATGTACAAGTACATCTCCGCTCAATGTACAAGTACCTCTCCGCTCCATGTACAAGTACCTCTCCGCTCCATGTACAAGTACCTCCCCGCTCAATGTACAAGTACCTCTCCGCTCCATGTACAAGTACCTCTCCGCTCAATGTACAAGTACCTCTCCGCTCCATGTACAAGTACCTCTCCGCTCCATGTACAAGTACCTCTCCGCTCCATGTACAAGTACCTCTCCGCTCAATGTCAAGTATCGACAGTACCTCTCCGCTCCATGTACAAGTACCTCTCCGCTGAATGTACAAGTGTCGACAGTACCTCTCCGCTCAATGTACAAGTACCTCTCCGCTCCATGTACAAGTACCTCTCCGCTCTCATGTACAAGTACCTCTCCGCTCCATGTACAAGTACCTCTCCGCTCAATGTACAAGTACCTCTGCGCTCCATGTACAAGTACCTCTCCGCTCAATGTACAAGTACCTCTCCGCTCAATGTACAAGTGTCGACAGTACCTCTCCGCTCCATGTACAAGTACCTCTCCGCTCAATGTACAAGTGTCGACAGTACCTCTACGCTCAATGTACAAGTGTCGACAGTACCTCTCCGCTCTCATGTACAAGTACCTCTCCGATCCATGTACAAGTACATCTCCGCTCCATGTACAAGTACATCTCCGCTCAATGTACAAGTACCTCTCCGCTCCATGTACAAGTACCTCTCCGCTCCATGTACAAGTACCTCTCCGCTCCATGTACAAGTACCTCTCCGCTCCATGTACAAGTACCTCTCCGCTCAATGTACAAGTACCTCTCCGCTCCATGTACAAGTACCTCTCCGCTCCATGTACAAGTACCTCTCCGCTCCATGTACAAGTACCTCTCCGCTCAATGTACAAGTATCTCTCCGCTCCATGTACAAGTACCTCTCCGCTCCATGTACAAGTACCTCTCCGCTCCATGTACAAGTACCTCTCCGCTCAATGTACAAGTACCTCTCCGCTCCCTGTACAAGTACATCTCCGCTCCATGTACAAGTACCTCTCCGCTCCATGTACAAGTACCTCTCCGCTCAATGTACAAGTGTCGACAGTACCTCTCCGCTCCATGTACAAGTACCTCTCCGCTCCATGTACAAGTACCTCTCCGCTCAATGTACAAGTGTCGACAGTACCTCTCCGCTCCATCTACAAGTACCTCTCCGCTCAATGTACAAGTACCTCTCCGCTGAATGTACAAGTACCTCTCCGCTCCATGTACAAGTACCTCTCCGCTCCATGTACAAATACCTCTCCGCTCCATGTACAAGTACCTCTCCGCTCCATGTACAAGTACCTCTCCGCTCAATGTACAAGTACCTCTCCGCTCCATGTACAAGTACCTCTCCGCTCCATGTACAAGTACCTCTCCGCTCCATGTACAAGTACCTCTCCGCTCCATGTACAAGTACATCTCTGCTCCATGTACAAGTACCTCTCCGCTCAATGTACAAGTACATCTCCGCTCCATGTACAAGTACCTCTCCGCTCCATGTACAAGTACATCTCCGCTCCATGTACAAGTACCTCTCCGCTCCATGTACAAGTACCTCTCCGCTCAATGTACAAGTACATCTCCGCTCCATGTACAAGTACATCTCTGCTCCATGTACAAGTACCTCTCCGCTCAATGTACAAGTACATCTCCGCTCCATGTACAAGTACCTCTCCGCTCCATGTACAAGTACCTCTCCGGTCCATGTACAAGTACCTCTCCGCTCCATGTACAAGTACCTCTCTGCTCCATGTACAAGTACCTCTCCGCTCAATGTACAAGTACATCTCCGCTCCATGTACAAGTACCTCTCCGCTCCATGTACAAGTACATCTCCGCTCCATGTACAAGTACCTCTCCGCTCCATGTACAAGTACCTCTCCGCTCAATGTACAAGTACATCTCCGCTCCATGTACAAGTACATCTCTGCTCCATGTACAAGTACCTCTCCGCTCAATGTACAAGTACATCTCCGCTCCATGTACAAGTACCTCTCCGCTCCATGTACAAGTACCTCTCCGGTCCATGTACAAGTACCTCTCCGCTCCATGTACAAGTACCTCTCCGCTCCATGTACAAGTACCTCTCCGCTCAATGTCAAGTGTCGACAGTACCTCTCCGCTCCATGTACAAATACCTCTCCGCTCTCATGTACAAGTACCTCTCCGCTCCATGTACAAGTACCTCTCCGCTCAATGTCAAGTGTCGACAGTACCTCTCCGCTCCATGTACAAATACCTCTCCGCTCCATGTACAAGTACCTCTCCGCTCTCATGTACAAGTACCTCTCCGCTCCATGTACAAGTAGCTCTCCGCTCAATGTACAAGTGTCGACAGTACCTTTCCGCTCCATGTACAAATACCTCTCCGCTCTCATGTACAAGTACCTCTCCGCTCCATGTACAAGTACCTCTCCGCTCAATGTACAAATACCTCTCCGCTCCATGTATAAGTACCTCTCCGCTCTATGTACAAGTACCTCTCCGCTCCATGTACAAGTACCTCTCCGCTCAATGTACAAATACCTCTCCGCTCCATGTACAAGTAGCTCTCCGCTGAATGTACAAGTGTCGACAGTACCTCTCCGCTCAATGTACAAGTACCTCTCCGCTCAATGTACAAATACCTCTCCGCTCCATGTACAAGTACCTCTCCGCTCAATGTCAAGTATCGACAGTACCTCTCCGCTCCATGTACAAGTACCTCTCCGCTGAATGTACAAGTGTCGACAGTACCTCTCCGCTCAATGTACAAGTACCTCTCCGCTCCATGTACAAGTACCTCTCCGCTCTCATGTACAAGTACCTCTCCGCTCCATGTACAAGTACCTCTCCGCTCAATGTACAAGTACCTCTGCGCTCCATGTACAAGTACCTCTCCGCTCAATGTACAAGTACCTCTCCGCTCAATGTACAAGTGTCGACAGTACCTCTCCGCTCCATGTACAAGTACCTCTCCGCTCAATGTACAAGTGTCGACAGTACCTCTACGCTCAATGTACAAGTGTCGACAGTACCTCTCCGCTCTCATGTACAAGTACCTCTCCGATCCATGTACAAGTACATCTCCGCTCCATGTACAAGTACATCTCCGCTCAATGTACAAGTACCTCTCCGCTCCATGTACAAGTACCTCTCCGCTCCATGTACAAGTACCTCCCCGCTCAATGTACAAGTACCTCTCCGCTCCATGTACAAGTACCTCTCCGCTCAATGTACAAGTACCTCTCCGCTCCATGTACAAGTACCTCTCCGCTCCATGTACAAGTACCTCTCCGCTCCATGTACAAGTACCTCTCCGCTCAATGTCAAGTATCGACAGTACCTCTCCGCTCCATGTACAAGTACCTCTCCGCTGAATGTACAAGTGTCGACAGTACCTCTCCGCTCAATGTACAAGTACCTCTCCGCTCCATGTACAAGTACCTCTCCGCTCTCATGTACAAGTACCTCTCCGCTCCATGTACAAGTACCTCTCCGCTCAATGTACAAGTACCTCTGCGCTCCATGTACAAGTACCTCTCCGCTCAATGTACAAGTACCTCTCCGCTCAATGTACAAGTGTCGACAGTACCTCTCCGCTCCATGTACAAGTACCTCTCCGCTCAATGTACAAGTGTCGACAGTACCTCTACGCTCAATGTACAAGTGTCGACAGTACCTCTCCGCTCTCATGTACAAGTACCTCTCCGATCCATGTACAAGTACATCTCCGCTCCATGTACAAGTACATCTCCGCTCAATGTACAAGTACCTCTCCGCTCCATGTACAAGTACCTCTCCGCTCCATGTACAAGTACCTCTCCGCTCCATGTACAAGTACCTCTCCGCTCCATGTACAAGTACCTCTCCGCTCAATGTACAAGTACCTCTCCGCTCCATGTACAAGTACCTCTCCGCTCCATGTACAAGTACCTCTCCGCTCCATGTACAAGTACCTCTCCGCTCAATGTACAAGTATCTCTCCGCTCCATGTACAAGTACCTCTCCGCTCCATGTACAAGTACCTCTCCGCTCCATGTACAAGTACCTCTCCGCTCAATGTACAAGTACCTCTCCGCTCCCTGTACAAGTACATCTCCGCTCCATGTACAAGTACCTCTCCGCTCCATGTACAAGTACCTCTCCGCTCAATGTACAAGTGTCGACAGTACCTCTCCGCTCCATGTACAAGTACCTCTCCGCTCCATGTACAAGTACCTCTCCGCTCAATGTACAAGTGTCGACAGTACCTCTCCGCTCCATCTACAAGTACCTCTCCGCTCAATGTACAAGTACCTCTCCGCTGAATGTACAAGTACCTCTCCGCTCCATGTACAAGTACCTCTCCGCTCCATGTACAAATACCTCTCCGCTCCATGTACAAGTACCTCTCCGCTCCATGTACAAGTACCTCTCCGCTCAATGTACAAGTACCTCTCCGCTCCATGTACAAGTACCTCTCCGCTCCATGTACAAGTACCTCTCCGCTCCATGTACAAGTACCTCTCCGCTCCATGTACAAGTACATCTCTGCTCCATGTACAAGTACCTCTCCGCTCAATGTACAAGTACATCTCCGCTCCATGTACAAGTACCTCTCCGCTCCATGTACAAGTACATCTCCGCTCCATGTACAAGTACCTCTCCGCTCCATGTACAAGTACCTCTCCGCTCAATGTACAAGTACATCTCCGCTCCATGTACAAGTACATCTCTGCTCCATGTACAAGTACCTCTCCGCTCAATGTACAAGTACATCTCCGCTCCATGTACAAGTACCTCTCCGCTCCATGTACAAGTACCTCTCCGGTCCATGTACAAGTACCTCTCCGCTCCATGTACAAGTACCTCTCCGCTCCATGTACAAGTACCTCTCCGCTCAATGTCAAGTGTCGACAGTACCTCTCCGCTCCATGTACAAATACCTCTCCGCTCTCATGTACAAGTACCTCTCCGCTCCATGTACAAGTACCTCTCCGCTCAATGTCAAGTGTCGACAGTACCTCTCCGCTCCATGTACAAATACCTCTCCGCTCCATGTACAAGTACCTCTCCGCTCTCATGTACAAGTACCTCTCCGCTCCATGTACAAGTAGCTCTCCGCTCAATGTACAAGTGTCGACAGTACCTTTCCGCTCCATGTACAAATACCTCTCCGCTCTCATGTACAAGTACCTCTCCGCTCCATGTACAAGTACCTCTCCGCTCAATGTACAAATACCTCTCCGCTCCATGTATAAGTACCTCTCCGCTCTATGTACAAGTACCTCTCCGCTCCATGTACAAGTACCTCTCCGCTCAATGTACAAATACCTCTCCGCTCCATGTACAAGTAGCTCTCCGCTGAATGTACAAGTGTCGACAGTACCTCTCCGCTCAATGTACAAGTACCTCTCCGCTCAATGTACAAATACCTCTCCGCTCCATGTACAAGTACCTCTCCGCTCAATGTCAAGTATCGACAGTACCTCTCCGCTCCATGTACAAGTACCTCTCCGCTGAATGTACAAGTGTCGACAGTACCTCTCCGCTCAATGTACAAGTACCTCTCCGCTCCATGTACAAGTACCTCTCCGCTCTCATGTACAAGTACCTCTCCGCTCCATGTACAAGTACCTCTCCGCTCAATGTACAAGTACCTCTGCGCTCCATGTACAAGTACCTCTCCGCTCAATGTACAAGTACCTCTCCGCTCAATGTACAAGTGTCGACAGTACCTCTCCGCTCCATGTACAAGTACCTCTCCGCTCAATGTACAAGTGTCGACAGTACCTCTACGCTCAATGTACAAGTGTCGACAGTACCTCTCCGCTCTCATGTACAAGTACCTCTCCGATCCATGTACAAGTACATCTCCGCTCCATGTACAAGTACATCTCCGCTCAATGTACAAGTACCTCTCCGCTCCATGTACAAGTACCTCTCCGCTCCATGTACAAGTACCTCTCCGCTCCATGTACAAGTACCTCTCCGCTCCATGTACAAGTACCTCTCCGCTCAATGTACAAGTACCTCTCCGCTCCATGTACAAGTACCTCTCCGCTCAATGTACAAGTACCTCTCCGCTCCATGTACAAGTACCTCTCCGCTCCATGTACAAGTACCTCTCCGCTCCATGTACAAGTACCTCTCCGCTCCATGTACAAGTACATCTCTGCTCCATGTACAAGTACCTCTCCGCTCAATGTACAAGTACATCTCCGCTCCATGTACAAGTACCTCTCCGCTCCATGTACAAGTACATCTCCGCTCCATGTACAAGTACCTCTCCGCTCCATGTACAAGTACCTCTCCGCTCAATGTACAAGTACATCTCCGCTCCATGTACAAGTACATCTCTGCTCCATGTACAAGTACCTCTCCGCTCAATGTACAAGTACATCTCCGCTCCATGTACAAGTACCTCTCCGCTCCATGTACAAGTACCTCTCCGGTCCATGTACAAGTACCTCTCCGCTCCATTTACAAGTACCTCTCCGCTCCATGTACAAGTACCTCTCCGCTCAATGTCAAGTGTCGACAGTACCTCTCCGCTCCATGTACAAATACCTCTCCGCTCTCATGTACAAGTACCTCTCCGCTCCATGTACAAGTACCTCTCCGCTCAATGTCAAGTGTCGACAGTACCTCTCCGCTCCATGTACAAATACCTCTCCGCTCCATGTACAAGTACCTCTCCGCTCTCATGTACAAGTACCTCTCCGCTCCATGTACAAGTAGCTCTCCGCTCAATGTACAAGTGTCGACAGTACCTTTCCGCTCCATGTACAAATACCTCTCCGCTCTCATGTACAAGTACCTCTCCGCTCCATGTACAAGTACCTCTCCGCTCCATGTACAAGTACCTCTCCGCTCAATGTCAAGTATCGACAGTACCTCTCCGCTCCATGTACAAGTACCTCTCCGCTGAATGTACAAGTGTCGACAGTACCTCTCCGCTCAATGTACAAGTACCTCTCCGCTCCATGTACAAGTACCTCTCCGCTCTCATGTACAAGTACCTCTCCGCTCCATGTACAAGTACCTCTCCGCTCAATGTACAAGTACCTCTGCGCTCCATGTACAAGTACCTCTCCGCTCAATGTACAAGTACCTCTCCGCTCAATGTACAAGTGTCGACAGTACCTCTCCGCTCCATGTACAAGTACCTCTCCGCTCAATGTACAAGTGTCGACAGTACCTCTACGCTCAATGTACAAGTGTCGACAGTACCTCTCCGCTCTCATGTACAAGTACCTCTCCGATCCATGTACAAGTACATCTCCGCTCCATGTACAAGTACATCTCCGCTCAATGTACAAGTACCTCTCCGCTCCATGTACAAGTACCTCTCCGCTCCATGTACAAGTACCTCTCCGCTCCATGTACAAGTACCTCTCCGCTCCATGTACAAGTACCTCTCCGCTCAATGTACAAGTACCTCTCCGCTCCATGTACAAGTACCTCTCCGCTCCATGTACAAGTACCTCTCCGCTCCATGTACAAGTACCTCTCCGCTCAATGTACAAGTATCTCTCCGCTCCATGTACAAGTACCTCTCCGCTCCATGTACAAGTACCTCTCCGCTCCATGTACAAGTACCTCTCCGCTCAATGTACAAGTACCTCTCCGCTCCCTGTACAAGTACATCTCCGCTCCATGTACAAGTACCTCTCCGCTCCATGTACAAGTACCTCTCCGCTCAATGTACAAGTGTCGACAGTACCTCTCCGCTCCATGTACAAGTACCTCTCCGCTCCATGTACAAGTACCTCTCCGCTCAATGTACAAGTGTCGACAGTACCTCTCCGCTCCATCTACAAGTACCTCTCCGCTCAATGTACAAGTACCTCTCCGCTGAATGTACAAGTACCTCTCCGCTCCATGTACAAGTACCTCTCCGCTCCATGTACAAATACCTCTCCGCTCCATGTACAAGTACCTCTCCGCTCCATGTACAAGTACCTCTCCGCTCCATGTACAAGTACATCTCCGCTCCATGTACAAGTACCTCTCCGCTCCATGTACAAGTACCTCTCCGCTCAATGTACAAGTACATCTCCGCTCCATGTACAAGTACATCTCTGCTCCATGTACAAGTACCTCTCCGCTCAATGTACAAGTACATCTCCGCTCCATGTACAAGTACCTCTCCGCTCCATGTACAAGTACCTCTCCGCTCCATGTACAAGTACATCTCCGCTCCATGTACAAGTACCTCTCCGCTCCATGTACAAGTACCTCTCCGCTCAATGTACAAGTACATCTCCGCTCCATGTACAAGTACATCTCTGCTCCATGTACAAGTACCTCTCCGCTCCATGTACAAGTACCTCTCCGCTCAATGTACAAGTATCTCTCCGCTCCATGTACAAGTACCTCTCCGCTCCATGTACAAGTACCTCTCCGCTCCATGTACAAGTACCTCTCCGCTCAATGTACAAGTACCTCTCCGCTCCCTGTACAAGTACATCTCCGCTCCATGTACAAGTACCTCTCCGCTCCATGTACAAGTACCTCTCCGCTCAATGTACAAGTGTCGACAGTACCTCTCCGCTCCATGTACAAGTACCTCTCCGCTCCATGTACAAGTACCTCTCCGCTCAATGTACAAGTGTCGACAGTACCTCTCCGCTCCATCTACAAGTACCTCTCCGCTCAATGTACAAGTACCTCTCCGCTGAATGTACAAGTACCTCTCCGCTCCATGTACAAGTACCTCTCCGCTCCATGTACAAATACCTCTCCGCTCCATGTACAAGTACCTCTCCGCTCCATGTACAAGTACCTCTCCGCTCAATGTACAAGTACCTCTCCGCTCCATGTACAAGTACCTCTCCGCTCCATGTACAAGTACCTCTCCGCTCCATGTACAAGTACCTCTCCGCTCCATGTACAAGTACATCTCTGCTCCATGTACAAGTACCTCTCCGCTCAATGTACAAGTACATCTCCGCTCCATGTACAAGTACCTCTCCGCTCCATGTACAAGTACATCTCCGCTCCATGTACAAGTACCTCTCCGCTCCATGTACAAGTACCTCTCCGCTCAATGTACAAGTACATCTCCGCTCCATGTACAAGTACATCTCTGCTCCATGTACAAGTACCTCTCCGCTCAATGTACAAGTACATCTCCGCTCCATGTACAAGTACCTCTCCGCTCCATGTACAAGTACCTCTCCGGTCCATGTACAAGTACCTCTCCGCTCCATGTACAAGTACCTCTCCGCTCCATGTACAAGTACCTCTCCGCTCAATGTCAAGTGTCGACAGTACCTCTCCGCTCCATGTACAAATACCTCTCCGCTCTCATGTACAAGTACCTCTCCGCTCCATGTACAAGTACCTCTCCGCTCAATGTCAAGTGTCGACAGTACCTCTCCGCTCCATGTACAAATACCTCTCCGCTCCATGTACAAGTACCTCTCCGCTCTCATGTACAAGTACCTCTCCGCTCCATGTACAAGTAGCTCTCCGCTCAATGTACAAGTGTCGACAGTACCTTTCCGCTCCATGTACAAATACCTCTCCGCTCTCATGTACAAGTACCTCTCCGCTCCATGTACAAGTACCTCTCCGCTCAATGTACAAATACCTCTCCGCTCCATGTATAAGTACCTCTCCGCTCTATGTACAAGTACCTCTCCGCTCCATGTACAAGTACCTCTCCGCTCAATGTACAAATACCTCTCCGCTCCATGTACAAGTAGCTCTCCGCTGAATGTACAAGTGTCGACAGTACCTCTCCGCTCAATGTACAAGTACCTCTCCGCTCAATGTACAAATACCTCTCCGCTCCATGTACAAGTACCTCTCCGCTCAATGTCAAGTATCGACAGTACCTCTCCGCTCCATGTACAAGTACCTCTCCGCTGAATGTACAAGTGTCGACAGTACCTCTCCGCTCAATGTACAAGTACCTCTCCGCTCCATGTACAAGTACCTCTCCGCTCTCATGTACAAGTACCTCTCCGCTCCATGTACAAGTACCTCTCCGCTCAATGTACAAGTACCTCTGCGCTCCATGTACAAGTACCTCTCCGCTCAATGTACAAGTACCTCTCCGCTCAATGTACAAGTGTCGACAGTACCTCTCCGCTCCATGTACAAGTACCTCTCCGCTCAATGTACAAGTGTCGACAGTACCTCTACGCTCAATGTACAAGTCAAGTCAAGTCAAGTCAAATTTTATTCATATAGCACCTTTCATACACAAAGGCAATTCAAGGTGCTTTACAAAAAAATAATCGAAAAAACAAGCAGCAAAGCAATGCACATATAAAAAAACACATAAAAAACACAGCCGACAGTTTTAGTTAAAATATATACTCAAATTAACAAACATGAAACATTATTTCTGTTTTAAATAAGTTACAAGGCACTCTTCAGTATTATTATTACATGTACAGTCCATTTGTTGGAAATGTACAGGAAAAATCTTTTTAAAATTACAGGCCGAGAGAGGCAGTAGTTTAGTAGCAGTTAAAAGCAAGAGTAAACATAAAGGTCTTTAGCTTGGATTTAAAAATAGGCAGAGTAGGGGCAGATCTAATGTGTTCAGGGAGTTTGTTCCAGTTATGAGAGGCATAGTGGGAGAACGCGGCTTCACCATGTTTAGATTTGGTCCTTGGGACAATTAGTAGACCAGTGCCTGAAGATCTCAGGGGTCTGGATGGTTCATAGTGTAGAAGCATTTCAGAGATGTAGTGTGGGCCTGACCCGTTGAGAGATTTGTAAACTATTAGCAGAATTTTAAAGTCTATTCTAAGATTTACTGGCAGCCAATGCAGGGATTTGAGAACTGGTGTAATGTGTTCAGCTTTCTTGGTTCTTGTTAGAACTCTAGCAGCCGCATTCTGAATGAGCTGAAGTTGTTTAACAGCTTTTTTGGGAAGACCATTGAAAAGACTGTTGCAGTAGTCTAGCCTGCTAGAAATGAAAGCATGAATTAGTTTTTCAAGATCTTGTTTGGACATATAGCCTCTAATCCTTGCTATATTTTTTAGATGATAGAAGGCAGATTTTCTTATAAGCTTGATGTGGGAGTTGAAATTTAGATCAGAGTCAATAATAATGCCAAGATTTTTTACCTGGTCCTTTGGCTTCAGAGATAGGGATTCGAGGTGAGCAGTAACTTTGAGCCTATCTTCTTTTTTGCCGAAGACAATTATCTCTGTTTTGTCTTTATTAAGTTGGAGAAAATTCTGGCACATCCAATCATTAATTTGCGCAAGGCACTGACACAGTGACTCTATGGGGGCATAGTCATCCGATGAGAGGGCTATGTAGAGTTGGGTGTCATCTGCATAGCTATGATAAGCTATTTTGTTTTTTTGCATAATTAGGCCCAGAGAGAGCATATAAAGGTTAAACAGGACAGGACCTAAAATTGATCCTTGGGGTACCCCACATGTCATTTTGGTTTGGTCAGATGTGTAGTTGCCAATGGAGACAAAGTAGTTCCTGTCTTGCAGATAAGATCTGAACCACTCTAGGACCGTGCCGGAAAGCCCGACCCAGTTTTCCAGTCTGTCCAATAGAATTTCGTGGTCAACCGTATCAAAGGCAGCGCTGAGGTCTAGTAACACTAAGATTGAGATTTTACCTGAATCAGTGTTCATTCGGATGTCATTTATAACTCTGATAAGCGCAGTTTCGGTGCTATGATGGGGTCGGAAGCCTGATTGGAAAGGATCTAGGAGGTCATTGGAGGATAGAAAGGTATTGAGTTGTTGGTAGACAGTTTTTTCGAGTATTTTGCTAATAAAGGGAAGATTTGATATTGGTCTGTAATTGCTGATTATAGAGGGGTCGAGGCTACGCTTCTTTAGCAAGGGCTTAACAACTGCAGTTTTTAGAGATTTTGGGAAAATGCCTGTAAGAAGAGAGGTATTAATTATCTTCAGTATGTCGGTCGCCAGGCAACTGTAGACATTTTTTAGAAAGCTTGTTGGCAGGGTGTCTAGGCAACACGATGAGGATTTAAGGCCTCGTATCGTTTCTTCTAGTTTCTTGTGGTCAATGACATTGAACTGAGTCATGTTAATTAAGCACCTATTCTGTGGGTGCGGCGGAGCCACATTTGTTCTTGATGTGGAAATAGTTAGTCTGATATTTATAATTTTATCCCTAAAGAAGGTCGCAAATTCATTGCATTTGACATTGGATAGAAGATCAGGGGCAATTTGTGGGGGGGGGTTTGTCAGCCTGTCAACAGTGGCAAAAAGAGTGCGAGCGTCATTGGTGTTTTTGCTGATAATGTCGGAGAAGAAGAATTTTCTGGAATTTTTTAGTTCCTGGTTGTAGGAGTGAAGACTATTTTTATAGATGTCATAATCGATGTGAAGTTTAGTTTTCCGCCATTTGCGCTCGGCTTTCCTACAATCTCTTTTTTTGTTATTTACAGAGGGAGCGTTTCTCCATGGTGCTTTTTTCTTACCGGAGATTAGTTTAGATCTAATGGGAGCTACAGCATCAATAGCCTTTAGGGTTTTAGAATTGAAGTTATCTAGGAGATCATTGACAGAGGCTGAGGAGAGGGAAGGGGCCAGCGAGAAAGCCTCCATGAACCGTGTGCTAGTACTCTCGTTGATGTAACGCTTTTTGATGGTTTTTGACCGAGTAAGAGCGATAGGGGTGATCTTGAGTTCAAGAAAAATACAGAGATGGTCGGACAGAGCAACATCACTAGCTGAAAGAAACGATGACTCAAAGCCCTTGGTGATAAATAAATCTAGGGTATGGCCTCGATTGTGAGTGGGCCCAGAGACATGTTGTAACAGGTCAAAAGTGTCAAGGAGGTTATTCAATTCTTTGGCATTATTATCATTGGGGTTGTCAATATGAATATTAAAATCTCCTGCAATAGTTAAACAGTCATGTTCTATGGAGATTATAGAAAGGAGTTCTGAAAATTCATCAAAAAAACTACTAGAGTACTTAGGTGGTCTGTATATAATCAGTAGTAAAATAGAGGGAGAGCACTTCAGAACAGCGGCCAGATATTCAAATGATGAAAAGTCGCCAAACGATACCTGCTTGCATTGAAAAGCATCAGAGAAAATAATAGCTACTCCTCCCCCTTTCTTACCGACTCTGGGGGCGTCAATGTAGTTAAAGTTAGGTGGGGCTGACTCATTAAGAACATATTCCCTGTTGTTTAGATCAAGCCAGGTCTCTGTGAGGAACATGAGGTCCAGTTTATGACTCGTAATCAGATCGTTTATTAGAAGCGACTTGCTTACAAGTGACCTAATATTTAGCAGTGCAGCCTTGATAGCTGCACTGCTAGGTTGAATTTGTAAATGCTTTTCAGAGTGTCCCTGGAGAACAGATACTAGGCTTGGTCCTGGAACAGGACGTGCTGAGAGATAATCTTTGTTTGTTCTGTAGCTAATCAGGGTGGGGATAGTTAGACATCTGATCGTTTCATGATCCTCTGTGACCTTGTTTTTGGGGCAGAAAATGCTTTTTTCTTCAGTTTTCCCCTTTGGGGCGGGCAGGGAGATTGAGGGAAGGGTGAGCGGGTGGGAGGGGGAGGTGGTTTTGAGGGTGGGGGGTCGGAACAAGGAGGTCTTGGGGGTGGGGAGGAGCGAGGGGGTCTTTGGGGTGGGGAGGAGCAGGGGGTGCTGGAGCGAGGGGGTCTTTGGGATGGGGGGGGGCGAGGAGGGGGAGATGTTGAGGGTGGGGAGGAGCAGGGGGCGCTGGCTATTCTGGCGTGAGTCTGTTCAGCCAGTGTGTTCATGACAGATGGAGAGGGCTGATTAGCCAGTTCTTTTAGGCCAGGAGTCTGTTCGGCCAGTGTGTTCATGACAGATGGAGAGGGCTGATTAGCCAGTTCTTTTAGGCCAGGCGGGGGGGTGCACTGCAGGCTAGCTAGTCCAGCGTCAGCCCGCTCAAACAGTTTGTTGGAGGTGCGGAGCGGGCTAGCTAGACTAACATTAACCTCCTCAATTAGCTTGTTCATGCCAGCTGAGAATGGCAGTAGGTGGAGGGAGGGGGAAAGGGAGGAGGGCGATGAGAGGGAGGTGGAGGAGTGGAGGGGGGGGAAAATGAGGTCTCCAAGGAAACAGCTGGGGGGGCGTCGCTCCCCGCCGGGTAAACACCTGGGGGGGCGTCGCTCTCCGCCGGGTCATCAGGCCGTTGAGCTGCGGTGGGGGGCGAGAAGAGGGAGGTGGGAGAGTGGAGGGGAGGGGGAAAGAGTGGGGAAGGGGGGGTGGAGGAGAAAGGGGGGGTGGAAGAGAGGAGGGGAGGGGAGAAGATGAAGTCGTCGTCGTTTGGTGGAGCGTTGACCAGTTGAGCCACGGCGTCGACCTGTAGAGCCAGGACAGCGGCTGCCGGATGTGTGGCGTTGGTCAGTTGGGCCGGGGCGGCGGCAGGAGGTGGGGCGTCTTTGGTCAGTTGGGCCGGGGCGGCGGCAGGAGGTGGGGCGGCGACCTGTAGAGCCGGAGGTGTGGCGACTGCCGGAGGTGTGGCGTCATTGGTCAGTTGGGCAGGGTCGGCAGCTGGGCCGGAAGCTGCGTCGATCTGAGCATGGTCAGTGGCTGCAGGTGGAGCAGGGCTGGAGGAGAGCTCTGTGGCCGCTGCGTCAGGCTGTCTGTCTTGGGGAGGCTTTAGAGGGATCTTGACCTTGTAATAGTCCACCGTGTATAGTAGATTAGAACTCAGTAAAGCCTCGCCAGCACTATTGAGATAGCGCCCGTCCGTAGTGAAGAGGTGCTCACGCTGCCAGAACAAATTAAAATTCTCAATAAAGTTTACTTTATGTAGTGGGCAGGCGGTGGAAAGCCATGAGCTTAGGCCTAGTAGTCTGCTGAAACGGTTCGTGCCCTGAGATGGTAAAGGACCACTGATAAAAGCCTCAATGTTTAGAGAGGCTAGCATATTCAGCAAATTGGTAAAATCAGATTTGAGTTTCTCTGATTCTTGCTTATAAATAACATTTTTTCCAATGTGCAGGATCACCCTAGTCACAGCTTTGTGAGATGTAAGTAGCTCTGTGATTTTTCCTGTTATGTCAGAGATTGCGTCTTGAGGGAAGCAGTATGTTTTGGAGTTTCTCCAACTCCTGATGTTTTTCACTGTATAATCTCCTACTCCTACTATCAGGGTTGTTATGGCTTGGGTGTCCTTGGGCTTTGAGACAGTGTTTCTTCCCTGAGGCCTTGTGCTAGCGCTAGCCTGATTTTCCCTCTCATGGAGCTGGGCAGCTATGTCAGCTGGAGGTGATCGAAGCAGGCCAAAACGATTCTCAAGTTGCAATTCCATTAGCGGAGGAGGGGGGGCTGTTCCTCCTCTCGTGACAGTAGTCCATGACCGCTCGTTTTGGTGTTTGTGGTTAAGCAGTTGACGACCCTCATCTCTCGTGCGGAGAGCCCGTGTCAGGCCATTAGCTTGCCGAGCCGAGCACCGCAGGCTGGAATTTAGGGAGGGCCAGCCTGTTGCTGAGCTGATTTCTGGGTTTTGTGGAGTAGTTGTGGATTCGGAAATCACTAATCTCTTTGGGATATGTCTTTGTTTATGCTTCGGGCTCGCAGTTTGGTTAGCGATGTTAGCACGGGCTTTCTCCGGAGCTGGCAGGCTAGCCGCATCAGCTAGCTCTAGGTTGGTAGCCATAGCAGTTTGACTCGGTAGCAGTGAGTCAGCATCCCTGAGAGCTAATGATAATGTACTCACGTTGCTCGTGACATTCCGTGCAATTTGACTCGATGGCAGTGAGTTATTTGAGAGATGAAATATCGTTGTTTCCAGTACGGCAATCCTTTGAAGATGATCACAGCAGCTTATATGAGGCATATTGTCCGACAGTCTCTGGAGTGCTAGGCTATGCTAGGCTATACTTAGCCTGGGTGAGCTCCGAAAGTGCTGTTAGTGGTGATTCCATAAAAATAGGTTAACGATTCAAAATGAAAGATCGTTACTAGAAAGTGGCGTAGTAGTAAAATCAGGGGGATAAAAGAAAAAAGAAAGTTTCGTAGTTAAAAAGCAAAAAGCTGGCAGAGAAGCAGGAGCAAGCAGAGAGGCGACTGTTTCTCTATCGGCAGCAAGGAAGTGTCGACAGTACCTCTCCGCTCTCATGTACAAGTACCTCTCCGATCCATGTACAAGTACATCTCCGCTCCATGTACAAGTACATCTCCGCTCAATGTACAAGTACCTCTCCGCTCCATGTACAAGTACCTCTCCGCTCCATGTACAAGTACCTCTCCGCTCCATGTACAAGTACCTCTCCGCTCCATGTACAAGTACCTCTCCGCTCAATGTACAAGTACCTCTCCGCTCCATGTACAAGTACCTCTCCGCTCAATGTACAAGTACCTCTCCGCTCCATGTACAAGTACCTCTCCGCTCCATGTACAAGTACCTCTCCGCTCCATGTACAAGTACCTCTCCGCTCCATGTACAAGTACATCTCTGCTCCATGTACAAGTACCTCTCCGCTCAATGTACAAGTACATCTCCGCTCCATGTACAAGTACCTCTCCGCTCCATGTACAAGTACATCTCCGCTCCATGTACAAGTACCTCTCCGCTCCATGTACAAGTACCTCTCCGCTCAATGTACAAGTACATCTCCGCTCCATGTACAAGTACATCTCTGCTCCATGTACAAGTACCTCTCCGCTCAATGTACAAGTACATCTCCGCTCCATGTACAAGTACCTCTCCGCTCCATGTACAAGTACCTCTCCGGTCCATGTACAAGTACCTCTCCGCTCCATTTACAAGTACCTCTCCGCTCCATGTACAAGTACCTCTCCGCTCAATGTCAAGTGTCGACAGTACCTCTCCGCTCCATGTACAAATACCTCTCCGCTCTCATGTACAAGTACCTCTCCGCTCCATGTACAAGTACCTCTCCGCTCAATGTCAAGTGTCGACAGTACCTCTCCGCTCCATGTACAAATACCTCTCCGCTCCATGTACAAGTACCTCTCCGCTCTCATGTACAAGTACCTCTCCGCTCCATGTACAAGTAGCTCTCCGCTCAATGTACAAGTGTCGACAGTACCTTTCCGCTCCATGTACAAATACCTCTCCGCTCTCATGTACAAGTACCTCTCCGCTCCATGTACAAGTACCTCTCCGCTCAATGTACAAATACATCTCCGCTCCATGTATAAGTACCTCTCCGCTCTATGTACAAGTACCTCTCCGCTCCATGTACAAGTACCTCTCCGCTCAATGTACAAATACCTCTCCGCTCCATGTACAAGTAGCTCTCCGCTGAATGTACAAGTGTCGACAGTACCTCTCCGCTCAATGTACAAGTACCTTTCCGCTCAATGTACAAATACCTCTCCGCTCCATGTACAAGTACCTCTCCGCTCAATGTCAAGTATCGACAGTACCTCTCCGCTCCATGTACAAGTACCTCTCCGCTGAATGTACAAGTGTCGACAGTACCTCTCCGCTCAATGTACAAGTACCTCTCCGCTCCATGTACAAGTACCTCTCCGCTCTCATGTACAAGTACCTCTCCGCTCCATGTACAAGTACCTCTCCGCTCAATGTACAAGTACCTCTGCGCTCCATGTACAAGTACCTCTCCGCTCAATGTACAAGTACCTCTCCGCTCAATGTACAAGTGTCGACAGTACCTCTCCGCTACATGTACAAGTACCTCTCCGCTCAATGTACAAGTGTCGACAGTACCTCTACGCTCAATGTACAAGTGTCGACAGTACCTCTCCGCTCTCATGTACAAGTACCTCTCCGATCCATGTACAAGTACATCTCCGCTCCATGTACAAGTACATCTCCGCTCAATGTACAAGTACCTCTCCGCTCCATGTACAAGTACCTCTCCGCTCCATGTACAAGTACCTCTCCGCTCCATGTACAAGTACCTCTCCGCTCCATGTACAAGTACCTCTCCGCTCAATGTACAAGTACCTCTCCGCTCCATGTACAAGTACCTCTCCGCTCAATGTACAAGTACCTCTCCGCTCCATGTACAAGTACCTCTCCGCTCCATGTACAAGTACCTCTCCGCTCCATGTACAAGTACCTCTCCGCTCAATGTCAAGTATCGACAGTACCTCTCCGCTCCATGTACAAGTACCTCTCCGCTGAATGTACAAGTGTCGACAGTACCTCTCCGCTCAATGTACAAGTACCTCTCCGCTCCATGTACAAGTACCTCTCCGCTCTCATGTACAAGTACCTCTCCGCTCCATGTACAAGTACCTCTCCGCTCAATGTACAAGTACCTCTGCGCTCCATGTACAAGTACCTCTCCGCTCAATGTACAAGTACCTCTCCGCTCAATGTACAAGTGTCGACAGTACCTCTCCGCTCCATGTACAAGTACCTCTCCGCTCAATGTACAAGTGTCGACAGTACCTCTACGCTCAATGTACAAGTGTCGACAGTACCTCTCCGCTCTCATGTACAAGTACCTCTCCGATCCATGTACAAGTACATCTCCGCTCCATGTACAAGTACATCTCCGCTCAATGTACAAGTACCTCTCCGCTCCATGTACAAGTACCTCTCCGCTCCATGTACAAGTACCTCTCCGCTCCATGTACAAGTACCTCTCCGCTCCATGTACAAGTACATCTCCGCTCCATGTACAAGTACCTCTCCGCTCCATGTACAAGTACATCTCCGCTCCATGTACAAGTACCTCTCCGCTCCATGTACAAGTACCTCTCCGCTCAATGTACAAGTACATCTCCGCTCCATGTACAAGTACATCTCTGCTCCATGTACAAGTACCTCTCCGCTCAATGTACAAGTACATCTCCGCTCCATGTACAAGTACCTCTCCGCTCCATGTACAAGTACCTCTCCGGTCCATGTACAAGTACCTCTCCGCTCCATGTACAAGTACCTCTCCGCTCCATGTACAAGTACCTCTCCGCTCAATGTCAAGTGTCGACAGTACCTCTCCGCTCCATGTACAAATACCTCTCCGCTCTCATGTACAAGTACCTCTCCGCTCCATGTACAAGTACCTCTCCGCTCAATGTCAAGTGTCGACAGTACCTCTCCGCTCCATGTACAAATACCTCTCCGCTCCATGTACAAGTACCTCTCCGCTCTCATGTACAAGTACCTCTCCGCTCCATGTACAAGTAGCTCTCCGCTCAATGTACAAGTGTCGACAGTACCTTTCCGCTCCATGTACAAATACCTCTCCACTCTCATGTACAAGTACCTCTCCGCTCCATGTACAAGTACCTCTCCGCTCAATGTACAAATACCTCTCCGCTCCATGTATAAGTACCTCTCCGCTCTATGTACAAGTACCTCTCCGCTCCATGTACAAGTACCTCTCCGCTCAATGTACAAATACCTCTCCGCTCCATGTACAAGTAGCTCTCCGCTGAATGTACAAGTGTCGACAGTACCTCTTCGCTCAATGTACAAGTACCTCTCCGCTCAATGTACAAATACCTCTCCGCTCCATGTACAAGTACCTCTCCGCTCAATGTCAAGTATCGACAGTACCTCTCCGCTCCATGTACAAGTACCTCTCCGCTGAATGTACAAGTGTCGACAGTACCTCTCCGCTCAATGTACAAGTACCTCTCCGCTCCATGTACAAGTACCTCTCCGCTCTCATGTACAAGTACCTCTCCGCTCCATGTACAAGTACCTCTCCGCTCAATGTACAAGTACCTCTGCGCTCCATGTACAAGTACCTCTCCGCTCAATGTACAAGTACCTCTCCGCTCAATGTACAAGTGTCGACAGTACCTCTCCGCTCCATGTACAAGTACCTCTCCGCTCAATGTACAAGTGTCGACAGTACCTCTACGCTCAATGTACAAGTGTCGACAGTACCTCTCCGCTCTCATGTACAAGTACCTCTCCGATCCATGTACAAGTACATCTCCGCTCCATGTACAAGTACATCTCCGCTCAATGTACAAGTACCTCTCCGCTCCATGTACAAGTACCTCTCCGCTCCATGTACAAGTACCTCTCCGCTCCATGTACAAGTACCTCTCCGCTCCATGTACAAGTACCTCTCCGCTCAATGTACAAGTACCTCTCCGCTCCATGTACAAGTACCTCTCCGCTCAATGTACAAGTACCTCTCCGCTCCATGTACAAGTACCTCTCCGCTCCATGTACAAGTACCTCTCCGCTCAATGTCAAGTGTCGACAGTACCTCTCCGCTCCATGTACAAATACCTCTCCGCTCTCATGTACAAGTACCTCTCCGCTCCATGTACAAGTACCTCTCCGCTCAATGTCAAGTGTCGACAGTACCTCTCCGCTCCATGTACAAATACCTCTCCGCTCCATGTACAAGTACCTCTCCGCTCTCATGTACAAGTACCTCTCCGCTCCATGTACAAGTAGCTCTCCGCTCAATGTACAAGTGTCGACAGTACCTTTCCGCTCCATGTACAAATACCTCTCCGCTCTCATGTACAAGTACCTCTCCGCTCCATGTACAAGTACCTCTCCGCTCAATGTACAAATACCTCTCCGCTCCATGTATAAGTACCTCTCCGCTCTATGTACAAGTACCTCTCCGCTCCATGTACAAGTACCTCTCCGCTCAATGTACAAATACCTCTCCGCTCCATGTACAAGTAGCTCTCCGCTGAATGTACAAGTGTCGACAGTACCTCTTCGCTCAATGTACAAGTACCTCTCCGCTCAATGTACAAATACCTCTCCGCTCCATGTACAAGTACCTCTCCGCTCAATGTCAAGTATCGACAGTACCTCTCCGCTCCATGTACAAGTACCTCTCCGCTGAATGTACAAGTGTCGACAGTACCTCTCCGCTCAATGTACAAGTACCTCTCCGCTCCATGTACAAGTACCTCTCCGCTCTCATGTACAAGTACCTCTCCGCTCCATGTACAAGTACCTCTCCGCTCAATGTACAAGTACCTCTGCGCTCCATGTACAAGTACCTCTCCGCTCAATGTACAAGTACCTCTCCGCTCAATGTACAAGTGTCGACAGTACCTCTCCGCTCCATGTACAAGTACCTCTCCGCTCAATGTACAAGTGTCGACAGTACCTCTACGCTCAATGTACAAGTGTCGACAGTACCTCTCCGCTCTCATGTACAAGTACCTCTCCGATCCATGTACAAGTACATCTCCGCTCCATGTACAAGTACATCTCCGCTCAATGTACAAGTACCTCTCCGCTCCATGTACAAGTACCTCTCCGCTCCATGTACAAGTACCTCTCCGCTCCATGTACAAGTACCTCTCCGCTCCATGTACAAGTACCTCTCCGCTCAATGTACAAGTACCTCTCCGCTCCATGTACAAGTACCTCTCCGCTCAATGTACAAGTACCTCTCCGCTCCATGTACAAGTACCTCTCCGCTCCATGTACAAGTACCTCTCCGCTCCATGTACAAGTACCTCTCCGCTCCATGTACAAGTACATCTCTGCTCCATGTACAAGTACCTCTCCGCTCAATGTACAAGTACATCTCCGCTCCATGTACAAGTACCTCTCCGCTCCATGTACAAGTACATCTCCGCTCCATGTACAAGTACCTCTCCGCTCCATGTACAAGTACCTCTCCGCTCAATGTACAAGTACATCTCCGCTCCATGTACAAGTACATCTCTGCTCCATGTACAAGTACCTCTCCGCTCAATGTACAAGTACATCTCCGCTCCATGTACAAGTACCTCTCCGCTCCATGTACAAGTACCTCTCCGGTCCATGTACAAGTACCTCTCCGCTCCATTTACAAGTACCTCTCCGCTCCATGTACAAGTACCTCTCCGCTCAATGTCAAGTGTCGACAGTACCTCTCCGCTCCATGTACAAATACCTCTCCGCTCTCATGTACAAGTACCTCTCCGCTCCATGTACAAGTACCTCTCCGCTCAATGTCAAGTGTCGACAGTACCTCTCCGCTCCATGTACAAATACCTCTCCGCTCCATGTACAAGTACCTCTCCGCTCTCATGTACAAGTACCTCTCCGCTCCATGTACAAGTAGCTCTCCGCTCAATGTACAAGTGTCGACAGTACCTTTCCGCTCCATGTACAAATACCTCTCCGCTCTCATGTACAAGTACCTCTCCGCTCCATGTACAAGTACCTCTCCGCTCAATGTACAAATACCTCTCCGCTCCATGTATAAGTACCTCTCCGCTCTATGTACAAGTACCTCTCCGCTCCATGTACAAGTACCTCTCCGCTCAATGTACAAATACCTCTCCGCTCCATGTACAAGTAGCTCTCCGCTGAATGTACAAGTGTCGACAGTACCTCTCCGCTCAATGTACAAGTACCTTTCCGCTCAATGTACAAATACCTCTCCGCTCCATGTACAAGTACCTCTCCGCTCAATGTCAAGTATCGACAGTACCTCTCCGCTCCATGTACAAGTACCTCTCCGCTGAATGTACAAGTGTCGACAGTACCTCTCCGCTCAATGTACAAGTACCTCTCCGCTCCATGTACAAGTACCTCTCCGCTCTCATGTACAAGTACCTCTCCGCTCCATGTACAAGTACCTCTCCGCTCAATGTACAAGTACCTCTGCGCTCCATGTACAAGTACCTCTCCGCTCAATGTACAAGTACCTCTCCGCTCAATGTACAAGTGTCGACAGTACCTCTCCGCTACATGTACAAGTACCTCTCCGCTCAATGTACAAGTGTCGACAGTACCTCTACGCTCAATGTACAAGTGTCGACAGTACCTCTCCGCTCTCATGTACAAGTACCTCTCCGATCCATGTACAAGTACATCTCCGCTCCATGTACAAGTACATCTCCGCTCAATGTACAAGTACCTCTCCGCTCCATGTACAAGTACCTCTCCGCTCCATGTACAAGTACCTCTCCGCTCCATGTACAAGTACCTCTCCGCTCCATGTACAAGTACCTCTCCGCTCAATGTACAAGTACCTCTCCGCTCCATGTACAAGTACCTCTCCGCTCAATGTACAAGTACCTCTCCGCTCCATGTACAAGTACCTCTCCGCTCCATGTACAAGTACCTCTCCGCTCCATGTACAAGTACCTCTCCGCTCAATGTCAAGTATCGACAGTACCTCTCCGCTCCATGTACAAGTACCTCTCCGCTGAATGTACAAGTGTCGACAGTACCTCTCCGCTCAATGTACAAGTACCTCTCCGCTCCATGTACAAGTACCTCTCCGCTCTCATGTACAAGTACCTCTCCGCTCCATGTACAAGTACCTCTCCGCTCAATGTACAAGTACCTCTGCGCTCCATGTACAAGTACCTCTCCGCTCAATGTACAAGTACCTCTCCGCTCAATGTACAAGTGTCGACAGTACCTCTCCGCTCCATGTACAAGTACCTCTCCGCTCAATGTACAAGTGTCGACAGTACCTCTACGCTCAATGTACAAGTGTCGACAGTACCTCTCCGCTCTCATGTACAAGTACCTCTCCGATCCATGTACAAGTACATCTCCGCTCCATGTACAAGTACATCTCCGCTCAATGTACAAGTACCTCTCCGCTCCATGTACAAGTACCTCTCCGCTCCATGTACAAGTACCTCTCCGCTCCATGTACAAGTACCTCTCCGCTCCATGTACAAGTACCTCTCCGCTCAATGTACAAGTACCTCTCCGCTCCATGTACAAGTACCTCTCCGCTCCATGTACAAGTACCTCTCCGCTCCATGTACAAGTACCTCTCCGCTCAATGTACAAGTACCTCTCCGCTCCATGTACAAGTACCTCTCCGCTCCATGTACAAGTACCTCTCCGCTCCATGTACAAGTACCTCTCCGCTCAATGTACAAGTACCTCTCCGCTCCCTGTACAAGTACATCTCCGCTCCATGTACAAGTACCTCTCCGCTCCATGTACAAGTACCTCTCCGCTCAATGTACAAGTGTCGACAGTACCTCTCCGCTCCATGTACAAGTACCTCTCCGCTCCATGTACAAGTACCTCTCCGCTCAATGTACAAGTGTCGACAGTACCTCTCCGCTCCATCTACAAGTACCTCTCCGCTCAATGTACAAGTACCTCTCCGCTGAATGTACAAGTACCTCTCCGCTCCATGTACAAGTACCTCTCCGCTCCATGTACAAATACCTCTCCGCTCCATGTACAAGTACCTCTCCGCTCCATGTACAAGCACCTCTCCGCTACATGTACAAGTACCTCTCCGCTCCATGTACAAGTACCTCTCCGCTCCATGTACAAGTACCTCTCCGCTCAATGTACAAGTACCTCTCCGCTCCATGTACAAATACCTCTCCGCTCCATGTACAAATACCTCTCCGCTCCATGTACAAGTACCTCTCCGCTCCATGTACCAGTACCTCTCCGCTCAATGTACAAGTACATCTCCGCTCAATGTACAAGTACATCTCCGCTCCATGTACAAGTACCTCTCCGCTCCATGTACAAGTACCTCTCCGCTCCATGTACAAGTACCTCTCCGCTCAATGTCAAGTGTCGACAGTACCTCTCCGCTCCATGTACAAATACCTCTCCGCTCTCATGTACAAGTACCTCTCCGCTCCATGTACAAGTACCTCTCCGCTCAATGTCAAGTGTCGACAGTACCTCTCCGCTCCATGTACAAATACCTCTCCGCTCCATGTACAAGTACCTCTCCGCTCTCATGTACAAGTACCTCTCCGCTCCATGTACAAGTAGCTCTCCGCTCAATGTACAAGTGTCGACAGTACCTTTCCGCTCCATGTACAAATACCTCTCCGCTCTCATGTACAAGTACCTCTCCGCTCCATGTACAAGTACCTCTCCGCTCAATGTACAAATACCTCTCCGCTCCATGTATAAGTACCTCTCCGCTCTATGTACAAGTACCTCTCCGCTCCATGTACAAGTACCTCTCCGCTCAATGTACAAATACCTCTCCGCTCCATGTACAAGTAGCTCTCCGCTGAATGTACAAGTGTCGACAGTACCTCTCCGCTCAATGTACAAGTACCTTTCCGCTCAATGTACAAATACCTCTCCGCTCCATGTACAAGTACCTCTCCGCTCAATGTCAAGTATCGACAGTACCTCTCCGCTCCATGTACAAGTACCTCTCCGCTGAATGTACAAGTGTCGACAGTACCTCTCCGCTCAATGTACAAGTACCTCTCCGCTCCATGTACAAGTACCTCTCCGCTCTCATGTACAAGTACCTCTCCGCTCCATGTACAAGTACCTCTCCGCTCAATGTACAAGTACCTCTGCGCTCCATGTACAAGTACCTCTCCGCTCAATGTACAAGTACCTCTCCGCTCAATGTACAAGTGTCGACAGTACCTCTCCGCTACATGTACAAGTACCTCTCCGCTCAATGTACAAGTGTCGACAGTACCTCTACGCTCAATGTACAAGTGTCGACAGTACCTCTCCGCTCTCATGTACAAGTACCTCTCCGATCCATGTACAAGTACATCTCCGCTCCATGTACAAGTACATCTCCGCTCAATGTACAAGTACCTCTCCGCTCCATGTACAAGTACCTCTCCGCTCCATGTACAAGTACCTCTCCGCTCCATGTACAAGTACCTCTCCGCTCCATGTACAAGTACCTCTCCGCTCAATGTACAAGTACCTCTCCGCTCCATGTACAAGTACCTCTCCGCTCAATGTACAAGTACCTCTCCGCTCCATGTACAAGTACCTCTCCGCTCCATGTACAAGTACCTCTCCGCTCCATGTACAAGTACCTCTCCGCTCAATGTCAAGTATCGACAGTACCTCTCCGCTCCATGTACAAGTACCTCTCCGCTGAATGTACAAGTGTCGACAGTACCTCTCCGCTCAATGTACAAGTACCTCTCCGCTCCATGTACAAGTACCTCTCCGCTCTCATGTACAAGTACCTCTCCGCTCCATGTACAAGTACCTCTCCGCTCAATGTACAAGTACCTCTGCGCTCCATGTACAAGTACCTCTCCGCTCAATGTACAAGTACCTCTCCGCTCAATGTACAAGTGTCGACAGTACCTCTCCGCTCCATGTACAAGTACCTCTCCGCTCAATGTACAAGTGTCGACAGTACCTCTACGCTCAATGTACAAGTGTCGACAGTACCTCTCCGCTCTCATGTACAAGTACCTCTCCGATCCATGTACAAGTACATCTCCGCTCCATGTACAAGTACATCTCCGCTCAATGTACAAGTACCTCTCCGCTCCATGTACAAGTACCTCTCCGCTCCATGTACAAGTACCTCTCCGCTCCATGTACAAGTACCTCTCCGCTCCATGTACAAGTACCTCTCCGCTCAATGTACAAGTACCTCTCCGCTCCATGTACAAGTACCTCTCCGCTCCATGTACAAGTACCTCTCCGCTCCATGTACAAGTACCTCTCCGCTCAATGTACAAGTACCTCTCCGCTCCATGTACAAGTACCTCTCCGCTCCATGTACAAGTACCTCTCCGCTCCATGTACAAGTACCTCTCCGCTCAATGTACAAGTACCTCTCCGCTCCCTGTACAAGTACATCTCCGCTCCATGTACAAGTACCTCTCCGCTCCATGTACAAGTACCTCTCCGCTCAATGTACAAGTGTCGACAGTACCTCTCCGCTCCATGTACAAGTACCTCTCCGCTCCATGTACAAGTACCTCTCCGCTCAATGTACAAGTGTCGACAGTACCTCTCCGCTCCATCTACAAGTACCTCTCCGCTCAATGTACAAGTACCTCTCCGCTGAATGTACAAGTACCTCTCCGCTCCATGTACAAGTACCTCTCCGCTCCATGTACAAATACCTCTCCGCTCCATGTACAAGTACCTCTCCGCTCCATGTACAAGCACCTCTCCGCTACATGTACAAGTACCTCTCCGCTCCATGTACAAGTACCTCTCCGCTCCATGTACAAGTACCTCTCCGCTCAATGTACAAGTACCTCTCCGCTCCATGTACAAATACCTCTCCGCTCCATGTACAAATACCTCTCCGCTCCATGTACAAGTACCTCTCCGCTCCATGTACCAGTACCTCTCCGCTCAATGTACAAGTACATCTCCGCTCAATGTACAAGTACATCTCCGCTCCATGTACAAGTACCTCTCCGCTCCATGTACAAGTACCTCTCCGCTCCATGTACAAGTACCTCTCCGCTCAATGTCAAGTGTCGACAGTACCTCTCCGCTCCATGTACAAATACCTCTCCGCTCTCATGTACAAGTACCTCTCCGCTCCATGTACAAGTACCTCTCCGCTCAATGTCAAGTGTCGACAGTACCTCTCCGCTCCATGTACAAATACCTCTCCGCTCCATGTACAAGTACCTCTCCGCTCTCATGTACAAGTACCTCTCCGCTCCATGTACAAGTAGCTCTCCGCTCAATGTACAAGTGTCGACAGTACCTTTCCGCTCCATGTACAAATACCTCTCCGCTCTCATGTACAAGTACCTCTCCGCTCCATGTACAAGTACCTCTCCGCTCAATGTACAAATACCTCTCCGCTCCATGTATAAGTACCTCTCCGCTCTATGTACAAGTACCTCTCCGCTCCATGTACAAGTACCTCTCCGCTCAATGTACAAATACCTCTCCGCTCCATGTACAAGTAGCTCTCCGCTGAATGTACAAGTGTCGACAGTACCTCTCCGCTCAATGTACAAGTACCTTTCCGCTCAATGTACAAATACCTCTCCGCTCCATGTACAAGTACCTCTCCGCTCAATGTCAAGTATCGACAGTACCTCTCCGCTCCATGTACAAGTACCTCTCCGCTGAATGTACAAGTGTCGACAGTACCTCTCCGCTCAATGTACAAGTACCTCTCCGCTCCATGTACAAGTACCTCTCCGCTCTCATGTACAAGTACCTCTCCGCTCCATGTACAAGTACCTCTCCGCTCAATGTACAAGTACCTCTGCGCTCCATGTACAAGTACCTCTCCGCTCAATGTACAAGTACCTCTCCGCTCAATGTACAAGTGTCGACAGTACCTCTCCGCTACATGTACAAGTACCTCTCCGCTCAATGTACAAGTGTCGACAGTACCTCTACGCTCAATGTACAAGTGTCGACAGTACCTCTCCGCTCTCATGTACAAGTACCTCTCCGATCCATGTACAAGTACATCTCCGCTCCATGTACAAGTACATCTCCGCTCAATGTACAAGTACCTCTCCGCTCCATGTACAAGTACCTCTCCGCTCCATGTACAAGTACCTCTCCGCTCCATGTACAAGTACCTCTCCGCTCCATGTACAAGTACCTCTCCGCTCAATGTACAAGTACCTCTCCGCTCCATGTACAAGTACCTCTCCGCTCAATGTACAAGTACCTCTCCGCTCCATGTACAAGTACCTCTCCGCTCCATGTACAAGTACCTCTCCGCTCCATGTACAAGTACCTCTCCGCTCAATGTCAAGTATCGACAGTACCTCTCCGCTCCATGTACAAGTACCTCTCCGCTGAATGTACAAGTGTCGACAGTACCTCTCCGCTCAATGTACAAGTACCTCTCCGCTCCATGTACAAGTACCTCTCCGCTCTCATGTACAAGTACCTCTCCGCTCCATGTACAAGTACCTCTCCGCTCAATGTACAAGTACCTCTGCGCTCCATGTACAAGTACCTCTCCGCTCAATGTACAAGTACCTCTCCGCTCAATGTACAAGTGTCGACAGTACCTCTCCGCTCCATGTACAAGTACCTCTCCGCTCAATGTACAAGTGTCGACAGTACCTCTACGCTCAATGTACAAGTGTCGACAGTACCTCTCCGCTCTCATGTACAAGTACCTCTCCGATCCATGTACAAGTACATCTCCGCTCCATGTACAAGTACATCTCCGCTCAATGTACAAGTACCTCTCCGCTCCATGTACAAGTACCTCTCCGCTCCATGTACAAGTACCTCTCCGCTCCATGTACAAGTACCTCTCCGCTCCATGTACAAGTACATCTCCGCTCCATGTACAAGTACCTCTCCGCTCCATGTACAAGTACATCTCCGCTCCATGTACAAGTACCTCTCCGCTCCATGTACAAGTACCTCTCCGCTCAATGTACAAGTACATCTCCGCTCCATGTACAAGTACATCTCTGCTCCATGTACAAGTACCTCTCCGCTCAATGTACAAGTACATCTCCGCTCCATGTACAAGTACCTCTCCGCTCCATGTACAAGTACCTCTCCGGTCCATGTACAAGTACCTCTCCGCTCCATGTACAAGTACCTCTCCGCTCCATGTACAAGTACCTCTCCGCTCAATGTCAAGTGTCGACAGTACCTCTCCGCTCCATGTACAAATACCTCTCCGCTCTCATGTACAAGTACCTCTCCGCTCCATGTACAAGTACCTCTCCGCTCAATGTCAAGTGTCGACAGTACCTCTCCGCTCCATGTACAAATACCTCTCCGCTCCATGTACAAGTACCTCTCCGCTCTCATGTACAAGTACCTCTCCGCTCCATGTACAAGTAGCTCTCCGCTCAATGTACAAGTGTCGACAGTACCTTTCCGCTCCATGTACAAATACCTCTCCGCTCTCATGTACAAGTACCTCTCCGCTCCATGTACAAGTACCTCTCCGCTCAATGTACAAATACCTCTCCGCTCCATGTATAAGTACCTCTCCGCTCTATGTACAAGTACCTCTCCGCTCCATGTACAAGTACCTCTCCGCTCAATGTACAAATACCTCTCCGCTCCATGTACAAGTAGCTCTCCGCTGAATGTACAAGTGTCGACAGTACCTCTTCGCTCAATGTACAAGTACCTCTCCGCTCAATGTACAAATACCTCTCCGCTCCATGTACAAGTACCTCTCCGCTCAATGTCAAGTATCGACAGTACCTCTCCGCTCCATGTACAAGTACCTCTCCGCTGAATGTACAAGTGTCGACAGTACCTCTCCGCTCAATGTACAAGTACCTCTCCGCTCCATGTACAAGTACCTCTCCGCTCTCATGTACAAGTACCTCTCCGCTCCATGTACAAGTACCTCTCCGCTCAATGTACAAGTACCTCTGCGCTCCATGTACAAGTACCTCTCCGCTCAATGTACAAGTACCTCTCCGCTCAATGTACAAGTGTCGACAGTACCTCTCCGCTCCATGTACAAGTACCTCTCCGCTCAATGTACAAGTGTCGACAGTACCTCTACGCTCAATGTACAAGTGTCGACAGTACCTCTCCGCTCTCATGTACAAGTACCTCTCCGATCCATGTACAAGTACATCTCCGCTCCATGTACAAGTACATCTCCGCTCAATGTACAAGTACCTCTCCGCTCCATGTACAAGTACCTCTCCGCTCCATGTACAAGTACCTCTCCGCTCCATGTACAAGTACCTCTCCGCTCCATGTACAAGTACCTCTCCGCTCAATGTACAAGTACCTCTCCGCTCCATGTACAAGTACCTCTCCGCTCAATGTACAAGTACCTCTCCGCTCCATGTACAAGTACCTCTCCGCTCCATGTACAAGTACCTCTCCGCTCCATGTACAAGTACCTCTCCGCTCCATGTACAAGTACATCTCTGCTCCATGTACAAGTACCTCTCCGCTCAATGTACAAGTACATCTCCGCTCCATGTACAAGTACCTCTCCGCTCCATGTACAAGTACATCTCCGCTCCATGTACAAGTACCTCTCCGCTCCATGTACAAGTACCTCTCCGCTCAATGTACAAGTACATCTCCGCTCCATGTACAAGTACATCTCTGCTCCATGTACAAGTACCTCTCCGCTCAATGTACAAGTACATCTCCGCTCCATGTACAAGTACCTCTCCGCTCCATGTACAAGTACCTCTCCGGTCCATGTACAAGTACCTCTCCGCTCCATTTACAAGTACCTCTCCGCTCCATGTACAAGTACCTCTCCGCTCAATGTCAAGTGTCGACAGTACCTCTCCGCTCCATGTACAAATACCTCTCCGCTCTCATGTACAAGTACCTCTCCGCTCCATGTACAAGTACCTCTCCGCTCAATGTCAAGTGTCGACAGTACCTCTCCGCTCCATGTACAAATACCTCTCCGCTCCATGTACAAGTACCTCTCCGCTCTCATGTACAAGTACCTCTCCGCTCCATGTACAAGTAGCTCTCCGCTCAATGTACAAGTGTCGACAGTACCTTTCCGCTCCATGTACAAATACCTCTCCGCTCTCATGTACAAGTACCTCTCCGCTCCATGTACAAGTACCTCTCCGCTCAATGTACAAATACCTCTCCGCTCCATGTATAAGTACCTCTCCGCTCTATGTACAAGTACCTCTCCGCTCCATGTACAAGTACCTCTCCGCTCAATGTACAAATACCTCTCCGCTCCATGTACAAGTAGCTCTCCGCTGAATGTACAAGTGTCGACAGTACCTCTCCGCTCAATGTACAAGTACCTTTCCGCTCAATGTACAAATACCTCTCCGCTCCATGTACAAGTACCTCTCCGCTCAATGTCAAGTATCGACAGTACCTCTCCGCTCCATGTACAAGTACCTCTCCGCTGAATGTACAAGTGTCGACAGTACCTCTCCGCTCAATGTACAAGTACCTCTCCGCTCCATGTACAAGTACCTCTCCGCTCTCATGTACAAGTACCTCTCCGCTCCATGTACAAGTACCTCTCCGCTCAATGTACAAGTACCTCTGCGCTCCATGTACAAGTACCTCTCCGCTCAATGTACAAGTACCTCTCCGCTCAATGTACAAGTGTCGACAGTACCTCTCCGCTACATGTACAAGTACCTCTCCGCTCAATGTACAAGTGTCGACAGTACCTCTACGCTCAATGTACAAGTGTCGACAGTACCTCTCCGCTCTCATGTACAAGTACCTCTCCGATCCATGTACAAGTACATCTCCGCTCCATGTACAAGTACATCTCCGCTCAATGTACAAGTACCTCTCCGCTCCATGTACAAGTACCTCTCCGCTCCATGTACAAGTACCTCTCCGCTCCATGTACAAGTACCTCTCCGCTCCATGTACAAGTACCTCTCCGCTCAATGTACAAGTACCTCTCCGCTCCATGTACAAGTACCTCTCCGCTCAATGTACAAGTACCTCTCCGCTCCATGTACAAGTACCTCTCCGCTCCATGTACAAGTACCTCTCCGCTCCATGTACAAGTACCTCTCCGCTCAATGTCAAGTATCGACAGTACCTCTCCGCTCCATGTACAAGTACCTCTCCGCTGAATGTACAAGTGTCGACAGTACCTCTCCGCTCAATGTACAAGTACCTCTCCGCTCCATGTACAAGTACCTCTCCGCTCTCATGTACAAGTACCTCTCCGCTCCATGTACAAGTACCTCTCCGCTCAATGTACAAGTACCTCTGCGCTCCATGTACAAGTACCTCTCCGCTCAATGTACAAGTACCTCTCCGCTCAATGTACAAGTGTCGACAGTACCTCTCCGCTCCATGTACAAGTACCTCTCCGCTCCATGTACAAGTACCTCTCCGCTCCATGTACAAGTACCTCTCCGCTCCATGTACAAGTACCTCTCCGCTCCATGTACAAGTACATCTCTGCTCCATGTACAAGTACCTCTCCGCTCAATGTACAAGTACATCTCCGCTCCATGTACAAGTACCTCTCCGCTCCATGTACAAGTACATCTCCGCTCCATGTACAAGTACCTCTCCGCTCCATGTACAAGTACCTCTCCGCTCAATGTACAAGTACATCTCCGCTCCATGTACAAGTACATCTCTGCTCCATGTACAAGTACCTCTCCGCTCAATGTACAAGTACATCTCCGCTCCATGTACAAGTACCTCTCCGCTCCATGTACAAGTACCTCTCCGGTCCATGTACAAGTACCTCTCCGCTCCATTTACAAGTACCTCTCCGCTCCATGTACAAGTACCTCTCCGCTCAATGTCAAGTGTCGACAGTACCTCTCCGCTCCATGTACAAATACCTCTCCGCTCTCATGTACAAGTACCTCTCCGCTCCATGTACAAGTACCTCTCCGCTCAATGTCAAGTGTCGACAGTACCTCTCCGCTCCATGTACAAATACCTCTCCGCTCCATGTACAAGTACCTCTCCGCTCTCATGTACAAGTACCTCTCCGCTCCATGTACAAGTAGCTCTCCGCTCAATGTACAAGTGTCGACAGTACCTTTCCGCTCCATGTACAAATACCTCTCCGCTCTCATGTACAAGTACCTCTCCGCTCCATGTACAAGTACCTCTCCGCTCAATGTACAAATACCTCTCCGCTCCATGTATAAGTACCTCTCCGCTCTATGTACAAGTACCTCTCCGCTCCATGTACAAGTACCTCTCCGCTCAATGTACAAATACCTCTCCGCTCCATGTACAAGTAGCTCTCCGCTGAATGTACAAGTGTCGACAGTACCTCTCCGCTCAATGTACAAGTACCTTTCCGCTCAATGTACAAATACCTCTCCGCTCCATGTACAAGTACCTCTCCGCTCAATGTCAAGTATCGACAGTACCTCTCCGCTCCATGTACAAGTACCTCTCCGCTGAATGTACAAGTGTCGACAGTACCTCTCCGCTCAATGTACAAGTACCTCTCCGCTCCATGTACAAGTACCTCTCCGCTCTCATGTACAAGTACCTCTCCGCTCCATGTACAAGTACCTCTCCGCTCAATGTACAAGTACCTCTGCGCTCCATGTACAAGTACCTCTCCGCTCAATGTACAAGTACCTATCCGCTCAATGTACAAGTGTCGACAGTACCTCTCCGCTACATGTACAAGTACCTCTCCGCTCAATGTACAAGTGTCGACAGTACCTCTACGCTCAATGTACAAGTGTCGACAGTACCTCTCCGCTCTCATGTACAAGTACCTCTCCGATCCATGTACAAGTACATCTCCGCTCCATGTACAAGTACATCTCCGCTCAATGTACAAGTACCTCTCCGCTCCATGTACAAGTACCTCTCCGCTCCATGTACAAGTACCTCTCCGCTCCATGTACAAGTACCTCTCCGCTCCATGTACAAGTACCTCTCCGCTCAATGTACAAGTACCTCTCCGCTCCATGTACAAGTACCTCTCCGCTCAATGTACAAGTACCTCTCCGCTCCATGTACAAGTACCTCTCCGCTCCATGTACAAGTACCTCTCCGCTCCATGTACAAGTACCTCTCCGCTCAATGTCAAGTATCGACAGTACCTCTCCGCTCCATGTACAAGTACCTCTCCGCTGAATGTACAAGTGTCGACAGTACCTCTCCGCTCAATGTACAAGTACCTCTCCGCTCCATGTACAAGTACCTCTCCGCTCTCATGTACAAGTACCTCTCCGCTCCATGTACAAGTACCTCTCCGCTCAATGTACAAGTACCTCTGCGCTCCATGTACAAGTACCTCTCCGCTCAATGTACAAGTACCTCTCCGCTCAATGTACAAGTGTCGACAGTACCTCTCCGCTCCATGTACAAGTACCTCTCCGCTCAATGTACAAGTGTCGACAGTACCTCTACGCTCAATGTACAAGTGTCGACAGTACCTCTCCGCTCTCATGTACAAGTACCTCTCCGATCCATGTACAAGTACATCTCCGCTCCATGTACAAGTACATCTCCGCTCAATGTACAAGTACCTCTCCGCTCCATGTACAAGTACCTCTCCGCTCCATGTACAAGTACCTCTCCGCTCCATGTACAAGTACCTCTCCGCTCCATGTACAAGTACCTCTCCGCTCAATGTACAAGTACCTCTCCGCTCCATGTACAAGTACCTCTCCGCTCCATGTACAAGTACCTCTCCGCTCCATGTACAAGTACCTCTCCGCTCAATGTACAAGTACCTCTCCGCTCCATGTACAAGTACCTCTCCGCTCCATGTACAAGTACCTCTCCGCTCCATGTACAAGTACCTCTCCGCTCAATGTACAAGTACCTCTCCGCTCCCTGTACAAGTACATCTCCGCTCCATGTACAAGTACCTCTCCGCTCCATGTACAAGTACCTCTCCGCTCAATGTACAAGTGTCGACAGTACCTCTCCGCTCCATGTACAAGTACCTCTCCGCTCCATGTACAAGTACCTCTCCGCTCAATGTACAAGTGTCGACAGTACCTCTCCGCTCCATCTACAAGTACCTCTCCGCTCAATGTACAAGTACCTCTCCGCTGAATGTACAAGTACCTCTCCGCTCCATGTACAAGTACCTCTCCGCTCCATGTACAAATACCTCTCCGCTCCATGTACAAGTACCTCTCCGCTCCATGTACAAGCACCTCTCCGCTACATGTACAAGTACCTCTCCGCTCCATGTACAAGTACCTCTCCGCTCCATGTACAAGTACCTCTCCGCTCAATGTACAAGTACCTCTCCGCTCCATGTACAAATACCTCTCCGCTCCATGTACAAATACCTCTCCGCTCCATGTACAAGTACCTCTCCGCTCCATGTACCAGTACCTCTCCGCTCAATGTACAAGTACATCTCCGCTCAATGTACAAGTACATCTCCGCTCCATGTACAAGTACCTCTCCGCTCCATGTACAAGTACCTCTCCGCTCCATGTACAAGTACATCTCCGCTCCATGTACAAGTACCTCTCCGCTCAATGTACAAGTACATCTCCGCTCCATGTACAAGTACATCTCCACTCCATGTACAAGTACCTCTCCGCTCAATGTACAAGTACATCTCCGCTCCATGTACCAGTACCTCTCCGCTCAATGTACAAGTACATCTCCACTCCATGTACAAGTACCTCTCCGCTCAATGTACAAGTACATCTCCGCTCCATGTACCAGTACCTCTCCGCTCAATGTACAAGTACATCTCCACTCCATGTACAAGTACCTCTCCGCTCAATGTACAAGTACATCTCCGCTCCATGTACCAGTACCTCTCCGCTCAATGTACAAGTACATCTCCGCTCCATGTACAAGTACCTCTCCGCTCAATGTACAAGTACCTCTCCGCTCAATGTACAAGTACATCTCCGCTCCATGTACCAGTACCTCTCCGCTCAATGTACAAGTACATCTGCGCTCCATGTAGGGCTGGGTATCGTTCAAAATTTTTCGATATCGATACCGTTTCGATACTTGGATTTCGATACCGGTTCCTGAACGATACTTTTTTCGATACCAATTTTTAGAAAAATCCATTTTAACAAAAATAAAACTGCATTACACATTGAAATTATTTTACAAATCTTTAGTTTCCCCCCATCTTAAGTTTTACAGCAGAAAAAAATAAAACCTACTGTATTTAACATAACTTTAAGTTCTCTAAACGTATTGCCGTCCCTACAAAAAATATTGGAGTACTACAAAGGAAAGAAATGTAGCTAAAACAAATAAATCAGTGGAATAGTTTTCAGTGCAAAACAGAGAGTTGCAAATCAGGGTTTAATGCTCACTGATGCAACAGAACTATATTCTTGTACAAACTGATGAGATGGCTCCACTTCATGCATGGAAGACTAGTTGAGCATTGACTAGCCTATCAATATAGCCTTATATGCCACAAAGTGAATCGCATTTATATTCAACAAACTATCATGACATCAGCGTTTGTTAACGAGTTGCTAAAAATACATGGGCGATAACTGCCCGCTTGCACATAACGCTAATTAATTAAACATTAACGCTAGCGTTGCAGATCAGTGTGCTCCCTGCTGCAACAGAACGTCATTCTTGTCAAATCTGACGAGACAGCTCAACTTCACTGACTAGCCAATCAATATAAATGAATCGCATTTACATTCAACAAACTATCATGACATCAGCGTTTGTTAACGAGTTGCTAAAAATACACAATGCCCGCTTGCGCATAACGTTACGGCGGCAATTAATTAAACGATCTAATGCTACAACTCACAGCCAGATGCATGGATTTGTCAGACTGAGGGATCTGATAACCGCTAACTTGCGGTAAGCTGAGCTGACCCACCTCTCAATTATTTCTCTTGTCTGTGGAAACCAGTCCGTGTTGTTTCTGTTTCTTTTCCTGCTTTTCATCATCTTCGCCATATGGTAATCCAGGATAGGAGTAGCTTGAGTGGCTAACTTCTTGTATACTATCCGCACCGCACGCCTGGCTCACAGTCACAACAAACACACCGGCTAAAGTGGGCGTAACGTTTCCTGCATGCCTCTACATGACAGCCAATCACCAGCCGTATTAGAGCGCGGCGTGCAAGCATGTCGCATGCTTATAGGCTCAATGACGCTGTTTTGTTTTGGTATCGAAAATTGGTATCGATTGACAAGGGAGGCTTCGATACCCCTTAGTATCGATGTTTCCATTTCGGTGCCAAGTAAGTATCGAAACTCGATACCCAGCCCTAGCTCCATGTACAAGTACCTCTCCGCTCAATGTACAAGTACCTCTCCGCTCAATGTACAAGTACCTCTCCGCTCCATGTACAAGTACCTCTCCGCTCCATGTACAAGTACCTCTCCGCTCCATGTACAAGTACCTCTCCGCTCCATGTACAAGTACATCTCTGCTCCATGTACAAATACCTCTCCGCTCAATGTACAAGTACATCTCCGCTCCATGTACAAGTACCTCTCCGCTCCATGTACAAGTACATCTCCGCTCCATGTACAAGTACCTCTCCGCTCCATGTACAAGTACCTCTCCGCTCCATGTACAAGTACCTCTCCGCTCAATGTACAAATACCTCTCCGCTCCATGTACAAGTAGCTCTCCGCTGAATGTACAAGTGTCGACAGTACCTCTCCGCTCAATGTACAAGTACCTCTCCGCTCAATGTACAAATACCTCTCCGCTCCATGTACAAGTACCTCTCCGCTCAATGTCAAGTATCGACAGTACCTCTCCGCTCCATGTACAAGTACCTCTCCGCTGAATGTACAAGTGTCGACAGTACCTCTCCGCTCAATGTACAAGTACCTCTCCGCTCCATGTACAAGTACCTCTCCGCTCTCATGTACAAGTACCTCTCCGCTCCATGTACAAGTACCTCTCCGCTCAATGTACAAGTACCTCTGCGCTCCATGTACAAGTACCTCTCCGCTCAATGTACAAGTACCTCTCCGCTCAATGTACAAGTGTCGACAGTACCTCTCCGCTCCATGTACAAGTACCTCTCCGCTCAATGTACAAGTGTCGACAGTACCTCTACGCTCAATGTACAAGTGTCGACAGTACCTCTCCGCTCTCATGTACAAGTACCTCTCCGATCCATGTACAAGTACATCTCCGCTCCATGTACAAGTACATCTCCGCTCAATGTACAAGTACCTCTCCGCTCCATGTACAAGTACCTCTCCGCTCCATGTACAAGTACCTCTCCGCTCCATGTACAAGTACCTCTCCGCTCCATGTACAAGTACCTCTCCGCTCAATGTACAAGTACCTCTCCGCTCCATGTACAAGTACCTCTCCGCTCAATGTACAAGTACCTCTCCGCTCCATGTACAAGTACCTCTCCGCTCCATGTACAAGTACCTCTCCGCTCCATGTACAAGTACCTCTCCGCTCAATGTCAAGTATCGACAGTACCTCTCCGCTCCATGTACAAGTACCTCTCCGCTGAATGTACAAGTGTCGACAGTACCTCTCCGCTCAATGTACAAGTACCTCTCCGCTCCATGTACAAGTACCTCTCCGCTCTCATGTACAAGTACCTCTCCGCTCCATGTACAAGTACCTCTCCGCTCAATGTACAAGTACCTCTGCGCTCCATGTACAAGTACCTCTCCGCTCAATGTACAAGTACCTCTCCGCTCAATGTACAAGTGTCGACAGTACCTCTCCGCTCCATGTACAAGTACCTCTCCGCTCAATGTACAAGTGTCGACAGTACCTCTACGCTCAATGTACAAGTGTCGACAGTACCTCTCCGCTCTCATGTACAAGTACCTCTCCGATCCATGTACAAGTACATCTCCGCTCCATGTACAAGTACATCTCCGCTCAATGTACAAGTACCTCTCCGCTCCATGTACAAGTACCTCTCCGCTCCATGTACAAGTACCTCTCCGCTCCATGTACAAGTACCTCTCCGCTCCATGTACAAGTACCTCTCCGCTCAATGTACAAGTACCTCTCCGCTCCATGTACAAGTACCTCTCCGCTCCATGTACAAGTACCTCTCCGCTCCATGTACAAGTACCTCTCCGCTCAATGTACAAGTACCTCTCCGCTCCATGTACAAGTACCTCTCCGCTCCATGTACAAGTACCTCTCCGCTCCATGTACAAGTACCTCTCCGCTCAATGTACAAGTACCTCTCCGCTCCCTGTACAAGTACATCTCCGCTCCATGTACAAGTACCTCTCCGCTCCATGTACAAGTACCTCTCCGCTCAATGTACAAGTGTCGACAGTACCTCTCCGCTCCATGTACAAGTACCTCTCCGCTCCATGTACAAGTACCTCTCCGCTCAATGTACAAGTGTCGACAGTACCTCTCCGCTCCATCTACAAGTACCTCTCCGCTCAATGTACAAGTACCTCTCCGCTGAATGTACAAGTACCTCTCCGCTCCATGTACAAGTACCTCTCCGCTCCATGTACAAATACCTCTCCGCTCCATGTACAAGTACCTCTCCGCTCCATGTACAAGCACCTCTCCGCTACATGTACAAGTACCTCTCCGCTCCATGTACAAGTACCTCTCCGCTCCATGTACAAGTACCTCTCCGCTCAATGTACAAGTACCTCTCCGCTCCATGTACAAATACCTCTCCGCTCCATGTACAAATACCTCTCCGCTCCATGTACAAGTACCTCTCCGCTCCATGTACCAGTACCTCTCCGCTCAATGTACAAGTACATCTCCGCTCAATGTACAAGTACATCTCCGCTCAATGTACAAGTACGTCTCCGCTCAATGTACAAGTACCTCTCCGCTCAATGTACAAGTACCTCTCCGCTCCATGTACAAGTACCTCTCCGCTCAATGTACAAGTACATCTCCGCTCCATGTACCAGTACCTCTCCGCTCAATGTACAAGTACCTCTCCGCTCAATGTACAAGTACATCTCCGCTCCATGTACAAGTACGTCTCCGCTCAATGTATAAGTACCTCTCCGCTCCATGTACAAGTACCTCTCCGCTCCATGTACAAGTACATCTCCGCTCCATGTACAAGTACATCTCCGCTCCATGTACAAGTACCTCTCCGCTCCATGTACAAGTACCTCTCCGCTCCATGTACAAGTACATCTCCGCTCCATGTACAAGTACCTCTCCGCTCAATGTACAAGTACATCTCCGCTCCATGTACAAGTACATCTCCACTCCATGTACAAGTACCTCTCCGCTCAATGTACAAGTACATCTCCGCTCCATGTACCAGTACCTCTCCGCTCAATGTACAAGTACATCTCCACTCCATGTACAAGTACCTCTCCGCTCAATGTACAAGTACATCTCCGCTCCATGTACCAGTACCTCTCCGCTCAATGTACAAGTACATCTCCACTCCATGTACAAGTACCTCTCCGCTCAATGTACAAGTACATCTCCGCTCCATGTACCAGTACCTCTCCGCTCAATGTACAAGTACATCTCCGCTCCATGTACAAGTACCTCTGCGCTCAATGTACAAGTACCTCTCCGCTCAATGTACAAGTACATCTCCGCTCCATGTACCAGTACCTCTCCGCTCAATGTACAAGTACATCTGCGCTCCATGTAGGGCTGGGTATCGTTCAAAATTTTTCGATATCGATACCGTTTCGATACTTGGATTTCGATACCGGTTCCTGAACGATACTTTTTTCGATACCAATTTTTAGAAAAATCCATTTTAACAAAAATAAAACTGCATTACACATTGAAATTATTTTACAAATCTTTAGTTTCCCCCCATCTTAAGTTTTACAGCAGAAAAAAATAAAACCTACTGTATTTAACATAACTTTAAGTTCTCTAAACGTATTGCCGTCCCTACAAAAAATATTGGAGTACTACAAAGGAAAGAAATGTAGCTAAAACAAATAAATCAGTGGAATAGTTTTCAGTGCAAAACAGAGAGTTGCAAATCAGGGTTTAATGCTCACTGATGCAACAGAACTCTATTCTTGTACAAACTGATGAGATGGCTCCACTTCATGCATGGAAGACTAGTTGAGCATTGACTAGCCTATCAATATAGCCTTATATGCCACAAAGTGAATCGCATTTATATTCAACAAACTATCATGACATCAGCGTTTGTTAACGAGTTGCTAAAAATACATGGGCGATAACTGCCCGCTTGCACATAACGCTAATTAATTAAACATTAACGCTAGCGTTGCAGATCAGTGTGCTCACTGCTGCAACAGAACGTCATTCTTGTCAAATCTGACGAGACAGCTCAACTTCACTGACTAGCCAATCAATATAAATGAATCGCATTTACATTCAACAAACTATCATGACATCAGCGTTTGTTAACGAGTTGCTAAAAATACACAATGCCCGCTTGCGCATAACGTTACGGCGGCAATTAATTAAACGATCTAATGCTACAACTCACAGCCAGATGCATGGATTTGTCAGACTGAGGGATCTGATAACCGCTAACTTGCGGTAAGCTGAGCTGACCCACCTCTCAATTATTTCTCTTGTCTGTGGAAACCAGTCCGTGTTGTTTCTGTTTCTTTTCCTGCTTTTCATCATCTTCGCCATATGGTAATCCAGGATAGGAGTAGCTTGAGTGGCTAACTTCTTGTATACTATCCGCACCGCACGCCTGGCTCACAGTCACAACAAACACACCGGCTAAAGTGGGCGTAACGTTTCCTGCATGCCTCTACATGACAGCCAATCACCAGCCGTATTAGAGCGCGGCGTGCAAGCATGTCGCATGCTTATAGGCTCAATGACGCTGTTTTGTTTTGGTATCGAAAATTGGTATCGATTGACAAGGGAGGCTTCGATACCCCTTAGTATCGATGTTTCCATTTCGGTGCCAAGTAAGTATCGAAACTCGATACCCAGCCCTAGCTCCATGTACAAGTACCTCTCCGCTCAATGTACAAGTACCTCTCCGCTCAATGTACAAGTACCTCTCCGCTCCATGTACAAGTACCTCTCCGCTCCATGTACAAGTACCTCTCCGCTCCATGTACAAGTACCTCTCCGCTCCATGTACAAGTACATCTCTGCTCCATGTACAAGTACCTCTCCGCTCAATGTACAAGTACATCTCCGCTCCATGTACAAGTACCTCTCCGCTCCATGTACAAGTACATCTCCGCTCCATGTACAAGTACCTCTCCGCTCCATGTACAAGTACCTCTCCGCTCCATGTACAAGTACCTCTCCGCTCAATGTACAAATACCTCTCCGCTCCATGTACAAGTAGCTCTCCGCTGAATGTACAAGTGTCGACAGTACCTCTCCGCTCAATGTACAAGTACCTCTCCGCTCAATGTACAAATACCTCTCCGCTCCATGTACAAGTACCTCTCCGCTCAATGTCAAGTATCGACAGTACCTCTCCGCTCCATGTACAAGTACCTCTCCGCTGAATGTACAAGTGTCGACAGTACCTCTCCGCTCAATGTACAAGTACCTCTCCGCTCCATGTACAAGTACCTCTCCGCTCTCATGTACAAGTACCTCTCCGCTCCATGTACAAGTACCTCTCCGCTCAATGTACAAGTACCTCTGCGCTCCATGTACAAGTACCTCTCCGCTCAATGTACAAGTACCTCTCCGCTCAATGTACAAGTGTCGACAGTACCTCTCCGCTCCATGTACAAGTACCTCTCCGCTCAATGTACAAGTGTCGACAGTACCTCTACGCTCAATGTACAAGTGTCGACAGTACCTCTCCGCTCTCATGTACAAGTACCTCTCCGATCCATGTACAAGTACATCTCCGCTCCATGTACAAGTACATCTCCGCTCAATGTACAAGTACCTCTCCGCTCCATGTACAAGTACCTCTCCGCTCCATGTACAAGTACCTCTCCGCTCCATGTACAAGTACCTCTCCGCTCCATGTACAAGTACCTCTCCGCTCAATGTACAAGTACCTCTCCGCTCCATGTACAAGTACCTCTCCGCTCAATGTACAAGTACCTCTCCGCTCCATGTACAAGTACCTCTCCGCTCCATGTACAAGTACCTCTCCGCTCCATGTACAAGTACCTCTCCGCTCAATGTCAAGTATCGACAGTACCTCTCCGCTCCATGTACAAGTACCTCTCCGCTGAATGTACAAGTGTCGACAGTACCTCTCCGCTCAATGTACAAGTACCTCTCCGCTCCATGTACAAGTACCTCTCCGCTCTCATGTACAAGTACCTCTCCGCTCCATGTACAAGTACCTCTCCGCTCAATGTACAAGTACCTCTGCGCTCCATGTACAAGTACCTCTCCGCTCAATGTACAAGTACCTCTCCGCTCAATGTACAAGTGTCGACAGTACCTCTCCGCTCCATGTACAAGTACCTCTCCGCTCAATGTACAAGTGTCGACAGTACCTCTACGCTCAATGTACAAGTGTCGACAGTACCTCTCCGCTCTCATGTACAAGTACCTCTCCGATCCATGTACAAGTACATCTCCGCTCCATGTACAAGTACATCTCCGCTCAATGTACAAGTACCTCTCCGCTCCATGTACAAGTACCTCTCCGCTCCATGTACAAGTACCTCTCCGCTCCATGTACAAGTACCTCTCCGCTCCATGTACAAGTACCTCTCCGCTCAATGTACAAGTACCTCTCCGCTCCATGTACAAGTACCTCTCCGCTCCATGTACAAGTACCTCTCCGCTCCATGTACAAGTACCTCTCCGCTCAATGTACAAGTACCTCTCCGCTCCATGTACAAGTACCTCTCCGCTCCATGTACAAGTACCTCTCCGCTCAATGTACAAGTACCTCTCCGCTCCCTGTACAAGTACATCTCCGCTCCATGTACAAGTACCTCTCCGCTCCATGTACAAGTACCTCTCCGCTCAATGTACAAGTGTCGACAGTACCTCTCCGCTCCATGTACAAGTACCTCTCCGCTCCATGTACAAGTACCTCTCCGCTCAATGTACAAGTGTCGACAGTACCTCTCCGCTCCATCTACAAGTACCTCTCCGCTCAATGTACAAGTACCTCTCCGCTGAATGTACAAGTACCTCTCCGCTCCATGTACAAGTACCTCTCCGCTCCATGTACAAATACCTCTCCGCTCCATGTACAAGTACCTCTCCGCTCCATGTACAAGCACCTCTCCGCTACATGTACAAGTACCTCTCCGCTCCATGTACAAGTACCTCTCCGCTCCATGTACAAGTACCTCTCCGCTCAATGTACAAGTACCTCTCCGCTCCATGTACAAATACCTCTCCGCTCCATGTACAAATACCTCTCCGCTCCATGTACAAGTACCTCTCCGCTCCATGTACCAGTACCTCTCCGCTCAATGTACAAGTACATCTCCGCTCAATGTACAAGTACATCTCCGCTCAATGTACAAGTACGTCTCCGCTCAATGTACAAGTACCTCTCCGCTCAATGTACAAGTACCTCTCCGCTCCATGTACAAGTACCTCTCCGCTCAATGTACAAGTACATCTCCGCTCCATGTACCAGTACCTCTCCGCTCAATGTACAAGTACCTCTCCGCTCAATGTACAAGTACATCTCCGCTCCATGTACAAGTACGTCTCCGCTCAATGTATAAGTACCTCTCCGCTCCATGTACAAGTACCTCTCCGCTCCATGTACAAGTACCTCTCCGCTCCATGTACAAGTACCTCTCCGCTCCATGTACAAGTACCTCTCCGCTCCATGTACAAGTACCTCTCCGCTCAATGTACAAGTACCTCTCCGCTCCATGTACAAGTACCTCTCCGCTCCATGTACAAGTACCTCTCCGCTCCATGTACAAGTACCTCTCCGCTCCATGTACAAGTACCTCTCCGCTCAATGTACAAGTACCTCTCCGCTCCATGTACAAGTACCTCTCCGCTCAATGTACAAGTACCTCTCCGCTCCATGTACAAGTACCTCTCCGCTCCATGTACAAGTACCTCTCCGCTCCATGTACAAGTACCTCTCCGCTCAATGTCAAGTATCGACAGTACCTCTCCGCTCCATGTACAAGTACCTCTCCGCTGAATGTACAAGTGTCGACAGTACCTCTCCGCTCAATGTACAAGTACCTCTCCGCTCCATGTACAAGTACCTCTCCGCTCTCATGTACAAGTACCTCTCCGCTCCATGTACAAGTACCTCTCCGCTCAATGTACAAGTACCTCTGCGCTCCATGTACAAGTACCTCTCCGCTCAATGTACAAGTACCTCTCCGCTCAATGTACAAGTGTCGACAGTACCTCTCCGCTCCATGTACAAGTACCTCTCCGCTCAATGTACAAGTGTCGACAGTACCTCTACGCTCAATGTACAAGTGTCGACAGTACCTCTCCGCTCTCATGTACAAGTACCTCTCCGATCCATGTACAAGTACATCTCCGCTCCATGTACAAGTACATCTCCGCTCAATGTACAAGTACCTCTCCGCTCCATGTACAAGTACCTCTCCGCTCCATGTACAAGTACCTCTCCGCTCCATGTACAAGTACCTCTCCGCTCCATGTACAAGTACCTCTCCGCTCAATGTACAAGTACCTCTCCGCTCCATGTACAAGTACCTCTCCGCTCCATGTACAAGTACCTCTCCGCTCCATGTACAAGTACCTCTCCGCTCAATGTACAAGTACCTCTCCGCTCCATGTACAAGTACCTCTCCGCTCCATGTACAAGTACCTCTCCGCTCAATGTACAAGTACCTCTCCGCTCCCTGTACAAGTACATCTCCGCTCCATGTACAAGTACCTCTCCGCTCCATGTACAAGTACCTCTCCGCTCAATGTACAAGTGTCGACAGTACCTCTCCGCTCCATGTACAAGTACCTCTCCGCTCCATGTACAAGTACCTCTCCGCTCAATGTACAAGTGTCGACAGTACCTCTCCGCTCCATCTACAAGTACCTCTCCGCTCAATGTACAAGTACCTCTCCGCTGAATGTACAAGTACCTCTCCGCTCCATGTACAAGTACCTCTCCGCTCCATGTACAAATACCTCTCTGCTCCATGTACAAGTACCTCTCCGCTCCATGTACAAGCACCTCTCCGCTACATGTACAAGTACCTCTCCGCTCCATGTACAAGTACCTCTCCGCTCCATGTACAAGTACCTCTCCGCTCAATGTACAAGTACCTCTCCGCTCCATGTACAAATACCTCTCCGCTCCATGTACAAATACCTCTCCGCTCCATGTACAAGTACCTCTCCGCTCCATGTACCAGTACCTCTCCGCTCAATGTACAAGTACATCTCCGCTCAATGTACAAGTACATCTCCGCTCAATGTACAAGTACGTCTCCGCTCAATGTACAAGTACCTCTCCGCTCAATGTACAAGTACCTCTCCGCTCCATGTACAAGTACCTCTCCGCTCAATGTACAAGTACATCTCCGCTCCATGTACCAGTACCTCTCCGCTCAATGTACAAGTACCTCTCCGCTCAATGTACAAGTACATCTCCGCTCCATGTACAAGTACGTCTCCGCTCAATGTATAAGTACCTCTCCGCTCCATGTACAAGTACCTCTCCGCTCCATGTACAAGTACATCTCCGCTCCATGTACAAGTACATCTCCGCTCCATGTACAAGTACCTCTCCGCTCCATGTACAAGTACCTCTCCGCTCCATGTACAAGTACATCTCCGCTCCATGTACAAGTACCTCTCCGCTCAATGTACAAGTACATCTCCGCTCCATGTACAAGTACATCTCCACTCCATGTACAAGTACCTCTCCGCTCAATGTACAAGTACATCTCCGCTCCATGTACCAGTACCTCTCCGCTCAATGTACAAGTACATCTCCACTCCATGTACAAGTACCTCTCCGCTCAATGTACAAGTACATCTCCGCTCCATGTACCAGTACCTCTCCGCTCAATGTACAAGTACATCTCCACTCCATGTACAAGTACCTCTCCGCTCAATGTACAAGTACATCTCCGCTCCATGTACCAGTACCTCTCCGCTCAATGTACAAGTACATCTCCGCTCCATGTACAAGTACCTCTCCGCTCAATGTACAAGTACCTCTCCGCTCAATGTACAAGTACATCTCCGCTCCATGTACCAGTACCTCTCCGCTCAATGTACAAGTACATCTGCGCTCCATGTAGGGCTGGGTATCGTTCAAAATTTTTCGATATCGATACCGTTTCGATACTTGGATTTCGATACCGGTTCCTGAACGATACTTTTTTCGATACCAATTTTTAGAAAAATCCATTTTAACAAAAATAAAACTGCATTACACATTGAAATTATTTTACAAATCTTTAGTTTCCCCCCATCTTAAGTTTTACAGCAGAAAAAAATAAAACCTACTGTATTTAACATAACTTTAAGTTCTCTAAACGTATTGCCGTCCCTACAAAAAATATTGGAGTACTACAAAGGAAAGAAATGTAGCTAAAACAAATAAATCAGTGGAATAGTTTTCAGTGCAAAACAGAGAGTTGCAAATCAGGGTTTAATGCTCACTGATGCAACAGAACTCTATTCTTGTACAAACTGATGAGATGGCTCCACTTCATGCATGGAAGACTAGTTGAGCATTGACTAGCCTATCAATATAGCCTTATATGCCACAAAGTGAATCGCATTTATATTCAACAAACTATCATGACATCAGCGTTTGTTAACGAGTTGCTAAAAATACATGGGCGATAACTGCCCGCTTGCACATAACGCTAATTAATTAAACATTAACGCTAGCGTTGCAGATCAGTGTGCTCACTGCTGCAACAGAACGTCATTCTTGTCAAATCTGACGAGACAGCTCAACTTCACTGACTAGCCAATCAATATAAATGAATCGCATTTACATTCAACAAACTATCATGACATCAGCGTTTGTTAACGAGTTGCTAAAAATACACAATGCCCGCTTGCGCATAACGTTACGGCGGCAATTAATTAAACGATCTAATGCTACAACTCACAGCCAGATGCATGGATTTGTCAGACTGAGGGATCTGATAACCGCTAACTTGCGGTAAGCTGAGCTGACCCACCTCTCAATTATTTATCTTGTCTGTGGAAACCAGTCCGTGTTGTTTCTGTTTCTTTTCCTGCTTTTCATCATCTTCGCCATATGGTAATCCAGGATAGGAGTAGCTTGAGTGGCTAACTTCTTGTATACTATCCGCACCGCACGCCTGGCTCACAGTCACAACAAACACACCGGCTAAAGTGGGCGTAACGTTTCCTGCATGCCTCTACATGACAGCCAATCACCAGCCGTATTAGAGCGCGGCGTGCAAGCATGTCGCATGCTTATAGGCTCAATGACGCTGTTTTGTTTTGGTATCGAAAATTGGTATCGATTGACAAGGGAGGCTTCGATACCCCTTAGTATCGATGTTTCCATTTCGGTGCCAAGTAAGTATCGAAACTCGATACCCAGCCCTAGCTCCATGTACAAGTACCTCTCCGCTCAATGTACAAGTACCTCTCCGCTCAATGTACAAGTACCTCTCCGCTCCATGTACAAGTACCTCTCCGCTCCATGTACAAGTACCTCTCCGCTCCATGTACAAGTACCTCTCCGCTCCATGTACAAGTACATCTCTGCTCCATGTACAAGTACCTCTCCGCTCAATGTACAAGTACATCTCCGCTCCATGTACAAGTACCTCTCCGCTCCATGTACAAGTACATCTCCGCTCCATGTACAAGTACCTCTCCGCTCCATGTACAAGTACCTCTCCGCTCAATGTACAAGTACATCTCCGCTCCATGTACAAGTACCTCTCCGCTCCATGTACAAGTACATCTCCGCTCCATGTACAAGTACCTCTCCGCTCAATGTACAAGTACATCTCCGCTCCATGTACAAGTACATCTCCACTCCATGTACAAGTACCTCTCCGCTCAATGTACAAGTACATCTCCGCTCCATGTACCAGTACCTCTCCGCTCAATGTACAAGTACATCTCCACTCCATGTACAAGTACCTCTCCGCTCAATGTACAAGTACATCTCCGCTCCATGTACCAGTACCTCTCCGCTCAATGTACAAGTACATCTCCACTCCATGTACAAGTACCTCTCCGCTCAATGTACAAGTACATCTCCGCTCCATGTACCAGTACCTCTCCGCTCAATGTACAAGTACATCTCCGCTCCATGTACAAGTACCTCTCCGCTCAATGTACAAGTACCTCTCCGCTCAATGTACAAGTACATCTCCGCTCCATGTACCAGTACCTCTCCGCTCAATGTACAAGTACATCTGCGCTCCATGTAGGGCTGGGTATCGTTCAAAATTTTTCGATATCGATACCGTTTCGATACTTGGATTTCGATACCGGTTCCTGAACGATACTTTTTTCGATACCAATTTTTAGAAAAATCCATTTTAACAAAAATAAAACTGCATTACACATTGAAATTATTTTACAAATCTTTAGTTTCCCCCCATCTTAAGTTTTACAGCAGAAAAAAATAAAACCTACTGTATTTAACATAACTTTAAGTTCTCTAAACGTATTGCCGTCCCTACAAAAAATATTGGAGTACTACAAAGGAAAGAAATGTAGCTAAAACAAATAAATCAGTGGAATAGTTTTCAGTGCAAAACAGAGAGTTGCAAATCAGGGTTTAATGCTCACTGATGCAACAGAACTCTATTCTTGTACAAACTGATGAGATGGCTCCACTTCATGCATGGAAGACTAGTTGAGCATTGACTAGCCTATCAATATAGCCTTATATGCCACAAAGTGAATCGCATTTATATTCAACAAACTATCATGACATCAGCGTTTGTTAACGAGTTGCTAAAAATACATGGGCGATAACTGCCCGCTTGCACATAACGCTAATTAATTAAACATTAACGCTAGCGTTGCAGATCAGTGTGCTCACTGCTGCAACAGAACGTCATTCTTGTCAAATCTGACGAGACAGCTCAACTTCACTGACTAGCCAATCAATATAAATGAATCGCATTTACATTCAACAAACTATCATGACATCAGCGTTTGTTAACGAGTTGCTAAAAATACACAATGCCCGCTTGCGCATAACGTTACGGCGGCAATTAATTAAACGATCTAATGCTACAACTCACAGCCAGATGCATGGATTTGTCAGACTGAGAGATCTGATAACCGCTAACTTGCGGTAAGCTGAGCTGACCCACCTCTCAATTATTTCTCTTGTCTGTGGAAACCAGTCCGTGTTGTTTCTATTTCTTTTCCTGCTTTTCATCATCTTCGCCATATGGTAATCCAGGATAGGAGTAGCTTGAGTGGCTAACTTCTTGTATACTATCCGCACCGCACGCCTGGCTCACAGTCACAACAAACACACCGGCTAAAGTGGGCGTAACGTTTCCTGCATGCCTCTACATGACAGCCAATCACCAGCCGTATTAGAGCGTGGCGTGCAAGCATGTCGCATGCTTATAGGCTCAATGACGCTGTTTTGTTTTGGTATCGAAAATTGGTATCGATTGACAAGAGAGGCTTCGATACCCCTTAGTATCGATGTTTCCATTTCGGTGCCAAGTAAGTATCGAAACTCGATACCCAGCCCTAGCTCCATGTACAAGTACCTCTCCGCTCAATGTACAAGTACCTCTCCGCTCAATGTACAAGTACCTCTCCGCTCCATGTACAAGTACCTCTCCGCTCCATGTACAAGTACCTCTCCGCTCCATGTACAAGTACCTCTCCGCTCCATGTACAAGTACATCTCTGCTCCATGTACAAGTACCTCTCCGCTCAATGTACAAGTACATCTCCGCTCCATGTACAAGTACCTCTCCGCTCCATGTACAAGTACATCTCCGCTCCATGTACAAGTACCTCTCCGCTCCATGTACAAGTACCTCTCCGCTCAATGTACAAGTACATCTCCGCTCCATGTACAAGTACCTCTCCGCTCCATGTACAAGTACATCTCCGCTCCATGTACAAGTACCTCTCCGCTCAATGTACAAGTACATCTCCGCTCCATGTACAAGTACATCTCCACTCCATGTACAAGTACCTCTCCGCTCAATGTACAAGTACATCTCCGCTCCATGTACCAGTACCTCTCCGCTCAATGTACAAGTACATCTCCACTCCATGTACAAGTACCTCTCCGCTCAATGTACAAGTACATCTCCGCTCCATGTACCAGTACCTCTCCGCTCAATGTACAAGTACATCTCCACTCCATGTACAAGTACCTCTCCGCTCAATGTACAAGTACATCTCCGCTCCATGTACCAGTACCTCTCCGCTCCATGTACAAGTACCTCTCCGCTCCATGTACAAGTACCTCTCCGCTCCATGTACAAGTACATCTCTGCTCCATGTACAAGTACCTCTCCGCTCAATGTACAAGTACATCTCCGCTCCATGTACAAGTACCTCTCCGCTCCATGTACAAGTACATCTCCGCTCCATGTACAAGTACCTCTCCGCTCCATGTACAAGTACCTCTCCGCTCAATGTACAAGTACATCTCCGCTCCATGTACAAGTACCTCTCCGCTCCATGTACAAGTACATCTCCGCTCCATGTACAAGTACATCTCCGCTCCATGTACAAGTACATCTCCACTCCATGTACAAGTACCTCTCCGCTCAATGTACAAGTACATCTCCGCTCCATGTACAAGTACCTCTCCGCTCCATGTACAAGTACCTCTCCGGTCCATGTACAAGTACCTCTCCGCTCCATGTACAAGTACCTCTCCGCTCCATGTACAAGTACCTCTCCGCTCAATGTCAAGTGTCGACAGTACCTCTCCGCTCCATGTACAAATACCTCTCCGCTCTCATGTACAAGTACCTCTCCGCTCCATGTACAAGTACCTCTCCGCTCAATGTCAAGTGTCGACAGTACCTCTCCGCTCCATGTACAAATACCTCTCCGCTCCATGTACAAGTACATCTCCGCTCCATGTACAAGTACCTCTCCGCTCCATGTACAAGTACCTCTCCGCTCAATGTACAAGTACATCTCCGCTCCATGTACAAGTACATCTCTGCTCCATGTACAAGTACCTCTCCGCTCAATGTACAAGTACATCTCCGCTCCATGTACAAGTACCTCTCCGCTCCATGTACAAGTACCTCTCCGGTCCATGTACAAGTACCTCTCCGCTCCATGTACAAGTACCTCTCCGCTCCATGTACAAGTACATCTCCGCTCAATGTCAAGTGTCGACAGTACCTCTCCGCTCCATGTACAAATACCTCTCCGCTCTCATGTACAAGTACCTCTCCGCTCCATGTACAAGTACCTCTCCGCTCAATGTCAAGTGTCGACAGTACCTCTCCGCTCCATGTACAAATACCTCTCCGCTCCATGTACAAGTACCTCTCCGCTCTCATGTACAAGTACCTCTCCGCTCCATGTACAAGTAGCTCTCCGCTCAATGTACAAGTGTCGACAGTACCTTTCCGCTCCATGTACAAATACCTCTCCGCTCTCATGTACAAGTACCTCTCCGCTCCATGTACAAGTACCTCTCCGCTCAATGTACAAATACCTCTCCGCTCCATGTATAAGTACCTCTCCGCTCTATGTACAAGTACCTCTCCGCTCCATGTACAAGTACCTCTCCGCTCAATGTACAAATACCTCTCCGCTCCATGTACAAGTAGCTCTCCGCTGAATGTACAAGTGTCGACAGTACCTCTCCGCTCAATGTACAAGTACCTCTCCGCTCAATGTACAAATACCTCTCCGCTCCATGTACAAGTACCTCTCCGCTCAATGTACAAATACCTCTCCGCTCCATGTACAAGTAGCTCTCCGCTGAATGTACAAGTGTCGACAGTACCTCTCCGCTCAATGTACAAGTACCTCTCCGCTCAATGTACAAATACCTCTCCGCTCCATGTACAAGTACCTCTCCGCTCAATGTCAAGTATCGACAGTACCTCTCCGCTCCATGTACAAGTACCTCTCCGCTGAATGTACAAGTGTCGACAGTACCTCTCCGCTCAATGTACAAGTACCTCTCCGCTCCATGTACAAGTACCTCTCCGCTCTCATGTACAAGTACCTCTCCGCTCCATGTACAAGTACCTCTCCGCTCAATGTACAAGTACCTCTGCGCTCCATGTACAAGTACCTCTCCGCTCAATGTACAAGTACCTCTCCGCTCAATGTACAAGTGTCGACAGTACCTCGCCGCTCCATGTACAAGTACCTCTCCGCTCAATGTACAAGTGTCGACAGTACCTCTACGCTCAATGTACAAGTGTCGACAGTACCTCTCCGCTCTCATGTACAAGTACCTCTCCGATCCATGTACAAGTACATCTCCGCTCCATGTACAAGTACATCTCCGCTCAATGTACAAGTACCTCTCCGCTCCATGTACAAGTACCTCTCCGCTCCATGTACAAGTACCTCTCCGCTCCATGTACAAGTACCTCTCTGCTCCATGTACAAGTACCTCTCCGCTCAATGTACAAGTACCTCTCCGCTCCATGTACAAGTACCTCTCCGCTCAATGTACAAGTACCTCTCCGCTCCATGTACAAGTACCTCTCCGCTCCATGTACAAGTACCTCTCCGCTCCATGTACAAGTACCTCTCCGCTCCATGTACAAGTACATCTCTGCTCCATGTACAAGTACCTCTCCGCTCAATGTACAAGTACATCTCCGCTCCATGTACAAGTACCTCTCCGCTCCATGTACAAGTACATCTCCGCTCCATGTACAAGTACCTCTCCGCTCCATGTACAAGTACCTCTCCGCTCAATGTACAAGTACATCTCCGCTCCATGTACAAGTACATCTCTGCTCCATGTACAAGTACCTCTCCGCTCAATGTACAAGTACATCTCCGCTCCATGTACAAGTACCTCTCCGCTCCATGTACAAGTACCTCTCCGGTCCATGTACAAGTACCTCTCCGCTCCATGTACAAGTACCTCTCCGCTCCATGTACAAGTACCTCTCCGCTCAATGTCAAGTGTCGACAGTACCTCTCCGCTCCATGTACAAATACCTCTCCGCTCTCATGTACAAGTACCTCTCCGCTCCATGTACAAGTACCTCTCCGCTCAATGTCAAGTGTCGACAGTACCTCTCCGCTCCATGTACAAATACCTCTCCGCTCCATGTACAAGTACCTCTCCGCTCTCATGTACAAGTACCTCTCCGCTCCATGTACAAGTAGCTCTCCGCTCAATGTACAAGTGTCGACAGTACCTTTCCGCTCCATGTACAAATACCTCTCCGCTCTCATGTACAAGTACCTCTCCGCTCCATGTACAAGTACCTCTCCGCTCAATGTACAAATACCTCTCCGCTCCATGTATAAGTACCTCTCCGCTCTATGTACAAGTACCTCTCCGCTCCATGTACAAGTACCTCTCCGCTCAATGTACAAATACCTCTCCGCTCCATGTACAAGTAGCTCTCCGCTGAATGTACAAGTGTCGATAGTACCTCTCCGCTCAATGTACAAGTACCTCTCCGCTCAATGTACAAATACCTCTCCGCTCCATGTACAAGTACCTCTCCGCTCAATGTCAAGTATCGACAGTACCTCTCCGCTCCATGTACAAGTACCTCTCCGCTGAATGTACAAGTGTCGACAGTACCTCTCCGCTCAATGTACAAGTACCTCTCCGCTCCATGTACAAGTACCTCTCCGCTCTCATGTACAAGTACCTCTCCGCTCCATGTACAAGTACCTCTCCGCTCAATGTACAAGTACCTCTGCGCTCCATGTACAAGTACCTCTCCGCTCAATGTACAAGTACCTCTCCGCTCAATGTACAAGTGTCGACAGTACCTCTCCGCTCCATGTACAAGTACCTCTCCGCTCAATGTACAAGTGTCGACAGTACCTCTACGCTCAATGTACAAGTGTCGACAGTACCTCTCCGCTCTCATGTACAAGTACCTCTCCGATCCATGTACAAGTACATCTCCGCTCCATGTACAAGTACATCTCCGCTCAATGTACAAGTACCTCTCCGCTCCATGTACAAGTACCTCTCCGCTCCATGTACAAGTACCTCTCCGCTCCATGTACAAGTACCTCTCCGCTCCATGTACAAGTACCTCTCCGCTCAATGTACAAGTACCTCTCCGCTCCATGTACAAGTACCTCTCCGCTCAATGTACAAGTACCTCTCCGCTCCATGTACAAGTACCTCTCCGCTCCATGTACAAGTACCTCTCCGCTCCATGTACAAGTACCTCTCCGCTCCATGTACAAGTACATCTCTGCTCCATGTACAAGTACCTCTCCGCTCAATGTACAAGTACATCTCCGCTCCATGTACAAGTACCTCTCCGCTCCATGTACAAGTACATCTCCGCTCCATGTACAAGTACCTCTCCGCTCCATGTACAAGTACCTCTCCGCTCAATGTACAAGTACATCTCCGCTCCATGTACAAGTACATCTCTGCTCCATGTACAAGTACCTCTCCGCTCAATGTACAAGTACATCTCCGCTCCATGTACAAGTACCTCTCCGCTCCATGTACAAGTACCTCTCCGGTCTATGTACAAGTACCTCTCCGCTCCATGTACAAGTACCTCTCCGCTCCATGTACAAGTACCTCTCCGCTCAATGTCAAGTGTCGACAGTACCTCTCCGCTCCATGTACAAATACCTCTCCGCTCTCATGTACAAGTACCTCTCCGCTCCATGTACAAGTACCTCTCCGCTCAATGTCAAGTGTCGACAGTACCTCTCCGCTCCATGTACAAATACCTCTCCGCTCCATGTACAAGTACCTCTCCGCTCTCATGTACAAGTACCTCTCCGCTCCATGTACAAGTAGCTCTCCGCTCAATGTACAAGTGTCGACAGTACCTTTCCGCTCCATGTACAAATACCTCTCCGCTCTCATGTACAAGTACCTCTCCGCTCCATGTACAAGTACCTCTCCGCTCAATGTACAAATACCTCTCCGCTCCATGTATAAGTACCTCTCCGCTCTATGTACAAGTACCTCTCCGCTCCATGTACAAGTACCTCTCCGCTCAATGTACAAATACCTCTCCGCTCCATGTACAAGTAGCTCTCCGCTGAATGTACAAGTGTCGACAGTACCTCTCCGCTCAATGTACAAGTACCTCTCCGCTCAATGTACAAATACCTCTCCGCTCCATGTACAAGTACCTCTCCGCTCAATGTCAAGTATCGACAGTACCTCTCCGCTCCATGTACAAGTACCTCTCCGCTGAATGTACAAGTGTCGACAGTACCTCTCCGCTCAATGTACAAGTACCTCTCCGCTCCATGTACAAGTACCTCTCCGCTCTCATGTACAAGTACCTCTCCGCTCCATGTACAAGTACCTCTCCGCTCAATGTACAAGTACCTCTGCGCTCCATGTACAAGTACCTCTCCGCTCAATGTACAAGTACCTCTCCGCTCAATGTACAAGTGTCGACAGTACCTCTCCGCTCCATGTACAAGTACCTCTCCGCTCAATGTACAAGTGTCGACAGTACCTCTACGCTCAATGTACAAGTGTCGACAGTACCTCTCCGCTCTCATGTACAAGTACCTCTCCGATCCATGTACAAGTACATCTCCGCTCCATGTACAAGTACATCTCCGCTCAATGTACAAGTACCTCTCCGCTCCATGTACAAGTACCTCTCCGCTCCATGTACAAGTACCTCTCCGCTCCATGTACAAGTACCTCTCCGCTCCATGTACAAGTACCTCTCCGCTCAATGTACAAGTACCTCTCCGCTCCATGTACAAGTACCTCTCCGCTCCATGTACAAGTACCTCTCCGCTCCATGTACAAGTACCTCTCCGCTCCATGTACAAGTACCTCTCCGCTCCATGTACAAGTACATCTCTGCTCCATGTACAAGTACCTCTCCGCTCAATGTACAAGTACATCTCCGCTCCATGTACAAGTACCTCTCCGCTCCATGTACAAGTACATCTCCGCTCCATGTACAAGTACCTCTCCGCTCCATGTACAAGTACCTCTCCGCTCAATGTACAAGTACATCTCCGCTCCATGTACAAGTACATCTCTGCTCCATGTACAAGTACCTCTCCGCTCAATGTACAAGTACATCTCCGCTCCATGTACAAGTACCTCTCCGCTCCATGTACAAGTACCTCTCCGGTCCATGTACAAGTACCTCTCCGCTCCATGTACAAGTACCTCTCCGCTCCATGTACAAGTACCTCTCCGCTCAATGTCAAGTGTCGACAGTACCTCTCCGCTCCATGTACAAATACCTCTCCGCTCTCATGTACAAGTACCTCTCCGCTCCATGTACAAGTACCTCTCCGCTCAATGTCAAGTGTCGACAGTACCTCTCCGCTCCATGTACAAATACCTCTCCGCTCCATGTACAAGTACCTCTCCGCTCTCATGTACAAGTACCTCTCCGCTCCATGTACAAGTAGCTCTCCGCTCAATGTACAAGTGTCGACAGTACCTTTCCGCTCCATGTACAAATACCTCTCCGCTCTCATGTACAAGTACCTCTCCGCTCCATGTACAAGTACCTCTCCGCTCAATGTACAAATACCTCTCCGCTCCATGTATAAGTACCTCTCCGCTCTATGTACAAGTACCTCTCCGCTCCATGTACAAGTACCTCTCCGCTCAATGTACAAATACCTCTCCGCTCCATGTACAAGTAGCTCTCCGCTGAATGTACAAGTGTCGACAGTACCTCTCCGCTCAATGTACAAGTACCTCTCCGCTCAATGTACAAATACCTCTCCGCTCCATGTACAAGTACCTCTCCGCTCAATGTCAAGTATCGACAGTACCTCTCCGCTCCATGTACAAGTACCTCTCCGCTGAATGTACAAGTGTCGACAGTACCTCTCCGCTCAATGTACAAGTACCTCTCCGCTCCATGTACAAGTACCTCTCCGCTCTCATGTACAAGTACCTCTCCGCTCCATGTACAAGTACCTCTCCGCTCAATGTACAAGTACCTCTGCGCTCCATGTACAAGTACCTCTCCGCTCAATGTACAAGTACCTCTCCGCTCAATGTACAAGTGTCGACAGTACCTCTCCGCTCCATGTACAAGTACCTCTCCGCTCAATGTACAAGTGTCGACAGTACCTCTACGCTCAATGTACAAGTGTCGACAGTACCTCTCCGCTCTCATGTACAAGTACCTCTCCGATCCATGTACAAGTACATCTCCGCTCCATGTACAAGTACATCTCCGCTCAATGTACAAGTACCTCTCCGCTCCATGTACAAGTACCTCTCCGCTCCATGTACAAGTACCTCTCCGCTCCATGTACAAGTACCTCTCCGCTCCATGTACAAGTACCTCTCCGCTCAATGTACAAGTACCTCTCCGCTCCATGTACAAGTACCTCTCCGCTCCATGTACAAGTACCTCTCCGCTCCATGTACAAGTACCTCTCCGCTCCATGTACAAGTACCTCTCCGCTCCATGTACAAGTACATCTCTGCTCCATGTACAAGTACCTCTCCGCTCAATGTACAAGTACATCTCCGCTCCATGTACAAGTACCTCTCCGCTCCATGTACAAGTACATCTCCGCTCCATGTACAAGTACCTCTCCGCTCCATGTACAAGTACCTCTCCGCTCAATGTACAAGTACATCTCCGCTCCATGTACAAGTACATCTCTGCTCCATGTACAAGTACCTCTCTGCTCAATGTACAAGTACATCTCCGCTCCATGTACAAGTACCTCTCCGCTCCATGTACAAGTACCTCTCCGGTCCATGTACAAGTACCTCTCCGCTCCATGTACAAGTACCTCTCCGCTCCATGTACAAGTACCTCTCCGCTCAATGTCAAGTGTCGACAGTACCTCTCCGCTCCATGTACAAATACCTCTCCGCTCTCATGTACAAGTACCTCTCCGCTCCATGTACAAGTACCTCTCCGCTCAATGTCAAGTGTCGACAGTACCTCTCCGCTCCATGTACAAATACCTCTCCGCTCCATGTACAAGTACCTCTCCGCTCTCATGTACAAGTACCTCTCCGCTCCATGTACAAGTAGCTCTCCGCTCAATGTACAAGTGTCGACAGTACCTTTCCGCTCCATGTACAAATACCTCTCCGCTCTCATGTACAAGTACCTCTCCGCTCCATGTACAAGTACCTCTCCGCTCAATGTACAAATACCTCTCCGCTCCATGTATAAGTACCTCTCCGCTCTATGTACAAGTACCTCTCCGCTCCATGTACAAGTACCTCTCCGCTCAATGTACAAATACCTCTCCGCTCCATGTACAAGTAGCTCTCCGCTGAATGTACAAGTGTCGACAGTACCTCTCCGCTCAATGTACAAGTACCTCTCCGCTCAATGTACAAATACCTCTCCGCTCCATGTACAAGTACCTCTCCGCTCAATGTCAAGTATCGACAGTACCTCTCCGCTCCATGTACAAGTACCTCTCCGCTGAATGTACAAGTGTCGACAGTACCTCTCCGCTCAATGTACAAGTACCTCTCCGCTCCATGTACAAGTACCTCTCCGCTCTCATGTACAAGTACCTCTCCGCTCCATGTACAAGTACCTCTCCGCTCAATGTACAAGTACCTCTGCGCTCCATGTACAAGTACCTCTCCGCTCAATGTACAAGTACCTCTCCGCTCAATGTACAAGTGTCGACAGTACCTCTCCGCTCCATGTACAAGTACCTCTCCGCTCAATGTACAAGTGTCGACAGTACCTCTACGCTCAATGTACAAGTGTCGACAGTACCTCTCCGCTCTCATGTACAAGTACCTCTCCGATCCATGTACAAGTACATCTCCGCTCCATGTACAAGTACATCTCCGCTCAATGTACAAGTACCTCTCCGCTCCATGTACAAGTACCTCTCCGCTCCATGTACAAGTACCTCTCCGCTCCATGTACAAGTACCTCTCCGCTCCATGTACAAGTACCTCTCCGCTCAATGTACAAGTACCTCTCCGCTCCATGTACAAGTACCTCTCCGCTCAATGTACAAGTACCTCTCCGCTCCATGTACAAGTACCTCTCCGCTCCATGTACAAGTACCTCTCCGCTCCATGTACAAGTACCTCTCCGCTCAATGTCAAGTATCGACAGTACCTCTCCGCTCCATGTACAAGTACCTCTCCGCTGAATGTACAAGTGTCGACAGTACCTCTCCGCTCAATGTACAAGTACCTCTCCGCTCCATGTACAAGTACCTCTCCGCTCTCATGTACAAGTACCTCTCCGCTCCATGTACAAGTACCTCTCCGCTCAATGTACAAGTACCTCTGCGCTCCATGTACAAGTACCTCTCCGCTCAATGTACAAGTACCTCTCCGCTCAATGTACAAGTGTCGACAGTACCTCTCCGCTCCATGTACAAGTACCTCTCCGCTCAATGTACAAGTGTCGACAGTACCTCTACGCTCAATGTACAAGTGTCGACAGTACCTCTCCGCTCTCATGTACAAGTACCTCTCCGATCCATGTACAAGTACATCTCCGCTCGATGTACAAGTAGCTCTCCGCTCAATGTACAAGTGTCGACAGTACCTTTCCGCTCCATGTACAAATACCTCTCCGCTCTCATGTACAAGTACCTCTCCGCTCCATGTACAAGTACCTCTCCGCTCAATGTACAAATACCTCTCCGCTCCATGTATAAGTACCTCTCCGCTCTATGTACAAGTACCTCTCCGCTCCATGTACAAGTACCTCTCCGCTCAATGTACAAATACCTCTCCGCTCCATGTACAAGTAGCTCTCCGCTGAATGTACAAGTGTCGACAGTACCTCTCCGCTCAATGTACAAGTACCTCTCCGCTCAATGTACAAATACCTCTCCGCTCCATGTACAAGTACCTCTCCGCTCAATGTCAAGTATCGACAGTACCTCTCCGCTCCATGTACAAGTACCTCTCCGCTGAATGTACAAGTGTCGACAGTACCTCTCCGCTCAATGTACAAGTACCTCTCCGCTCCATGTACAAGTACCTCTCCGCTCTCATGTACAAGTACCTCTCCGCTCCATGTACAAGTACCTCTCCGCTCAATGTACAAGTACCTCTGCGCTCCATGTACAAGTACCTCTCCGCTCAATGTACAAGTACCTCTCCGCTCAATGTACAAGTGTCGACAGTACCTCTCCGCTCCATGTACAAGTACCTCTCCGCTCAATGTACAAGTGTCGACAGTACCTCTACGCTCAATGTACAAGTGTCGACAGTACCTCTCCGCTCTCATGTACAAGTACCTCTCCGATCCATGTACAAGTACATCTCCGCTCCATGTACAAGTACATCTCCGCTCAATGTACAAGTACCTCTCCGCTCCATGTACAAGTACCTCTCCGCTCCATGTACAAGTACCTCTCCGCTCCATGTACAAGTACCTCTCCGCTCCATGTACAAGTACCTCTCCGCTCAATGTACAAGTACCTCTCCGCTCCATGTACAAGTACCTCTCCGCTCAATGTCAAGTATCGACAGTACCTCTCCGCTCCATGTACAAGTACCTCTCCGCTGAATGTACAAGTGTCGACAGTACCTCTCCGCTCAATGTACAAGTACCTCTCCGCTCCATGTACAAGTACCTCTCCGCTCTCATGTACAAGTACCTCTCCGCTCCATGTACAAGTACCTCTCCGCTCAATGTACAAGTACCTCTGCGCTCCATGTACAAGTACCTCTCCGCTCAATGTACAAGTACCTCTCCGCTCAATGTACAAGTGTCGACAGTACCTCTCCGCTCCATGTACAAGTACCTCTCCGCTCAATGTACAAGTGTCGACAGTACCTCTACGCTCAATGTACAAGTGTCGACAGTACCTCTCCGCTCTCATGTACAAGTACCTCTCCGATCCATGTACAAGTACATCTCCGCTCGATGTACAAGTACATCTCCGCTCAATGTACAAGTACCTCTCCGCTCCATGTACAAGTACCTCTCCGCTCCATGTACAAGTACCTCTCCGCTCCATGTACAAGTACCTCTCCGCTCCATGTACAAGTACATCTCCGCTCCATGTACAAGTACCTCTCCGCTCAATGTACAAGTACATCTCCGCTCCATGTACAAGTACATCTCCACTCCATGTACAAGTACCTCTCCGCTCAATGTACAAGTACATCTCCGCTCCATGTACCAGTACCTCTCCGCTCAATGTACAAGTACATCTCCACTCCATGTACAAGTACCTCTCCGCTCAATGTACAAGTACATCTCCGCTCCATGTACCAGTACCTCTCCGCTCAATGTACAAGTACATCTCCACTCCATGTACAAGTACCTCTCCGCTCAATGTACAAGTACATCTGCGCTCCATGTAGGGCTGGGTATCGTTCAAAATTTTTCGATATCGATACCGTTTCGATACTTGGATTTCGATACCGGTTCCTGAACGATACTTTTTTCGATACCAATTTTTAGAAAAATCCATTTTAACAAAAATAAAACTGCATTACACATTGAAATTATTTTACAAATCTTTAGTTTCCCCCCATCTTAAGTTTTACAGCAGAAAAAAATAAAACCTACTGTATTTAACATAACTTTAAGTTCTCTAAACGTATTGCCGTCCCTACAAAAAATATTGGAGTACTACAAAGGAAAGAAATGTAGCTAAAACAAATAAATCAGTGGAATAGTTTTCAGTGCAAAACAGAGAGTTGCAAATCAGGGTTTAATGCTCACTGATGCAACAGAACTCTATTCTTGTACAAACTGATGAGATGGCTCCACTTCATGCATGGAAGACTAGTTGAGCATTGACTAGCCTATCAATATAGCCTTATATGCCACAAAGTGAATCGCATTTATATTCAACAAACTATCATGACATCAGCGTTTGTTAACGAGTTGCTAAAAATACATGGGCGATAACTGCCCGCTTGCACATAACGCTAATTAATTAAACATTAACGCTAGCGTTGCAGATCAGTGTGCTCACTGCTGCAACAGAACGTCATTCTTGTCAAATCTGACGAGACAGCTCAACTTCACTGACTAGCCAATCAATATAAATGAATCGCATTTACATTCAACAAACTATCATGACATCAGCGTTTGTTAACGAGTTGCTAAAAATACACAATGCCCGCTTGCGCATAACGTTACGGCGGCAATTAATTAAACGATCTAATGCTACAACTCACAGCCAGATGCATGGATTTGTCAGACTGAGGGATCTGATAACCGCTAACTTGCGGTAAGCTGAGCTGACCCACCTCTCAATTATTTCTCTTGTCTGTGGAAACCAGTCCGTGTTGTTTCTGTTTCTTTTCCTGCTTTTCATCATCTTCGCCATATGGTAATCCAGCATAGGAGTAGCTTGAGTGGCTAACTTCTTGTATACTATCCGCACCGCACGCCTGGCTCACAGTCACAACAAACACACCGGCTAAAGTGGGCGTAACGTTTCCTGCATGCCTCTACATGACAGCCAATCACCAGCCGTATTAGAGCGCGGCGTGCAAGCATGTCGCATGCTTATAGGCTCAATGACGCTGTTTTGTTTTGGTATCGAAAATTGGTATCGATTGACAAGGGAGGCTTCGATACCCCTTAGTATCGATGTTTCCATTTCGGTGCCAAGTAAGTATCGAAACTCGATACCCAGCCCTAGCTCCATGTACAAGTACCTCTCCGCTCAATGTACAAGTACCTCTCCACTCCATGTACAAGTACCTCTCCGCTCCATGTACAAGTACCTCTCCGCTCCATGTACAAGTACCTCTCCGCTCCATGTACAAGTACATCTCTGCTCCATGTACAAGTACCTCTCCGCTCAATGTACAAGTACATCTCCGCTCCATGTACAAGTACCTCTCCGCTCCATGTACAAGTACATCTCCGCTCCATGTACAAGTACCTCTCCGCTCCATGTACAAGTACCTCTCCGCTCAATGTACAAGTACATCTCCGCTCCATGTACAAGTACATCTCTGCTCCATGTACAAGTACCTCTCCGCTCAATGTACAAGTACATCTCCGCTCCATGTACAAGTACCTCTCCGCTCCATGTACAAGTACCTCTCCGGTCCATGTACAAGTACCTCTCCGCTCCATGTACAAGTACCTCTCCGCTCCATGTACAAGTACCTCTCCGCTCAATGTCAAGTGTCGACAGTACCTCTCCGCTCCATGTACAAATACCTCTCCGCTCTCATGTACAAGTACCTCTCCGCTCCATGTACAAGTACCTCTCCGCTCAATGTCAAGTGTCGACAGTACCTCTCCGCTCCATGTACAAATACCTCTCCGCTCCATGTACAAGTACATCTCCGCTCCATGTACAAGTACCTCTCCGCTCCATGTACAAGTACCTCTCCGCTCAATGTACAAGTACATCTCCGCTCCATGTACAAGTACATCTCTGCTCCATGTACAAGTACCTCTCCGCTCAATGTACAAGTACATCTCCGCTCCATGTACAAGTACCTCTCCGCTCCATGTACAAGTACCTCTCCGGTCCATGTACAAGTACCTCTCCGCTCCATGTACAAGTACCTCTCCGCTCCATGTACAAGTACCTCTCCGCTCAATGTCAAGTGTCGACAGTACCTCTCCGCTCCATGTACAAATACCTCTCCGCTCTCATGTACAAGTACCTCTCCGCTCCATGTACAAGTACCTCTCCGCTCAATGTCAAGTGTCGACAGTACCTCTCCGCTCCATGTACAAATACCTCTCCGCTCCATGTACAAGTACCTCTCCGCTCTCATGTACAAGTACCTCTCCGCTCCATGTACAAGTAGCTCTCCGCTCAATGTACAAGTGTCGACAGTACCTTTCCGCTCCATGTACAAATACCTCTCCGCTCTCATGTACAAGTACCTCTCCGCTCCATGTACAAGTACCTCTCCGCTCAATGTACAAATACCTCTCCGCTCCATGTATAAGTACCTCTCCGCTCTATGTACAAGTACCTCTCCGCTCCATGTACAAGTACCTCTCCGCTCAATGTACAAATACCTCTCCGCTCCATGTACAAGTACCTCTCCGCTGAATGTACAAGTGTCGACAGTACCTCTCCGCTCAATGTACAAGTACCTCTCCGCTCAATGTACAAATACCTCTCCGCTCCATGTACAAGTACCTCTCCGCTCAATGTCAAGTATCGACAGTACCTCTCCGCTCCATGTACAAGTACCTCTCCGCTGAATGTACAAGTGTCGACAGTACCTCTCCGCTCAATGTACAAGTACCTCTCCGCTCCATGTACAAGTACCTCTCCGCTCTCATGTACAAGTACCTCTCCGCTCCATGTACAAGTACCTCTCCGCTCAATGTACAAGTACCTCTGCGCTCCATGTACAAGTACCTCTCCGCTCAATGTCAAGTGTCGACAGTACCTCTCCGCTCCATGTACAAATACCTCTCCGCTCCATGTACAAGTACATCTCCGCTCCATGTACAAGTACCTCTCCGCTCCATGTACAAGTACCTCTCCGCTCAATGTACAAGTACATCTCCGCTCCATGTACAAGTACATCTCTGCTCCATGTACAAGTACCTCTCCGCTCAATGTACAAGTACATCTCCGCTCCATGTACAAGTACCTCTCCGCTCCATGTACAAGTACCTCTCCGGTCCATGTACAAGTACCTCTCCGCTCCATGTACAAGTACCTCTCTGCTCCATGTACAAGTACCTCTCCGCTCAATGTCAAGTGTCGACAGTACCTCTCCGCTCCATGTACAAATACCTCTCCGCTCTCATGTACAAGTACCTCTCCGCTCCATGTACAAGTACCTCTCCGCTCAATGTCAAGTGTCGACAGTACCTCTCCGCTCCATGTACAAATACCTCTCCGCTCCATGTACAAGTACCTCTCCGCTCTCATGTACAAGTACCTCTCCGCTCCATGTACAAGTAGCTCTCCGCTCAATGTACAAGTGTCGACAGTACCTTTCCGCTCCATGTACAAATACCTCTCCGCTCTCATGTACAAGTACCTCTCCGCTCCATGTACAAGTACCTCTCCGCTCAATGTACAAATACCTCTCCGCTCCATGTATAAGTACCTCTCCGCTCTATGTACAAGTACCTCTCCGCTCCATGTACAAGTACCTCTCCGCTCAATGTACAAATACCTCTCCGCTCCATGTACAAGTAGCTCTCCGCTGAATGTACAAGTGTCGACAGTACCTCTCCGCTCAATGTACAAGTACCTCTCCGCTCAATGTACAAATACCTCTCCGCTCCATGTACAAGTACCTCTCCGCTCAATGTCAAGTATCGACAGTACCTCTCCGCTCCATGTACAAGTACCTCTCCGCTGAATGTACAAGTGTCGACAGTACCTCTCCGCTCAATGTACAAGTACCTCTCCGCTCCATGTACAAGTACCTCTCCGCTCAATGTACAAGTACCTCTGCGCTCCATGTACAAGTACCTCTCCGCTCAATGTACAAGTACCTCTCCGCTCAATGTACAAGTGTCGACAGTACCTCTCCGCTCCATGTACAAGTACCTCTCCGCTCAATGTACAAGTGTCGACAGTACCTCTACGCTCAATGTACAAGTGTCGACAGTACCTCTCCGCTCTCATGTACAAGTACCTCTCCGATCCATGTACAAGTACATCTCCGCTCCATGTACAAGTACATCTCCGCTCAATGTACAAGTACCTCTCCGCTCCATGTACAAGTACCTCTCCGCTCCATGTACAAGTACCTCTCTGCTCCATGTACAAGTACCTCTCCGCTCCATGTACAAGTACCTCTCCGCTCAATGTACAAGTACCTCTCCGCTCCATGTACAAGTACCTCTCCGCTCAATGTACAAGTACCTCTCCGCTCCATGTACAAGTACCTCTCCGCTCCATGTACAAGTACCTCTCCGCTCCATGTACAAGTACCTCTCCGCTCCATGTACAAGTACATCTCTGCTCCATGTACAAGTACCTCTCCGCTCAATGTACAAGTACATCTCCGCTCCATGTACAAGTACCTCTCCGCTCCATGTACAAGTACATCTCCGCTCCATGTACAAGTACCTCTCCGCTCCATGTACAAGTACCTCTCCGCTCAATGTACAAGTACATCTCCGCTCCATGTACAAGTACATCTCTGCTCCATGTACAAGTACCTCTCCGCTCAATGTACAAGTACATCTCCGCTCCATGTACAAGTACCTCTCCGCTCCATGTACAAGTACCTCTCCGGTCCATGTACAAGTACCTCTCCGCTCCATGTACAAGTACCTCTCCGCTCCATGTACAAGTACCTCTCCGCTCAATGTCAAGTGTCGACAGTACCTCTCCGCTCCATGTACAAATACCTCTCCGCTCTCATGTACAAGTACCTCTCCGCTCCATGTACAAGTACCTCTCCGCTCCATGTACAAGTACCTCTCCGCTCAATGTCAAGTGTCGACAGTACCTCTCCGCTCCATGTACAAATACCTCTCCGCTCCATGTACAAGTACCTCTCCGCTCTCATGTACAAGTACCTCTCCGCTCCATGTACAAGTAGCTCTCCGCTCAATGTACAAGTGTCGACAGTACCTTTCCGCTCCATGTACAAATACCTCTCCGCTCTCATGTACAAGTACCTCTCCGCTCCATGTACAAGTACCTCTCCGCTCAATGTACAAATACCTCTCCGCTCCATGTATAAGTACCTCTCCGCTCTATGTACAAGTACCTCTCCGCTCCATGTACAAGTACCTCTCCGCTCAATGTACAAATACCTCTCCGCTCCATGTACAAGTAGCTCTCCGCTGAATGTACAAGTGTCGACAGTACCTCTCCGCTCAATGTACAAGTACCTCTCCGCTCAATGTACAAATACCTCTCCGCTCCATGTACAAGTACCTCTCCGCTCAATGTCAAGTATCGACAGTACCTCTCCGCTCCATGTACAAGTACCTCTCCGCTGAATGTACAAGTGTCGACAGTACCTCTCCGCTCAATGTACAAGTACCTCTCCGCTCCATGTACAAGTACCTCTCCGCTCTCATGTACAAGTACCTCTCCGCTCCATGTACAAGTACCTCTCCGCTCAATGTACAAGTACCTCTGCGCTCCATGTACAAGTACCTCTCCGCTCAATGTACAAGTACCTCTCCGCTCAATGTACAAGTGTCGACAGTACCTCTCCGCTCCATGTACAAGTACCTCTCCGCTCAATGTACAAGTGTCGACAGTACCTCTACGCTCAATGTACAAGTGTCGACAGTACCTCTCCGCTCTCATGTACAAGTACCTCTCCGATCCATGTACAAGTACATCTCCGCTCCATGTACAAGTACATCTCCGCTCAATGTACAAGTACCTCTCCGCTCCATGTACAAGTACCTCTCCGCTCCATGTACAAGTACCTCTCCGCTCCATGTACAAGTACCTCTCCGCTCCATGTACAAGTACCTCTCCGCTCAATGTACAAGTACCTCTCCGCTCCATGTACAAGTACCTCTCCGCTCAATGTACAAGTACCTCTCCGCTCCATGTACAAGTACCTCTCCGCTCCATGTACAAGTACCTCTCCGCTCCATGTACAAGTACCTCTCCGCTCAATGTCAAGTATCGACAGTACCTCTCCGCTCCATGTACAAGTACCTCTCCGCTGAATGTACAAGTGTCGACAGTACCTCTCCGCTCAATGTACAAGTACCTCTCCGCTCCATGTACAAGTACCTCTCCGCTCTCATGTACAAGTACCTCTCCGCTCCATGTACAAGTACCTCTCCGCTCAATGTACAAGTACCTCTGCGCTCCATGTACAAGTACCTCTCCGCTCAATGTACAAGTACCTCTCCGCTCAATGTACAAGTGTCGACAGTACCTCTCCGCTCCATGTACAAGTACCTCTCCGCTCAATGTACAAGTGTCGACAGTACCTCTACGCTCAATGTACAAGTGTCGACAGTACCTCTCCGCTCTCATGTACAAGTACCTCTCCGATCCATGTACAAGTACATCTCCGCTCCATGTACAAGTACATCTCCGCTCAATGTACAAGTACCTCTCCGCTCCATGTACAAGTACCTCTCCGCTCCATGTACAAGTACCTCTCCGCTCCATGTACAAGTACCTCTCCGCTCCATGTACAAGTACATCTCCGCTCCATGTACAAGTACCTCTCCGCTCAATGTACAAGTACATCTCCGCTCCATGTACAAGTACATCTCCACTCCATGTACAAGTACCTCTCCGCTCAATGTACAAGTACATCTCCGCTCCATGTACCAGTACCTCTCCGCTCAATGTACAAGTACATCTCCACTCCATGTACAAGTACCTCTCCGCTCAATGTACAAGTACATCTCCGCTCCATGTACCAGTACCTCTCCGCTCAATGTACAAGTACATCTCCACTCCATGTACAAGTACCTCTCCGCTCAATGTACAAGTACATCTGCGCTCCATGTAGGGCTGGGTATCGTTCAAAATTTTTCGATATCGATACCGTTTCGATACTTGGATTTCGATACCGGTTCCTGAACGATACTTTTTTCGATACCAATTTTTAGAAAAATCCATTTTAACAAAAATAAAACTGCATTACACATTGAAATTATTTTACAAATCTTTAGTTTCCCCCCATCTTAAGTTTTACAGCAGAAAAAAATAAAACCTACTGTATTTAACATAACTTTAAGTTCTCTAAACGTATTGCCGTCCCTACAAAAAATATTGGAGTACTACAAAGGAAAGAAATGTAGCTAAAACAAATAAATCAGTGGAATAGTTTTCAGTGCAAAACAGAGAGTTGCAAATCAGGGTTTAATGCTCACTGATGCAACAGAACTCTATTCTTGTACAAACTGATGAGATGGCTCCACTTCATGCATGGAAGACTAGTTGAGCATTGACTAGCCTATCAATATAGCCTTATATGCCACAAAGTGAATCGCATTTATATTCAACAAACTATCATGACATCAGCGTTTGTTAACGAGTTGCTAAAAATACATGGGCGATAACTGCCCGCTTGCACATAACGCTAATTAATTAAACATTAACGCTAGCGTTGCAGATCAGTGTGCTCACTGCTGCAACAGAACGTCATTCTTGTCAAATCTGACGAGACAGCTCAACTTCACTGACTAGCCAATCAATATAAATGAATCGCATTTACATTCAACAAACTATCATGACATCAGCGTTTGTTAACGAGTTGCTAAAAATACACAATGCCCGCTTGCGCATAACGTTACGGCGGCAATTAATTAAACGATCTAATGCTACAACTCACAGCCAGATGCATGGATTTGTCAGACTGAGAGATCTGATAACCGCTAACTTGCGGTAAGCTGAGCTGACCCACCTCTCAATTATTTCTCTTGTCTGTGGAAACCAGTCCGTGTTGTTTCTATTTCTTTTCCTGCTTTTCATCATCTTCGCCATATGGTAATCCAGGATAGGAGTAGCTTGAGTGGCTAACTTCTTGTATACTATCCGCACCGCACGCCTGGCTCACAGTCACAACAAACACACCGGCTAAAGTGGGCGTAACGTTTCCTGCATGCCTCTACATGACAGCCAATCACCAGCCGTATTAGAGCGCGGCGTGCAAGCATGTCGCATGCTTATAGGCTCAATGACGCTGTTTTGTTTTGGTATCGAAAATTGGTATCGATTGACAAGAGAGGCTTCGATACCCCTTAGTATCGATGTTTCCATTTCGGTGCCAAGTAAGTATCGAAACTCGATACCCAGCCCTAGCTCCATGTACAAGTACCTCTCCGCTCAATGTACAAGTACCTCTCCGCTCAATGTACAAGTACCTCTCCGCTCCATGTACAAGTACCTCTCCGCTCCATGTACAAGTACCTCTCCGCTCCATGTACAAGTACCTCTCCGCTCCATGTACAAGTACATCTCTGCTCCATGTACAAGTACCTCTCCGCTCAATGTACAAGTACATCTCCGCTCCATGTACAAGTACCTCTCCGCTCCATGTACAAGTACATCTCCGCTCCATGTACAAGTACCTCTCCGCTCCATGTACAAGTACCTCTCCGCTCAATGTACAAGTACATCTCCGCTCCATGTACAAGTACCTCTCCGCTCCATGTACAAGTACATCTCCGCTCCATGTACAAGTACCTCTCCGCTCAATGTACAAGTACATCTCCGCTCCATGTACAAGTACATCTCCACTCCATGTACAAGTACCTCTCCGCTCAATGTACAAGTACATCTCCGCTCCATGTACCAGTACCTCTCCGCTCAATGTACAAGTACATCTCCACTCCATGTACAAGTACCTCTCCGCTCAATGTACAAGTACATCTCCGCTCCATGTACCAGTACCTCTCCGCTCAATGTACAAGTACATCTCCACTCCATGTACAAGTACCTCTCCGCTCAATGTACAAGTACATCTCCGCTCCATGTACCAGTACCTCTCCGCTCCATGTACAAGTACCTCTCCGCTCCATGTACAAGTACCTCTCCGCTCCATGTACAAGTACATCTCTGCTCCATGTACAAGTACCTCTCCGCTCAATGTACAAGTACATCTCCGCTCCATGTACAAGTACCTCTCCGCTCCATGTACAAGTACATCTCCGCTCCATGTACAAGTACCTCTCCGCTCCATGTACAAGTACCTCTCCGCTCAATGTACAAGTACATCTCCGCTCCATGTACAAGTACCTCTCCGCTCCATGTACAAGTACATCTCCGCTCCATGTACAAGTACATCTCCGCTCCATGTACAAGTACATCTCCACTCCATGTACAAGTACCTCTCCGCTCAATGTACAAGTACATCTCCGCTCCATGTACAAGTACCTCTCCGCTCCATGTACAAGTACCTCTCCGGTCCATGTACAAGTACCTCTCCGCTCCATGTACAAGTACCTCTCCGCTCCATGTACAAGTACCTCTCCGCTCAATGTCAAGTGTCGACAGTACCTCTCCGCTCCATGTACAAATACCTCTCCGCTCTCATGTACAAGTACCTCTCCGCTCCATGTACAAGTACCTCTCCGCTCAATGTCAAGTGTCGACAGTACCTCTCCGCTCCATGTACAAATACCTCTCCGCTCCATGTACAAGTACATCTCCGCTCCATGTACAAGTACCTCTCCGCTCCATGTACAAGTACCTCTCCGCTCAATGTACAAGTACATCTCCGCTCCATGTACAAGTACATCTCTGCTCCATGTACAAGTACCTCTCCGCTCAATGTACAAGTACATCTCCGCTCCATGTACAAGTACCTCTCCGCTCCATGTACAAGTACCTCTCCGGTCCATGTACAAGTACCTCTCCGCTCCATGTACAAGTACCTCTCCGCTCCATGTACAAGTACATCTCCGCTCAATGTCAAGTGTCGACAGTACCTCTCCGCTCCATGTACAAATACCTCTCCGCTCTCATGTACAAGTACCTCTCCGCTCCATGTACAAGTACCTCTCCGCTCAATGTCAAGTGTCGACAGTACCTCTCCGCTCCATGTACAAATACCTCTCCGCTCCATGTACAAGTACCTCTCCGCTCTCATGTACAAGTACCTCTCCGCTCCATGTACAAGTAGCTCTCCGCTCAATGTACAAGTGTCGACAGTACCTTTCCGCTCCATGTACAAATACCTCTCCGCTCTCATGTACAAGTACCTCTCCGCTCCATGTACAAGTACCTCTCCGCTCAATGTACAAATACCTCTCCGCTCCATGTATAAGTACCTCTCCGCTCTATGTACAAGTACCTCTCCGCTCCATGTACAAGTACCTCTCCGCTCAATGTACAAATACCTCTCCGCTCCATGTACAAGTAGCTCTCCGCTGAATGTACAAGTGTCGACAGTACCTCTCCGCTCAATGTACAAGTACCTCTCCGCTCAATGTACAAATACCTCTCCGCTCCATGTACAAGTACCTCTCCGCTCAATGTACAAATACCTCTCCGCTCCATGTACAAGTAGCTCTCCGCTGAATGTACAAGTGTCGACAGTACCTCTCCGCTCAATGTACAAGTACCTCTCCGCTCAATGTACAAATACCTCTCCGCTCCATGTACAAGTACCTCTCCGCTCAATGTCAAGTATCGACAGTACCTCTCCGCTCCATGTACAAGTACCTCTCCGCTGAATGTACAAGTGTCGACAGTACCTCTCCGCTCAATGTACAAGTACCTCTCCGCTCCATGTACAAGTACCTCTCCGCTCTCATGTACAAGTACCTCTCCGCTCCATGTACAAGTACCTCTCCGCTCAATGTACAAGTACCTCTGCGCTCCATGTACAAGTACCTCTCCGCTCAATGTACAAGTACCTCTCCGCTCAATGTACAAGTGTCGACAGTACCTCGCCGCTCCATGTACAAGTACCTCTCCGCTCAATGTACAAGTGTCGACAGTACCTCTACGCTCAATGTACAAGTGTCGACAGTACCTCTCCGCTCTCATGTACAAGTACCTCTCCGATCCATGTACAAGTACATCTCCGCTCCATGTACAAGTACATCTCCGCTCAATGTACAAGTACCTCTCCGCTCCATGTACAAGTACCTCTCCGCTCCATGTACAAGTACCTCTCCGCTCCATGTACAAGTACCTCTCCGCTCCATGTACAAGTACCTCTCCGCTCAATGTACAAGTACCTCTCCGCTCCATGTACAAGTACCTCTCCGCTCAATGTACAAGTACCTCTCCGCTCCATGTACAAGTACCTCTCCGCTCCATGTACAAGTACCTCTCCGCTCCATGTACAAGTACCTCTCCGCTCCATGTACAAGTACATCTCTGCTCCATGTACAAGTACCTCTCCGCTCAATGTACAAGTACATCTCCGCTCCATGTACAAGTACCTCTCCGCTCCATGTACAAGTACATCTCCGCTCCATGTACAAGTACCTCTCCGCTCCATGTACAAGTACCTCTCCGCTCAATGTACAAGTACATCTCCGCTCCATGTACAAGTACATCTCTGCTCCATGTACAAGTACCTCTCCGCTCAATGTACAAGTACATCTCCGCTCCATGTACAAGTACCTCTCCGCTCCATGTACAAGTACCTCTCCGGTCCATGTACAAGTACCTCTCCGCTCCATGTACAAGTACCTCTCCGCTCCATGTACAAGTACCTCTCCGCTCAATGTCAAGTGTCGACAGTACCTCTCCGCTCCATGTACAAATACCTCTCCGCTCTCATGTACAAGTACCTCTCCGCTCCATGTACAAGTACCTCTCCGCTCAATGTCAAGTGTCGACAGTACCTCTCCGCTCCATGTACAAATACCTCTCCGCTCCATGTACAAGTACCTCTCCGCTCTCATGTACAAGTACCTCTCCGCTCCATGTACAAGTAGCTCTCCGCTCAATGTACAAGTGTCGACAGTACCTTTCCGCTCCATGTACAAATACCTCTCCGCTCTCATGTACAAGTACCTCTCCGCTCCATGTACAAGTACCTCTCCGCTCAATGTACAAATACCTCTCCGCTCCATGTATAAGTACCTCTCCGCTCTATGTACAAGTACCTCTCCGCTCCATGTACAAGTACCTCTCCGCTCAATGTACAAATACCTCTCCGCTCCATGTACAAGTAGCTCTCCGCTGAATGTACAAGTGTCGATAGTACCTCTCCGCTCAATGTACAAGTACCTCTCCGCTCAATGTACAAATACCTCTCCGCTCCATGTACAAGTACCTCTCCGCTCAATGTCAAGTATCGACAGTACCTCTCCGCTCCATGTACAAGTACCTCTCCGCTGAATGTACAAGTGTCGACAGTACCTCTCCGCTCAATGTACAAGTACCTCTCCGCTCCATGTACAAGTACCTCTCCGCTCTCATGTACAAGTACCTCTCCGCTCCATGTACAAGTACCTCTCCGCTCAATGTACAAGTACCTCTGCGCTCCATGTACAAGTACCTCTCCGCTCAATGTACAAGTACCTCTCCGCTCAATGTACAAGTGTCGACAGTACCTCTCCGCTCCATGTACAAGTACCTCTCCGCTCAATGTACAAGTGTCGACAGTACCTCTACGCTCAATGTACAAGTGTCGACAGTACCTCTCCGCTCTCATGTACAAGTACCTCTCCGATCCATGTACAAGTACATCTCCGCTCCATGTACAAGTACATCTCCGCTCAATGTACAAGTACCTCTCCGCTCCATGTACAAGTACCTCTCCGCTCCATGTACAAGTACCTCTCCGCTCCATGTACAAGTACCTCTCCGCTCCATGTACAAGTACCTCTCCGCTCAATGTACAAGTACCTCTCCGCTCCATGTACAAGTACCTCTCCGCTCAATGTACAAGTACCTCTCCGCTCCATGTACAAGTACCTCTCCGCTCCATGTACAAGTACCTCTCCGCTCCATGTACAAGTACCTCTCCGCTCCATGTACAAGTACATCTCTGCTCCATGTACAAGTACCTCTCCGCTCAATGTACAAGTACATCTCCGCTCCATGTACAAGTACCTCTCCGCTCCATGTACAAGTACATCTCCGCTCCATGTACAAGTACCTCTCCGCTCCATGTACAAGTACCTCTCCGCTCAATGTACAAGTACATCTCCGCTCCATGTACAAGTACATCTCTGCTCCATGTACAAGTACCTCTCCGCTCAATGTACAAGTACATCTCCGCTCCATGTACAAGTACCTCTCCGCTCCATGTACAAGTACCTCTCCGGTCTATGTACAAGTACCTCTCCGCTCCATGTACAAGTACCTCTCCGCTCCATGTACAAGTACCTCTCCGCTCAATGTCAAGTGTCGACAGTACCTCTCCGCTCCATGTACAAATACCTCTCCGCTCTCATGTACAAGTACCTCTCCGCTCCATGTACAAGTACCTCTCCGCTCAATGTCAAGTGTCGACAGTACCTCTCCGCTCCATGTACAAATACCTCTCCGCTCCATGTACAAGTACCTCTCCGCTCTCATGTACAAGTACCTCTCCGCTCCATGTACAAGTAGCTCTCCGCTCAATGTACAAGTGTCGACAGTACCTTTCCGCTCCATGTACAAATACCTCTCCGCTCTCATGTACAAGTACCTCTCCGCTCCATGTACAAGTACCTCTCCGCTCAATGTACAAATACCTCTCCGCTCCATGTATAAGTACCTCTCCGCTCTATGTACAAGTACCTCTCCGCTCCATGTACAAGTACCTCTCCGCTCAATGTACAAATACCTCTCCGCTCCATGTACAAGTAGCTCTCCGCTGAATGTACAAGTGTCGACAGTACCTCTCCGCTCAATGTACAAGTACCTCTCCGCTCAATGTACAAATACCTCTCCGCTCCATGTACAAGTACCTCTCCGCTCAATGTCAAGTATCGACAGTACCTCTCCGCTCCATGTACAAGTACCTCTCCGCTGAATGTACAAGTGTCGACAGTACCTCTCCGCTCAATGTACAAGTACCTCTCCGCTCCATGTACAAGTACCTCTCCGCTCTCATGTACAAGTACCTCTCCGCTCCATGTACAAGTACCTCTCCGCTCAATGTACAAGTACCTCTGCGCTCCATGTACAAGTACCTCTCCGCTCAATGTACAAGTACCTCTCCGCTCAATGTACAAGTGTCGACAGTACCTCTCCGCTCCATGTACAAGTACCTCTCCGCTCAATGTACAAGTGTCGACAGTACCTCTACGCTCAATGTACAAGTGTCGACAGTACCTCTCCGCTCTCATGTACAAGTACCTCTCCGATCCATGTACAAGTACATCTCCGCTCCATGTACAAGTACATCTCCGCTCAATGTACAAGTACCTCTCCGCTCCATGTACAAGTACCTCTCCGCTCCATGTACAAGTACCTCTCCGCTCCATGTACAAGTACCTCTCCGCTCCATGTACAAGTACCTCTCCGCTCAATGTACAAGTACCTCTCCGCTCCATGTACAAGTACCTCTCCGCTCCATGTACAAGTACCTCTCCGCTCCATGTACAAGTACCTCTCCGCTCCATGTACAAGTACCTCTCCGCTCCATGTACAAGTACATCTCTGCTCCATGTACAAGTACCTCTCCGCTCAATGTACAAGTACATCTCCGCTCCATGTACAAGTACCTCTCCGCTCCATGTACAAGTACATCTCCGCTCCATGTACAAGTACCTCTCCGCTCCATGTACAAGTACCTCTCCGCTCAATGTACAAGTACATCTCCGCTCCATGTACAAGTACATCTCTGCTCCATGTACAAGTACCTCTCCGCTCAATGTACAAGTACATCTCCGCTCCATGTACAAGTACCTCTCCGCTCCATGTACAAGTACCTCTCCGGTCCATGTACAAGTACCTCTCCGCTCCATGTACAAGTACCTCTCCGCTCCATGTACAAGTACCTCTCCGCTCAATGTCAAGTGTCGACAGTACCTCTCCGCTCCATGTACAAATACCTCTCCGCTCTCATGTACAAGTACCTCTCCGCTCCATGTACAAGTACCTCTCCGCTCAATGTCAAGTGTCGACAGTACCTCTCCGCTCCATGTACAAATACCTCTCCGCTCCATGTACAAGTACCTCTCCGCTCTCATGTACAAGTACCTCTCCGCTCCATGTACAAGTAGCTCTCCGCTCAATGTACAAGTGTCGACAGTACCTTTCCGCTCCATGTACAAATACCTCTCCGCTCTCATGTACAAGTACCTCTCCGCTCCATGTACAAGTACCTCTCCGCTCAATGTACAAATACCTCTCCGCTCCATGTATAAGTACCTCTCCGCTCTATGTACAAGTACCTCTCCGCTCCATGTACAAGTACCTCTCCGCTCAATGTACAAATACCTCTCCGCTCCATGTACAAGTAGCTCTCCGCTGAATGTACAAGTGTCGACAGTACCTCTCCGCTCAATGTACAAGTACCTCTCCGCTCAATGTACAAATACCTCTCCGCTCCATGTACAAGTACCTCTCCGCTCAATGTCAAGTATCGACAGTACCTCTCCGCTCCATGTACAAGTACCTCTCCGCTGAATGTACAAGTGTCGACAGTACCTCTCCGCTCAATGTACAAGTACCTCTCCGCTCCATGTACAAGTACCTCTCCGCTCTCATGTACAAGTACCTCTCCGCTCCATGTACAAGTACCTCTCCGCTCAATGTACAAGTACCTCTGCGCTCCATGTACAAGTACCTCTCCGCTCAATGTACAAGTACCTCTCCGCTCAATGTACAAGTGTCGACAGTACCTCTCCGCTCCATGTACAAGTACCTCTCCGCTCAATGTACAAGTGTCGACAGTACCTCTACGCTCAATGTACAAGTGTCGACAGTACCTCTCCGCTCTCATGTACAAGTACCTCTCCGATCCATGTACAAGTACATCTCCGCTCCATGTACAAGTACATCTCCGCTCAATGTACAAGTACCTCTCCGCTCCATGTACAAGTACCTCTCCGCTCCATGTACAAGTACCTCTCCGCTCCATGTACAAGTACCTCTCCGCTCCATGTACAAGTACCTCTCCGCTCAATGTACAAGTACCTCTCCGCTCCATGTACAAGTACCTCTCCGCTCCATGTACAAGTACCTCTCCGCTCCATGTACAAGTACCTCTCCGCTCCATGTACAAGTACCTCTCCGCTCCATGTACAAGTACATCTCTGCTCCATGTACAAGTACCTCTCCGCTCAATGTACAAGTACATCTCCGCTCCATGTACAAGTACCTCTCCGCTCCATGTACAAGTACATCTCCGCTCCATGTACAAGTACCTCTCCGCTCCATGTACAAGTACCTCTCCGCTCAATGTACAAGTACATCTCCGCTCCATGTACAAGTACATCTCTGCTCCATGTACAAGTACCTCTCCGCTCAATGTACAAGTACATCTCCGCTCCATGTACAAGTACCTCTCCGCTCCATGTACAAGTACCTCTCCGGTCCATGTACAAGTACCTCTCCGCTCCATGTACAAGTACCTCTCCGCTCCATGTACAAGTACCTCTCCGCTCAATGTCAAGTGTCGACAGTACCTCTCCGCTCCATGTACAAATACCTCTCCGCTCTCATGTACAAGTACCTCTCCGCTCCATGTACAAGTACCTCTCCGCTCAATGTCAAGTGTCGACAGTACCTCTCCGCTCCATGTACAAATACCTCTCCGCTCCATGTACAAGTACCTCTCCGCTCTCATGTACAAGTACCTCTCCGCTCCATGTACAAGTAGCTCTCCGCTCAATGTACAAGTGTCGACAGTACCTTTCCGCTCCATGTACAAATACCTCTCCGCTCTCATGTACAAGTACCTCTCCGCTCCATGTACAAGTACCTCTCCGCTCAATGTACAAATACCTCTCCGCTCCATGTATAAGTACCTCTCCGCTCTATGTACAAGTACCTCTCCGCTCCATGTACAAGTACCTCTCCGCTCAATGTACAAATACCTCTCCGCTCCATGTACAAGTAGCTCTCCGCTGAATGTACAAGTGTCGATAGTACCTCTCCGCTCAATGTACAAGTACCTCTCCGCTCAATGTACAAATACCTCTCCGCTCCATGTACAAGTACCTCTCCGCTCAATGTCAAGTATCGACAGTACCTCTCCGCTCCATGTACAAGTACCTCTCCGCTGAATGTACAAGTGTCGACAGTACCTCTCCGCTCAATGTACAAGTACCTCTCCGCTCCATGTACAAGTACCTCTCCGCTCTCATGTACAAGTACCTCTCCGCTCCATGTACAAGTACCTCTCCGCTCAATGTACAAGTACCTCTGCGCTCCATGTACAAGTACCTCTCCGCTCAATGTACAAGTACCTCTCCGCTCAATGTACAAGTGTCGACAGTACCTCTCCGCTCCATGTACAAGTACCTCTCCGCTCAATGTACAAGTGTCGACAGTACCTCTACGCTCAATGTACAAGTGTCGACAGTACCTCTCCGCTCTCATGTACAAGTACCTCTCCGATCCATGTACAAGTACATCTCCGCTCCATGTACAAGTACATCTCCGCTCAATGTACAAGTACCTCTCCGCTCCATGTACAAGTACCTCTCCGCTCCATGTACAAGTACCTCTCCGCTCCATGTACAAGTACCTCTCCGCTCCATGTACAAGTACCTCTCCGCTCAATGTACAAGTACCTCTCCGCTCCATGTACAAGTACCTCTCCGCTCAATGTACAAGTACCTCTCCGCTCCATGTACAAGTACCTCTCCGCTCCATGTACAAGTACCTCTCCGCTCCATGTACAAGTACCTCTCCGCTCCATGTACAAGTACATCTCTGCTCCATGTACAAGTACCTCTCCGCTCAATGTACAAGTACATCTCCGCTCCATGTACAAGTACCTCTCCGCTCCATGTACAAGTACATCTCCGCTCCATGTACAAGTACCTCTCCGCTCCATGTACAAGTACCTCTCCGCTCAATGTACAAGTACATCTCCGCTCCATGTACAAGTACATCTCTGCTCCATGTACAAGTACCTCTCCGCTCAATGTACAAGTACATCTCCGCTCCATGTACAAGTACCTCTCCGCTCCATGTACAAGTACCTCTCCGGTCTATGTACAAGTACCTCTCCGCTCCATGTACAAGTACCTCTCCGCTCCATGTACAAGTACCTCTCCGCTCAATGTCAAGTGTCGACAGTACCTCTCCGCTCCATGTACAAATACCTCTCCGCTCTCATGTACAAGTACCTCTCCGCTCCATGTACAAGTACCTCTCCGCTCAATGTCAAGTGTCGACAGTACCTCTCCGCTCCATGTACAAATACCTCTCCGCTCCATGTACAAGTACCTCTCCGCTCTCATGTACAAGTACCTCTCCGCTCCATGTACAAGTAGCTCTCCGCTCAATGTACAAGTGTCGACAGTACCTTTCCGCTCCATGTACAAATACCTCTCCGCTCTCATGTACAAGTACCTCTCCGCTCCATGTACAAGTACCTCTCCGCTCAATGTACAAATACCTCTCCGCTCCATGTATAAGTACCTCTCCGCTCTATGTACAAGTACCTCTCCGCTCCATGTACAAGTACCTCTCCGCTCAATGTACAAATACCTCTCCGCTCCATGTACAAGTAGCTCTCCGCTGAATGTACAAGTGTCGACAGTACCTCTCCGCTCAATGTACAAGTACCTCTCCGCTCAATGTACAAATACCTCTCCGCTCCATGTACAAGTACCTCTCCGCTCAATGTCAAGTATCGACAGTACCTCTCCGCTCCATGTACAAGTACCTCTCCGCTGAATGTACAAGTGTCGACAGTACCTCTCCGCTCAATGTACAAGTACCTCTCCGCTCCATGTACAAGTACCTCTCCGCTCTCATGTACAAGTACCTCTCCGCTCCATGTACAAGTACCTCTCCGCTCAATGTACAAGTACCTCTGCGCTCCATGTACAAGTACCTCTCCGCTCAATGTACAAGTACCTCTCCGCTCAATGTACAAGTGTCGACAGTACCTCTCCGCTCCATGTACAAGTACCTCTCCGCTCAATGTACAAGTGTCGACAGTACCTCTACGCTCAATGTACAAGTGTCGACAGTACCTCTCCGCTCTCATGTACAAGTACCTCTCCGATCCATGTACAAGTACATCTCCGCTCCATGTACAAGTACATCTCCGCTCAATGTACAAGTACCTCTCCGCTCCATGTACAAGTACCTCTCCGCTCCATGTACAAGTACCTCTCCGCTCCATGTACAAGTACCTCTCCGCTCCATGTACAAGTACCTCTCCGCTCAATGTACAAGTACCTCTCCGCTCCATGTACAAGTACCTCTCCGCTCCATGTACAAGTACCTCTCCGCTCCATGTACAAGTACCTCTCCGCTCCATGTACAAGTACCTCTCCGCTCCATGTACAAGTACATCTCTGCTCCATGTACAAGTACCTCTCCGCTCAATGTACAAGTACATCTCCGCTCCATGTACAAGTACCTCTCCGCTCCATGTACAAGTACATCTCCGCTCCATGTACAAGTACCTCTCCGCTCCATGTACAAGTACCTCTCCGCTCAATGTACAAGTACATCTCCGCTCCATGTACAAGTACATCTCTGCTCCATGTACAAGTACCTCTCCGCTCAATGTACAAGTACATCTCCGCTCCATGTACAAGTACCTCTCCGCTCCATGTACAAGTACCTCTCCGGTCCATGTACAAGTACCTCTCCGCTCCATGTACAAGTACCTCTCCGCTCCATGTACAAGTACCTCTCCGCTCAATGTCAAGTGTCGACAGTACCTCTACGCTCCATGTACAAATACCTCTCCGCTCTCATGTACAAGTACCTCTCCGCTCCATGTACAAGTACCTCTCCGCTCAATGTCAAGTGTCGACAGTACCTCTCCGCTCCATGTACAAATACCTCTCCGCTCCATGTACAAGTACCTCTCCGCTCTCATGTACAAGTACCTCTCCGCTCCATGTACAAGTAGCTCTCCGCTCAATGTACAAGTGTCGACAGTACCTTTCCGCTCCATGTACAAATACCTCTCCGCTCTCATGTACAAGTACCTCTCCGCTCCATGTACAAGTACCTCTCCGCTCAATGTACAAATACCTCTCCGCTCCATGTATAAGTACCTCTCCGCTCTATGTACAAGTACCTCTCCGCTCCATGTACAAGTACCTCTCCGCTCAATGTACAAATACCTCTCCGCTCCATGTACAAGTAGCTCTCCGCTGAATGTACAAGTGTCGACAGTACCTCTCCGCTCAATGTACAAGTACCTCTCCGCTCAATGTACAAATACCTCTCCGCTCCATGTACAAGTACCTCTCCGCTCAATGTCAAGTATCGACAGTACCTCTCCGCTCCATGTACAAGTACCTCTCCGCTGAATGTACAAGTGTCGACAGTACCTCTCCGCTCAATGTACAAGTACCTCTCCGCTCCATGTACAAGTACCTCTCCGCTCTCATGTACAAGTACCTCTCCGCTCCATGTACAAGTACCTCTCCGCTCAATGTACAAGTACCTCTGCGCTCCATGTACAAGTACCTCTCCGCTCAATGTACAAGTACCTCTCCGCTCAATGTACAAGTGTCGACAGTACCTCTCCGCTCCATGTACAAGTACCTCTCCGCTCAATGTACAAGTGTCGACAGTACCTCTACGCTCAATGTACAAGTGTCGACAGTACCTCTCCGCTCTCATGTACAAGTACCTCTCCGATCCATGTACAAGTACATCTCCGCTCCATGTACAAGTACATCTCCGCTCAATGTACAAGTACCTCTCCGCTCCATGTACAAGTACCTCTCCGCTCCATGTACAAGTACATCTCTGCTCCATGTACAAGTACCTCTCCGCTCAATGTACAAGTACATCTCCGCTCCATGTACAAGTACCTCTCCGCTCCATGTACAAGTACCTCTCCGGTCTATGTACAAGTACCTCTCCGCTCCATGTACAAGTACCTCTCCGCTCCATGTACAAGTACCTCTCCGGTCTATGTACAAGTACCTCTCCGCTCCATGTACAAGTACCTCTCCGCTCCATGTACAAGTACCTCTCCGCTCAATGTCAAGTGTCGACAGTACCTCTCCGCTCCATGTACAAATACCTCTCCGCTCTCATGTACAAGTACCTCTCCGCTCCATGTACAAGTACCTCTCCGCTCAATGTCAAGTGTCGACAGTACCTCTCCGCTCCATGTACAAATACCTCTCCGCTCCATGTACAAGTACCTCTCCGCTCTCATGTACAAGTACCTCTCCGCTCCATGTACAAGTAGCTCTCCGCTCAATGTACAAGTGTCGACAGTACCTTTCCGCTCCATGTACAAATACCTCTCCGCTCTCATGTACAAGTACCTCTCCGCTCCATGTACAAGTACCTCTCCGCTCAATGTACAAATACCTCTCCGCTCCATGTATAAGTACCTCTCCGCTCTATGTACAAGTACCTCTCCGCTCCATGTACAAGTACCTCTCCGCTCAATGTACAAATACCTCTCCGCTCCATGTACAAGTAGCTCTCCGCTGAATGTACAAGTGTCGACAGTACCTCTCCGCTCAATGTACAAGTACCTCTCCGCTCAATGTACAAATACCTCTCCGCTCCATGTACAAGTACCTCTCCGCTCAATGTCAAGTATCGACAGTACCTCTCCGCTCCATGTACAAGTACCTCTCCGCTGAATGTACAAGTGTCGACAGTACCTCTCCGCTCAATGTACAAGTACCTCTCCGCTCCATGTACAAGTACCTCTCCGCTCTCATGTACAAGTACCTCTCCGCTCCATGTACAAGTACCTCTCCGCTCAATGTACAAGTACCTCTGCGCTCCATGTACAAGTACCTCTCCGCTCAATGTACAAGTACCTCTCCGCTCAATGTACAAGTGTCGACAGTACCTCTCCGCTCCATGTACAAGTACCTCTCCGCTCAATGTACAAGTGTCGACAGTACCTCTACGCTCAATGTACAAGTGTCGACAGTACCTCTCCGCTCTCATGTACAAGTACCTCTCCGATCCATGTACAAGTACATCTCCGCTCCATGTACAAGTACATCTCCGCTCAATGTACAAGTACCTCTCCGCTCCATGTACAAGTACCTCTCCGCTCCATGTACAAGTACCTCTCCGCTCCATGTACAAGTACCTCTCCGCTCCATGTACAAGTACCTCTCCGCTCCATGTACAAGTACATCTCCGCTCAATGTACAAGTACCTCTCCGCTCCATGTACAAGTACCTCTCCGCTCCATGTACAAGTACCTCTCCGCTCCATGTACAAGTACCTCTCCGCTCCATGTACAAGTACCTCTCCGCTCAATGTACAAGTACCTCTCCGCTCCATGTACAAGTACCTCTCCGCTCCATGTACAAGTACCTCTCCGCTCCATGTACAAGTACCTCTCCGCTCAATGTACAAGTACATCTCCGCTCCATGTACAAGTACCTCTCCGCTCCATGTACAAGTACATCTCCGCTCCATGTACAAGTACCTCTCCGCTCCATGTACAAGTACCTCTCCGCTCAATGTACAAGTACATCTCCGCTCCATGTACAAGTACATCTCTGCTCCATGTACAAGTACCTCTCCGCTCAATGTACAAGTACATCTCCGCTCCATGTACAAGTACCTCTCCGCTCCATGTACAAGTACCTCTCCGGTCCATGTACAAGTACCTCTCCGCTCCATGTACAAGTACCTCTCCGCTCCATGTACAAGTACCTCTCCGCTCAATGTCAAGTGTCGACAGTACCTCTCCGCTCCATGTACAAATACCTCTCCGCTCTCATGTACAAGTACCTCTCCGCTCCATGTACAAGTACCTCTCCGCTCAATGTCAAGTGTCGACAGTACCTCTCCGCTCCATGTACAAATACCTCTCCGCTCCATGTACAAGTACCTCTCCGCTCTCATGTACAAGTACCTCTCCGCTCCATGTACAAGTAGCTCTCCGCTCAATGTACAAGTGTCGACAGTACCTTTCCGCTCCATGTACAAATACCTCTCCGCTCTCATGTACAAGTACCTCTCCGCTCCATGTACAAGTACCTCTCCGCTCAATGTACAAATACCTCTCCGCTCCATGTATAAGTACCTCTCCGCTCTATGTACAAGTACCTCTCCGCTCCATGTACAAGTACCTCTCCGCTCAATGTACAAATACCTCTCCGCTCCATGTACAAGTAGCTCTCCGCTGAATGTACAAGTGTCGACAGTACCTCTCCGCTCAATGTACAAGTACCTCTCCGCTCAATGTACAAATACCTCTCCGCTCCATGTACAAGTACCTCTCCGCTCAATGTCAAGTATCGACAGTACCTCTCCGCTCCATGTACAAGTACCTCTCCGCTGAATGTACAAGTGTCGACAGTACCTCTCCGCTCAATGTACAAGTACCTCTCCGCTCCATGTACAAGTACCTCTCCGCTCTCATGTACAAGTACCTCTCCGCTCCATGTACAAGTACCTCTCCGCTCAATGTACAAGTACCTCTGCGCTCCATGTACAAGTACCTCTCCGCTCAATGTACAAGTACCTCTCCGCTCAATGTACAAGTGTCGACAGTACCTCTCCGCTCCATGTACAAGTACCTCTCCGCTCAATGTACAAGTGTCGACAGTACCTCTACGCTCAATGTACAAGTGTCGACAGTACCTCTCCGCTCTCATGTACAAGTACCTCTCCGATCCATGTACAAGTACATCTCCGCTCCATGTACAAGTACATCTCCGCTCAATGTACAAGTACCTCTCCGCTCCATGTACAAGTACCTCTCCGCTCCATGTACAAGTACCTCTCCGCTCCATGTACAAGTACCTCTCCGCTCCATGTACAAGTACCTCTCCGCTCAATGTACAAGTACCTCTCCGCTCCATGTACAAGTACCTCTCCGCTCCATGTACAAGTACCTCTCCGCTCCATGTACAAGTACCTCTCCGCTCCATGTACAAGTACCTCTCCGCTCCATGTACAAGTACATCTCTGCTCCATGTACAAGTACCTCTCCGCTCAATGTACAAGTACATCTCCGCTCCATGTACAAGTACCTCTCCGCTCCATGTACAAGTACATCTCCGCTCCATGTACAAGTACCTCTCCGCTCCATGTACAAGTACCTCTCCGCTCAATGTACAAGTACATCTCCGCTCCATGTACAAGTACATCTCTGCTCCATGTACAAGTACCTCTCCGCTCAATGTACAAGTACATCTCCGCTCCATGTACAAGTACCTCTCCGCTCCATGTACAAGTACCTCTCCGGTCCATGTACAAGTACCTCTCCGCTCCATGTCCAAGTACCTCTCCGCTCCATGTACAAGTACCTCTCCGCTCAATGTCAAGTGTCGACAGTACCTCTCCGCTCCATGTACAAATACCTCTCCGCTCTCATGTACAAGTACCTCTCCGCTCCATGTACAAGTACCTCTCCGCTCAATGTCAAGTGTCGACAGTACCTCTCCGCTCCATGTACAAATACCTCTCCGCTCCATGTACAAGTACCTCTCCGCTCTCATGTACAAGTACCTCTCCGCTCCATGTACAAGTAGCTCTCCGCTCAATGTACAAGTGTCGACAGTACCTTTCCGCTCCATGTACAAATACCTCTCCGCTCTCATGTACAAGTACCTCTCCGCTCCATGTACAAGTACCTCTCCGCTCAATGTACAAATACCTCTCCGCTCCATGTATAAGTACCTCTCCGCTCTATGTACAAGTACCTCTCCGCTCCATGTACAAGTACCTCTCCGCTCAATGTACAAATACCTCTCCGCTCCATGTACAAGTAGCTCTCCGCTGAATGTACAAGTGTCGACAGTACCTCTCCGCTCAATGTACAAGTACCTCTCCGCTCAATGTACAAATACCTCTCCGCTCCATGTACAAGTACCTCTCCGCTCAATGTCAAGTATCGACAGTACCTCTCCGCTCCATGTACAAGTACCTCTCCGCTGAATGTACAAGTGTCGACAGTACCTCTCCGCTCAATGTACAAGTACCTCTCCGCTCCATGTACAAGTACCTCTCCGCTCTCATGTACAAGTACCTCTCCGCTCCATGTACAAGTACCTCTCCGCTCAATGTACAAGTACCTCTGCGCTCCATGTACAAGTACCTCTCCGCTCAATGTACAAGTACCTCTCCGCTCAATGTACAAGTGTCGACAGTACCTCTCCGCTCCATGTACAAGTACCTCTCCGCTCAATGTACAAGTGTCGACAGTACCTCTACGCTCAATGTACAAGTGTCGACAGTACCTCTCCGCTCTCATGTACAAGTACCTCTCCGATCCATGTACAAGTACATCTCCGCTCCATGTACAAGTACATCTCCGCTCAATGTACAAGTACCTCTCCGCTCCATGTACAAGTACCTCTCCGCTCCATGTACAAGTACCTCTCCGCTCCATGTACAAGTACCTCTCCGCTCCATGTACAAGTACCTCTCCGCTCAATGTACAAGTACCTCTCCGCTCCATGTACAAGTACCTCTCCGCTCCATGTACAAGTACCTCTCCGCTCCATGTACAAGTACCTCTCCGCTCCATGTACAAGTACCTCTCCGCTCCATGTACAAGTACATCTCTGCTCCATGTACAAGTACCTCTCCGCTCAATGTACAAGTACATCTCCGCTCCATGTACAAGTACCTCTCCGCTCCATGTACAAGTACATCTCCGCTCCATGTACAAGTACCTCTCCGCTCCATGTACAAGTACCTCTCCGCTCAATGTACAAGTACATCTCCGCTCCATGTACAAGTACATCTCTGCTCCATGTACAAGTACCTCTCCGCTCAATGTACAAGTACATCTCCGCTCCATGTACAAGTACCTCTCCGCTCCATGTACAAGTACCTCTCCGGTCCATGTACAAGTACCTCTCCGCTCCATGTACAAGTACCTCTCCGCTCCATGTACAAGTACCTCTCCGCTCAATGTCAAGTGTCGACAGTACCTCTCCGCTCCATGTACAAATACCTCTCCGCTCTCATGTACAAGTACCTCTCCGCTCCATGTACAAGTACCTCTCCGCTCAATGTCAAGTGTCGACAGTACCTCTCCGCTCCATGTACAAATACCTCTCCGCTCCATGTACAAGTACCTCTCCGCTCTCATGTACAAGTACCTCTCCGCTCCATGTACAAGTAGCTCTCCGCTCAATGTACAAGTGTCGACAGTACCTTTCCGCTCCATGTACAAATACCTCTCCGCTCTCATGTACAAGTACCTCTCCGCTCCATGTACAAGTACCTCTCCGCTCAATGTACAAATACCTCTCCGCTCCATGTATAAGTACCTCTCCGCTCTATGTACAAGTACCTCTCCGCTCCATGTACAAGTACCTCTCCGCTCAATGTACAAATACCTCTCCGCTCCATGTACAAGTAGCTCTCCGCTGAATGTACAAGTGTCGACAGTACCTCTCCGCTCAATGTACAAGTACCTCTCCGCTCAATGTACAAATACCTCTCCGCTCCATGTACAAGTACCTCTCCGCTCAATGTCAAGTATCGACAGTACCTCTCCGCTCCATGTACAAGTACCTCTCCGCTGAATGTACAAGTGTCGACAGTACCTCTCCGCTCAATGTACAAGTACCTCTCCGCTCCATGTACAAGTACCTCTCCGCTCTCATGTACAAGTACCTCTCCGCTCCATGTACAAGTACCTCTCCGCTCAATGTACAAGTACCTCTGCGCTCCATGTACAAGTACCTCTCCGCTCAATGTACAAGTACCTCTCCGCTCAATGTACAAGTGTCGACAGTACCTCTCCGCTCCATGTACAAGTACCTCTCCGCTCAATGTACAAGTGTCGACAGTACCTCTACGCTCAATGTACAAGTGTCGACAGTACCTCTCCGCTCTCATGTACAAGTACCTCTCCGATCCATGTACAAGTACATCTCCGCTCCATGTACAAGTACATCTCCGCTCAATGTACAAGTACCTCTCCGCTCCATGTACAAGTACCTCTCCGCTCCATGTACAAGTACCTCTCCGCTCCATGTACAAGTACCTCTCCGCTCCATGTACAAGTACCTCTCCGCTCCATGTACAAGTACATCTCCGCTCAATGTACAAGTACCTCTCCGCTCCATGTACAAGTACCTCTCCGCTCCATGTACAAGTACCTCTCCGCTCCATGTACAAGTACCTCTCCGCTCCATGTACAAGTACCTCTCCGCTCAATGTACAAGTACCTCTCCGCTCCATGTACAAGTACCTCTCCGCTCCATGTACAAGTACCTCTCCGCTCCATGTACAAGTACCTCTCCGCTCAATGTACAAGTACATCTCCGCTCCATGTACAAGTACCTCTCCGCTCCATGTACAAGTACATCTCCGCTCCATGTACAAGTACCTCTCCGCTCCATGTACAAGTACCTCTCCGCTCAATGTACAAGTACATCTCCGCTCCATGTACAAGTACATCTCTGCTCCATGTACAAGTACCTCTCCGCTCAATGTACAAGTACATCTCCGCTCCATGTACAAGTACCTCTCCGCTCCATGTACAAGTACCTCTCCGGTCCATGTACAAGTACCTCTCCGCTCCATGTACAAGTACCTCTCCGCTCCATGTACAAGTACCTCTCCGCTCAATGTCAAGTGTCGACAGTACCTCTCCGCTCCATGTACAAATACCTCTCCGCTCTCATGTACAAGTACCTCTCCGCTCCATGTACAAGTACCTCTCCGCTCAATGTCAAGTGTCGACAGTACCTCTCCGCTCCATGTACAAATACCTCTCCGCTCCATGTACAAGTACCTCTCCGCTCTCATGTACAAGTACCTCTCCGCTCCATGTACAAGTAGCTCTCCGCTCAATGTACAAGTGTCGACAGTACCTTTCCGCTCCATGTACAAATACCTCTCCGCTCTCATGTACAAGTACCTCTCCGCTCCATGTACAAGTACCTCTCCGCTCAATGTACAAATACCTCTCCGCTCCATGTATAAGTACCTCTCCGCTCTATGTACAAGTACCTCTCCGCTCCATGTACAAGTACCTCTCCGCTCAATGTACAAATACCTCTCCGCTCCATGTACAAGTAGCTCTCCGCTGAATGTACAAGTGTCGACAGTACCTCTCCGCTCAATGTACAAGTACCTCTCCGCTCAATGTACAAATACCTCTCCGCTCCATGTACAAGTACCTCTCCGCTAATGTCAAGTATCGACAGTACCTCTCCGCTCCATGTACAAGTACCTCTCCGCTGAATGTACAAGTGTCGACAGTACCTCTCCGCTCAATGTACAAGTACCTCTCCGCTCCATGTACAAGTACCTCTCCGCTCTCATGTACAAGTACCTCTCCGCTCCATGTACAAGTACCTCTCCGCTCAATGTACAAGTACCTCTGCGCTCCATGTACAAGTACCTCTCCGCTCAATGTACAAGTACCTCTCCGCTCAATGTACAAGTGTCGACAGTACCTCTCCGCTCCATGTACAAGTACCTCTCCGCTCAATGTACAAGTGTCGACAGTACCTCTAACGCTCAATGTACAAGTGTCGACAGTACCTCTCCGCTCTCATGTACAAGTACCTCTCCGATCCATGTACAAGTACATCTCCGCTCCATGTACAAGTACATCTCCGCTCAATGTACAAGTACCTCTCCGCTCCATGTACAAGTACCTCTCCGCTCCATGTACAAGTACCTCTCCGCTCCATGTACAAGTACCTCTCCGCTCCATGTACAAGTACCTCTCCGCTCAATGTACAAGTACCTCTCCGCTCCATGTACAAGTACCTCTCCGCTCCATGTACAAGTACCTCTCCGCTCCATGTACAAGTACCTCTCCGCTCCATGTACAAGTACCTCTCCGCTCCATGTACAAGTACATCTCTGCTCCATGTACAAGTACCTCTCCGCTCAATGTACAAGTACATCTCCGCTCCATGTACAAGTACCTCTCCGCTCCATGTACAAGTACATCTCCGCTCCATGTACAAGTACCTCTCCGCTCCATGTACAAGTACCTCTCCGCTCAATGTACAAGTACATCTCCGCTCCATGTACAAGTACATCTCTGCTCCATGTACAAGTACCTCTCCGCTCAATGTACAAGTACATCTCCGCTCCATGTACAAGTACCTCTCCGCTCCATGTACAAGTACCTCTCCGGTCCATGTACAAGTACCTCTCCGCTCCATGTACAAGTACCTCTCCGCTCCATGTACAAGTACCTCTCCGCTCAATGTCAAGTGTCGACAGTACCTCTCCGCTCCATGTACAAATACCTCTCCGCTCTCATGTACAAGTACCTCTCCGCTCCATGTACAAGTACCTCTCCGCTCAATGTCAAGTGTCGACAGTACCTCTCCGCTCCATGTACAAATACCTCTCCGCTCCATGTACAAGTACCTCTCCGCTCTCATGTACAAGTACCTCTCCGCTCCATGTACAAGTAGCTCTCCGCTCAATGTACAAGTGTCGACAGTACCTTTCCGCTCCATGTACAAATACCTCTCCGCTCTCATGTACAAGTACCTCTCCGCTCCATGTACAAGTACCTCTCCGCTCAATGTACAAATACCTCTCCGCTCCATGTATAAGTACCTCTCCGCTCTATGTACAAGTACCTCTCCGCTCCATGTACAAGTACCTCTCCGCTCAATGTACAAATACCTCTCCGCTCCATGTACAAGTAGCTCTCCGCTGAATGTACAAGTGTCGACAGTACCTCTCCGCTCAATGTACAAGTACCTCTCCGCTCAATGTACAAATACCTCTCCGCTCCATGTACAAGTACCTCTCCGCTCAATGTCAAGTATCGACAGTACCTCTCCGCTCCATGTACAAGTACCTCTCCGCTGAATGTACAAGTGTCGACAGTACCTCTCCGCTCAATGTACAAGTACCTCTCCGCTCCATGTACAAGTACCTCTCCGCTCTCATGTACAAGTACCTCTCCGCTCCATGTACAAGTACCTCTCCGCTCAATGTACAAGTACCTCTGCGCTCCATGTACAAGTACCTCTCCGCTCAATGTACAAGTACCTCTCCGCTCAATGTACAAGTGTCGACAGTACCTCTCCGCTCCATGTACAAGTACCTCTCCGCTCAATGTACAAGTGTCGACAGTACCTCTACGCTCAATGTACAAGTGTCGACAGTACCTCTCCGCTCTCATGTACAAGTACCTCTCCGATCCATGTACAAGTACATCTCCGCTCCATGTACAAGTACATCTCCGCTCAATGTACAAGTACCTCTCCGCTCCATGTACAAGTACCTCTCCGCTCCATGTACAAGTACCTCTCCGCTCCATGTACAAGTACCTCTCCGCTCCATGTACAAGTACCTCTCCGCTCAATGTACAAGTACCTCTCCGCTCCATGTACAAGTACCTCTCCGCTCCATGTACAAGTACCTCTCCGCTCCATGTACAAGTACCTCTCCGCTCCATGTACAAGTACCTCTCCGCTCCATGTACAAGTACATCTCTGCTCCATGTACAAGTACCTCTCCGCTCAATGTACAAGTACATCTCCGCTCCATGTACAAGTACCTCTCCGCTCCATGTACAAGTACATCTCCGCTCCATGTACAAGTACCTCTCCGCTCCATGTACAAGTACCTCTCCGCTCAATGTACAAGTACATCTCCGCTCCATGTACAAGTACATCTCTGCTCCATGTACAAGTACCTCTCCGCTCAATGTACAAGTACATCTCCGCTCCATGTACAAGTACCTCTCCGCTCCATGTACAAGTACCTCTCCGGTCCATGTACAAGTACCTCTCCGCTCCATGTACAAGTACCTCTCCGCTCCATGTACAAGTACCTCTCCGCTCAATGTCAAGTGTCGACAGTACCTCTCCGCTCCATGTACAAATACCTCTCCGCTCTCATGTACAAGTACCTCTCCGCTCCATGTACAAGTACCTCTCCGCTCAATGTCAAGTGTCGACAGTACCTCTCCGCTCCATGTACAAATACCTCGCCGCTCCATGTACAAGTACCTCTCCGCTCTCATGTACAAGTACCTCTCCGCTCCATGTACAAGTAGCTCTCCGCTCAATGTACAAGTGTCGACAGTACCTTTCCGCTCCATGTACAAATACCTCTCCGCTCTCATGTACAAGTACCTCTCCGCTCCATGTACAAGTACCTCTCCGCTCAATGTACAAATACCTCTCCGCTCCATGTATAAGTACCTCTCCGCTCTATGTACAAGTACCTCTCCGCTCCATGTACAAGTACCTCTCCGCTCAATGTACAAATACCTCTCCGCTCCATGTACAAGTAGCTCTCCGCTGAATGTACAAGTGTCGATAGTACCTCTCCGCTCAATGTACAAGTACCTCTCCGCTCAATGTACAAATACCTCTCCGCTCCATGTACAAGTACCTCTCCGCTCAATGTCAAGTATCGACAGTACCTCTCCGCTCCATGTACAAGTACCTCTCCGCTGAATGTACAAGTGTCGACAGTACCTCTCCGCTCAATGTACAAGTACCTCTCCGCTCCATGTACAAGTACCTCTCCGCTCTCATGTACAAGTACCTCTCCGCTCCATGTACAAGTACCTCTCCGCTCAATGTACAAGTACCTCTGCGCTCCATGTACAAGTACCTCTCCGCTCAATGTACAAGTACCTCTCCGCTCAATGTACAAGTGTCGACAGTACCTCTCCGCTCCATGTACAAGTACCTCTCCGCTCAATGTACAAGTGTCGACAGTACCTCTACGCTCAATGTACAAGTGTCGACAGTACCTCTCCGCTCTCATGTACAAGTACCTCTCCGATCCATGTACAAGTACATCTCCGCTCCATGTACAAGTACATCTCCGCTCAATGTACAAGTACCTCTCCGCTCCATGTACAAGTACCTCTCCGCTCCATGTACAAGTACCTCTCCGCTCCATGTACAAGTACCTCTCCGCTCCATGTACAAGTACCTCTCCGCTCAATGTACAAGTACCTCTCCGCTCCATGTACAAGTACCTCTCCGCTCAATGTACAAGTACCTCTCCGCTCCATGTACAAGTACCTCTCCGCTCCATGTACAAGTACCTCTCCGCTCCATGTACAAGTACCTCTCCGCTCCATGTACAAGTACATCTCTGCTCCATGTACAAGTACCTCTCCGCTCAATGTACAAGTACATCTCCGCTCCATGTACAAGTACCTCTCCGCTCCATGTACAAGTACATCTCCGCTCCATGTACAAGTACCTCTCCGCTCCATGTACAAGTACCTCTCCGCTCAATGTACAAGTACATCTCCGCTCCATGTACAAGTACATCTCTGCTCCATGTACAAGTACCTCTCCGCTCAATGTACAAGTACATCTCCGCTCCATGTACAAGTACCTCTCCGCTCCATGTACAAGTACCTCTCCGGTCTATGTACAAGTACCTCTCCGCTCCATGTACAAGTACCTCTCCGCTCCATGTACAAGTACCTCTCCGCTCAATGTCAAGTGTCGACAGTACCTCTCCGCTCCATGTACAAATACCTCTCCGCTCTCATGTACAAGTACCTCTCCGCTCCATGTACAAGTACCTCTCCGCTCAATGTCAAGTGTCGACAGTACCTCTCCGCTCCATGTACAAATACCTCTCCGCTCCATGTACAAGTACCTCTCCGCTCTCATGTACAAGTACCTCTCCGCTCCATGTACAAGTAGCTCTCCGCTCAATGTACAAGTGTCGACAGTACCTTTCCGCTCCATGTACAAATACCTCTCCGCTCTCATGTACAAGTACCTCTCCGCTCCATGTACAAGTACCTCTCCGCTCAATGTACAAATACCTCTCCGCTCCATGTATAAGTACCTCTCCGCTCTATGTACAAGTACCTCTCCGCTCCATGTACAAGTACCTCTCCGCTCAATGTACAAATACCTCTCCGCTCCATGTACAAGTAGCTCTCCGCTGAATGTACAAGTGTCGACAGTACCTCTCCGCTCAATGTACAAGTACCTCTCCGCTCAATGTACAAATACCTCTCCGCTCCATGTACAAGTACCTCTCCGCTCAATGTCAAGTATCGACAGTACCTCTCCGCTCCATGTACAAGTACCTCTCCGCTGAATGTACAAGTGTCGACAGTACCTCTCCGCTCAATGTACAAGTACCTCTCCGCTCCATGTACAAGTACCTCTCCGCTCTCATGTACAAGTACCTCTCCGCTCCATGTACAAGTACCTCTCCGCTCAATGTACAAGTACCTCTGCGCTCCATGTACAAGTACCTCTCCGCTCAATGTACAAGTACCTCTCCGCTCAATGTACAAGTGTCGACAGTACCTCTCCGCTCCATGTACAAGTACCTCTCCGCTCAATGTACAAGTGTCGACAGTACCTCTACGCTCAATGTACAAGTGTCGACAGTACCTCTCCGCTCTCATGTACAAGTACCTCTCCGATCCATGTACAAGTACATCTCCGCTCCATGTACAAGTACATCTCCGCTCAATGTACAAGTACCTCTCCGCTCCATGTACAAGTACCTCTCCGCTCCATGTACAAGTACCTCTCCGCTCCATGTACAAGTACCTCTCCGCTCCATGTACAAGTACCTCTCCGCTCAATGTACAAGTACCTCTCCGCTCCATGTACAAGTACCTCTCCGCTCCATGTACAAGTACCTCTCCGCTCCATGTACAAGTACCTCTCCGCTCCATGTACAAGTACCTCTCCGCTCCATGTACAAGTACATCTCTGCTCCATGTACAAGTACCTCTCCGCTCAATGTACAAGTACATCTCCGCTCCATGTACAAGTACCTCTCCGCTCCATGTACAAGTACATCTCCGCTCCATGTACAAGTACCTCTCCGCTCCATGTACAAGTACCTCTCCGCTCAATGTACAAGTACATCTCCGCTCCATGTACAAGTACATCTCTGCTCCATGTACAAGTACCTCTCCGCTCAATGTACAAGTACATCTCCGCTCCATGTACAAGTACCTCTCCGCTCCATGTACAAGTACCTCTCCGGTCCATGTACAAGTACCTCTCCGCTCCATGTACAAGTACCTCTCCGCTCCATGTACAAGTACCTCTCCGCTCAATGTCAAGTGTCGACAGTACCTCTCCGCTCCATGTACAAATACCTCTCCGCTCTCATGTACAAGTACCTCTCCGCTCCATGTACAAGTACCTCTCCGCTCAATGTCAAGTGTCGACAGTACCTCTCCGCTCCATGTACAAATACCTCTCCGCTCCATGTACAAGTACCTCTCCGCTCTCATGTACAAGTACCTCTCCGCTCCATGTACAAGTAGCTCTCCGCTCAATGTACAAGTGTCGACAGTACCTTTCCGCTCCATGTACAAATACCTCTCCGCTCTCATGTACAAGTACCTCTCCGCTCCATGTACAAGTACCTCTCCGCTCAATGTACAAATACCTCTCCGCTCCATGTATAAGTACCTCTCCGCTCTATGTACAAGTACCTCTCCGCTCCATGTACAAGTACCTCTCCGCTCAATGTACAAATACCTCTCCGCTCCATGTACAAGTAGCTCTCCGCTGAATGTACAAGTGTCGACAGTACCTCTCCGCTCAATGTACAAGTACCTCTCCGCTCAATGTACAAATACCTCTCCGCTCCATGTACAAGTACCTCTCCGCTCAATGTCAAGTATCGACAGTACCTCTCCGCTCCATGTACAAGTACCTCTCCGCTGAATGTACAAGTGTCGACAGTACCTCTCCGCTCAATGTACAAGTACCTCTCCGCTCCATGTACAAGTACCTCTCCGCTCTCATGTACAAGTACCTCTCCGCTCCATGTACAAGTACCTCTCCGCTCAATGTACAAGTACCTCTGCGCTCCATGTACAAGTACCTCTCCGCTCAATGTACAAGTACCTCTCCGCTCAATGTACAAGTGTCGACAGTACCTCTCCGCTCCATGTACAAGTACCTCTCCGCTCAATGTACAAGTGTCGACAGTACCTCTACGCTCAATGTACAAGTACCTCTCCGCTCCATGTACAAGTACCTCTCCGCTCTCATGTACAAGTACCTCTCCGCTCCATGTACAAGTACCTCTCCGCTCAATGTACAAGTACCTCTGCGCTCCATGTACAAGTACCTCTCCGCTCAATGTCAAGTGTCGACAGTACCTCTCCGCTCCATGTACAAATACCTCTCCGCTCCATGTACAAGTACATCTCCGCTCCATGTACAAGTACCTCTCCGCTCCATGTACAAGTACCTCTCCGCTCAATGTACAAGTACATCTCCGCTCCATGTACAAGTACATCTCTGCTCCATGTACAAGTACCTCTCCGCTCAATGTACAAGTACATCTCCGCTCCATGTACAAGTACCTCTCCGCTCCATGTACAAGTACCTCTCCGGTCCATGTACAAGTACCTCTCCGCTCCATGTACAAGTACCTCTCTGCTCCATGTACAAGTACCTCTCCGCTCAATGTCAAGTGTCGACAGTACCTCTCCGCTCCATGTACAAATACCTCTCCGCTCTCATGTACAAGTACCTCTCCGCTCCATGTACAAGTACCTCTCCGCTCAATGTCAAGTGTCGACAGTACCTCTCCGCTCCATGTACAAATACCTCTCCGCTCCATGTACAAGTACCTCTCCGCTCTCATGTACAAGTACCTCTCCGCTCCATGTACAAGTAGCTCTCCGCTCAATGTACAAGTGTCGACAGTACCTTTCCGCTCCATGTACAAATACCTCTCCGCTCTCATGTACAAGTACCTCTCCGCTCCATGTACAAGTACCTCTCCGCTCAATGTACAAATACCTCTCCGCTCCATGTATAAGTACCTCTCCGCTCTATGTACAAGTACCTCTCCGCTCCATGTACAAGTACCTCTCCGCTCAATGTACAAATACCTCTCCGCTCCATGTACAAGTAGCTCTCCGCTGAATGTACAAGTGTCGACAGTACCTCTCCGCTCAATGTACAAGTACCTCTCCGCTCAATGTACAAATACCTCTCCGCTCCATGTACAAGTACCTCTCCGCTCAATGTCAAGTATCGACAGTACCTCTCCGCTCCATGTACAAGTACCTCTCCGCTGAATGTACAAGTGTCGACAGTACCTCTCCGCTCAATGTACAAGTACCTCTCCGCTCCATGTACAAGTACCTCTCCGCTCAATGTACAAGTACCTCTGCGCTCCATGTACAAGTACCTCTCCGCTCAATGTACAAGTACCTCTCCGCTCAATGTACAAGTGTCGACAGTACCTCTCCGCTCCATGTACAAGTACCTCTCCGCTCAATGTACAAGTGTCGACAGTACCTCTACGCTCAATGTACAAGTGTCGACAGTACCTCTCCGCTCTCATGTACAAGTACCTCTCCGATCCATGTACAAGTACATCTCCGCTCCATGTACAAGTACATCTCCGCTCAATGTACAAGTACCTCTCCGCTCCATGTACAAGTACCTCTCCGCTCCATGTACAAGTACCTCTCCGCTCCATGTACAAGTACCTCTCCGCTCCATGTACAAGTACCTCTCCGCTCAATGTACAAGTACCTCTCCGCTCCATGTACAAGTACCTCTCCGCTCAATGTACAAGTACCTCTCCGCTCCATGTACAAGTACCTCTCCGCTCCATGTACAAGTACCTCTCCGCTCCATGTACAAGTACCTCTCCGCTCCATGTACAAGTACATCTCTGCTCCATGTACAAGTACCTCTCCGCTCAATGTACAAGTACATCTCCGCTCCATGTACAAGTACCTCTCCGCTCCATGTACAAGTACATCTCCGCTCCATGTACAAGTACCTCTCCGCTCCATGTACAAGTACCTCTCCGCTCAATGTACAAGTACATCTCCGCTCCATGTACAAGTACATCTCTGCTCCATGTACAAGTACCTCTCCGCTCAATGTACAAGTACATCTCCGCTCCATGTACAAGTACCTCTCCGCTCCATGTACAAGTACCTCTCCGGTCCATGTACAAGTACCTCTCCGCTCCATGTACAAGTACCTCTCCGCTCCATGTACAAGTACCTCTCCGCTCAATGTCAAGTGTCGACAGTACCTCTCCGCTCCATGTACAAATACCTCTCCGCTCTCATGTACAAGTACCTCTCCGCTCCATGTACAAGTACCTCTCCGCTCAATGTCAAGTGTCGACAGTACCTCTCCGCTCCATGTACAAATACCTCTCCGCTCCATGTACAAGTACCTCTCCGCTCTCATGTACAAGTACCTCTCCGCTCCATGTACAAGTAGCTCTCCGCTCAATGTACAAGTGTCGACAGTACCTTTCCGCTCCATGTACAAATACCTCTCCGCTCTCATGTACAAGTACCTCTCCGCTCCATGTACAAGTACCTCTCCGCTCAATGTACAAATACCTCTCCGCTCCATGTATAAGTACCTCTCCGCTCTATGTACAAGTACCTCTCCGCTCCATGTACAAGTACCTCTCCGCTCAATGTACAAATACCTCTCCGCTCCATGTACAAGTAGCTCTCCGCTGAATGTACAAGTGTCGACAGTACCTCTCCGCTCAATGTACAAGTACCTCTCCGCTCAATGTACAAATACCTCTCCGCTCCATGTACAAGTACCTCTCCGCTCAATGTCAAGTATCGACAGTACCTCTCCGCTCCATGTACAAGTACCTCTCCGCTGAATGTACAAGTGTCGACAGTACCTCTCCGCTCAATGTACAAGTACCTCTCCGCTCCATGTACAAGTACCTCTCCGCTCTCATGTACAAGTACCTCTCCGCTCCATGTACAAGTACCTCTCCGCTCAATGTACAAGTACCTCTGCGCTCCATGTACAAGTACCTCTCCGCTCAATGTACAAGTACCTCTCCGCTCAATGTACAAGTGTCGACAGTACCTCTCCGCTCCATGTACAAGTACCTCTCCGCTCAATGTACAAGTGTCGACAGTACCTCTACGCTCAATGTACAAGTACCTCTCCGCTCCATGTACAAGTACCTCTCCGCTCTCATGTACAAGTACCTCTCCGCTCCATGTACAAGTACCTCTCCGCTCAATGTACAAGTACCTCTGCGCTCCATGTACAAGTACCTCTCCGCTCAATGTCAAGTGTCGACAGTACCTCTCCGCTCCATGTACAAATACCTCTCCGCTCCATGTACAAGTACATCTCCGCTCCATGTACAAGTACCTCTCCGCTCCATGTACAAGTACCTCTCCGCTCAATGTACAAGTACATCTCCGCTCCATGTACAAGTACATCTCTGCTCCATGTACAAGTACCTCTCCGCTCAATGTACAAGTACATCTCCGCTCCATGTACAAGTACCTCTCCGCTCCATGTACAAGTACCTCTCCGGTCCATGTACAAGTACCTCTCCGCTCCATGTACAAGTACCTCTCTGCTCCATGTACAAGTACCTCTCCGCTCAATGTCAAGTGTCGACAGTACCTCTCCGCTCCATGTACAAATACCTCTCCGCTCTCATGTACAAGTACCTCTCCGCTCCATGTACAAGTACCTCTCCGCTCAATGTCAAGTGTCGACAGTACCTCTCCGCTCCATGTACAAATACCTCTCCGCTCCATGTACAAGTACCTCTCCGCTCTCATGTACAAGTACCTCTCCGCTCCATGTACAAGTAGCTCTCCGCTCAATGTACAAGTGTCGACAGTACCTTTCCGCTCCATGTACAAATACCTCTCCGCTCTCATGTACAAGTACCTCTCCGCTCCATGTACAAGTACCTCTCCGCTCAATGTACAAATACCTCTCCGCTCCATGTATAAGTACCTCTCCGCTCTATGTACAAGTACCTCTCCGCTCCATGTACAAGTACCTCTCCGCTCAATGTACAAATACCTCTCCGCTCCATGTACAAGTAGCTCTCCGCTGAATGTACAAGTGTCGACAGTACCTCTCCGCTCAATGTACAAGTACCTCTCCGCTCAATGTACAAATACCTCTCCGCTCCATGTACAAGTACCTCTCCGCTCAATGTCAAGTATCGACAGTACCTCTCCGCTCCATGTACAAGTACCTCTCCGCTGAATGTACAAGTGTCGACAGTACCTCTCCGCTCAATGTACAAGTACCTCTCCGCTCCATGTACAAGTACCTCTCCGCTCAATGTACAAGTACCTCTGCGCTCCATGTACAAGTACCTCTCCGCTCAATGTACAAGTACCTCTCCGCTCAATGTACAAGTGTCGACAGTACCTCTCCGCTCCATGTACAAGTACCTCTCCGCTCAATGTACAAGTGTCGACAGTACCTCTACGCTCAATGTACAAGTGTCGACAGTACCTCTCCGCTCTCATGTACAAGTACCTCTCCGATCCATGTACAAGTACATCTCCGCTCCATGTACAAGTACATCTCCGCTCAATGTACAAGTACCTCTCCGCTCCATGTACAAGTACCTCTCCGCTCCATGTACAAGTACCTCTCCGCTCCATGTACAAGTACCTCTCCGCTCCATGTACAAGTACCTCTCCGCTCAATGTACAAGTACCTCTCCGCTCCATGTACAAGTACCTCTCCGCTCAATGTACAAGTACCTCTCCGCTCCATGTACAAGTACCTCTCCGCTCCATGTACAAGTACCTCTCCGCTCCATGTACAAGTACCTCTCCGCTCCATGTACAAGTACATCTCTGCTCCATGTACAAGTACCTCTCCGCTCAATGTACAAGTACATCTCCGCTCCATGTACAAGTACCTCTCCGCTCCATGTACAAGTACATCTCCGCTCCATGTACAAGTACCTCTCCGCTCCATGTACAAGTACCTCTCCGCTCAATGTACAAGTACATCTCCGCTCCATGTACAAGTACATCTCTGCTCCATGTACAAGTACCTCTCCGCTCAATGTACAAGTACATCTCCGCTCCATGTACAAGTACCTCTCCGCTCCATGTACAAGTACCTCTCCGGTCCATGTACAAGTACCTCTCCGCTCCATGTACAAGTACCTCTCCGCTCCATGTACAAGTACCTCTCCGCTCAATGTCAAGTGTCGACAGTACCTCTCCGCTCCATGTACAAATACCTCTCCGCTCTCATGTACAAGTACCTCTCCGCTCCATGTACAAGTACCTCTCCGCTCAATGTCAAGTGTCGACAGTACCTCTCCGCTCCATGTACAAATACCTCTCCGCTCCATGTACAAGTACCTCTCCGCTCTCATGTACAAGTACCTCTCCGCTCCATGTACAAGTAGCTCTCCGCTCAATGTACAAGTGTCGACAGTACCTTTCCGCTCCATGTACAAATACCTCTCCGCTCTCATGTACAAGTACCTCTCCGCTCCATGTACAAGTACCTCTCCGCTCAATGTACAAATACCTCTCCGCTCCATGTATAAGTACCTCTCCGCTCTATGTACAAGTACCTCTCCGCTCCATGTACAAGTACCTCTCCGCTCAATGTACAAATACCTCTCCGCTCCATGTACAAGTAGCTCTCCGCTGAATGTACAAGTGTCGACAGTACCTCTCCGCTCAATGTACAAGTACCTCTCCGCTCAATGTACAAATACCTCTCCGCTCCATGTACAAGTACCTCTCCGCTCAATGTCAAGTATCGACAGTACCTCTCCGCTCCATGTACAAGTACCTCTCCGCTGAATGTACAAGTGTCGACAGTACCTCTCCGCTCAATGTACAAGTACCTCTCCGCTCAATGTACAAATACCTCTCCGCTCCATGTACAAGTACCTCTCCGCTCAATGTCAAGTATCGACAGTACCTCTCCGCTCCATGTACAAGTACCTCTCCGCTGAATGTACAAGTGTCGACAGTACCTCTCCGCTCAATGTACAAGTACCTCTCCGCTCCATGTACAAGTACCTCTCCGCTCTCATGTACAAGTACCTCTCCGCTCCATGTACAAGTACCTCTCCGCTCAATGTACAAGTACCTCTGCGCTCCATGTACAAGTACCTCTCCGCTCAATGTCAAGTGTCGACAGTACCTCTCCGCTCCATGTACAAATACCTCTCCGCTCCATGTACAAGTACATCTCCGCTCCATGTACAAGTACCTCTCCGCTCCATGTACAAGTACCTCTCCGCTCAATGTACAAGTACATCTCCGCTCCATGTACAAGTACATCTCTGCTCCATGTACAAGTACCTCTCCGCTCAATGTACAAGTACATCTCCGCTCCATGTACAAGTACCTCTCCGCTCCATGTACAAGTACCTCTCCGGTCCATGTACAAGTACCTCTCCGCTCCATGTACAAGTACCTCTCTGCTCCATGTACAAGTACCTCTCCGCTCAATGTCAAGTGTCGACAGTACCTCTCCGCTCCATGTACAAATACCTCTCCGCTCTCATGTACAAGTACCTCTCCGCTCCATGTACAAGTACCTCTCCGCTCAATGTCAAGTGTCGACAGTACCTCTCCGCTCCATGTACAAATACCTCTCCGCTCCATGTACAAGTACCTCTCCGCTCTCATGTACAAGTACCTCTCCGCTCCATGTACAAGTAGCTCTCCGCTCAATGTACAAGTGTCGACAGTACCTTTCCGCTCCATGTACAAATACCTCTCCGCTCTCATGTACAAGTACCTCTCCGCTCCATGTACAAGTACCTCTCCGCTCAATGTACAAATACCTCTCCGCTCCATGTATAAGTACCTCTCCGCTCTATGTACAAGTACCTCTCCGCTCCATGTACAAGTACCTCTCCGCTCAATGTACAAATACCTCTCCGCTCCATGTACAAGTAGCTCTCCGCTGAATGTACAAGTGTCGACAGTACCTCTCCGCTCAATGTACAAGTACCTCTCCGCTCAATGTACAAATACCTCTCCGCTCCATGTACAAGTACCTCTCCGCTCAATGTCAAGTATCGACAGTACCTCTCCGCTCCATGTACAAGTACCTCTCCGCTGAATGTACAAGTGTCGACAGTACCTCTCCGCTCAATGTACAAGTACCTCTCCGCTCCATGTACAAGTACCTCTCCGCTCAATGTACAAGTACCTCTGCGCTCCATGTACAAGTACCTCTCCGCTCAATGTACAAGTACCTCTCCGCTCAATGTACAAGTGTCGACAGTACCTCTCCGCTCCATGTACAAGTACCTCTCCGCTCAATGTACAAGTGTCGACAGTACCTCTACGCTCAATGTACAAGTGTCGACAGTACCTCTCCGCTCTCATGTACAAGTACCTCTCCGATCCATGTACAAGTACATCTCCGCTCCATGTACAAGTACATCTCCGCTCAATGTACAAGTACCTCTCCGCTCCATGTACAAGTACCTCTCCGCTCCATGTACAAGTACCTCTCCGCTCCATGTACAAGTACCTCTCCGCTCCATGTACAAGTACCTCTCCGCTCAATGTACAAGTACCTCTCCGCTCCATGTACAAGTACCTCTCCGCTCAATGTACAAGTACCTCTCCGCTCCATGTACAAGTACCTCTCCGCTCCATGTACAAGTACCTCTCCGCTCCATGTACAAGTACCTCTCCGCTCCATGTACAAGTACATCTCTGCTCCATGTACAAGTACCTCTCCGCTCAATGTACAAGTACATCTCCGCTCCATGTACAAGTACCTCTCCGCTCCATGTACAAGTACATCTCCGCTCCATGTACAAGTACCTCTCCGCTCCATGTACAAGTACCTCTCCGCTCAATGTACAAGTACATCTCCGCTCCATGTACAAGTACATCTCTGCTCCATGTACAAGTACCTCTCCGCTCAATGTACAAGTACATCTCCGCTCCATGTACAAGTACCTCTCCGCTCCATGTACAAGTACCTCTCCGGTCCATGTACAAGTACCTCTCCGCTCCATGTACAAGTACCTCTCCGCTCCATGTACAAGTACCTCTCCGCTCAATGTACAAGTACCTCTGCGCTCCATGTACAAGTACCTCTCCGCTCAATGTCAAGTGTCGACAGTACCTCTCCGCTCCATGTACAAATACCTCTCCGCTCCATGTACAAGTACATCTCCGCTCCATGTACAAGTACCTCTCCGCTCCATGTACAAGTACCTCTCCGCTCAATGTACAAGTACATCTCCGCTCCATGTACAAGTACATCTCTGCTCCATGTACAAGTACCTCTCCGCTCAATGTACAAGTACATCTCCGCTCCATGTACAAGTACCTCTCCGCTCCATGTACAAGTACCTCTCCGGTCCATGTACAAGTACCTCTCCGCTCCATGTACAAGTACCTCTCTGCTCCATGTACAAGTACCTCTCCGCTCAATGTCAAGTGTCGACAGTACCTCTCCGCTCCATGTACAAATACCTCTCCGCTCTCATGTACAAGTACCTCTCCGCTCCATGTACAAGTACCTCTCCGCTCAATGTCAAGTGTCGACAGTACCTCTCCGCTCCATGTACAAATACCTCTCCGCTCCATGTACAAGTACCTCTCCGCTCTCATGTACAAGTACCTCTCCGCTCCATGTACAAGTAGCTCTCCGCTCAATGTACAAGTGTCGACAGTACCTTTCCGCTCCATGTACAAATACCTCTCCGCTCTCATGTACAAGTACCTCTCCGCTCCATGTACAAGTACCTCTCCGCTCAATGTACAAATACCTCTCCGCTCCATGTATAAGTACCTCTCCGCTCTATGTACAAGTACCTCTCCGCTCCATGTACAAGTACCTCTCCGCTCAATGTACAAATACCTCTCCGCTCCATGTACAAGTAGCTCTCCGCTGAATGTACAAGTGTCGACAGTACCTCTCCGCTCAATGTACAAGTACCTCTCCGCTCAATGTACAAATACCTCTCCGCTCCATGTACAAGTACCTCTCCGCTCAATGTCAAGTATCGACAGTACCTCTCCGCTCCATGTACAAGTACCTCTCCGCTGAATGTACAAGTGTCGACAGTACCTCTCCGCTCAATGTACAAGTACCTCTCCGCTCCATGTACAAGTACCTCTCCGCTCAATGTACAAGTACCTCTGCGCTCCATGTACAAGTACCTCTCCGCTCAATGTACAAGTACCTCTCCGCTCAATGTACAAGTGTCGACAGTACCTCTCCGCTCCATGTACAAGTACCTCTCCGCTCAATGTACAAGTGTCGACAGTACCTCTACGCTCAATGTACAAGTGTCGACAGTACCTCTCCGCTCTCATGTACAAGTACCTCTCCGATCCATGTACAAGTACATCTCCGCTCCATGTACAAGTACATCTCCGCTCAATGTACAAGTACCTCTCCGCTCCATGTACAAGTACCTCTCCGCTCCATGTACAAGTACCTCTCCGCTCCATGTACAAGTACCTCTCCGCTCCATGTACAAGTACCTCTCCGCTCAATGTACAAGTACCTCTCCGCTCCATGTACAAGTACCTCTCCGCTCAATGTACAAGTACCTCTCCGCTCCATGTACAAGTACCTCTCCGCTCCATGTACAAGTACCTCTCCGCTCCATGTACAAGTACCTCTCCGCTCCATGTACAAGTACATCTCTGCTCCATGTACAAGTACCTCTCCGCTCAATGTACAAGTACATCTCCGCTCCATGTACAAGTACCTCTCCGCTCCATGTACAAGTACATCTCCGCTCCATGTACAAGTACCTCTCCGCTCCATGTACAAGTACCTCTCCGCTCAATGTACAAGTACATCTCCGCTCCATGTACAAGTACATCTCTGCTCCATGTACAAGTACCTCTCCGCTCAATGTACAAGTACATCTCCGCTCCATGTACAAGTACCTCTCCGCTCCATGTACAAGTACCTCTCCGGTCCATGTACAAGTACCTCTCCGCTCCATGTACAAGTACCTCTCCGCTCCATGTACAAGTACCTCTCCGCTCAATGTCAAGTGTCGACAGTACCTCTCCGCTCCATGTACAAATACCTCTCCGCTCTCATGTACAAGTACCTCTCCGCTCCATGTACAAGTACCTCTCCGCTCAATGTCAAGTGTCGACAGTACCTCTCCGCTCCATGTACAAATACCTCTCCGCTCCATGTACAAGTACCTCTCCGCTCTCATGTACAAGTACCTCTCCGCTCCATGTACAAGTAGCTCTCCGCTCAATGTACAAGTGTCGACAGTACCTTTCCGCTCCATGTACAAATACCTCTCCGCTCTCATGTACAAGTACCTCTCCGCTCCATGTACAAGTACCTCTCCGCTCAATGTACAAATACCTCTCCGCTCCATGTATAAGTACCTCTCCGCTCTATGTACAAGTACCTCTCCGCTCCATGTACAAGTACCTCTCCGCTCAATGTACAAATACCTCTCCGCTCCATGTACAAGTAGCTCTCCGCTGAATGTACAAGTGTCGACAGTACCTCTCCGCTCAATGTACAAGTACCTCTCCGCTCAATGTACAAATACCTCTCCGCTCCATGTACAAGTACCTCTCCGCTCAATGTCAAGTATCGACAGTACCTCTCCGCTCCATGTACAAGTACCTCTCCGCTGAATGTACAAGTGTCGACAGTACCTCTCCGCTCAATGTACAAGTACCTCTCCGCTCCATGTACAAGTACCTCTCCGCTCTCATGTACAAGTACCTCTCCGCTCCATGTACAAGTACCTCTCCGCTCAATGTACAAGTACCTCTGCGCTCCATGTACAAGTACCTCTCCGCTCAATGTACAAGTACCTCTCCGCTCAATGTACAAGTGTCGACAGTACCTCTCCGCTCCATGTACAAGTACCTCTCCGCTCAATGTACAAGTGTCGACAGTACCTCTACGCTCAATGTACAAGTGTCGACAGTACCTCTCCGCTCTCATGTACAAGTACCTCTCCGATCCATGTACAAGTACATCTCCGCTCCATGTACAAGTACATCTCCGCTCAATGTACAAGTACCTCTCCGCTCCATGTACAAGTACCTCTCCGCTCCATGTACAAGTACCTCTCCGCTCCATGTACAAGTACCTCTCCGCTCCATGTACAAGTACCTCTCCGCTCAATGTACAAGTACCTCTCCGCTCCATGTACAAGTACCTCTCCGCTCAATGTACAAGTACCTCTCCGCTCCATGTACAAGTACCTCTCCGCTCCATGTACAAGTACCTCTCCGCTCCATGTACAAGTACCTCTCCGCTCAATGTCAAGTATCGACAGTACCTCTCCGCTCCATGTACAAGTACCTCTCCGCTGAATGTACAAGTGTCGACAGTACCTCTCCGCTCAATGTACAAGTACCTCTCCGCTCCATGTACAAGTACCTCTCCGCTCTCATGTACAAGTACCTCTCCGCTCCATGTACAAGTACCTCTCCGCTCAATGTACAAGTACCTCTGCGCTCCATGTACAAGTACCTCTCCGCTCAATGTACAAGTACCTCTCCGCTCAATGTACAAGTGTCGACAGTACCTCTCCGCTCCATGTACAAGTACCTCTCCGCTCAATGTACAAGTGTCGACAGTACCTCTACGCTCAATGTACAAGTGTCGACAGTACCTCTCCGCTCTCATGTACAAGTACCTCTCCGATCCATGTACAAGTACATCTCCGCTCCATGTACAAGTACATCTCCGCTCAATGTACAAGTACCTCTCCGCTCCATGTACAAGTACCTCTCCGCTCCATGTACAAGTACCTCTCCGCTCCATGTACAAGTACCTCTCCGCTCCATGTACAAGTACATCTCCGCTCCATGTACAAGTACCTCTCCGCTCAATGTACAAGTACATCTCCGCTCCATGTACAAGTACATCTCCACTCCATGTACAAGTACCTCTCCGCTCAATGTACAAGTACATCTCCGCTCCATGTACCAGTACCTCTCCGCTCAATGTACAAGTACATCTCCACTCCATGTACAAGTACCTCTCCGCTCAATGTACAAGTACATCTCCGCTCCATGTACCAGTACCTCTCCGCTCAATGTACAAGTACATCTCCACTCCATGTACAAGTACCTCTCCGCTCAATGTACAAGTACATCTGCGCTCCATGTAGGGCTGGGTATCGTTCAAAATTTTTCGATATCGATACCGTTTCGATACTTGGATTTCGATACCGGTTCCTGAACGATACTTTTTTCGATACCAATTTTTAGAAAAATCCATTTTAACAAAAATAAAACTGCATTACACATTGAAATTATTTTACAAATCTTTAGTTTCCCCCCATCTTAAGTTTTACAGCAGAAAAAAATAAAACCTACTGTATTTAACATAACTTTAAGTTCTCTAAACGTATTGCCGTCCCTACAAAAAATATTGGAGTACTACAAAGGAAAGAAATGTAGCTAAAACAAATAAATCAGTGGAATAGTTTTCAGTGCAAAACAGAGAGTTGCAAATCAGGGTTTAATGCTCACTGATGCAACAGAACTCTATTCTTGTACAAACTGATGAGATGGCTCCACTTCATGCATGGAAGACTAGTTGAGCATTGACTAGCCTATCAATATAGCCTTATATGCCACAAAGTGAATCGCATTTATACCGTTCTATATTCCTGTGCTCCTTCTCTTGATGCTGCTGTTGCAACTCTACAGTCTGATTTTGACTCTCTGCAGCATGCTCTCCTTAGATCTAAACTGTTGTTGAACGGAAGTAAAACTAAGGGTATTGTATTTGCTCCAATTAAGTCTTCGGTTGTTGCTTCTCCTTCTATTTCCACCCTTGAAGGTACCCCCATTGAGTTTATTGAGACCTATAAGTATCTCGGCATCTGGCTGGACAAGAACCTGGATTTCAAACACCATATCGATGTCCTAGTCAAGAAACTCAAATTCACAATTGGTTTCTTTTACAGAGTAAAAGCGTGTTTTTCTCCCTCCTCCCGCCAACAGCTGGTTACGGCCTTATTTCTGTCACAGCTGGACTATGGTGACATAGTTTATAGATTTGCTTGTCCCACTGCCCTGGCTAAGCTTGACCCTCTCTACCATGCTGCTCTGAGATTTATTACTAACTCAGCTTATAGGACGCACCACTGCACGCTCTACTCTTTGGTTGCTTGGTCCTCACTTGCTACACGCAGGTTGCAACACTGGTACATCTTTATTTATAAGGCTATTCTCGGCAAGCTTCCACCCTACATCTGCTCTAAGTTCGTACTGATTCAGAGTTCTGTGAATCTCAGATCCAGCGCTTGGGTGCGCTTTAGAGTGCCACCCGCGCGGACTGATGTAAGCAGGAGATCTCTTTTTTACTTTGGCCCTTGGTCTTGGAATGACCTTCAAACCCGCCTTAAACTTGCCTCTCTGGTCTCTTTATATAGTTTTAAACAAAAACTAGCTGAGGTCCTTGCCACCTGCTGTTCCTGCTTTGAGGTGTAGCACTCTTCTTCTTGACTTTTTACTAGCTGTCTCTCATGTTGATGAGGCATGCTTTTGATTGTACTGTTTTATTGCATTGGTCTTTTAGATCATTTCTATTTGTCTTAAATTTTCTCCATTTTGAGTTGATGGTGGTCAAATGACAGAAATTTTTTGTATATGTATTTGTACTTGTGTATTTTGTACGACGTGAAACGTGCTTTCGCCTTCTTGGCCAGATCACCCTTGTAAAAGAGACCTTGGTCTCAATGGGTTTTTATTTTCTGGTTAAATAAAGGTTTGATTGATTTATATTCAACAAACTATCATGACATCAGCGTTTGTTAACGAGTTGCTAAAAATACATGGGCGATAACTGCCCGCTTGCACATAACGCTAATTAATTAAACATTAACGCTAGCGTTGCAGATCAGTGTGCTCACTGCTGCAACAGAACGTCATTCTTGTCAAATCTGACGAGACAGCTCAACTTCACTGACTAGCCAATCAATATAAATGAATCGCATTTACATTCAACAAACTATCATGACATCAGCGTTTGTTAACGAGTTGCTAAAAATACACAATGCCCGCTTGCGCATAACGTTACGGCGGCAATTAATTAAACGATCTAATGCTACAACTCACAGCCAGATGCATGGATTTGTCAGACTGAGGGATCTGATAACCGCTAACTTGCGGTAAGCTGAGCTGACCCACCTCTCAATTATTTCTCTTGTCTGTGGAAACCAGTCCGTGTTGTTTCTGTTTCTTTTCCTGCTTTTCATCATCTTCGCCATATGGTAATCCAGCATAGGAGTAGCTTGAGTGGCTAACTTCTTGTATACTATCCGCACCGCACGCCTGGCTCACAGTCACAACAAACACACCGGCTAAAGTGGGCGTAACGTTTCCTGCATGCCTCTACATGACAGCCAATCACCAGCCGTATTAGAGCGCGGCGTGCAAGCATGTCGCATGCTTATAGGCTCAATGACGCTGTTTTGTTTTGGTATCGAAAATTGGTATCGATTGACAAGGGAGGCTTCGATACCCCTTAGTATCGATGTTTCCATTTCGGTGCCAAGTAAGTATCGAAACTCGATACCCAGCCCTAGCTCCATGTACAAGTACCTCTCCGCTCAATGTACAAGTACCTCTCCGCTCAATGTACAAGTACCTCTCCGCTCCATGTACAAGTACCTCTCCGCTCCATGTACAAGTACCTCTCCGCTCCATGTACAAGTACCTCTCCGCTCCATGTACAAGTACATCTCTGCTCCATGTACAAGTACCTCTCCGCTCAATGTACAAGTACATCTCCGCTCCATGTACAAGTACCTCTCCGCTCCATGTACAAGTACATCTCCGCTCCATGTACAAGTACCTCTCCGCTCCATGTACAAGTACCTCTCCGCTCAATGTACAAGTACATCTCCGCTCCATGTACAAGTACATCTCTGCTCCATGTACAAGTACCTCTCCGCTCAATGTACAAGTACATCTCCGCTCCATGTACAAGTACCTCTCCGCTCCATGTACAAGTACCTCTCCGGTCCATGTACAAGTACCTCTCCGCTCCATGTACAAGTACCTCTCCGCTCCATGTACAAGTACCTCTCCGCTCAATGTCAAGTGTCGACAGTACCTCTCCGCTCCATGTACAAATACCTCTCCGCTCTCATGTACAAGTACCTCTCCGCTCCATGTACAAGTACCTCTCCGCTCAATGTCAAGTGTCGACAGTACCTCTCCGCTCCATGTACAAATACCTCTCCGCTCCATGTACAAGTACATCTCCGCTCCATGTACAAGTACCTCTCCGCTCCATGTACAAGTACCTCTCCGCTCAATGTACAAGTACATCTCCGCTCCATGTACAAGTACATCTCTGCTCCATGTACAAGTACCTCTCCGCTCAATGTACAAGTACATCTCCGCTCCATGTACAAGTACCTCTCCGCTCCATGTACAAGTACCTCTCCGGTCCATGTACAAGTACCTCTCCGCTCCATGTACAAGTACCTCTCCGCTCCATGTACAAGTACCTCTCCGCTCAATGTCAAGTGTCGACAGTACCTCTCCGCTCCATGTACAAATACCTCTCCGCTCTCATGTACAAGTACCTCTCCGCTCCATGTACAAGTACCTCTCCGCTCAATGTCAAGTGTCGACAGTACCTCTCCGCTCCATGTACAAATACCTCTCCGCTCCATGTACAAGTACCTCTCCGCTCTCATGTACAAGTACCTCTCCGCTCCATGTACAAGTAGCTCTCCGCTCAATGTACAAGTGTCGACAGTACCTTTCCGCTCCATGTACAAATACCTCTCCGCTCTCATGTACAAGTACCTCTCCGCTCCATGTACAAGTACCTCTCCGCTCAATGTACAAATACCTCTCCGCTCCATGTATAAGTACCTCTCCGCTCTATGTACAAGTACCTCTCCGCTCCATGTACAAGTACCTCTCCGCTCAATGTACAAATACCTCTCCGCTCCATGTACAAGTAGCTCTCCGCTGAATGTACAAGTGTCGACAGTACCTCTCCGCTCAATGTACAAGTACCTCTCCGCTCAATGTACAAATACCTCTCCGCTCCATGTACAAGTACCTCTCCGCTCAATGTCAAGTATCGACAGTACCTCTCCGCTCCATGTACAAGTACCTCTCCGCTGAATGTACAAGTGTCGACAGTACCTCTCCGCTCAATGTACAAGTACCTCTCCGCTCCATGTACAAGTACCTCTCCGCTCTCATGTACAAGTACCTCTCCGCTCCATGTACAAGTACCTCTCCGCTCAATGTACAAGTACCTCTGCGCTCCATGTACAAGTACCTCTCCGCTCAATGTACAAGTACCTCTCCGCTCAATGTACAAGTGTCGACAGTACCTCTCCGCTCCATGTACAAGTACCTCTCCGCTCAATGTACAAGTGTCGACAGTACCTCTACGCTCAATGTACAAGTGTCGACAGTACCTCTCCGCTCTCATGTACAAGTACCTCTCCGATCCATGTACAAGTACATCTCCGCTCCATGTACAAGTACATCTCCGCTCAATGTACAAGTACCTCTCCGCTCCATGTACAAGTACCTCTCCGCTCCATGTACAAGTACCTCTCCGCTCCATGTACAAGTACCTCTCCGCTCCATGTACAAGTACCTCTCCGCTCAATGTACAAGTACCTCTCCGCTCCATGTACAAGTACCTCTCCGCTCAATGTACAAGTACCTCTCTGCTCCATGTACAAGTACCTCTCCGCTCCATGTACAAGTACCTCTCCGCTCCATGTACAAGTACCTCTCCGCTCCATGTACAAGTACATCTCTGCTCCATGTACAAGTACCTCTCCGCTCAATGTACAAGTACATCTCCGCTCCATGTACAAGTACCTCTCCGCTCCATGTACAAGTACATCTCCGCTCCATGTACAAGTACCTCTCCGCTCCATGTACAAGTACCTCTCCGCTCAATGTACAAGTACATCTCCGCTCCATGTACAAGTACATCTCTGCTCCATGTACAAGTACCTCTCCGCTCAATGTACAAGTACATCTCCGCTCCATGTACAAGTACCTCTCCGCTCCATGTACAAGTACCTCTCCGGTCCATGTACAAGTACCTCTCCGCTCCATGTACAAGTACCTCTCCGCTCCATGTACAAGTACCTCTCCGCTCAATGTCAAGTGTCGACAGTACCTCTCCGCTCCATGTACAAATACCTCTCCGCTCTCATGTACAAGTACCTCTCCGCTCCATGTACAAGTACCTCTCCGCTCAATGTCAAGTGTCGACAGTACCTCTCCGCTCCATGTACAAATACCTCTCCGCTCCATGTACAAGTACATCTCCGCTCCATGTACAAGTACCTCTCCGCTCCATGTACAAGTACCTCTCCGCTCAATGTACAAGTACATCTCCGCTCCATGTACAAGTACATCTCTGCTCCATGTACAAGTACCTCTCCGCTCAATGTACAAGTACATCTCCGCTCCATGTACAAGTACCTCTCCGCTCCATGTACAAGTACCTCTCCGGTCCATGTACAAGTACCTCTCCGCTCCATGTACAAGTACCTCTCCGCTCCATGTACAAGTACCTCTCCGCTCAATGTCAAGTGTCGACAGTACCTCTCCGCTCCATGTACAAATACCTATCCGCTCTCATGTACAAGTACCTCTCCGCTCCATGTACAAGTACCTCTCCGCTCAATGTCAAGTGTCGACAGTACCTCTCCGCTCCATGTACAAATACCTCTCCGCTCCATGTACAAGTACCTCTCCGCTCTCATGTACAAGTACCTCTCCGCTCCATGTACAAGTAGCTCTCCGCTCAATGTACAAGTGTCGACAGTACCTTTCCGCTCCATGTACAAATACCTCTCCGCTCTCATGTACAAGTACCTCTCCGCTCCATGTACAAGTACCTCTCCGCTCAATGTACAAATACCTCTCCGCTCCATGTATAAGTACCTCTCCGCTCTATGTACAAGTACCTCTCCGCTCCATGTACAAGTACCTCTCCGCTCAATGTACAAATACCTCTCCGCTCCATGTACAAGTAGCTCTCCGCTGAATGTACAAGTGTCGACAGTACCTCTCCGCTCAATGTACAAGTACCTCTCCGCTCAATGTACAAATACCTCTCCGCTCCATGTACAAGTACCTCTCCGCTCAATGTCAAGTATCGACAGTACCTCTCCGCTCCATGTACAAGTACCTCTCCGCTGAATGTACAAGTGTCGACAGTACCTCTCCGCTCAATGTACAAGTACCTCTCCGCTCCATGTACAAGTACCTCTCCGCTCTCATGTACAAGTACCTCTCCGCTCCATGTACAAGTACCTCTCCGCTCAATGTACAAGTACCTCTGCGCTCCATGTACAAGTACCTCTCCGCTCAATGTACAAGTACCTCTCCGCTCAATGTACAAGTGTCGACAGTACCTCTCCGCTCCATGTACAAGTACCTCTCCGCTCAATGTACAAGTGTCGACAGTACCTCTACGCTCAATGTACAAGTGTCGACAGTACCTCTCCGCTCTCATGTACAAGTACCTCTCCGATCCATGTACAAGTACATCTCCGCTCCATGTACAAGTACATCTCCGCTCAATGTACAAGTACCTCTCCGCTCCATGTACAAGTACCTCTCCGCTCCATGTACAAGTACCTCTCCATGTACAAGTACCTCTCCGCTCCATGTACAAGTACCTCTCCGCTCAATGTACAAGTACCTCTCCGCTCCATGTACAAGTACCTCTCCGCTCAATGTACAAGTACATCTCTGCTCCATGTACAAGTACCTCTCCGCTCAATGTACAAGTACATCTCCGCTCCATGTACAAGTACCTCTCCGCTCCATGTACAAGTACATCTCCGCTCCATGTACAAGTACCTCTCCGCTCCATGTACAAGTACCTCTCCGCTCAATGTACAAGTACATCTCCGCTCCATGTACAAGTACATCTCTGCTCCATGTACAAGTACCTCTCCGCTCAATGTACAAGTACATCTCCGCTCCATGTACAAGTACCTCTCCGCTCCATGTACAAGTACCTCTCCGGTCCATGTACAAGTACCTCTCCGCTCCATGTACAAGTACCTCTCCGCTCCATGTACAAGTACCTCTCCGCTCAATGTCAAGTGTCGACAGTACCTCTCCGCTCCATGTACAAATACCTCTCCGCTCTCATGTACAAGTACCTCTCCGCTCCATGTACAAGTACCTCTCCGCTCAATGTCAAGTGTCGACAGTACCTCTCCGCTCCATGTACAAATACCTCTCCGCTCCATGTACAAGTACCTCTCCGCTCTCATGTACAAGTACCTCTCCGCTCCATGTACAAGTAGCTCTCCGCTCAATGTACAAGTGTCGACAGTACCTTTCCGCTCCATGTACAAATACCTCTCCGCTCTCATGTACAAGTACCTCTCCGCTCCATGTACAAGTACCTCTCCGCTCAATGTACAAATACCTCTCCGCTCCATGTATAAGTACCTCTCCGCTCTATGTACAAGTACCTCTCCGCTCCATGTACAAGTACCTCTCCGCTCAATGTACAAATACCTCTCCGCTCCATGTACAAGTAGCTCTCCGCTGAATGTACAAGTGTCGACAGTACCTCTCCGCTCAATGTACAAGTACCTCTCCGCTCAATGTACAAATACCTCTCCGCTCCATGTACAAGTACCTCTCCGCTCAATGTCAAGTATCGACAGTACCTCTCCGCTCCATGTACAAGTACCTCTCCGCTGAATGTACAAGTGTCGACAGTACCTCTCCGCTCAATGTACAAGTACCTCTCCGCTCCATGTACAAGTACCTCTCCGCTCTCATGTACAAGTACCTCTCCGCTCCATGTACAAGTACCTCTCCGCTCAATGTACAAGTACCTCTGCGCTCCATGTACAAGTACCTCTCCGCTCAATGTACAAGTACCTCTCCGCTCAATGTACAAGTGTCGACAGTACCTCTCCGCTCCATGTACAAGTACCTCTCCGCTCAATGTACAAGTGTCGACAGTACCTCTACGCTCAATGTACAAGTGTCGACAGTACCTCTCCGCTCTCATGTACAAGTACCTCTCCGATCCATGTACAAGTACATCTCCGCTCCATGTACAAGTACATCTCCGCTCAATGTACAAGTACCTCTCCGCTCCATGTACAAGTACCTCTCCGCTCCATGTACAAGTACCTCTCCGCTCCATGTACAAGTACCTCTCCGCTCCATGTACAAGTACATCTCCGCTCCATGTACAAGTACCTCTCCGCTCAATGTACAAGTACATCTCCGCTCCATGTACAAGTACATCTCCACTCCATGTACAAGTACCTCTCCGCTCAATGTACAAGTACATCTCCGCTCCATGTACCAGTACCTCTCCGCTCAATGTACAAGTACATCTCCACTCCATGTACAAGTACCTCTCCGCTCAATGTACAAGTACATCTCCGCTCCATGTACCAGTACCTCTCCGCTCAATGTACAAGTACATCTCCACTCCATGTACAAGTACCTCTCCGCTCAATGTACAAGTACATCTGCGCTCCATGTAGGGCTGGGTATCGTTCAAAATTTTTCGATATCGATACCGTTTCGATACTTGGATTTCGATACCGGTTCCTGAACGATACTTTTTTCGATACCAATTTTTAGAAAAATCCATTTTAACAAAAATAAAACTGCATTACACATTGAAATTATTTTACAAATCTTTAGTTTCCCCCCATCTTAAGTTTTACAGCAGAAAAAAATAAAACCTACTGTATTTAACATAACTTTAAGTTCTCTAAACGTATTGCCGTCCCTACAAAAAATATTGGAGTACTACAAAGGAAAGAAATGTAGCTAAAACAAATAAATCAGTGGAATAGTTTTCAGTGCAAAACAGAGAGTTGCAAATCAGGGTTTAATGCTCACTGATGCAACAGAACTCTATTCTTGTACAAACTGATGAGATGGCTCCACTTCATGCATGGAAGACTAGTTGAGCATTGACTAGCCTATCAATATAGCCTTATATGCCACAAAGTGAATCGCATTTATATTCAACAAACTATCATGACATCAGCGTTTGTTAACGAGTTGCTAAAAATACATGGGCGATAACTGCCCGCTTGCACATAACGCTAATTAATTAAACATTAACGCTAGCGTTGCAGATCAGTGTGCTCACTGCTGCAACAGAACGTCATTCTTGTCAAATCTGACGAGACAGCTCAACTTCACTGACTAGCCAATCAATATAAATGAATCGCATTTACATTCAACAAACTATCATGACATCAGCGTTTGTTAACGAGTTGCTAAAAATACACAATGCCCGCTTGCGCATAACGTTACGGCGGCAATTAATTAAACGATCTAATGCTACAACTCACAGCCAGATGCATGGATTTGTCAGACTGAGGGATCTGATAACCGCTAACTTGCGGTAAGCTGAGCTGACCCACCTCTCAATTATTTCTCTTGTCTGTGGAAACCAGTCCGTGTTGTTTCTGTTTCTTTTCCTGCTTTTCATCATCTTCGCCATATGGTAATCCAGCATAGGAGTAGCTTGAGTGGCTAACTTCTTGTATACTATCCGCACCGCACGCCTGGCTCACAGTCACAACAAACACACCGGCTAAAGTGGGCGTAACGTTTCCTGCATGCCTCTACATGACAGCCAATCACCAGCCGTATTAGAGCGCGGCGTGCAAGCATGTCGCATGCTTATAGGCTCAATGACGCTGTTTTGTTTTGGTATCGAAAATTGGTATCGATTGACAAGGGAGGCTTCGATACCCCTTAGTATCGATGTTTCCATTTCGGTGCCAAGTAAGTATCGAAACTCGATACCCAGCCCTAGCTCCATGTACAAGTACCTCTCCGCTCAATGTACAAGTACCTCTCCGCTCAATGTACAAGTACCTCTCCGCTCCATGTACAAGTACCTCTCCGCTCCATGTACAAGTACCTCTCCGCTCCATGTACAAGTACCTCTCCGCTCCATGTACAAGTACATCTCTGCTCCATGTACAAGTACCTCTCCGCTCAATGTACAAGTACATCTCCGCTCCATGTACAAGTACCTCTCCGCTCCATGTACAAGTACATCTCCGCTCCATGTACAAGTACCTCTCCGCTCCATGTACAAGTACCTCTCCGCTCAATGTACAAGTACATCTCCGCTCCATGTACAAGTACATCTCTGCTCCATGTACAAGTACCTCTCCGCTCAATGTACAAGTACATCTCCGCTCCATGTACAAGTACCTCTCCGCTCCATGTACAAGTACCTCTCCGGTCCATGTACAAGTACCTCTCCGCTCCATGTACAAGTACCTCTCCGCTCCATGTACAAGTACCTCTCCGCTCAATGTCAAGTGTCGACAGTACCTCTCCGCTCCATGTACAAATACCTCTCCGCTCTCATGTACAAGTACCTCTCCGCTCCATGTACAAGTACCTCTCCGCTCAATGTCAAGTGTCGACAGTACCTCTCCGCTCCATGTACAAATACCTCTCCGCTCCATGTACAAGTACATCTCCGCTCCATGTACAAGTACCTCTCCGCTCCATGTACAAGTACCTCTCCGCTCAATGTACAAGTACATCTCCGCTCCATGTACAAGTACATCTCTGCTCCATGTACAAGTACCTCTCCGCTCAATGTACAAGTACATCTCCGCTCCATGTACAAGTACCTCTCCGCTCCATGTACAAGTACATCTCCGCTCCATGTACAAGTACCTCTCCGCTCCATGTACAAGTACCTCTCCGCTCAATGTACAAGTACATCTCCGCTCCATGTACAAGTACATCTCTGCTCCATGTACAAGTACCTCTCCGCTCAATGTACAAGTACATCTCCGCTCCATGTACAAGTACCTCTCCGCTCCATGTACAAGTACATCTCCGCTCCATGTACAAGTACCTCTCCGCTCCATGTACAAGTACCTCTCCGCTCAATGTACAAGTACATCTCCGCTCCATGTACAAGTACATCTCTGCTCCATGTACAAGTACCTCTCCGCTCAATGTACAAGTACATCTCCGCTCCATGTACAAGTACCTCTCCGCTCCATGTACAAGTACCTCTCCGGTCCATGTACAAGTACCTCTCCGCTCCATGTACAAGTACCTCTCCGCTCCATGTACAAGTACCTCTCCGCTCAATGTCAAGTGTCGACAGTACCTCTCCGCTCCATGTACAAATACCTCTCTGCTCTCATGTACAAGTACCTCTCCGCTCCATGTACAAGTACCTCTCCGCTCAATGTCAAGTGTCGACAGTACCTCTCCGCTCCATGTACAAATACCTCTCCGCTCCATGTACAAGTACATCTCCGCTCCATGTACAAGTACCTCTCCGCTCCATGTACAAGTACCTCTCCGCTCAATGTACAAGTACATCTCCGCTCCATGTACAAGTACATCTCTGCTCCATGTACAAGTACCTCTCCGCTCAATGTACAAGTACATCTCCGCTCCATGTACAAGTACCTCTCCGCTCCATGTACAAGTACCTCTCCGGTCCATGTACAAGTACCTCTCCGCTCCATGTACAAGTACCTCTCCGCTCCATGTACAAGTACCTCTCCGCTCAATGTCAAGTGTCGACAGTACCTCTCCGCTCCATGTACAAATACCTCTCCGCTCTCATGTACAAGTACCTCTCCGCTCCATGTACAAGTACCTCTCCGCTCAATGTCAAGTGTCGACAGTACCTCTCCGCTCCATGTACAAATACCTCTCCGCTCCATGTACAAGTACCTCTCCGCTCTCATGTACAAGTACCTCTCCGCTCCATGTACAAGTAGCTCTCCGCTCAATGTACAAGTGTCGACAGTACCTTTCCGCTCCATGTACAAATACCTCTCCGCTCTCATGTACAAGTACCTCTCCGCTCCATGTACAAGTACCTCTCCGCTCAATGTACAAATACCTCTCCGCTCCATGTATAAGTACCTCTCCGCTCTATGTACAAGTACCTCTCCGCTCCATGTACAAGTACCTCTCCGCTCAATGTACAAATACCTCTCCGCTCCATGTACAAGTAGCTCTCCGCTGAATGTACAAGTGTCGACAGTACCTCTCCGCTCAATGTACAAGTACCTCTCCGCTCAATGTACAAATACCTCTCCGCTCCATGTACAAGTACCTCTCCGCTCAATGTCAAGTATCGACAGTACCTCTCCGCTCCATGTACAAGTACCTCTCCGCTGAATGTACAAGTGTCGACAGTACCTCTCCGCTCAATGTACAAGTACCTCTCCGCTCCATGTACAAGTACCTCTCCGCTCTCATGTACAAGTACCTCTCCGCTCCATGTACAAGTACCTCTCCGCTCAATGTACAAGTACCTCTGCGCTCCATGTACAAGTACCTCTCCGCTCAATGTACAAGTACCTCTCCGCTCAATGTACAAGTGTCGACAGTACCTCTCCGCTCCATGTACAAGTACCTCTCCGCTCAATGTACAAGTGTCGACAGTACCTCTACGCTCAATGTACAAGTGTCGACAGTACCTCTCCGCTCTCATGTACAAGTACCTCTCCGATCCATGTACAAGTACATCTCCGCTCCATGTACAAGTACATCTCCGCTCAATGTACAAGTACCTCTCCGCTCCATGTACAAGTACCTCTCCGCTCCATGTACAAGTACCTCTCCGCTCCATGTACAAGTACCTCTCCGCTCAATGTACAAGTACATCTCTGCTCCATGTACAAGTACCTCTCCGCTCAATGTACAAGTACATCTCCGCTCCATGTACAAGTACCTCTCCGCTCCATGTACAAGTACATCTCCGCTCCATGTACAAGTACCTCTCCGCTCCATGTACAAGTACCTCTCCGCTCAATGTACAAGTACATCTCCGCTCCATGTACAAGTACATCTCTGCTCCATGTACAAGTACCTCTCCGCTCAATGTACAAGTACATCTCCGCTCCATGTACAAGTACCTCTCCGCTCCATGTACAAGTACCTCTCCGGTCCATGTACAAGTACCTCTCCGCTCCATGTACAAGTACCTCTCCGCTCCATGTACAAGTACCTCTCCGCTCAATGTCAAGTGTCGACAGTACCTCTCCGCTCCATGTACAAATACCTCTCCGCTCTCATGTACAAGTACCTCTCCGCTCCATGTACAAGTACCTCTCCGCTCAATGTCAAGTGTCGACAGTACCTCTCCGCTCCATGTACAAATACCTCTCCGCTCCATGTACAAGTACCTCTCCGCTCTCATGTACAAGTACCTCTCCGCTCCATGTACAAGTAGCTCTCCGCTCAATGTACAAGTGTCGACAGTACCTTTCCGCTCCATGTACAAATACCTCTCCGCTCTCATGTACAAGTACCTCTCCGCTCCATGTACAAGTACCTCTCCGCTCAATGTACAAATACCTCTCCGCTCCATGTATAAGTACCTCTCCGCTCTATGTACAAGTACCTCTCCGCTCCATGTACAAGTACCTCTCCGCTCAATGTACAAATACCTCTCCGCTCCATGTACAAGTAGCTCTCCGCTGAATGTACAAGTGTCGACAGTACCTCTCCGCTCAATGTACAAGTACCTCTCCGCTCAATGTACAAATACCTCTCCGCTCCATGTACAAGTACCTCTCCGCTCAATGTCAAGTATCGACAGTACCTCTCCGCTCCATGTACAAGTACCTCTCCGCTGAATGTACAAGTGTCGACAGTACCTCTCCGCTCAATGTACAAGTACCTCTCCGCTCCATGTACAAGTACCTCTCCGCTCTCATGTACAAGTACCTCTCCGCTCCATGTACAAGTACCTCTCCGCTCAATGTACAAGTACCTCTGCGCTCCATGTACAAGTACCTCTCCGCTCAATGTACAAGTACCTCTCCGCTCAATGTACAAGTGTCGACAGTACCTCTCCGCTCCATGTACAAGTACCTCTCCGCTCAATGTACAAGTGTCGACAGTACCTCTACGCTCAATGTACAAGTGTCGACAGTACCTCTCCGCTCTCATGTACAAGTACCTCTCCGATCCATGTACAAGTACATCTCCGCTCCATGTACAAGTACATCTCCGCTCAATGTACAAGTACCTCTCCGCTCCATGTACAAGTACCTCTCCGCTCCATGTACAAGTACCTCTCCGCTCCATGTACAAGTACCTCTCCGCTCCATGTACAAGTACATCTCCGCTCCATGTACAAGTACCTCTCCGCTCAATGTACAAGTACATCTCCGCTCCATGTACAAGTACATCTCCACTCCATGTACAAGTACCTCTCCGCTCAATGTACAAGTACATCTCCGCTCCATGTACCAGTACCTCTCCGCTCAATGTACAAGTACATCTCCACTCCATGTACAAGTACCTCTCCGCTCAATGTACAAGTACATCTCCGCTCCATGTACCAGTACCTCTCCGCTCAATGTACAAGTACATCTCCACTCCATGTACAAGTACCTCTCCGCTCAATGTACAAGTACATCTGCGCTCCATGTAGGGCTGGGTATCGTTCAAAATTTTTCGATATCGATACCGTTTCGATACTTGGATTTCGATACCGGTTCCTGAACGATACTTTTTTCGATACCAATTTTTAGAAAAATCCATTTTAACAAAAATAAAACTGCATTACACATTGAAATTATTTTACAAATCTTTAGTTTCCCCCCATCTTAAGTTTTACAGCAGAAAAAAATAAAACCTACTGTATTTAACATAACTTTAAGTTCTCTAAACGTATTGCCGTCCCTACAAAAAATATTGGAGTACTACAAAGGAAAGAAATGTAGCTAAAACAAATAAATCAGTGGAATAGTTTTCAGTGCAAAACAGAGAGTTGCAAATCAGGGTTTAATGCTCACTGATGCAACAGAACTCTATTCTTGTACAAACTGATGAGATGGCTCCACTTCATGCATGGAAGACTAGTTGAGCATTGACTAGCCTATCAATATAGCCTTATATGCCACAAAGTGAATCGCATTTATATTCAACAAACTATCATGACATCAGCGTTTGTTAACGAGTTGCTAAAAATACATGGGCGATAACTGCCCGCTTGCACATAACGCTAATTAATTAAACATTAACGCTAGCGTTGCAGATCAGTGTGCTCACTGCTGCAACAGAACGTCATTCTTGTCAAATCTGACGAGACAGCTCAACTTCACTGACTAGCCAATCAATATAAATGAATCGCATTTACATTCAACAAACTATCATGACATCAGCGTTTGTTAACGAGTTGCTAAAAATACACAATGCCCGCTTGCGCATAACGTTACGGCGGCAATTAATTAAACGATCTAATGCTACAACTCACAGCCAGATGCATGGATTTGTCAGACTGAGGGATCTGATAACCGCTAACTTGCGGTAAGCTGAGCTGACCCACCTCTCAATTATTTCTCTTGTCTGTGGAAACCAGTCCGTGTTGTTTCTGTTTCTTTTCCTGCTTTTCATCATCTTCGCCATATGGTAATCCAGCATAGGAGTAGCTTGAGTGGCTAACTTCTTGTATACTATCCGCACCGCACGCCTGGCTCACAGTCACAACAAACACACCGGCTAAAGTGGGCGTAACGTTTCCTGCATGCCTCTACATGACAGCCAATCAACAGCCGTATTAGAGCGCGGCGTGCAAGCATGTCGCATGCTTATAGGCTCAATGACGCTGTTTTGTTTTGGTATCGAAAATTGGTATCGATTGACAAGGGAGGCTTCGATACCCCTTAGTATCGATGTTTCCATTTCGGTGCCAAGTAAGTATCGAAACTCGATACCCAGCCCTAGCTCCATGTACAAGTACCTCTCCGCTCAATGTACAAGTACCTCTCCGCTCAATGTACAAGTACCTCTCCGCTCCATGTACAAGTACCTCTCCGCTCCATGTACAAGTACCTCTCCGCTCCATGTACAAGTACCTCTCCGCTCCATGTACAAGTACATCTCTGCTCCATGTACAAGTACCTCTCCGCTCAATGTACAAGTACATCTCCGCTCCATGTACAAGTACCTCTCCGCTCCATGTACAAGTACATCTCCGCTCCATGTACAAGTACCTCTCCGCTCCATGTACAAGTACCTCTCCGCTCAATGTACAAGTACATCTCCGCTCCATGTACAAGTACATCTCTGCTCCATGTACAAGTACCTCTCCGCTCAATGTACAAGTACATCTCCGCTCCATGTACAAGTACCTCTCCGCTCCATGTACAAGTACCTCTCCGGTCCATGTACAAGTACCTCTCCGCTCCATGTACAAGTACCTCTCCGCTCCATGTACAAGTACCTCTCCGCTCAATGTCAAGTGTCGACAGTACCTCTCCGCTCCATGTACAAATACCTCTCCGCTCTCATGTACAAGTACCTCTCCGCTCCATGTACAAGTACCTCTCCGCTCAATGTCAAGTGTCGACAGTACCTCTCCGCTCCATGTACAAATACCTCTCCGCTCCATGTACAAGTACATCTCCGCTCCATGTACAAGTACCTCTCCGCTCCATGTACAAGTACCTCTCCGCTCAATGTACAAGTACATCTCCGCTCCATGTACAAGTACATCTCTGCTCCATGTACAAGTACCTCTCCGCTCAATGTACAAGTACATCTCCGCTCCATGTACAAGTACCTCTCCGCTCCATGTACAAGTACATCTCCGCTCCATGTACAAGTACCTCTCCGCTCCATGTACAAGTACCTCTCCGCTCAATGTACAAGTACATCTCCGCTCCATGTACAAGTACATCTCTGCTCCATGTACAAGTACCTCTCCGCTCAATGTACAAGTACATCTCCGCTCCATGTACAAGTACCTCTCCGCTCCATGTACAAGTACATCTCCGCTCCATGTACAAGTACCTCTCCGCTCCATGTACAAGTACCTCTCCGCTCAATGTACAAGTACATCTCCGCTCCATGTACAAGTACATCTCTGCTCCATGTACAAGTACCTCTCCGCTCAATGTACAAGTACATCTCCGCTCCATGTACAAGTACCTCTCCGCTCCATGTACAAGTACCTCTCCGGTCCATGTACAAGTACCTCTCCGCTCCATGTACAAGTACCTCTCCGCTCCATGTACAAGTACCTCTCCGCTCAATGTCAAGTGTCGACAGTACCTCTCCGCTCCATGTACAAATACCTCTCCGCTCTCATGTACAAGTACCTCTCCGCTCCATGTACAAGTACCTCTCCGCTCAATGTCAAGTGTCGACAGTACCTCTCCGCTCCATGTACAAATACCTCTCCGCTCCATGTACAAGTACATCTCCGCTCCATGTACAAGTACCTCTCCGCTCCATGTACAAGTACCTCTCCGCTCAATGTACAAGTACATCTCCGCTCCATGTACAAGTACATCTCTGCTCCATGTACAAGTACCTCTCCGCTCAATGTACAAGTACATCTCCGCTCCATGTACAAGTACCTCTCCGCTCCATGTACAAGTACCTCTCCGGTCCATGTACAAGTACCTCTCCGCTCCATGTACAAGTACCTCTCCGCTCCATGTACAAGTACCTCTCCGCTCAATGTCAAGTGTCGACAGTACCTCTCCGCTCCATGTACAAATACCTCTCCGCTCTCATGTACAAGTACCTCTCCGCTCCATGTACAAGTACCTCTCCGCTCAATGTCAAGTGTCGACAGTACCTCTCCGCTCCATGTACAAATACCTCTCCGCTCCATGTACAAGTACCTCTCCGCTCTCATGTACAAGTACCTCTCCGCTCCATGTACAAGTAGCTCTCCGCTCAATGTACAAGTGTCGACAGTACCTTTCCGCTCCATGTACAAATACCTCTCCGCTCTCATGTACAAGTACCTCTCCGCTCCATGTACAAGTACCTCTCCGCTCAATGTACAAATACCTCTCCGCTCCATGTATAAGTACCTCTCCGCTCTATGTACAAGTACCTCTCCGCTCCATGTACAAGTACCTCTCCGCTCAATGTACAAATACCTCTCCGCTCCATGTACAAGTAGCTCTCCGCTGAATGTACAAGTGTCGACAGTACCTCTCCGCTCAATGTACAAGTACCTCTCCGCTCAATGTACAAATACCTCTCCGCTCCATGTACAAGTACCTCTCCGCTCAATGTCAAGTATCGACAGTACCTCTCCGCTCCATGTACAAGTACCTCTCCGCTGAATGTACAAGTGTCGACAGTACCTCTCCGCTCAATGTACAAGTACCTCTCCGCTCCATGTACAAGTACCTCTCCGCTCTCATGTACAAGTACCTCTCCGCTCCATGTACAAGTACCTCTCCGCTCAATGTACAAGTACCTCTGCGCTCCATGTACAAGTACCTCTCCGCTCAATGTACAAGTACCTCTCCGCTCAATGTACAAGTGTCGACAGTACCTCTCCGCTCCATGTACAAGTACCTCTCCGCTCAATGTACAAGTGTCGACAGTACCTCTACGCTCAATGTACAAGTGTCGACAGTACCTCTCCGCTCTCATGTACAAGTACCTCTCCGATCCATGTACAAGTACATCTCCGCTCCATGTACAAGTACATCTCCGCTCAATGTACAAGTACCTCTCCGCTCCATGTACAAGTACCTCTCCGCTCCATGTACAAGTACCTCTCCGCTCCATGTACAAGTACCTCTCCGCTCAATGTACAAGTACATCTCTGCTCCATGTACAAGTACCTCTCCGCTCAATGTACAAGTACATCTCCGCTCCATGTACAAGTACCTCTCCGCTCCATGTACAAGTACATCTCCGCTCCATGTACAAGTACCTCTCCGCTCCATGTACAAGTACCTCTCCGCTCAATGTACAAGTACATCTCCGCTCCATGTACAAGTACATCTCTGCTCCATGTACAAGTACCTCTCCGCTCAATGTACAAGTACATCTCCGCTCCATGTACAAGTACCTCTCCGCTCCATGTACAAGTACCTCTCCGGTCCATGTACAAGTACCTCTCCGCTCCATGTACAAGTACCTCTCCGCTCCATGTACAAGTACCTCTCCGCTCAATGTCAAGTGTCGACAGTACCTCTCCGCTCCATGTACAAATACCTCTCCGCTCTCATGTACAAGTACCTCTCCGCTCCATGTACAAGTACCTCTCCGCTCAATGTCAAGTGTCGACAGTACCTCTCCGCTCCATGTACAAATACCTCTCCGCTCCATGTACAAGTACCTCTCCGCTCTCATGTACAAGTACCTCTCCGCTCCATGTACAAGTAGCTCTCCGCTCAATGTACAAGTGTCGACAGTACCTTTCCGCTCCATGTACAAATACCTCTCCGCTCTCATGTACAAGTACCTCTCCGCTCCATGTACAAGTACCTCTCCGCTCAATGTACAAATACCTCTCCGCTCCATGTATAAGTACCTCTCCGCTCTATGTACAAGTACCTCTCCGCTCCATGTACAAGTACCTCTCCGCTCAATGTACAAATACCTCTCCGCTCCATGTACAAGTAGCTCTCCGCTGAATGTACAAGTGTCGACAGTACCTCTCCGCTCAATGTACAAGTACCTCTCCGCTCAATGTACAAATACCTCTCCGCTCCATGTACAAGTACCTCTCCGCTCAATGTCAAGTATCGACAGTACCTCTCCGCTCCATGTACAAGTACCTCTCCGCTGAATGTACAAGTGTCGACAGTACCTCTCCGCTCAATGTACAAGTACCTCTCCGCTCCATGTACAAGTACCTCTCCGCTCTCATGTACAAGTACCTCTCCGCTCCATGTACAAGTACCTCTCCGCTCAATGTACAAGTACCTCTGCGCTCCATGTACAAGTACCTCTCCGCTCAATGTACAAGTACCTCTCCGCTCAATGTACAAGTGTCGACAGTACCTCTCCGCTCCATGTACAAGTACCTCTCCGCTCAATGTACAAGTGTCGACAGTACCTCTACGCTCAATGTACAAGTGTCGACAGTACCTCTCCGCTCTCATGTACAAGTACCTCTCCGATCCATGTACAAGTACATCTCCGCTCCATGTACAAGTACATCTCCGCTCAATGTACAAGTACCTCTCCGCTCCATGTACAAGTACCTCTCCGCTCCATGTACAAGTACCTCTCCGCTCCATGTACAAGTACCTCTCCGCTCCATGTACAAGTACATCTCCGCTCCATGTACAAGTACCTCTCCGCTCAATGTACAAGTACATCTCCGCTCCATGTACAAGTACATCTCCACTCCATGTACAAGTACCTCTCCGCTCAATGTACAAGTACATCTCCGCTCCATGTACCAGTACCTCTCCGCTCAATGTACAAGTACATCTCCACTCCATGTACAAGTACCTCTCCGCTCAATGTACAAGTACATCTCTGCTCCATGTACCAGTACCTCTCCGCTCAATGTACAAGTACATCTCCACTCCATGTACAAGTACCTCTCCGCTCAATGTACAAGTACATCTGCGCTCCATGTAGGGCTGGGTATCGTTCAAAATTTTTCGATATCGATACCGTTTCGATACTTGGATTTCGATACCGGTTCCTGAACGATACTTTTTTCGATACCAATTTTTAGAAAAATCCATTTTAACAAAAATAAAACTGCATTACACATTGAAATTATTTTACAAATCTTTAGTTTCCCCCCATCTTAAGTTTTACAGCAGAAAAAAATAAAACCTACTGTATTTAACATAACTTTAAGTTCTCTAAACGTATTGCCGTCCCTACAAAAAATATTGGAGTACTACAAAGGAAAGAAATGTAGCTAAAACAAATAAATCAGTGGAATAGTTTTCAGTGCAAAACAGAGAGTTGCAAATCAGGGTTTAATGCTCACTGATGCAACAGAACTCTATTCTTGTACAAACTGATGAGATGGCTCCACTTCATGCATGGAAGACTAGTTGAGCATTGACTAGCCTATCAATATAGCCTTATATGCCACAAAGTGAATCGCATTTATATTCAACAAACTATCATGACATCAGCGTTTGTTAACGAGTTGCTAAAAATACATGGGCGATAACTGCCCGCTTGCACATAACGCTAATTAATTAAACATTAACGCTAGCGTTGCAGATCAGTGTGCTCACTGCTGCAACAGAACGTCATTCTTGTCAAATCTGACGAGACAGCTCAACTTCACTGACTAGCCAATCAATATAAATGAATCGCATTTACATTCAACAAACTATCATGACATCAGCGTTTGTTAACGAGTTGCTAAAAATACACAATGCCCGCTTGCGCATAACGTTACGGCGGCAATTAATTAAACGATCTAATGCTACAACTCACAGCCAGATGCATGGATTTGTCAGACTGAGGGATCTGATAACCGCTAACTTGCGGTAAGCTGAGCTGACCCACCTCTCAATTATTTATCTTGTCTGTGGAAACCAGTCCGTGTTGTTTCTGTTTCTTTTCCTGCTTTTCATCATCTTCGCCATATGGTAATCCAGCATAGGAGTAGCTTGAGTGGCTAACTTCTTGTATACTATCCGCACCGCACGCCTGGCTCACAGTCACAACAAACACACCGGCTAAAGTGGGCGTAACGTTTCCTGCATGCCTCTACATGACAGCCAATCACCAGCCGTATTAGAGCGCGGCGTGCAAGCATGTCGCATGCTTATAGGCTCAATGACGCTGTTTTGTTTTGGTATCGAAAATTGGTATCGATTGACAAGGGAGGCTTCGATACCCCTTAGTATCGATGTTTCCATTTCGGTGCCAAGTAAGTATCGAAACTCGATACCCAGCCCTAGCTCCATGTACAAGTACCTCTCCGCTCAATGTACAAGTACCTCTCCGCTCAATGTACAAGTACCTCTCCGCTCCATGTACAAGTACCTCTCCGCTCCATGTACAAGTACCTCTCCGCTCCATGTACAAGTACCTCTCCGCTCCATGTACAAGTACATCTCTGCTCCATGTACAAGTACCTCTCCGCTCAATGTACAAGTACATCTCCGCTCCATGTACAAGTACCTCTCCGCTCCATGTACAAGTACATCTCCGCTCCATGTACAAGTACCTCTCCGCTCCATGTACAAGTACCTCTCCGCTCAATGTACAAGTACATCTCCGCTCCATGTACAAGTACATCTCTGCTCCATGTACAAGTACCTCTCCGCTCAATGTACAAGTACATCTCCGCTCCATGTACAAGTACCTCTCCGCTCCATGTACAAGTACCTCTCCGGTCCATGTACAAGTACCTCTCCGCTCCATGTACAAGTACCTCTCCGCTCCATGTACAAGTACCTCTCCGCTCAATGTCAAGTGTCGACAGTACCTCTCCGCTCCATGTACAAATACCTCTCCGCTCTCATGTACAAGTACCTCTCCGCTCCATGTACAAGTACCTCTCCGCTCAATGTCAAGTGTCGACAGTACCTCTCCGCTCCATGTACAAATACCTCTCCGCTCCATGTACAAGTACATCTCCGCTCCATGTACAAGTACCTCTCCGCTCCATGTACAAGTACCTCTCCGCTCAATGTACAAGTACATCTCCGCTCCATGTACAAGTACATCTCTGCTCCATGTACAAGTACCTCTCCGCTCAATGTACAAGTACATCTCCGCTCCATGTACAAGTACCTCTCCGCTCCATGTACAAGTACCTCTCCGGTCCATGTACAAGTACCTCTCCGCTCCATGTACAAGTACCTCTCCGCTCCATGTACAAGTACCTCTCCGCTCAATGTCAAGTGTCGACAGTACCTCTCCGCTCCATGTACAAATACCTCTCCGCTCTCATGTACAAGTACCTCTCCGCTCCATGTACAAGTACCTCTCCGCTCAATGTCAAGTGTCGACAGTACCTCTCCGCTCCATGTACAAATACCTCTCCGCTCCATGTACAAGTACCTCTCCGCTCTCATGTACAAGTACCTCTCCGCTCCATGTACAAGTAGCTCTCCGCTCAATGTACAAGTGTCGACAGTACCTTTCCGCTCCATGTACAAATACCTCTCCGCTCTCATGTACAAGTACCTCTCCGCTCTCATGTACAAGTACCTCTCCGCTCCATGTACAAGTACCTCTCCGCTCAATGTACAAATACCTCTCCGCTCCATGTATAAGTACCTCTCCGCTCTATGTACAAGTACCTCTCCGCTCCATGTACAAGTACCTCTCCGCTCAATGTACAAATACCTCTCCGCTCCATATACAAGTAGCTCTCCGCTGAATGTACAAGTGTCGACAGTACCTCTCCGCTCAATGTACAAGTACCTCTCCGCTCAATGTACAAATACCTCTCCGCTCCATGTACAAGTACCTCTCCGCTCAATGTCAAGTATCGACAGTACCTCTCCGCTCCATGTACAAGTACCTCTCCGCTGAATGTACAAGTGTCGACAGTACCTCTCCGCTCAATGTACAAGTACCTCTCCGCTCCATGTACAAGTACCTCTCCGCTCTCATGTACAAGTACCTCTCCGCTCCATGTACAAGTACCTCTCCGCTCAATGTACAAGTACCTCTGCGCTCCATGTACAAGTACCTCTCCGCTCAATGTACAAGTACCTCTCCGCTCAATGTACAAGTGTCGACAGTACCTCTCCGCTCCATGTACAAGTACCTCTCCGCTCAATGTACAAGTGTCGACAGTACCTCTACGCTCAATGTACAAGTGTCGACAGTACCTCTCCGCTCTCATGTACAAGTACCTCTCCGATCCATGTACAAGTACATCTGCGCTCCATGTAGGGCTGGGTATCGTTCAAAATTTTTCGATATCGATACCGTTTCGATACTTGGATTTCGATACCGGTTCCTGAACGATACTTTTTTCGATACCAATTTTTAGAAAAATCCATTTTAACAAAAATAAAACTGCATTACACATTGAAATTATTTTACAAATCTTTAGTTTCCCCCCATCTTAAGTTTTACAGCAGAAAAAAATAAAACCTACTGTATTTAACATAACTTTAAGTTCTCTAAACGTATTGCCGTCCCTACAAAAAATATTGGAGTACTACAAAGGAAAGAAATGTAGCTAAAACAAATAAATCAGTGGAATAGTTTTCAGTGCAAAACAGAGAGTTGCAAATCAGGGTTTAATGCTCACTGATGCAACAGAACTCTATTCTTGTACAAACTGATGAGATGGCTCCACTTCATGCATGGAAGACTAGTTGAGCATTGACTAGCCTATCAATATAGCCTTATATGCCACAAAGTGAATCGCATTTATATTCAACAAACTATCATGACATCAGCGTTTGTTAACGAGTTGCTAAAAATACATGGGCGATAACTGCCCGCTTGCACATAACGCTAATTAATTAAACATTAACGCTAGCGTTGCAGATCAGTGTGCTCACTGCTGCAACAGAACGTCATTCTTGTCAAATCTGACGAGACAGCTCAACTTCACTGACTAGCCAATCAATATAAATGAATCGCATTTACATTCAACAAACTATCATGACATCAGCGTTTGTTAACGAGTTGCTAAAAATACACAATGCCCGCTTGCGCATAACGTTACGGCGGCAATTAATTAAACGATCTAATGCTACAACTCACAGCCAGATGCATGGATTTGTCAGACTGAGGGATCTGATAACCGCTAACTTGCGGTAAGCTGAGCTGACCCACCTCTCAATTATTTCTCTTGTCTGTGGAAACCAGTCCGTGTTGTTTCTGTTTCTTTTCCTGCTTTTCATCATCTTCGCCATATGGTAATCCAGCATAGGAGTAGCTTGAGTGGCTAACTTCTTGTATACTATCCGCACCGCACGCCTGGCTCACAGTCACAACAAACACACCGGCTAAAGTGGGCGTAACGTTTCCTGCATGCCTCTACATGACAGCCAATCACCAGCCGTATTAGAGCGCGGCGTGCAAGCATGTCGCATGCTTATAGGCTCAATGACGCTGTTTTGTTTTGGTATCGAAAATTGGTATCGATTGACAAGGGAGGCTTCGATACCCCTTAGTATCGATGTTTCCATTTCGGTGCCAAGTAAGTATCGAAACTCGATACCCAGCCCTAGCTCCATGTACAAGTACCTCTCCGCTCAATGTACAAGTACCTCTCCGCTCAATGTACAAGTACCTCTCCGCTCCATGTACAAGTACCTCTCCGCTCCATGTACAAGTACCTCTCCGCTCCATGTACAAGTACCTCTCCGCTCCATGTACAAGTACATCTCTGCTCCATGTACAAGTACCTCTCCGCTCAATGTACAAGTACATCTCCGCTCCATGTACAAGTACCTCTCCGCTCCATGTACAAGTACATCTCCGCTCCATGTACAAGTACCTCTCCGCTCCATGTACAAGTACCTCTCCGCTCAATGTACAAGTACATCTCCGCTCCATGTACAAGTACATCTCTGCTCCATGTACAAGTACCTCTCCGCTCAATGTACAAGTACATCTCCGCTCCATGTACAAGTACCTCTCCGCTCCATGTACAAGTACCTCTCCGGTCCATGTACAAGTACCTCTCCGCTCCATGTACAAGTACCTCTCCGCTCCATGTACAAGTACCTCTCCGCTCAATGTCAAGTGTCGACAGTACCTCTCCGCTCCATGTACAAATACCTCTCCGCTCTCATGTACAAGTACCTCTCCGCTCCATGTACAAGTACCTCTCCGCTCAATGTCAAGTGTCGACAGTACCTCTCCGCTCCATGTACAAATACCTCTCCGCTCCATGTACAAGTACATCTCCGCTCCATGTACAAGTACCTCTCCGCTCCATGTACAAGTACCTCTCCGCTCAATGTACAAGTACATCTCCGCTCCATGTACAAGTACATCTCTGCTCCATGTACAAGTACCTCTCCGCTCAATGTACAAGTACATCTCCGCTCCATGTACAAGTACCTCTCCGCTCCATGTACAAGTACCTCTCCGGTCCATGTACAAGTACCTCTCCGCTCCATGTACAAGTACCTCTCCGCTCCATGTACAAGTACCTCTCCGCTCAATGTCAAGTGTCGACAGTACCTCTCCGCTCCATGTACAAATACCTCTCCGCTCTCATGTACAAGTACCTCTCCGCTCCATGTACAAGTACCTCTCCGCTCAATGTCAAGTGTCGACAGTACCTCTCCGCTCCATGTACAAATACCTCTCCGCTCCATGTACAAGTACCTCTCCGCTCTCATGTACAAGTACCTCTCCGCTCCATGTACAAGTAGCTCTCCGCTCAATGTACAAGTGTCGACAGTACCTTTCCGCTCCATGTACAAATACCTCTCCGCTCTCATGTACAAGTACCTCTCCGCTCCATGTACAAGTACCTCTCCGCTCAATGTACAAATACCTCTCCGCTCCATGTATAAGTACCTCTCCGCTCTATGTACAAGTACCTCTCCGCTCCATGTACAAGTACCTCTCCGCTCAATGTACAAATACCTCTCCGCTCCATATACAAGTAGCTCTCCGCTGAATGTACAAGTGTCGACAGTACCTCTCCGCTCAATGTACAAGTACCTCTCCGCTCAATGTACAAATACCTCTCCGCTCCATGTACAAGTACCTCTCCGCTCAATGTCAAGTATCGACAGTACCTCTCCGCTCCATGTACAAGTACCTCTCCGCTGAATGTACAAGTGTCGACAGTACCTCTCCGCTCAATGTACAAGTACCTCTCCGCTCCATGTACAAGTACCTCTCCGCTCTCATGTACAAGTACCTCTCCGCTCCATGTACAAGTACCTCTCCGCTCAATGTACAAGTACCTCTGCGCTCCATGTACAAGTACCTCTCCGCTCAATGTACAAGTACCTCTCCGCTCAATGTACAAGTGTCGACAGTACCTCTCCGCTCCATGTACAAGTACCTCTCCGCTCAATGTACAAGTGTCGACAGTACCTCTACGCTCAATGTACAAGTGTCGACAGTACCTCTCCGCTCTCATGTACAAGTATCTCTCCGATCCATGTACAAGTACATCTCCGCTCCATGTACAAGTACATCTCCGCTCAATGTACAAGTACCTCTCCGCTCCATGTACAAGTACCTCTCCGCTCCATGTACAAGTACCTCTCCGCTCCATGTACAAGTACCTCTCCGCTCCATGTACAAGTACCTCTCCGCTCAATGTACAAGTACCTCTCCGCTCCATGTACAAGTACCTCTCCGCTCAATGTACAAGTACCTCTCCGCTCCATGTACAAGTACCTCTCCGCTCCATGTACAAGTACCTCTCCGCTCCATGTACAAGTACCTCTCCGCTCCATGTACAAGTACATCTCTGCTCCATGTACAAGTACCTCTCCGCTCAATGTACAAGTACATCTCCGCTCCATGTACAAGTACCTCTCCGCTCCATGTACAAGTACATCTCCGCTCCATGTACAAGTACCTCTCCGCTCCATGTACAAGTACCTCTCCGCTCAATGTACAAGTACATCTCCGCTCCATGTACAAGTACATCTCTGCTCCATGTACAAGTACCTCTCCGCTCAATGTACAAGTACATCTCCGCTCCATGTACAAGTACCTCTCCGCTCCATGTACAAGTACCTCTCCGGTCCATGTACAAGTACCTCTCCGCTCCATGTACAAGTACCTCTCCGCTCCATGTACAAGTACCTCTCCGCTCAATGTCAAGTGTCGACAGTACCTCTCCGCTCCATGTACAAATACCTCTCCGCTCTCATGTACAAGTACCTCTCCGCTCCATGTACAAGTACCTCTCCGCTCAATGTCAAGTGTCGACAGTACCTCTCCGCTCCATGTACAAATACCTCTCCGCTCCATGTACAAGTACATCTCCGCTCCATGTACAAGTACCTCTCCGCTCCATGTACAAGTACCTCTCCGCTCAATGTACAAGTACATCTCCGCTCCATGTACAAGTACATCTCTGCTCCATGTACAAGTACCTCTCCGCTCAATGTACAAGTACATCTCCGCTCCATGTACAAGTACCTCTCCGCTCCATGTACAAGTACCTCTCCGGTCCATGTACAAGTACCTCTCCGCTCCATGTACAAGTACCTCTCCGCTCCATGTACAAGTACCTCTCCGCTCAATGTCAAGTGTCGACAGTACCTCTCCGCTCCATGTACAAATACCTATCCGCTCTCATGTACAAGTACCTCTCCGCTCCATGTACAAGTACCTCTCCGCTCAATGTCAAGTGTCGACAGTACCTCTCCGCTCCATGTACAAATACCTCTCCGCTCCATGTACAAGTACCTCTCCGCTCTCATGTACAAGTACCTCTCCGCTCCATGTACAAGTAGCTCTCCGCTCAATGTACAAGTGTCGACAGTACCTTTCCGCTCCATGTACAAATACCTCTCCGCTCTCATGTACAAGTACCTCTCCGCTCCATGTACAAGTACCTCTCCGCTCAATGTACAAATACCTCTCCGCTCCATGTATAAGTACCTCTCCGCTCTATGTACAAGTACCTCTCCGCTCCATGTACAAGTACCTCTCCGCTCAATGTACAAATACCTCTCCGCTCCATGTACAAGTAGCTCTCCGCTGAATGTACAAGTGTCGACAGTACCTCTCCGCTCAATGTACAAGTACCTCTCCGCTCAATGTACAAATACCTCTCCGCTCCATGTACAAGTACCTCTCCGCTCAATGTCAAGTATCGACAGTACCTCTCCGCTCCATGTACAAGTACCTCTCCGCTGAATGTACAAGTGTCGACAGTACCTCTCCGCTCAATGTACAAGTACCTCTCCGCTCCATGTACAAGTACCTCTCCGCTCTCATGTACAAGTACCTCTCCGCTCCATGTACAAGTACCTCTCCGCTCAATGTACAAGTACCTCTGCGCTCCATGTACAAGTACCTCTCCGCTCAATGTACAAGTACCTCTCCGCTCAATGTACAAGTGTCGACAGTACCTCTCCGCTCCATGTACAAGTACCTCTCCGCTCAATGTACAAGTGTCGACAGTACCTCTACGCTCAATGTACAAGTGTCGACAGTACCTCTCCGCTCTCATGTACAAGTACCTCTCCGATCCATGTACAAGTACATCTCCGCTCCATGTACAAGTACATCTCCGCTCAATGTACAAGTACCTCTCCGCTCCATGTACAAGTACCTCTCCGCTCCATGTACAAGTACCTCTCCGCTCCATGTACAAGTACCTCTCCGCTCCATGTACAAGTACCTCTCCGCTCAATGTACAAGTACCTCTCCGCTCCATGTACAAGTACCTCTCCGCTCAATGTACAAGTACCTCTCCGCTCCATGTACAAGTACCTCTCCGCTCCATGTACAAGTACCTCTCCGCTCCATGTACAAGTACCTCTCCGCTCCATGTACAAGTACATCTCTGCTCCATGTACAAGTACCTCTCCGCTCAATGTACAAGTACATCTCCGCTCCATGTACAAGTACATCTCCGCTCCATGTACAAGTACATCTCCGCTCCATGTACAAGTACCTCTCCGCTCCATGTACAAGTACCTCTCCGCTCAATGTACAAGTACATCTCCGCTCCATGTACAAGTACATCTCTGCTCCATGTACAAGTACCTCTCCGCTCAATGTACAAGTACATCTCCGCTCCATGTACAAGTACCTCTCCGCTCCATGTACAAGTACCTCTCCGGTCCATGTACAAGTACCTCTCCGCTCCATGTACAAGTACCTCTCCGCTCCATGTACAAGTACCTCTCCGCTCAATGTCAAGTGTCGACAGTACCTCTCCGCTCCATGTACAAATACCTCTCCGCTCTCATGTACAAGTACCTCTCCGCTCCATGTACAAGTACCTCTCCGCTCAATGTCAAGTGTCGACAGTACCTCTCCGCTCCATGTACAAATACCTCTCCGCTCCATGTACAAGTACCTCTCCGCTCTCATGTACAAGTACCTCTCTGCTCCATGTACAAGTAGCTCTCCGCTCAATGTACAAGTGTCGACAGTACCTTTCCGCTCCATGTACAAATACCTCTCCGCTCTCATGTACAAGTACCTCTCCGCTCCATGTACAAGTACCTCTCCGCTCAATGTACAAATACCTCTCCGCTCCATGTATAAGTACCTCTCCGCTCTATGTACAAATACCTCTCCGCTCCATGTACAAGTAGCTCTCCGCTGAATGTACAAGTGTCGACAGTACCTCTCCGCTCAATGTACAAGTACCTATCCGCTCAATGTACAAATACCTCTCCGCTCCATGTACAAGTACCTCTCCGCTCAATGTCAAGTATCGACAGTACCTCTCCGCTCCATGTACAAGTACCTCTCCGCTGAATGTACAAGTGTCGACAGTACCTCTCCGCTCAATGTACAAGTACCTCTCCGCTCCATGTACAAGTACCTCTCCGCTCTCATGTACAAGTACCTCTCCGCTCCATGTACAAGTACCTCTCCGCTCAATGTACAAGTACCTCTGCGCTCCATGTACAAGTACCTCTCCGCTCAATGTACAAGTACCTCTCCGCTCAATGTACAAGTGTCGACAGTACCTCTCCGCTCCATGTACAAGTACCTCTCCGCTCAATGTACAAGTGTCGACAGTACCTCTACGCTCAATGTACAAGTGTCGACAGTACCTCTCCGCTCTCATGTACAAGTACCTCTCCGATCCATGTACAAGTACATCTCCGCTCCATGTACAAGTACATCTCCGCTCAATGTACAAGTACCTCTCCGCTCCATGTACAAGTACCTCTCCGCTCAATGTACAAATACCTCTCCGCTCCATGTATAAGTACCTCTCCGCTCTATGTACAAGTACCTCTCCGCTCCATGTACAAGTACCTCTCCGCTCAATGTACAAATACCTCTCCGCTCCATGTACAAGTAGCTCTCCGCTGAATGTACAAGTGTCGACAGTACCTCTCCGCTCAATGTACAAGTACCTCTCCGCTCAATGTACAAATACCTCTCCGCTCCATGTACAAGTACCTCTCCGCTCAATGTCAAGTATCGACAGTACCTCTCCGCTCCATGTACAAGTACCTCTCCGCTCCATGTACAAATACCTCTCCGCTCCATGTACAAATACCTCTCCGCTCCATGTACAAGTACCTCTCCGCTCCATGTACCAGTACCTCTCCGCTCAATGTACAAGTACATCTCCGCTCAATGTACAAGTACATCTCCGCTCAATGTACAAGTACGTCTCCGCTCAATGTACAAGTACCTCTCCGCTCAATGTACAAGTACCTCTCCGCTCCATGTACAAGTACCTCTCCGCTCAATGTACAAATACCTCTCCGCTCCATGTACAAGTAGCTCTCCGCTGAATGTACAAGTGTCGACAGTACCTCTCCGCTCAATGTACAAGTACCTCTCCGCTCAATGTACAAATACCTCTCCGCTCCATGTACAAGTACCTCTCCGCTCAATGTACAAGTGTCGACAGTACCTCTCCGCTCCATGTACAAGTACCTCTCCGCTCAATGTACAAGTGTCGACAGTACCTCTACGCTCAATGTACAAGTGTCGACAGTACCTCTCCGCTCTCATGTACAAGTATCTCTCCGATCCATGTACAAGTACATCTCCGCTCCATGTACAAGTACATCTCCGCTCAATGTACAAGTACCTCTCCGCTCCATGTACAAGTACCTCTCCGCTCCATGTACAAGTACCTCTCCGCTCCATGTACAAGTACCTCTCCGCTCCATGTACAAGTACCTCTCCGCTCAATGTACAAGTACCTCTCCGCTCCATGTACAAGTACCTCTCCGCTCAATGTACAAGTACCTCTCCGCTCCATGTACAAGTACCTCTCCGCTCCATGTACAAGTACCTCTCCGCTCCATGTACAAGTACCTCTCCGCTCCATGTACAAGTACATCTCTGCTCCATGTACAAGTACCTCTCCGCTCAATGTACAAGTACATCTCCGCTCCATGTACAAGTACCTCTCCGCTCCATGTACAAGTACATCTCCGCTCCATGTACAAGTACCTCTCCGCTCCATGTACAAGTACCTCTCCGCTCAATGTACAAGTACATCTCCGCTCCATGTACAAGTACATCTCTGCTCCATGTACAAGTACCTCTCCGCTCAATGTACAAGTACATCTCCGCTCCATGTACAAGTACCTCTCCGCTCCATGTACAAGTACCTCTCCGGTCCATGTACAAGTACCTCTCCGCTCCATGTACAAGTACCTCTCCGCTCCATGTACAAGTACCTCTCCGCTCAATGTCAAGTGTCGACAGTACCTCTCCGCTCCATGTACAAATACCTCTCCGCTCTCATGTACAAGTACCTCTCCGCTCCATGTACAAGTACCTCTCCGCTCAATGTCAAGTGTTGACAGTACCTCTCCGCTCCATGTACAAATACCTCTCCGCTCCATGTACAAGTACATCTCCGCTCCATGTACAAGTACCTCTCCGCTCCATGTACAAGTACCTCTCCGCTCAATGTACAAGTACATCTCCGCTCCATGTACAAGTACATCTCTGCTCCATGTACAAGTACCTCTCCGCTCAATGTACAAGTACATCTCCGCTCCATGTACAAGTACCTCTCCGCTCCATGTACAAGTACCTCTCCGGTCCATGTACAAGTACCTCTCCGCTCCATGTACAAGTACCTCTCCGCTCCATGTACAAGTACCTCTCCGCTCAATGTCAAGTGTCGACAGTACCTCTCCGCTCCATGTACAAATACCTATCCGCTCTCATGTACAAGTACCTCTCCGCTCCATGTACAAGTACCTCTCCGCTCAATGTCAAGTGTCGACAGTACCTCTCCGCTCCATGTACAAATACCTCTCCGCTCCATGTACAAGTACCTCTCCGCTCTCATGTACAAGTACCTCTCCGCTCAATGTACAAGTACCTCTCCGCTCAATGTACAAGTGTCGACAGTACCTCTCCGCTCCATGTACAAGTACCTCTCCGCTCAATGTACAAGTGTCGACAGTACCTCTACGCTCAATGTACAAGTGTCGACAGTACCTCTCCGCTCTCATGTACAAGTACCTCTCCGATCCATGTACAAGTACATCTCCGCTCCATGTACAAGTACATCTCCGCTCAATGTACAAGTACCTCTCCGCTCCATGTACAAGTACCTCTCCGCTCAATGTACAAATACCTCTCCGCTCCATGTATAAGTACCTCTCCGCTCTATGTACAAGTACCTCTCCGCTCCATGTACAAGTACCTCTCCGCTCAATGTACAAATACCTCTCCGCTCCATGTACAAGTAGCTCTCCGCTGAATGTACAAGTGTCGACAGTACCTCTCCGCTCAATGTACAAGTACCTCTCCGCTCAATGTACAAATACCTCTCCGCTCCATGTACAAGTACCTCTCCGCTCAATGTCAAGTATCGACAGTACCTCTCCGCTCCATGTACAAGTACCTCTCCGCTCCATGTACAAATACCTCTCCGCTCCATGTACAAATACCTCTCCGCTCCATGTACAAGTACCTCTCCGCTCCATGTACCAGTACCTCTCCGCTCAATGTACAAGTACATCTCCGCTCAATGTACAAGTACATCTCCGCTCAATGTACAAGTACGTCTCCGCTCAATGTACAAGTACCTCTCCGCTCAATGTACAAGTACCTCTCCGCTCCATGTACAAGTACCTCTCCGCTCAATGTACAAATACCTCTCCGCTCCATGTACAAGTAGCTCTCCGCTGAATGTACAAGTGTCGACAGTACCTCTCCGCTCAATGTACAAGTACCTCTCCGCTCAATGTACAAATACCTCTCCGCTCCATGTACAAGTACCTCTCCGCTCAATGTACAAGTGTCGACAGTACCTCTCCGCTCCATGTACAAGTACCTCTCCGCTCAATGTACAAGTGTCGACAGTACCTCTACGCTCAATGTACAAGTGTCGACAGTACCTCTCCGCTCTCATGTACAAGTATCTCTCCGATCCATGTACAAGTACATCTCCGCTCCATGTACAAGTACATCTCCGCTCAATGTACAAGTACCTCTCCGCTCCATGTACAAGTACCTCTCCGCTCCATGTACAAGTACCTCTCCGCTCCATGTACAAGTACCTCTCCGCTCCATGTACAAGTACCTCTCCGCTCAATGTACAAGTACCTCTCCGCTCCATGTACAAGTACCTCTCCGCTCAATGTACAAGTACCTCTCCGCTCCATGTACAAGTACCTCTCCGCTCCATGTACAAGTACCTCTCCGCTCCATGTACAAGTACCTCTCCGCTCCATGTACAAGTACATCTCTGCTCCATGTACAAGTACCTCTCCGCTCAATGTACAAGTACATCTCCGCTCCATGTACAAGTACCTCTCCGCTCCATGTACAAGTACATCTCCGCTCCATGTACAAGTACCTCTCCGCTCCATGTACAAGTACCTCTCCGCTCAATGTACAAGTACATCTCCGCTCCATGTACAAGTACATCTCTGCTCCATGTACAAGTACCTCTCCGCTCAATGTACAAGTACATCTCCGCTCCATGTACAAGTACCTCTCCGCTCCATGTACAAGTACCTCTCCGGTCCATGTACAAGTACCTCTCCGCTCCATGTACAAGTACCTCTCCGCTCCATGTACAAGTACCTCTCCGCTCAATGTCAAGTGTCGACAGTACCTCTCCGCTCCATGTACAAATACCTCTCCGCTCTCATGTACAAGTACCTCTCCGCTCCATGTACAAGTACCTCTCCGCTCAATGTCAAGTGTCGACAGTACCTCTCCGCTCCATGTACAAATACCTCTCCGCTCCATGTACAAGTACATCTCCGCTCCATGTACAAGTACCTCTCCGCTCCATGTACAAGTACCTCTCCGCTCAATGTACAAGTACATCTCCGCTCCATGTACAAGTACATCTCTGCTCCATGTACAAGTACCTCTCCGCTCAATGTACAAGTACATCTCCGCTCCATGTACAAGTACCTCTCCGCTCCATGTACAAGTACCTCTCCGGTCCATGTACAAGTACCTCTCCGCTCCATGTACAAGTACCTCTCCGCTCCATGTACAAGTACCTCTCCGCTCAATGTCAAGTGTCGACAGTACCTCTCCGCTCCATGTACAAATACCTATCCGCTCTCATGTACAAGTACCTCTCCGCTCCATGTACAAGTACCTCTCCGCTCAATGTCAAGTGTCGACAGTACCTCTCCGCTCCATGTACAAATACCTCTCCGCTCCATGTACAAGTACCTCTCCGCTCTCATGTACAAGTACCTCTCCGCTCCATGTACAAGTAGCTCTCCGCTCAATGTACAAGTGTCGACAGTACCTTTCCGCTCCATGTACAAATACCTCTCCGCTCTCATGTACAAGTACCTCTCCGCTCCATGTACAAGTACCTCTCCGCTCAATGTACAAATACCTCTCCGCTCCATGTATAAGTACCTCTCCGCTCTATGTACAAGTACCTCTCCGCTCCATGTACAAGTACCTCTCCGCTCAATGTACAAATACCTCTCCGCTCCATGTACAAGTAGCTCTCCGCTGAATGTACAAGTGTCGACAGTACCTCTCCGCTCAATGTACAAGTACCTCTCCGCTCAATGTACAAATACCTCTCCGCTCCATGTACAAGTACCTCTCCGCTCAATGTCAAGTATCGACAGTACCTCTCCGCTCCATGTACAAGTACCTCTCCGCTGAATGTACAAGTGTCGACAGTACCTCTCCGCTCAATGTACAAGTACCTCTCCGCTCCATGTACAAGTACCTCTCCGCTCTCATGTACAAGTACCTCTCCGCTCCATGTACAAGTACCTCTCCGCTCAATGTACAAGTACCTCTGCGCTCCATGTACAAGTACCTCTCCGCTCAATGTACAAGTACCTCTCCGCTCAATGTACAAGTGTCGACAGTACCTCTCCGCTCCATGTACAAGTACCTCTCCGCTCAATGTACAAGTGTCGACAGTACCTCTACGCTCAATGTACAAGTGTCGACAGTACCTCTCCGCTCTCATGTACAAGTACCTCTCCGATCCATGTACAAGTACATCTCCGCTCCATGTACAAGTACATCTCCGCTCAATGTACAAGTACCTCTCCGCTCCATGTACAAGTACCTCTCCGCTCCATGTACAAGTACCTCTCCGCTCCATGTACAAGTACCTCTCCGCTCCATGTACAAGTACCTCTCCGCTCAATGTACAAGTACCTCTCCGCTCCATGTACAAGTACCTCTCCGCTCAATGTACAAGTACCTCTCCGCTCCATGTACAAGTACCTCTCCGCTCCATGTACAAGTACCTCTCCGCTCAATGTCAAGTGTCGACAGTACCTCTCCGCTCCATGTACAAATACCTCTCCGCTCTCATGTACAAGTACCTCTCCGCTCCATGTACAAGTACCTCTCCGCTCAATGTCAAGTGTCGACAGTACCTCTCCGCTCCATGTACAAATACCTCTCCGCTCCATGTACAAGTACATCTCCGCTCCATGTACAAGTACCTCTCCGCTCCATGTACAAGTACCTCTCCGCTCAATGTACAAGTACATCTCCGCTCCATGTACAAGTACATCTCTGCTCCATGTACAAGTACCTCTCCGCTCAATGTACAAGTACATCTCCGCTCCATGTACAAGTACCTCTCCGCTCCATGTACAAGTACCTCTCCGGTCCATGTACAAGTACCTCTCCGCTCCATGTACAAGTACCTCTCCGCTCCATGTACAAGTACCTCTCCGCTCAATGTCAAGTGTCGACAGTACCTCTCCGCTCCATGTACAAATACCTATCCGCTCTCATGTACAAGTACCTCTCCGCTCCATGTACAAGTACCTCTCCGCTCAATGTCAAGTGTCGACAGTACCTCTCCGCTCCATGTACAAATACCTCTCCGCTCCATGTACAAGTACCTCTCCGCTCTCATGTACAAGTACCTCTCCGCTCCATGTACAAGTAGCTCTCCGCTCAATGTACAAGTGTCGACAGTACCTTTCCGCTCCATGTACAAATACCTCTCCGCTCTCATGTACAAGTACCTCTCCGCTCCATGTACAAGTACCTCTCCGCTCAATGTACAAATACCTCTCCGCTCCATGTATAAGTACCTCTCCGCTCTATGTACAAGTACCTCTCCGCTCCATGTACAAGTACCTCTCCGCTCAATGTACAAATACCTCTCCGCTCCATGTACAAGTAGCTCTCCGCTGAATGTACAAGTGTCGACAGTACCTCTCCGCTCAATGTACAAGTACCTCTCCGCTCAATGTACAAATACCTCTCCGCTCCATGTACAAGTACCTCTCCGCTCAATGTCAAGTATCGACAGTACCTCTCCGCTCCATGTACAAGTACCTCTCCGCTGAATGTACAAGTGTCGACAGTACCTCTCCGCTCAATGTACAAGTACCTCTCCGCTCCATGTACAAGTACCTCTCCGCTCTCATGTACAAGTACCTCTCCGCTCCATGTACAAGTACCTCTCCGCTCAATGTACAAGTACCTCTGCGCTCCATGTACAAGTACCTCTCCGCTCAATGTACAAGTACCTCTCCGCTCAATGTACAAGTGTCGACAGTACCTCTCCGCTCCATGTACAAGTACCTCTCCGCTCAATGTACAAGTGTCGACAGTACCTCTACGCTCAATGTACAAGTGTCGACAGTACCTCTCCGCTCTCATGTACAAGTACCTCTCCGATCCATGTACAAGTACATCTCCGCTCCATGTACAAGTACATCTCCGCTCAATGTACAAGTACCTCTCCGCTCCATGTACAAGTACCTCTCCGCTCCATGTACAAGTACCTCTCCGCTCCATGTACAAGTACCTCTCCGCTCCATGTACAAGTACCTCTCCGCTCAATGTACAAGTACCTCTCCGCTCCATGTACAAGTACCTCTCCGCTCAATGTACAAGTACCTCTCCGCTCCATGTACAAGTACCTCTCCGCTCCATGTACAAGTACCTCTCCGCTCCATGTACAAGTACCTCTCCGCTCCATGTACAAGTACATCTCTGCTCCATGTACAAGTACCTCTCCGCTCAATGTACAAGTACATCTCCGCTCCATGTACAAGTACCTCTCCGCTCCATGTACAAGTACATCTCCGCTCCATGTACAAGTACCTCTCCGCTCCATGTACAAGTACCTCTCCGCTCAATGTACAAGTACATCTCCGCTCCATGTACAAGTACATCTCTGCTCCATGTACAAGTACCTCTCCGCTCAATGTACAAGTACATCTCCGCTCCATGTACAAGTACCTCTCCGCTCCATGTACAAGTACCTCTCCGGTCCATGTACAAGTACCTCTCCGCTCCATGTACAAGTACCTCTCCGCTCCATGTACAAGTACCTCTCCGCTCAATGTCAAGTGTCGACAGTACCTCTCCGCTCCATGTACAAATACCTCTCCGCTCTCATGTACAAGTACCTCTCCGCTCCATGTACAAGTACCTCTCCGCTCAATGTCAAGTGTCGACAGTACCTCTCCGCTCCATGTACAAATACCTCTCAGCTCCATGTACAAGTACCTCTCCGCTCTCATGTACAAGTACCTCTCTGCTCCATGTACAAGTAGCTCTCCGCTCAATGTACAAGTGTCGACAGTACCTTTCCGCTCCATGTACAAATAACTCTCCGCTCTCATGTACAAGTACCTCTCCGCTCCATGTACAAGTACCTCTCCGCTCAATGTACAAATACCTCTCCGCTCCATGTATAAGTACCTCTCCGCTCTATGTACAAATACCTCTCCGCTCCATGTACAAGTAGCTCTCCGCTGAATGTACAAGTGTCGACAGTACCTCTCCGCTCAATGTACAAGTACCTATCCGCTCAATGTACAAATACCTCTCCGCTCCATGTACAAGTACCTCTCCGCTCAATGTCAAGTATCGACAGTACCTCTCCGCTCCATGTACAAGTACCTCTCCGCTGAATGTACAAGTGTCGACAGTACCTCTCCGCTCAATGTACAAGTACCTCTCCGCTCCATGTACAAGTACCTCTCCGCTCTCATGTACAAGTACCTCTCCGCTCCATGTACAAGTACCTCTCCGCTCAATGTACAAGTACCTCTGCGCTCCATGTACAAGTACCTCTCCGCTCAATGTACAAGTACCTCTCCGCTCAATGTACAAGTGTCGACAGTACCTCTCCGCTCCATGTACAAGTACCTCTCCGCTCAATGTACAAGTGTCGACAGTACCTCTACGCTCAATGTACAAGTGTCGACAGTACCTCTCCGCTCTCATGTACAAGTACCTCTCCGATCCATGTACAAGTACATCTCCGCTCCATGTACAAGTACATCTCCGCTCAATGTACAAGTACCTCTCCGCTCCATGTACAAGTACCTCTCCGCTCAATGTACAAATACCTCTCCGCTCCATGTATAAGTACCTCTCCGCTCTATGTACAAGTACCTCTCCGCTCCATGTACAAGTACCTCTCCGCTCAATGTACAAATACCTCTCCGCTCCATGTACAAGTAGCTCTCCGCTGAATGTACAAGTGTCGACAGTACCTCTCCGCTCAATGTACAAGTACCTCTCCGCTCAATGTACAAATACCTCTCCGCTCCATGTACAAGTACCTCTCCGCTCAATGTCAAGTATCGACAGTACCTCTCCGCTCCATGTACAAGTACCTCTCCGCTGAATGTACAAGTGTCGACAGTACCTCTCCGCTCAATGTACAAGTACCTCTCCGCTCCATGTACAAGTACCTCTCCGCTCTCATGTACAAGTACCTCTCCGCTCCATGTACAAGTACCTCTCCGCTCAATGTACAAGTACCTCTGCGCTCCATGTACAAGTACCTCTCCGCTCAATGTACAAGTACCTCTCTGCTCAATGTACAAGTGTCGACAGTACCTCTCCGCTCCATGTACAAGTACCTCTCCGCTCAATGTACAAGTGTCGACAGTACCTCTCCGCTCTCATGTACAAGTACCTCTCCGATCCATGTACAAGTACATCTCCGCTCCATGTACAAGTACATCTCCGCTCAATGTACAAGTACCTCTCCGCTCCATGTACAAGTACCTCTCCGCTCCATGTACAAGTACCTCTCCGCTCCATGTACAAGTACCTCTCCGCTCCATGTACAAGTACATCTCCGCTCCATGTACAAGTACCTCTCCGCTCAATGTACAAGTACATCTCCGCTCCATGTACAAGTACATCTCCACTCCATGTACAAGTACCTCTCCGCTCAATGTACAAGTACATCTCCGCTCCATGTACCAGTACCTCTCCGCTCAATGTACAAGTACATCTCCACTCCATGTACAAGTACCTCTCCGCTCAATGTACAAGTACATCTCCGCTCCATGTACCAGTACCTCTCCGCTCAATGTACAAGTACATCTCCACTCCATGTACAAGTACCTCTCCGCTCAATGTACAAGTACATCTGCGCTCCATGTAGGGCTGGGTATCGTTCAAAATTTTTCGATATCGATACCGTTTCGATACTTGGATTTCGATACCGGTTCCTGAACGATACTTTTTTCGATACCAATTTTTAGAAAAATCCATTTTAACAAAAATAAAACTGCATTACACATTGAAATTATTTTACAAATCTTTAGTTTCCCCCCATCTTAAGTTTTACAGCAGAAAAAAATAAAACCTACTGTATTTAACATAACTTTAAGTTCTCTAAACGTATTGCCGTCCCTACAAAAAATATTGGAGTACTACAAAGGAAAGAAATGTAGCTAAAACAAATAAATCAGTGGAATAGTTTTCAGTGCAAAACAGAGAGTTGCAAATCAGGGTTTAATGCTCACTGATGCAACAGAACTCTATTCTTGTACAAACTGATGAGATGGCTCCACTTCATGCATGGAAGACTAGTTGAGCATTGACTAGCCTATCAATATAGCCTTATATGCCACAAAGTGAATCGCATTTATATTCAACAAACTATCATGACATCAGCGTTTGTTAACGAGTTGCTAAAAATACATGGGCGATAACTGCCCGCTTGCACATAACGCTAATTAATTAAACATTAACGCTAGCGTTGCAGATCAGTGTGCTCACTGCTGCAACAGAACGTCATTCTTGTCAAATCTGACGAGACAGCTCAACTTCACTGACTAGCCAATCAATATAAATGAATCGCATTTACATTCAACAAACTATCATGACATCAGCGTTTGTTAACGAGTTGCTAAAAATACACAATGCCCGCTTGCGCATAACGTTACGGCGGCAATTAATTAAACGATCTAATGCTACAACTCACAGCCAGATGCATGGATTTGTCAGACTGAGGGATCTGATAACCGCTAACTTGCGGTAAGCTGAGCTGACCCACCTCTCAATTATTTCTCTTGTCTGTGGAAACCAGTCCGTGTTGTTTCTGTTTCTTTTCCTGCTTTTCATCATCTTCGCCATATGGTAATCCAGCATAGGAGTAGCTTGAGTGGCTAACTTCTTGTATACTATCCGCACCGCACGCCTGGCTCACAGTCACAACAAACACACCGGCTAAAGTGGGCGTAACGTTTCCTGCATGCCTCTACATGACAGCCAATCACCAGCCGTATTAGAGCGCGGCGTGCAAGCATGTCGCATGCTTATAGGCTCAATGACGCTGTTTTGTTTTGGTATCGAAAATTGGTATCGATTGACAAGGGAGGCTTCGATACCCCTTAGTATCGATGTTTCCATTTCGGTGCCAAGTAAGTATCGAAACTCGATACCCAGCCCTAGCTCCATGTACAAGTACCTCTCCGCTCAATGTACAAGTACCTCTCCGCTCAATGTACAAGTACCTCTCCGCTCCATGTACAAGTACCTCTCCGCTCCATGTACAAGTACCTCTCCGCTCCATGTACAAGTACCTCTCCGCTCCATGTACAAGTACATCTCTGCTCCATGTACAAGTACCTCTCCGCTCAATGTACAAGTACATCTCCGCTCCATGTACAAGTACCTCTCCGCTCCATGTACAAGTACATCTCCGCTCCATGTACAAGTACCTCTCCGCTCCATGTACAAGTACCTCTCCGCTCAATGTACAAGTACATCTCCGCTCCATGTACAAGTACATCTCTGCTCCATGTACAAGTACCTCTCCGCTCAATGTACAAGTACATCTCCGCTCCATGTACAAGTACCTCTCCGCTCCATGTACAAGTACCTCTCCGGTCCATGTACAAGTACCTCTCCGCTCCATGTACAAGTACCTCTCCGCTCCATGTACAAGTACCTCTCCGCTCAATGTCAAGTGTCGACAGTACCTCTCCGCTCCATGTACAAATACCTCTCCGCTCTCATGTACAAGTACCTCTCCGCTCCATGTACAAGTACCTCTCCGCTCAATGTCAAGTGTCGACAGTACCTCTCCGCTCCATGTACAAATACCTCTCCGCTCCATGTACAAGTACCTCTCCGCTCTCATGTACAAGTACCTCTCCGCTCCATGTACAAGTAGCTCTCCGCTCAATGTACAAGTGTCGACAGCACCTTTCCGCTCCATGTACAAATACCTCTCCGCTCTCATGTACAAGTACCTCTCCGCTCCATGTACAAGTACCTCTCCGCTCAATGTACAAATACCTCTCCGCTCCATGTATAAGTACCTCTCCGCTCTATGTACAAGTACCTCTCCGCTCCATGTACAAGTACCTCTCCGCTCAATGTACAAATACCTCTCCGCTCCATGTACAAGTAGCTCTCCGCTGAATGTACAAGTGTCGACAGTACCTCTCCGCTCAATGTACAAGTACCTCTCCGCTCAATGTACAAATACCTCTCCGCTCCATGTACAAGTACCTCTCCGCTCAATGTCAAGTATCGACAGTACCTCTCCGCTCCATGTACAAGTACCTCTCCGCTGAATGTACAAGTGTCGACAGTACCTCTCCGCTCAATGTACAAGTACCTCTCCGCTCCATGTACAAGTACCTCTCCGCTCTCATGTACAAGTACCTCTCCGCTCCATGTACAAGTACCTCTCCGCTCAATGTACAAGTACCTCTGCGCTCCATGTACAAGTACCTCTCCGCTCAATGTACAAGTACCTCTCCGCTCAATGTACAAGTGTCGACAGTACCTCTCCGCTCCATGTACAAGTACCTCTCCGCTCAATGTACAAGTGTCGACAGTACCTCTACGCTCAATGTACAAGTGTCGACAGTACCTCTCCGCTCTCATGTACAAGTACCTCTCCGATCCATGTACAAGTACATCTCCGCTCCATGTACAAGTACATCTCCGCTCAATGTACAAGTACCTCTCCGCTCCATGTACAAGTACCTCTCCGCTCCATGTACAAGTACCTCTCCGCTCCATGTACAAGTACCTCTCCGCTCAATGTACAAGTACCTCTCCGCTCCATGTACAAGTACCTCTCCGCTCAATGTACAAGTACCTCTCCGCTCCATGTACAAGTACCTCTCCGCTCCATGTACAAGTACCTCTCCGCTCCATGTACAAGTACCTCTCCGCTCCATGTACAAGTACATCTCTGCTCCATGTACAAGTACCTCTCCGCTCAATGTACAAGTACATCTCCGCTCCATGTACAAGTACCTCTCCGCTCCATGTACAAGTACATCTCCGCTCCATGTACAAGTACCTCTCCGCTCCATGTACAAGTACCTCTCCGCTCAATGTACAAGTACATCTCCGCTCCATGTACAAGTACATCTCTGCTCCATGTACAAGTACCTCTCCGCTCAATGTACAAGTACATCTCCGCTCCATGTACAAGTACCTCTCCGCTCCATGTACAAGTACCTCTCCGGTCCATGTACAAGTACCTCTCCGCTCCATGTACAAGTACCTCTCCGCTCCATGTACAAGTACCTCTCCGCTCAATGTCAAGTGTCGACAGTACCTCTCCGCTCCATGTACAAATACCTCTCCGCTCTCATGTACAAGTACCTCTCCGCTCCATGTACAAGTACCTCTCCGCTCAATGTCAAGTGTCGACAGTACCTCTCCGCTCCATGTACAAATACCTCTCCGCTCCATGTACAAGTACCTCTCCGCTCTCATGTACAAGTACCTCTCCGCTCCATGTACAAGTACTTTACTTTACTTTACTTTATTTCATTTGGCAGACGCTTTTATCCAAAGCGACTTACATCACATTTCAATACAATTCATTCAGAGAAATACAAACAATGAAAACATAACTAAAACCATATATAATCAATAAGGGTTAACCGATTCCGGAGGGACCCAGGTATAGCCCGAAAAGGTACGTTTTTAGTCTCCGGCGAAAAAACGGCAGTGTCTCGGCCAGCATGACCAAGGGGGGAAGTTCATTCCACCATTGCGGAGCCATGGAGGAGAACAGTCTTGAACGAGACAAGCGTTCACCGGGGTCACGTAGCGATGGAGGGGCGAGGCGAGCCATGCAGGTGGAGGAGCGGAGGGAACGGTGGGATGTTTGGAAGCTGACCAGGGATTGTAAGTAGAGCGGGGCTGACCGGTGAACTGCCCGGTAGGCCAGTACCAAGGTCTTGAATTTTATCCGGGCCGAGATGGGGAGCCAGTGGAGCTCACGGAAAAGGGAAGTGACATGGGAAAATTTCGGTAAGTTGAAAACCAGACGGGCAGCTGTATTTTGGATGAGTTGAAGGGGTTGAATGGCCGAGGCAGGTAGCCCCGCCAGCAGAACATTACAGTAGTCCAGGCGTGAGAGGACCAGTGCCTGTACAATGATTTGAGCCGCCTCCCTAGTGAGAAGCGGACGGATTTTCCTGATGTTGTACATGGCGAATCTACAGGAGCGAGCGGTCGCTGCAATAAAGGCTGAGCAGGACAGCTGGTTGTCCAAGGTCACCCCAAGGTTCCTGACTGTTTCTGACGGACGTACGGTAATGCTGTCAATAGTGATGGAGAGGTCAGTGAGGGGGCAGTCTTTCCCAGGGAGGAAAAGTAGCTCAGTTTTTGCCAGATTTAATTTAAGGTGATGGTCTGTCATCCATGTTATGATATCCTTGAGGCACGCGGCCAGACGTGTCTCAATTTGAGTGGCAGAAGGGGGAAAGGAGAGGAAAAGCTGAGTGTCATCAGCATAACTATGGTAGGAGAACCCGTGAGAAGAGATTACGTGACCAAGGGACCTAACATAAAGAAGAAAAAGGAAAGGGCCAAGGACAGAACCCTGAGGGACACCAGTGTTCAGAGTGCATGTTTTAGAGAGGGACCCACGCCAGAGAACCTGAAAAGAGCGGTTGGAGAGATAGGAGGTGAACCAGGAGAGTGCAGAACCAGAAATACCGAGGTCAGTGAGAGTGGAGAGAAGGATGTGGTGATTCACCGTGTCAAATGCAGCAGAGAGATCAAGGAGAACCAGGATTGAGGAGAGGGAGGAGGCTTTAGCAGTGTGAAGGGCATGGGTGACAGAGAGGAGGGCTGTTTCGGTGGAGTGGGCGGGCTTGAAACCAGACTGCAGGGGATCCAGGAGGTTGTTGTGAGAGAGATGGAGGGATAATTGCTCAGAGACTGCTCGTTCCAGTGTTTTTGCGATGAATGGGAGGAGGGATACAGGGCGGTAGTTATGTATGGCGGTATGGTCCAGGGAGGGTTTTTTAAGAAGTGGCTTGACTCTAGCAATTTTTAACGGGGCCGGAACAGTGCCAGAAGACAGGGAGGAGTTGATGAGGGAAGTAAGGAAGGGAGATAAGTCAGATGAGATAGTTTGGAGAAGAGGAGAGGGGATCGGATCAAGAGGGCAGGTGGTGGCAGGGTTGGATAAGAGGAGTTTAATGACGGCTTCAGGGGAGAGGGGAGTGAAGGAGGACAGGCTAGTGGCAGGGGGCAGGGAATCCGATTTGGAGAGAGAGGAGCTGTTGTTAGTGGCCGGGGGGTGGAAGGAGGAGCTGATGTCATCAATTTTGCTCGTAAAGAAGTGCAGGAAGTCATCGGCAGTGAAACAAGAGGGGGGAGGGGGGGAGGGAGGGGTGAGGAGAGAGGTAAAGGTGGAGAACAGTTTGCTGGGGTTGGAGGCAGAGGACTGAATTTGAGAAATGAAGAAAGATGACTTTGCAGTGGTGACAGCAGTGGTGAAGTTGGATAATATGAGGTGATAGGCGGAAAGGTCTGAGGGGTCGTGAGTTTTTCTCCATTTTCTTTCGGCCGCCCGAAGCTCTGTGCGATGAGAACGAAGAGCTTCGGACAGCCAAGGTGCAGGGGGACAGGATCGGGCTGGTTTGGAGATGACTGGACAGAGGGAATCGAGGGCTGAGGAGAGAGAAGAAAACAGACTGGTTGCAGCATCATCAGGGGATAGGTGAGAGAAATGTTCTACGGAGGGGAGGAGAGAGAGGACCGCGGAAGAGAGTGCAGGGGGTGAGAGAGTTTTTATGTTACAACGGGTGGTAGTGTTATGAGTGGGTGGTGGGGGGGGTTTGGGGAGGGAGATGGGAAGGGAGAAAGTTATGAAGTGATGGTCGGAGACTGGGAGAGGAGTGACTATGAGGTTGGAAGTGCTGCAGGAACGGGTGAAGATTAGGTCAAGGAGGTTCCCGGCCTTATGAGTGGGCGGAGAAGGAGAGAGGGAGAGGTCGAAAGAAGCGAAAAAGTGTTGAAAAAGGGGAGATTGAAGGGTTGCTGCCATGATATTGAAATCACCTAGGAGGATGAGAGGTGTCCCGTCTTCAGGGAAGAGAGAGAGGAGAGCATCCAGCTCTTCGAGGAAGGTCCCAAGCGGACCAGGTGGGCGGTAAATAACAATGATATTGAGCATAGTGGGCAGAGAGACAGAGACAGAGTGGAATTCAAAAGAGGTTAAAGAGAGGTGAGAAAGAGAAAGAGAAGAGGCCTTGTATGTCCATTTAGGTGATATAAGGAGCCCCGTGCCTCCACCCCGGCCAGTGGCTCTGGGGGTGTGGGAAAAGGAGAAGGCATCGGAGAGGGCAGCTGGAGTTGCAGTGTTCTCGGGAGTGATCCAGGTCTCGGTGAGGGCAAGAAAAAGGAGGGATTGTGAAAGGGCATGAGCAGAGATGATGTCAGTTTTATTAGTGGTAGATTGGCAGTTCCAGAGTCCAGCAGTGATATTGAAAGGTAAATTGGAAGGTTTAGGGAGTGAATAATTATCTGGGTTGTTGTTGGGTAAGATGAAGTGTTTCTTTTTTGAATTGATTCTTGATGATGTATATACTGGAATTTGTTTTGGAATTTCAACAGGGATAGGGATAAGTAGAGGAGGTGTAGTAAGCTTAAAAGGGGGATTTACGCTGTGAGTGGTATGATTATTGTCGGTGAAATGAACAGAAGAGGCAGAAAAAGCAGAGGTAGTGAGACTGCCAGGCCATGGGGGGGAGCTATTTCGGTTTTGAACGGAGATGAGGGGGCAGAGGTGATGCTGACTGGATATGGCCAGTGGACGAGGAGGCTCTTGTCGCTCTAGTCAGTGGAGAGGTATGGATGCTTGAACGGCTAAGGCACGATGTATATTGGCTGAGAGCATTTTGGCTCCCTGTGCGTTCGGGTGGAGACCATCCGGAGCGAAAAGAGAGGGACGCTCCCAGAACAAGGTGAAATTATGAATGAAAGTGATATTGTGGTTGACGCAGATGGAGTGGAGCCAGGTGTGGAGAGCAAGCAAGCGACTAAATCTTACGTCACCGCGGCGGAAAGTGGGGATGGGGCCAGAGAGGAATACTGATTTACCGGATTTGGCGAGTAGGTTGAAGAGACTGAGGAAGTTTTGCTTTGTGAGTTCGGACTCTTGTTTATTGACGTCGTTGGAGCCAATGTGGAGGATTATTTTGTTGATCGATGGGGGAAGTGAAACCAGGATAGCCGGGAGTTTGTCATGAATGTCAAGAGTGGTAGCGCCGGGGAAACAATGTGTGATGGCGTTGATGAAGCGGAGATTCCTGGTGATGGAGTCGCCAACTATTAAAACAGTGGGGGGGATGAGGGGGGGCGGGCGGATCGTACGTGGACGGATAGGGGGGTCAGTGTGTGTAGCAGTTGGAACCGGGTAGGCAGGAGGGGTAGTAGGCGAATTACCACTGGGCGGGGAGACAGGGAGAGGATGGGTGGGAGAGGGGAGTGGGGCCGGAGGAATAGTGGGCGAATTAACGCTGGACGAGGGGGCAGGGAAAGGATGGGTGAGAGACGGGAGAGGGCCAGGAGGGGTGATGGGCGACTTAGAGGGAGACTGAGGAGGACAGGGGGTGAATGTGAAGCGAGCCGGGTAGATGAAAGGGGTACGCGATTGGGGGGGAAGTGCAGTGGAAGGCGGGTGACTGGATGATGAAGGTGAGAGCAGAGTTTCATATTCGAGACAGGAGAACTGGTTGTGAGTGGGCAGCTGGTTATTAACGGGTAATCGGGGGCGTGGAAGGAGTTTCCCTCCGTGGTTACCCGTGCCAGCTGTCGTCCAAGTCTTGGTCTGGCCAGGGGTGGAATAGGCCAGAGCTTCTGGCTTGGCATCGGGCCCCTCCCACTGGTCAGTCCGAGTGATGACGTAGGCCGGGTCGAGGATAGTGTCTGCCAGGGCTGCGGAGGTGTAGATGACCGCAGGACCCATGATCAACGAGTCGGAGTCCCGCTCGGCCAGTGGAGGGGAGACCGGGGCAAGACCGCTGACCAGGGAGTCCATTATGTGTTCCTCAGCTCTGATTTGGTATAGGACGGATAACCTTTCCTCCAGATGGGAAATCCTGGCATCTTTCAGGTCACAGTCAAGGCAACAGGATGAGGAGGTGAGCGACGGCATTGTGTGTGTGTGTGTGAGTGTGTGTGTGTGTGCTTGAGTATGTGAGTGTGTGTGTCTGTGTGTGTGTGTGAATGTATTGGGGGGGGGGGGGGGATCCGGTGTAGGGTTAGCAGTTTTCTACAGGATGTAGAACGGGCCTCGATGAAGCAGGAGGGCTGCAGGATGTAGAACGGGCCTCGATGAAGCAGGAGGGCTGCAGGATGTAGAACGGGCCTCGATGAAGCAGGAGGGCTGCAGGATGTAGAACGGGCCTCGATGAAGCAGGAGGGCTGCAGGATGTAGAACGGGCCTCGATGAAGCAGGAGGGCTGCAGGATGTAGAACGGGCCTCGATGAAGCAGGAGGGCTGCAGGATGTAGAACGGGCCTCGATGAAGCAGGAGGGCTGCAGGATGTAGAACGGGCCTCGATGAAGCAGGAGGGCTGCAGGATGTAGAACGGGCCTCGATGAAGCAGGAGGGCCGCTGGATGTAGAACGGGCCTCGATGAAGCAGGAGGGCTGCTGGATGTAGAACGGGCCTCGATGAAGCAGGAGGGCTGCTGGATGTAGAACGGGCCTCGATGAAGCAGGAGGGCTGCAGGATGTAGAACGGGCCTCGATGAAGCAGGAGGGCTGTAGGATGTAGAACGGCCTCGATGAAGCAGGAGGGCTGCTGGATGTAGAACAGGCCTCGATGAAGCAGGAGGGCTGTAGGATGTAGAACGGGCCTCGATGAAGCAGGTGGGCTGCAGGATGTAGAACGGGCCTCAGTGTAGCCAGGTGGGCTGCAGGATGTAGAACGGGCCTCGATGAAGCAGGAGGGCTGCTGGATGTAGAACGGGCCTCAGTGTAGCCAGGTGGGCTGCAGGATGTAGAACGGGCCTCGATGAAGCAGGAGGGCTGCAGGATGTAGAACGGGCCTCGATGAAGCAGGAGGGCTGCAGGATGTAGAACGGGCCTCGATGAAGCAGGAGGGCTGCAGGATGTAGAACGGGCCTCAGTGTAGCCAGGTGGGCTGCAGGATGTAGAACGGGCCTCGATGAAGCAGGAGGGCTGCAGGATGTAGAACGGGCCTCAGTGTAGCCAGGTGGGCTGCAGGATGTAGAACGGGCCTCGATGAAGCAGGAGGGCTGCTGGATGTAGAACGGGCCTCGATGAAGCAGGAGGGCTGCAGGATGTAGAACGGGCCTCAGTATAGCCAGGTGGGCTGCAGGATGTAGAACGGGCCTCGATGAAGCAGGTGGGCTGCAGGATGTAGAACGGGCCTCAGTGTAGCCAGGTGGGCTGCAGGATGTAGAACGGGCCTCAGTGTAGCCAGGTGGGCTGCAGGATGTAGAACGGGCCTCAGTGTAGCCAGGTGGGCTGCAGGATGTAGAACGGGCCTCAGTGTAGCCAGGTGGGCTGCAGGGTGGTGAAGCAGCTAGGCCTCACTGTAGCCAGGTGGGCTGCAGGATGGTAAACAGGCCACAGTGTAGCCAGGTGGGCTGCAGGAAGGTGAAGCAGCTAGGCCTCACTGTAGCCAGGAGCCAGGTGGGCTGCAGGATGTAGAACGGGCCTTGGTGTAACCAGGTGGGCTGCAGGAAGGTAAACAGGCCACAGTGTAGCCAGGTGGGCTACAGGATGGTGAGGCAGGCTGAGCTCAGTGCTGAAGCCTAGGTGAGGCCTGGTAGCAAGGCTGCCACTACAATGAATCAGCACAATCAATCCACACCATAACCAGTCCAAAAGAGCAGATGAATCAGGTATAGGGTTCAGATAATACTTAAAAGTCCATCCACAATCTCTATGACAATAAAAGTTCTTCAAAAAAGGTGAGATTCCAGGTTAAAACAAGTTTGCAAAGACCAACACTGAAAAGGTGTGGCCTGGTAGCTGAGCTGCTAGTGCAGGCAGGCACTGAAATAGCACAAACAATCCTACCACAATTGTCCATAAAAGCAGATGAATCGGGTGTAGGATCCAGTTAAATATTTGAAATCCAGTAAAAGTCAGTAAAACATGCTCACAAAAGAGTGAGATTCCTGATTAAAAATGAGTTTTCACTGACAAACACAGAACAGAGACACAGGACAACAAGTAGCTCTCCGCTCAATGTACAAGTGTCGACAGTACCTTTCCGCTCCATGTACAAATACCTCTCCGCTCTCATGTACAAGTACCTCTCCGCTCCATGTACAAGTACCTCTCCGCTCAATGTACAAATACCTCTCCGCTCCATGTATAAGTACCTCTCCGCTCTATGTACAAGTACCTCTCCGCTCCATGTACAAGTACCTCTCCGCTCAATGTACAAATACCTCTCCGCTCCATGTACAAGTAGCTCTCCGCTGAATGTACAAGTGTCGACAGTACCTCTCCGCTCAATGTACAAGTACCTCTCCGCTCAATGTACAAATACCCTTTCCGCTCCATGTACAAGTACCTCTCCGCTCAATGTCAAGTATCGACAGTACCTCTCCGCTCCATGTACAAGTACCTCTCCGCTGAATGTACAAGTGTCGACAGTACCTCTCCGCTCAATGTACAAGTACCTCTCCGCTCCATGTACAAGTACCTCTCCGCTCTCATGTACAAGTACCTCTCCGCTCCATGTACAAGTACCTCTCCGCTCAATGTACAAGTACCTCTGCGCTCCATGTACAAGTACCTCTCCGCTCAATGTACAAGTACCTCTCCGCTCAATGTACAAGTGTCGACAGTACCTCTCCGCTCCATGTACAAGTACCTCTCCGCTCAATGTACAAGTGTCGACAGTACCTCTACGCTCAATGTACAAGTGTCGACAGTACCTCTCCGCTCTCATGTACAAGTACCTCTCCGATCCATGTACAAGTACATCTCCGCTCCATGTACAAGTACATCTCCGCTCAATGTACAAGTACCTCTCCGCTCCATGTACAAGTACCTCTCCGCTCCATGTACAAGTACCTCTCCGCTCCATGTACAAGTACCTCTCCGCTCCATGTACAAGTACCTCTCCGCTCAATGTACAAGTACCTCTCCGCTCCATGTACAAGTACCTCTCCGCTCAATGTACAAGTACCTCTCCGCTCCATGTACAAGTACCTCTCCGCTCCATGTACAAGTACCTCTCCGCTCCATGTACAAGTACCTCTCCGCTCCATGTACAAGTACATCTCTGCTCCATGTACAAGTACCTCTCCGCTCAATGTACAAGTACATCTCCGCTCCATGTACAAGTACCTCTCCGCTCCATGTACAAGTACATCTCCGCTCCATGTACAAGTACCTCTCCGCTCCATGTACAAGTACCTCTCCGCTCAATGTACAAGTACCTCTCCGCTCCATGTACAAGTACCTCTCCGCTCCATGTACAAGTACCTCTCCGCTCCATGTACAAGTACCTCTCCGCTCAATGTCAAGTATCGACAGTACCTCTCCGCTCCATGTACAAGTACCTCTCCGCTGAATGTACAAGTGTCGACAGTACCTCTCCGCTCAATGTACAAGTACCTCTCCGCTCCATGTACAAGTACCTCTCCGCTCTCATGTACAAGTACCTCTCCGCTCCATGTACAAGTACCTCTCCGCTCAATGTACAAGTACCTCTGCGCTCCATGTACAAGTACCTCTCCGCTCAATGTACAAGTACCTCTCCGCTCAATGTACAAGTGTCGACAGTACCTCTCCGCTCCATGTACAAGTACCTCTCCGCTCAATGTACAAGTGTCGACAGTACCTCTACGCTCAATGTACAAGTGTCGACAGTACCTCTCCGCTCTCATGTACAAGTACCTCTCCGATCCATGTACAAGTACATCTCCGCTCCATGTACAAGTACATCTCCGCTCAATGTACAAGTACCTCTCCGCTCCATGTACAAGTACCTCTCCGCTCCATGTACAAGTACCTCTCCGCTCCATGTACAAGTACCTCTCCGCTCAATGTACAAGTACCTCTCCGCTCCATGTACAAGTACCTCTCCGCTCCATGTACAAGTACCTCTCCGCTCCATGTACAAGTACCTCTCCGCTCAATGTACAAGTACCTCTCCGCTCCATGTACAAGTACCTCTCCGCTCCATGTACAAGTACCTCTCCGCTCCATGTACAAGTACCTCTCCGCTCCATGTACAAGTACCTCTCCGCTCAATGTACAAGTACCTCTCCGCTCCCTGTACAAGTACATCTCCGCTCCATGTACAAGTACCTCTCCGCTCCATGTACAAGTACCTCTCCGCTCAATGTACAAGTGTCGACAGTACCTCTCCGCTCCATGTACAAGTACCTCTCCGCTCCATGTACAAGTACCTCTCCGCTCAATGTACAAGTGTCGACAGTACCTCTCCGCTCAATGTACAAGTACCTCTCCGCTCAATGTACAAGTACCTCTCCGCTCCATGTACAAGTACCTCTCCGCTCCATGTACAAATACCTCTCCGCTCCATGTACAAGTACCTCTCCGCTCCATGTACAAGCACCTCTCCGCTACATGTACAAGTACCTCTCCGCTCCATGTACAAGTACCTCTCCGCTCCATGTACAAGTACCTCTCCGCTCAATGTACAAGTACCTCTCCGCTCCATGTACAAATACCTCTCCGCTCCATGTACAAATACCTCTCCGCTCCATGTACAAGTACCTCTCCGCTCCATGTACCAGTACCTCTCCGCTCAATGTACAAGTACATCTCCGCTCAATGTACAAGTACATCTCCGCTCAATGTACAAGTACGTCTCCGCTCAATGTACAAGTACCTCTCCGCTCAATGTACAAGTACCTCTCCGCTCCATGTACAAGTACATCTCCGCTCAATGTACAAGTACATCTCCGCTCCATGTACCAATACCTCTCCGCTCAATGTACAAGTACCTCTCCGCTCAATGTACAAGTACATCTCCGCTCCATGTACAAGTACGTCTCCGCTCAATGTATAAGTACCTCTCCGCTCCATGTACAAGTACCTCTCCGCTCCATGTACAAGTACATCTCCGCTCCATGTACAAGTACATCTCCGCTCCATGTACAAGTACCTCTCCGCTCCATGTACAAGTACCTCTCCGCTCCATGTACAAGTACATCTCCGCTCCATGTACAAGTACCTCTCCGCTCAATGTACAAGTACATCTCCGCTCCATGTACAAGTACATCTCCACTCCATGTACAAGTACCTCTCCGCTCAATGTACAAGTACATCTCCGCTCCATGTACCAGTACCTCTCCGCTCAATGTACAAGTACATCTCCACTCCATGTACAAGTACCTCTCCGCTCAATGTACAAGTACATCTCCGCTCCATGTACCAGTACCTCTCCGCTCAATCTACAAGTACATCTCCACTCCATGTACAAGTACCTCTCCGCTCAATGTACAAGTACATCTCCGCTCCATGTACCAGTACCTCTCCGCTCAATGTACAAGTACATCTCCGCTCCATGTACAAGTACCTCTCCGCTCAATGTACAAGTACCTCTCCGCTCAATGTACAAGTACATCTCCGCTCCATGTACCAGTACCTCTCCGCTCAATGTACAAGTACATCTGCGCTCCATGTAGGGCTGGGTATCGTTCAAAATTTTTCGATATCGATACCGTTTCGATACTTGGATTTCGATACCGGTTCCTGAACGATACTTTTTTCGATACCAATTTTTAGAAAAATCCATTTTAACAAAAATAAAACTGCATTACACATTGAAATTATTTTACAAATCTTTAGTTTCCCCCCATCTTAAGTTTTACAGCAGAAAAAAATAAAACCTACTGTATTTAACATAACTTTAAGTTCTCTAAACGTATTGCCGTCCCTACAAAAAATATTGGAGTACTACAAAGGAAAGAAATGTAGCTAAAACAAATAAATCAGTGGAATAGTTTTCAGTGCAAAACAGAGAGTTGCAAATCAGGGTTTAATGCTCACTGATGCAACAGAACTCTATTCTTGTACAAACTGATGAGATGGCTCCACTTCATGCATGGAAGACTAGTTGAGCATTGACTAGCCTATCAATATAGCCTTATATGCCACAAAGTGAATCGCATTTATATTCAACAAACTATCATGACATCAGCGTTTGTTAACGAGTTGCTAAAAATACATGGGCGATAACTGCCCGCTTGCACATAACGCTAATTAATTAAACATTAACGCTAGCGTTGCAGATCAGTGTGCTCACGGCTGCAACAGAACGTCATTCTTGTCAAATCTGACGAGACAGCTCAACTTCACTGACTAGCCAATCAATATAAATGAATCACATTTACATTCAACAAACTATCATGACATCAGCGTTTGTTAACGAGTTGCTAAAAATACACAATGCCCGCTTGCGCATAACGTTACGGCGGCAATTAATTAAACGATCTAATGCTACAACTCACAGCCAGATGCATGGATTTGTCAGACTGAGGGATCTGATAACCGCTAACTTGCGGTAAGCTGAGCTGACCCACCTCTCAATTATTTCTCTTGTCTGTGGAAACCAGTCCGTGTTGTTTCTGTTTCTTTTCCTGCTTTTCATCATCTTCGCCATATGGTAATCCAGGATAGGAGTAGCTTGAGTGGCTAACTTCTTGTATACTATCCGCACCGCACGCCTGGCTCACAGTCACAACAAACACACCGGCTAAAGTGGGCGTAACGTTTCCTGCATGCCTCTACATGACAGCCAATCACCAGCCGTATTAGAGCGCGGCGTGCAAGCATGTCGCATGCTTATAGGCTCAATGACGCTGTTTTGTTTTGGTATCGAAAATTGGTATCGATTGACAAGGGAGGCTTCGATACCCCTTAGTATCGATGTTTCCATTTCGGTGCCAAGTAAGTATCGAAACTCGATACCCAGCCCTAGCTCCATGTACAAGTACCTCTCCGCTCAATGTACAAGTACCTCTCCGCTCAATGTACAAGTACCTCTCCGCTCCATGTACAAGTACCTCTCCGCTCCATGTACAAGTACCTCTCCGCTCCATGTACAAGTACATCTCCGCTCCATGTACAAGTACATCTCTGCTCCATGTACAAGTACCTCTCCGCTCAATGTACAAGTACATCTCCGCTCCATGTACAAGTACCTCTCCGCTCCATGTACAAGTACCTCTCCGGTCCATGTACAAGTACCTCTCCGCTCCATGTACAAGTACCTCTCCGCTCCATGTACAAGTACCTCTCCGCTCAATGTCAAGTGTCGACAGTACCTCTCCGCTCCATGTACAAATACCTATCCGCTCTCATGTACAAGTACCTCTCCGCTCCATGTACAAGTACCTCTCCGCTCAATGTCAAGTGTCGACAGTACCTCTCCGCTCCATGTACAAATACCTCTCCGCTCCATGTACAAGTACCTCTCCGCTCTCATGTACAAGTACCTCTCCGCTCCATGTACAAGTAGCTCTCCGCTCAATGTACAAGTGTCGACAGCACCTTTCCGCTCCATGTACAAATACCTCTCCGCTCTCATGTACAAGTACCTCTCCGCTCCATGTACAAGTACCTCTCCGCTCAATGTACAAATACCTCTCCGCTCCATGTATAAGTACCTCTCCGCTCTATGTACAAGTACCTCTCCGCTCCATGTACAAGTACCTCTCCGCTCAATGTACAAATACCTCTCCGCTCCATGTACAAGTAGCTCTCCGCTGAATGTACAAGTGTCGACAGTACCTCTCCGCTCAATGTACAAGTACCTCTCCGCTCAATGTACAAATACCTCTCCGCTCCATGTACAAGTACCTCTCCGCTCAATGTCAAGTATCGACAGTACCTCTCCGCTCCATGTACAAGTACCTCTCCGCTGAATGTACAAGTGTCGACAGTACTGCCCTGCAAAGCTAAAAGGGGGTAACTCGCCAGAGTGTAGAACTGAGAAAAATGACTTTAAAGTTTTGTTGTTGTCCAGCCAAATGTATTGTAGGAAGAAACTGGAAATGTGTTAATTATTTGTTTATTTAATGTAGTTATTTATCTACATAATGTTTTTTAGCTCAAACTTGACCTTTGACCCTTATTTGGAAGTTACCTGACTCTGGCTTTGCATTGTCTGCAAAATAATAAGGGGTGATGCCAAGCAAAAAGACAGTAACTTCAATTTGATCCTTCACTTGGTTGCTTATCACTATATAAAACCACTATATATGATAATAATGATAACATAGACATGAAGTCTCATTTTCATGGCACAATTACGCTTAATATAATATACGTATAAATATAATATAACTAGATTATCAGGCCACTACACATCCTTCAAGCCTAGTTTGGTGGGACGCTTGTTGGCCCGTTGTGTGTCTGTGTGTTGGCGCCTCGGGGGTTAATGTCATATGAGCTGGCTCCTCGGGGGTTGATGTCGTATGAGCTGGCACATCTGGGGTTAATTTTATATGTGCGGCACCTCGGGGTTAATGTTGTATGAGCTGGTACCTCAGGGGTTAATGTCATATGAGCTGGCGCCTGGCGCCTCGGGGGTTAATGTTGTATGACCTGGTAGCTCAGTGGTTAATGTCATATGAGCTGGTGCCTCGGGGGTTAATGTCATATGAGCTGGCACCTCTGGGGTTAATTTCATATGTGCGGCGCCTCTGGGGTTAATGTTGTATGAGCTGGTACCTGGAGGGTTAATGTTGTGTGAGCTGGCACCTCTGGGGTTAATTTTATATGAGCGGCACCTCGGGGGTTAATGTTGTATGAACTGGTACCTCAGGGGTTAATGTCATATGAGCTGGCACCTTGGGGGTTAATTTCATATGTGCGGCGCCTCTGGGGTTAATGTTGTATGAGCTGGCACCTCTGGGGTTAATTTCATATGTGCGGCGCCTCTGGGGTTAATGTTGTATGAGCTGGTACCTCTGGGGATAATGCCGTATGAGCTGGCACCTCTGGGGTTAATTTTATATGAGCGGCACCTCGGGGGTTAATGTTGTATGAATTGGTACCTCAGGGGTTAATGTCATATGAGCTGGCGCCTCGGTGGTTAATGTTGTATGAGCTGGCACCTCCGGGGTTAATTTCATATGAGCGGTGCCTCTGAGGTTAATGTGGTATGAGCTGGCGCCTCGGGGGTTAATGTCGTATAAGCTGGCACCTCCGGGGTTAATTTCATATGCGCGGTGCCTCAGAAATGTGGTATGAGCTGGCGCGTCGGGGGTTAATATTGTACGAGCTGGAGCCTCGGGGGTAAATGTGGTATGAGCTGGTGCCTCGGGGGTTAATGTCATATGAGGTGCCTCATGGGTTAATGTATAGACGCTTTTAATTTTACAACATAAACATTAAAAATTGCCCCTAGCTTACTTCCTGTTGCAATGTTTGCTAATGCAATAGGTGACTGGAAATAAGATAGGGTTCAAACTGTTCCCATAGCAACCCAATTCCGTGAAAACCGTCTATAAGGGTTAGGGGGTTAATGCCGTATGAGCTGGCAACCTTGGGAGTTAATGTGGGTGTCTGTGTGGGTGGGGGTGGTATTGGTCCAATGTCACAATCATGACATTAGGCCTGCCCAGTAATGTAACTCATACCTCAACTCAACCTGAGCATTCTGGTGAGTTACCCCCTTTTTGCATTGCAGGGCAGAGCATTCAGAGTGCAGTCAAACCAAACCAAACAACCGTAACTGATGTTACCTTAGTCTTGCTTGGCTTTTCTAGGGCTTTTGGAAGTTACTGTAAATATGACCCCCTATTTTCTCCAAAAAACAACACAATTGACTCAAAATATTTTTCCACATGATAAAGCAGATCTTCAATGTTCCAAAAATGACAAAAACTCATTTTTGACAAAAATTGAGTTACCCCCTTTTAGCTTTGCAGGGCAGAGTACCTCTCCGCTCAATGTACAAGTACCTCTCTGCTCCATGTACAAGTACCTCTCCGCTCTCATGTACAAGTACCTCTCCGCTCCATGTACAAGTACCTCTCCGCTCAATGTACAAGTACCTCTGCGCTCCATGTACAAGTACCTCTCCGCTCAATGTACAAGTACCTCTCCGCTCAATGTACAAGTGTCGACAGTACCTCTCCGCTCCATGTACAAGTACCTCTCCGCTCAATGTACAAGTGTCGACAGTACCTCTACGCTCAATGTACAAGTGTCGACAGTACCTCTCCGCTCTCATGTACAAGTACCTCTCCGATCCATGTACAAGTACATCTCCGCTCCATGTACAAGTACATCTCCGCTCAATGTACAAGTACCTCTCCGCTCCATGTACAAGTACCTCTCCGCTCCATGTACAAGTACCTCTCCGCTCCATGTACAAGTACCTCTCCGCTCAATGTACAAGTACCTCTCCGCTCCATGTACAAGTACCTCTCCGCTCAATGTACAAGTACCTCTCCGCTCCATGTACAAGTACCTCTCCGCTCCATGTACAAGTACCTCTCCGCTCCATGTACAAGTACCTCTCCGCTCCATGTACAAGTACATCTCTGCTCCATGTACAAGTACCTCTCCGCTCAATGTACAAGTACATCTCCGCTCCATGTACAAGTACCTCTCCGCTCCATGTACAAGTACATCTCCGCTCCATGTACAAGTACCTCTCCGCTCCATGTACAAGTACCTCTCCGCTCAATGTACAAGTACATCTCCGCTCCATGTACAAGTACATCTCTGCTCCATGTACAAGTACCTCTCCGCTCAATGTACAAGTACATCTCCGCTCCATGTACAAGTACCTCTCCGCTCCATGTACAAGTACCTCTCCGGTCCATGTACAAGTACCTCTCCGCTCCATGTACAAGTACCTCTCCGCTCCATGTACAAGTACCTCTCCGCTCAATGTCAAGTGTCGACAGTACCTCTCCGCTCCATGTACAAATACCTCTCCGCTCTCATGTACAAGTACCTCTCCGCTCCATGTACAAGTACCTCTCCGCTCAATGTCAAGTGTCGACAGTACCTCTCCGCTCCATGTACAAATACCTCTCCGCTCCATGTACAAGTACCTCTCCGCTCTCATGTACAAGTACCTCTCCGCTCCATGTACAAGTAGCTCTCCGCTCAATGTACAAGTGTCGACAGTACCTTTCCGCTCCATGTACAAATACCTCTCCGCTCTCATGTACAAGTACCTCTCCGCTCCATGTACAAGTACCTCTCCGCTCAATGTACAAATACCTCTCCGCTCCATGTATAAGTACCTCTCCGCTCTATGTACAAGTACCTCTCCGCTCCATGTACAAGTACCTCTCCGCTCAATGTACAAATACCTCTCCGCTCCATGTACAAGTAGCTCTCCGCTGAATGTACAAGTGTCGACAGTACCTCTCCGCTCAATGTACAAGTACCTCTCCGCTCAATGTACAAATACCTCTCCGCTCCATGTACAAGTACCTCTCCGCTCAATGTCAAGTATCGACAGTACCTCTCCGCTCCATGTACAAGTACCTCTCCGCTGAATGTACAAGTGTCGACAGTACCTCTCCGCTCAATGTACAAGTACCTCTCCGCTCCATGTACAAGTACCTCTCCGCTCTCATGTACAAGTACCTCTCCGCTCCATGTACAAGTACCTCTCCGCTCAATGTACAAGTACCTCTGCGCTCCATGTACAAGTACCTCTCCGCTCAATGTACAAGTACCTCTCCGCTCAATGTACAAGTGTCGACAGTACCTCTCCGCTCCATGTACAAGTACCTCTCCGCTCAATGTACAAGTGTCGACAGTACCTCTACGCTCAATGTACAAGTGTCGACAGTACCTCTCCGCTCTCATGTACAAGTACCTCTCCGATCCATGTACAAGTACATCTCCGCTCCATGTACAAGTACATCTCCGCTCAATGTACAAGTACCTCTCCGCTCCATGTACAAGTACCTCTCCGCTCCATGTACAAGTACCTCTCCGCTCCATGTACAAGTACCTCTCCGCTCCATGTACAAGTACCTCTCCGCTCAATGTACAAGTACCTCTCCGCTCCATGTACAAGTACCTCTCCGCTCAATGTACAAGTACCTCTCCGCTCCATGTACAAGTACCTCTCCGCTCCATGTACAAGTACCTCTCCGCTCCATGTACAAGTACCTCTCCGCTCCATGTACAAGTACATCTCTGCTCCATGTACAAGTACCTCTCCGCTCAATGTACAAGTACATCTCCGCTCCATGTACAAGTACCTCTCCGCTCCATGTACAAGTACATCTCCGCTCCATGTACAAGTACATCTCCGCTCCATGTACAAGTACCTCTCCGCTCAATGTACAAGTACATCTCCGCTCCATGTACAAGTACATCTCTGCTCCATGTACAAGTACCTCTCCGCTCAATGTACAAGTACATCTCCGCTCCATGTACAAGTACCTCTCCGCTCCATGTACAAGTACCTCTCCGGTCCATGTACAAGTACCTCTCCGCTCCATGTACAAGTACCTCTCCGCTCCATGTACAAGTACCTCTCCGCTCAATGTCAAGTGTCGACAGTACCTCTCCGCTCCATGTACAAATACCTCTCCGCTCTCATGTACAAGTACCTCTCCGCTCCATGTACAAGTACCTCTCCGCTCAATGTCAAGTGTCGACAGTACCTCTCCGCTCCATGTACAAATACCTCTCCGCTCCATGTACAAGTACCTCTCCGCTCTCATGTACAAGTACCTCTCCGCTCCATGTACAAGTAGCTCTCCGCTCAATGTACAAGTGTCGACAGTACCTTTCCGCTCCATGTACAAATACCTCTCCGCTCTCATGTACAAGTACCTCTCCGCTCCATGTACAAGTACCTCTCCGCTCAATGTACAAATACCTCTCCGCTCCATGTATAAGTACCTCTCCGCTCTATGTACAAGTACCTCTCCGCTCCATGTACAAGTACCTCTCCGCTCAATGTACAAATACCTCTCCGCTCCATGTACAAGTAGCTCTCCGCTGAATGTACAAGTGTCGACAGTACCTCTCCGCTCAATGTACAAGTACCTCTCCGCTCAATGTACAAATACCTCTCCGCTCCATGTACAAGTACCTCTCCGCTCAATGTCAAGTATCGACAGTACCTCTCCGCTCCATGTACAAGTACCTCTCCGCTGAATGTACAAGTGTCGACAGTACCTCTCCGCTCAATGTACAAGTACCTCTCCGCTCCATGTACAAGTACCTCTCCGCTCTCATGTACAAGTACCTCTCCGCTCCATGTACAAGTACCTCTCCGCTCAATGTACAAGTACCTCTGCGCTCCATGTACAAGTACCTCTCCGCTCAATGTACAAGTACCTCTCCGCTCAATGTACAAGTGTCGACAGTACCTCTCCGCTCCATGTACAAGTACCTCTCCGCTCAATGTACAAGTGTCGACAGTACCTCTACGCTCAATGTACAAGTGTCGACAGTACCTCTCCGCTCTCATGTACAAGTACCTCTCCGATCCATGTACAAGTACATCTCCGCTCCATGTACAAGTACATCTCCGCTCAATGTACAAGTACCTCTCCGCTCCATGTACAAGTACCTCTCCGCTCCATGTACAAGTACCTCTCCGCTCCATGTACAAGTACCTCTCCGCTCCATGTACAAGTACCTCTCCGCTCAATGTACAAGTACCTCTCCGCTCCATGTACAAGTACCTCTCCGCTCAATGTACAAGTACCTCTCCGCTCCATGTACAAGTACCTCTCCGCTCCATGTACAAGTACCTCTCCGCTCCATGTACAAGTACCTCTCCGCTCCATGTACAAGTACATCTCTGCTCCATGTACAAGTACCTCTCCGCTCAATGTACAAGTACATCTCCGCTCCATGTACAAGTACCTCTCCGCTCCATGTACAAGTACATCTCCGCTCCATGTACAAGTACATCTCCGCTCCATGTACAAGTACCTCTCCGCTCAATGTACAAGTACATCTCCGCTCCATGTACAAGTACATCTCTGCTCCATGTACAAGTACCTCTCCGCTCAATGTACAAGTACATCTCCGCTCCATGTACAAGTACCTCTCCGCTCCATGTACAAGTACCTCTCCGGTCCATGTACAAGTACCTCTCCGCTCCATGTACAAGTACCTCTCCGCTCCATGTACAAGTACCTCTCCGCTCAATGTCAAGTGTCGACAGTACCTCTCCGCTCCATGTACAAATACCTCTCCGCTCTCATGTACAAGTACCTCTCCGCTCCATGTACAAGTACCTCTCCGCTCAATGTCAAGTGTCGACAGTACCTCTCCGCTCCATGTACAAATACCTCTCCGCTCCATGTACAAGTACCTCTCCGCTCTCATGTACAAGTACCTCTCCGCTCCATGTACAAGTAGCTCTCCGCTCAATGTACAAGTGTCGACAGTACCTTTCCGCTCCATGTACAAATACCTCTCCGCTCTCATGTACAAGTACCTCTCCGCTCCATGTACAAGTACCTCTCCGCTCAATGTACAAATACCTCTCCGCTCCATGTATAAGTACCTCTCCGCTCTATGTACAAGTACCTCTCCGCTCCATGTACAAGTACCTCTCCGCTCAATGTACAAATACCTCTCCGCTCCATGTACAAGTAGCTCTCCGCTGAATGTACAAGTGTCGACAGTACCTCTCCGCTCAATGTACAAGTACCTCTCCGCTCAATGTACAAATACCTCTCCGCTCCATGTACAAGTACCTCTCCGCTCAATGTCAAGTATCGACAGTACCTCTCCGCTCCATGTACAAGTACCTCTCCGCTGAATGTACAAGTGTCGACAGTACCTCTCCGCTCAATGTACAAGTACCTCTCCGCTCCATGTACAAGTACCTCTCCGCTCTCATGTACAAGTACCTCTCCGCTCCATGTACAAGTACCTCTCCGCTCAATGTACAAGTACCTCTGCGCTCCATGTACAAGTACCTCTCCGCTCAATGTACAAGTACCTCTCCGCTCAATGTACAAGTGTCGACAGTACCTCTCCGCTCCATGTACAAGTACCTCTCCGCTCAATGTACAAGTGTCGACAGTACCTCTACGCTCAATGTACAAGTGTCGACAGTACCTCTCCGCTCTCATGTACAAGTACCTCTCCGATCCATGTACAAGTACATCTCCGCTCCATGTACAAGTACATCTCCGCTCAATGTACAAGTACCTCTCCGCTCCATGTACAAGTACCTCTCCGCTCCATGTACAAGTACCTCTCCGCTCCATGTACAAGTACCTCTCCGCTCCATGTACAAGTACCTCTCCGCTCAATGTACAAGTACCTCTCCGCTCCATGTACAAGTACCTCTCCGCTCAATGTACAAGTACCTCTCCGCTCCATGTACAAGTACCTCTCCGCTCCATGTACAAGTACCTCTCCGCTCCATGTACAAGTACATCTCTGCTCCATGTACAAGTACCTCTCCGCTCAATGTACAAGTACATCTCCGCTCCATGTACAAGTACCTCTCCGCTCCATGTACAAGTACATCTCCACTCCATGTACAAGTACCTCTCCGCTCCATGTACAAGTACCTCTCCGCTCAATGTACAAGTACATCTCCGCTCCATGTACAAGTACATCTCTGCTCCATGTACAAGTACCTCTCCGCTCAATGTACAAGTACATCTCCGCTCCATGTACAAGTACCTCTCCGCTCCATGTACAAGTACCTCTCCGGTCCATGTACAAGTACCTCTCCGCTCCATGTACAAGTACCTCTCCGCTCCATGTACAAGTACCTCTCCGCTCAATGTCAAGTGTCGACAGTACCTCTCCGCTCCATGTACAAATACCTCTCCGCTCTCATGTACAAGTACCTCTCCGCTCCATGTACAAGTACCTCTCCGCTCAATGTCAAGTGTCGACAGTACCTCTCCGCTCCATGTACAAATACCTCTCCGCTCCATGTACAAGTACCTCTCCGCTCTCATGTACAAGTACCTCTCCGCTCCATGTACAAGTAGCTCTCCGCTCAATGTACAAGTGTCGACAGTACCTTTCCGCTCCATGTACAAATACCTCTCCGCTCTCATGTACAAGTACCTCTCCGCTCCATGTACAAGTACCTCTCCGCTCAATGTACAAATACCTCTCCGCTCCATGTACAAGTAGCTCTCCGCTGAATGTACAAGTGTCGACAGTACCTCTCCGCTCAATGTACAAGTACCTCTCCGCTCAATGTACAAATACCTCTCCGCTCCATGTACAAGTACCTCTCCGCTCAATGTCAAGTATCGACAGTACCTCTCCGCTCCATGTACAAGTACCTCTCCGCTGAATGTACAAGTGTCGACAGTACCTCTCCGCTCAATGTACAAGTACCTCTCCGCTCCATGTACAAGTACCTCTCCGCTCTCATGTACAAGTACCTCTCCGCTCCATGTACAAGTACCTCTCCGCTCAATGTACAAGTACCTCTGCGCTCCATGTACAAGTACCTCTCCGCTCAATGTACAAGTACCTCTCCGCTCAATGTACAAGTGTCGACAGTACCTCTCCGCTCCATGTACAAGTACCTCTCCGCTCAATGTACAAGTGTCGACAGTACCTCTACGCTCAATGTACAAGTGTCGACAGTACCTCTCCGCTCTCATGTACAAGTACCTCTCCGATCCATGTACAAGTACATCTCCGCTTTATGTACAAGTACATCTCCGCTCAATGTACAAGTACCTCTCCGCTCCATGTACAAGTACCTCTCCGCTCCATGTACAAGTACCTCTCCGCTCCATGTACAAGTACCTCTCCGCTCCATGTACAAGTACCTCTCCGCTCAATGTACAAGTACCTCTCCGCTCCATGTACAAGTACCTCTCCGCTCAATGTACAAGTACCTCTCCGCTCCATGTACAAGTACCTCTCCGCTCCATGTACAAGTACCTCTCCGCTCCATGTACAAGTACCTCTCCGCTCAATGTCAAGTATCGACAGTACCTCTCCGCTCCATGTACAAGTACCTCTCCGCTGAATGTACAAGTGTCGACAGTACCTTTCCGCTCAATGTACAAGTACCTCTCCGCTCCATGTACAAGTACCTCTCCGCTCTCATGTACAAGTACCTCTCCGCTCCATGTACAAGTACCTCTCCGCTCAATGTACAAGTACCTCTGCGCTCCATGTACAAGTACCTCTCCGCTCAATGTACAAGTACCTCTCCGCTCAATGTACAAGTGTCGACAGTACCTCTCCGCTCCATGTACAAGTACCTCTCCGCTCAATGTACAAGTGTCGACAGTACCTCTACGCTCAATGTACAAGTGTCGACAGTACCTCTCCGCTCTCATGTACAAGTACCTCTCCGATCCATGTACAAGTACATCTCCGCTCCATGTACAAGTACATCTCCGCTCAATGTACAAGTACCTCTCCGCTCCATGTACAAGTACCTCTCCGCTCCATGTACAAGTACCTCTCCGCTCCATGTACAAGTACCTCTCCGCTCCATGTACAAGTACCTCTCCGCTCAATGTACAAGTACCTCTCCGCTCCATGTACAAGTACCTCTCCGCTCCATGTACAAGTACCTCTCCGCTCCATGTACAAGTACCTCTCCGCTCAATGTACAAGTACCTCTCCGCTCCATGTACAAGTACCTCTCCGCTCCATGTACAAGTACCTCTCCGCTCCATGTACAAGTACCTCTCCGCTCAATGTACAAGTACCTCTCCGCTCCCTGTACAAGTACATCTCTGCTCCATGTACAAGTACCTCTCCGCTCCATGTACAAGTACCTCTCCGCTCAATGTACAAGTGTCGACAGTACCTCTCCGCTCCATGTACAAGTACCTCTCCGCTCCATGTACAAGTACCTCTCCGCTCAATGTACAAGTGTCGACAGTACCTCTCCGCTCCATCTACAAGTACCTCTCCGCTCAATGTACAAGTACCTCTCCGCTGAATGTACAAGTACCTCTCCGCTCCATGTACAAGTACCTCTCCGCTCCATGTACAAATACCTCTCCGCTCCATGTACAAGTACCTCTCCGCTCCATGTACAAGCACCTCTCCGCTACATGTACAAGTACCTCTCCGCTCCATGTACAAGTACCTCTCCGCTCCATGTACAAGTACCTCTCCGCTCAATGTACAAGTACCTCTCCGCTCCATGTACAAATACCTCTCCGCTCCATGTACAAATACCTCTCCGCTCCATGTACAAGTACCTCTCCGCTCCATGTACCAGGACCTCTCCGCTCAATGTACAAGTACATCTCCGCTCAATGTACAAGTACATCTCCGCTCAATGTACAAGTACGTCTCCGCTCAATGTACAAGTACCTCTCCGCTCAATGTACAAGTACCTCTCCGCTCCATGTACAAGTACCTCTCCGCTCAATGTACAAGTACATCTCCGCTCCATGTACCAGTACCTCTCCGCTCAATGTACAAGTACCTCTCCGCTCAATGTACAAGTACATCTCCGCTCCATCTACAAGTACGTCTCCGCTCAATGTATAAGTACCTCTCCGCTCCATGTACAAGTACCTCTCCGCTCCATGTACAAGTACATCTCCGCTCCATGTACAAGTACATCTCCGCTCCATGTACAAGTACCTCTCCGCTCCATGTACAAGTACCTCTCCGCTCCATGTACAAGTACATCTCCGCTCCATGTACAAGTACCTCTCCGCTCAATGTACAAGTACATCTCCGCTCCATGTACAAGTACATCTCCACTCCATGTACAAGTACCTCTCCGCTCAATGTACAAGTACATCTCCGCTCCATGTACCAGTACCTCTCCGCTCAATGTACAAGTACATCTCCACTCCATGTACAAGTACCTCTCCGCTCAATGTACAAGTACATCTCCGCTCCATGTACCAGTACCTCTCCGCTCAATGTACAAGTACATCTCCACTCCATGTACAAGTACCTCTCCGCTCAATGTACAAGTACATCTCCGCTCCATGTACCAGTACCTCTCCGCTCAATGTACAAGTACATCTCCGCTCCATGTACAAGTACCTCTCCGCTCAATGTACAAGTACCTCTCCGCTCAATGTACAAGTACATCTCCGCTCCATGTACCAGTACCTCTCCGCTCAATGTACAAGTACATCTGCGCTCCATGTAGGGCTGGGTATCGTTCAAAATTTTTCGATATCGATACCGTTTCGATACTTGGATTTCGATACCGGTTCCTGAACGATACTTTTTTCGATACCAATTTTTAGAAAAATCCATTTTAACAAAAATAAAACTGCATTACACATTGAAATTATTTTACAAATCTTTAGTTTCCCCCCATGTTAAGTTTTACAGCAGAAAAAAATAAAACCTACTGTATTTAACATAACTTTAAGTTCTCTAAACGTATTGCCGTCCCTACAAAAAATATTGGAGTACTACAAAGGAAAGAAATGTAGCTAAAACAAATAAATCAGTGGAATAGTTTTCAGTGCAAAACAGAGAGTTGCAAATCAGGGTTTAATGCTCACTGATGCAACAGAACTCTATTCTTGTACAAACTGATGAGATGGCTCCACTTCATGCATGGAAGACTAGTTGAGCATTGACTAGCCTATCAATATAGCCTTATATGCCACAAAGTGAATCGCATTTATATTCAACAAACTATCATGACATCAGCGTTTGTTAACGAGTTGCTAAAAATACATGGGCGATAACTGCCCGCTTGCACATAACGCTAATTAATTAAACATTAACGCTAGCGTTGCAGATCAGTGTGCTCACTGCTGCAACAGAACGTCATTCTTGTCAAATCTGACGAGACAGCTCAACTTCACTGACTAGCCAATCAATATAAATGAATCGCATTTACATTCAACAAACTATCATGACATCAGCGTTTGTTAACGAGTTGCTAAAAATACACAATGCCCGCTTGCGCATAACGTTACGGCGGCAATTAATTAAACGATCTAATGCTACAACTCACAGCCAGATGCATGGATTTGTCAGACTGAGGGATCTGATAACCGCTAACTTGCGGTAAGCTGAGCTGACCCACCTCTCAATTATTTCTCTTGTCTGTGGAAACCAGTCCGTGTTGTTTCTGTTTCTTTTCCTGCTTTTCATCATCTTCGCCATATGGTAATCCAGGATAGGAGTAGCTTGAGTGGCTAACTTCTTGTATACTATCCGCACCGCACGCCTGGCTCACAGTCACAACAAACACACCGGCTAAAGTGGGCGTAACGTTTCCTGCATGCCTCTACATGACAGCCAATCACCAGCCGTATTAGAGCGCGGCGTGCAAGCATGTCGCATGCTTATAGGCTCAATGACGCTGTTTTGTTTTGGTATCGAAAATTGGTATCGATTGACAAGGGAGGCTTCGATACCCCTTAGTATCGATGTTTCCATTTCGGTGCCAAGTAAGTATCGAAACTCGATACCCAGCCCTAGCTCCATGTACAAGTACCTCTCCGCTCAATGTACAAGTACCTCTCCGCTCAATGTACAAGTACCTCTCCGCTCCATGTACAAGTACCTCTCCGCTCCATGTACAAGTACCTCTCCGCTCCATGTACAAGTACATCTCTGCTCCATGTACAAGTACCTCTCCGCTCAATGTACAAGTACATCTCCGCTCCATGTACAAGTACCTCTCCGCTCCATGTACAAGTACATCTCCGCTCCATGTACAAGTACCTCTCCGCTCCATGTACAAGTACCTCTCCGCTCAATGTACAAGTACATCTCCGCTCCATGTACAAGTACCTCTCCGCTCCATGTACAAGTACATCTCCGCTCCATGTACAAGTACCTCTCCGCTCAATGTACAAGTACATCTCCGCTCCATGTACAAGTACATCTCCACTCCATGTACAAGTACCTCTCCGCTCAATGTACAAGTACATCTCCGCTCCATGTACCAGTACCTCTCCGCTCAATGTACAAGTACATCTCCACTCCATGTACAAGTACCTCTCCGCTCAATGTACAAGTACATCTCCGCTCCATGTACCAGTACCTCTCCGCTCCATGTACAAGTACCTCTCCGCTCCATGTACAAGTACATCTCTGCTCCATGTACAAGTACCTCTCCGCTCAATGTACAAGTACATCTCCGCTCCATGTACAAGTACCTCTCCGCTCCATGTACAAGTACATCTCCGCTCCATGTACAAGTACCTCTCCGCTCCATGTACAAGTACCTCTCCGCTCAATGTACAAGTACATCTCCGCTCCATGTACAAGTACATCTCTGCTCCATGTACAAGTACCTCTCCGCTCAATGTACAAGTACATCTCCGCTCCATGTACAAGTACCTCTCCGCTCCATGTACAAGTACCTCTCCGGTCCATGTACAAGTACCTCTCCGCTCCATGTACAAGTACCTCTCCGCTCCATGTACAAGTACCTCTCCGCTCCATGTACAAGTACCTCTCCGCTCAATGTACAAGTACATCTCCGCTCCATGTACCAGTACCTCTCCGCTCAATGTACAAGTACATCTCCACTCCATGTACAAGTACCTCTCCGCTCAATGTACAAGTACATCTCCGCTCCATGTACCAGTACCTCTCCGCTCCATGTACAAGTACCTCTCCGCTCCATGTACAAGTACATCTCTGCTCCATGTACAAGTACCTCTCCGCTCAATGTACAAGTACATCTCCGCTCCATGTACAAGTACCTCTCCGCTCCATGTACAAGTACATCTCCGCTCCATGTACAAGTACCTCTCCGCTCCATGTACAAGTACCTCTCCGCTCAATGTACAAGTACATCTCCGCTCCATGTACAAGTACATCTCTGCTCCATGTACAAGTACCTCTCCGCTCAATGTACAAGTACATCTCCGCTCCATGTACAAGTACCTCTCCGCTCCATGTACAAGTACCTCTCCGGTCCATGTACAAGTACCTCTCCGCTCCATGTACAAGTACCTCTCCGCTCCATGTACAAGTACCTCTCCGCTCCATGTACAAGTACCTCTCCGCTCAATGTCAAGTGTCGACAGTACCTCTCCGCTCCATGTACAAATACCTCTCCGCTCTCATGTACAAGTACCTCTCCGCTCCATGTACAAGTACCTCTCCGCTCAATGTCAAGTGTCGACAGTACCTCTCCGCTCCATGTACAAATACCTCTCCGCTCCATGTACAAGTACCTCTCCGCTCTCATGTACAAGTACCTCTCCGCTCCATGTACAAGTAGCTCTCCGCTCAATGTACAAGTGTCGACAGTACCTTTCCGCTCCATGTACAAATACCTCTCCGCTCTCATGTACAAGTACCTCTCCGCTCCATGTACAAGTACCTCTCCGCTCAATGTACAAATACCTCTCCGCTCCATGTATAAGTACCTCTCCGCTCTATGTACAAGTACCTCTCCGCTCCATGTACAAGTACCTCTCCGCTCAATGTACAAATACCTCTCCGCTCCATGTACAAGTAGCTCTCCGCTGAATGTACAAGTGTCGACAGTACCTCTCCGCTCAATGTACAAGTACCTCTCCGCTCAATGTACAAATACCTCTCCGCTCCATGTACAAGTACCTCTCCGCTCAATGTCAAGTATCGACAGTACCTCTCCGCTCCATGTACAAGTACCTCTCCGCTGAATGTACAAGTGTCGACAGTACCTATCCGCTCAATGTACAAGTACCTCTCCGCTCCATGTACAAGTACCTCTCCGCTCTCATGTACAAGTACCTCTCCGCTCCATGTACAAGTACCTCTCCGCTCAATGTACAAGTACCTCTGCGCTCCATGTACAAGTACCTCTCCGCTCAATGTACAAGTACCTCTCCGCTCAATGTACAAGTGTCGACAGTACCTCTCCGCTCCATGTACAAGTACCTCTCCGCTCAATGTACAAGTGTCGACAGTACCTCTACGCTCAATGTACAAGTGTCGACAGTACCTCTCCGCTCTCATGTACAAGTACCTCTCCGATCCATGTACAAGTACATCTCCGCTCCATGTACAAGTACATCTCCGCTCAATGTACAAGTACCTCTCCGCTCCATGTACAAGTACCTCTCCGCTCCATGTACAAGTACCTCTCCGCTCCATGTACAAGTACCTCTCCGCTCCATGTACAAGTACCTCTCCGCTCAATGTACAAGTACCTCTCCGCTCCATGTACAAGTACCTCTCCGCTCAATGTACAAGTACCTCTCCGCTCCATGTACAAGTACCTCTCCGCTCCATGTACAAGTACCTCTCCGCTCCATGTACAAGTACCTCTCCGCTCAATGTCAAGTATCGACAGTACCTCTCCGCTCCATGTACAAGTACCTCTCCGCTGAATGTACAAGTGTCGACAGTACCTCTCCGCTCAATGTACAAGTACCTCTCCGCTCCATGTACAAGTACCTCTCCGCTCTCATGTACAAGTACCTCTCCGCTCCATGTACAAGTACCTCTCCGCTCAATGTACAAGTACCTCTGCGCTCCATGTACAAGTACCTCTCCGCTCAATGTACAAGTACCTCTCCGCTCAATGTACAAGTGTCGACAGTACCTCTCCGCTCCATGTACAAGTACCTCTCCGCTCAATGTACAAGTGTCGACAGTACCTCTACGCTCAATGTACAAGTGTCGACAGTACCTCTCCGCTCTCATGTACAAGTACCTCTCCGATCCATGTACAAGTACATCTCCGCTCCATGTACAAGTACATCTCCGCTCAATGTACAAGTACCTCTCCGCTCCATGTACAAGTACCTCTCCGCTCCATGTACAAGTACCTCTCCGCTCCATGTACAAGTACCTCTCCGCTCCATGTACAAGTACCTCTCCGCTCAATGTACAAGTACCTCTCCGCTCCATGTACAAGTACCTCTCCGCTCCATGTACAAGTACCTCTCCGCTCCATGTACAAGTACCTCTCCGCTCAATGTACAAGTACCTCTCCGCTCCATGTACAAGTACCTCTCCGCTCCATGTACAAGTACCTCTCCGCTCCATGTACAAGTACCTCTCCGCTCAATGTACAAGTACCTCTCCGCTCCCTGTACAAGTACATCTCCGCTCCATGTACAAGTACCTCTCCGCTCCATGTACAAGTACCTCTCCGCTCAATGTACAAGTGTCGACAGTACCTCTCCGCTCCATGTACAAGTACCTCTCCGCTCCATGTACAAGTACCTCTCCGCTCAATGTACAAGTGTCGACAGTACCTCTCCGCTCCATCTACAAGTACCTCTCCGCTCAATGTACAAGTACCTCTCCGCTGAATGTACAAGTACCTCTCCGCTCCATGTACAAGTACCTCTCCGCTCCATGTACAAATACCTCTCCGCTCCATGTACAAGTACCTCTCCGCTCCATGTACAAGCACCTCTCCGCTACATGTACAAGTACCTCTCCGCTCCATGTACAAGTACCTCTCCGCTCCATGTACAAGTACCTCTCCGCTCAATGTACAAGTACCTCTCCGCTCCATGTACAAATACCTCTCCGCTCCATGTACAAATACCTCTCCGCTCCATGTACAAGTACCTCTCCGCTCCATGTACCAGTACCTCTCCGCTCAATGTACAAGTACATCTCCGCTCAATGTACAAGTACATCTCCGCTCAATGTACAAGTACGTCTCCGCTCAATGTACAAGTACCTCTCCGCTCAATGTACAAGTACCTCTCCGCTCCATGTACAAGTACCTCTCCGCTCAATGTACAAGTACATCTCCGCTCCATGTACCAGTACCTCTCCGCTCAATGTACAAGTACCTCTCCGCTCAATGTACAAGTACATCTCCGCTCCATGTACAAGTACGTCTCCGCTCAATGTATAAGTACCTCTCTGCTCCATGTACAAGTACCTCTCCGCTCCATGTACAAGTACATCTCCGCTCCATGTACAAGTACATCTCCGCTCCATGTACAAGTACCTCTCCGCTCCATGTACAAGTACCTCTCCGCTCCATGTACAAGTACATCTCCGCTCCATGTACAAGTACCTCTCCGCTCAATGTACAAGTACCTCTCCGCTCAATGTACAAGTACATCTCCGCTCCATGTACCAGTACCTCTCCGCTCCATGTACAAGTACCTCTCCGCTCAATGTCAAGTATCGACAGTACCTCTCCGCTCCATGTACAAGTACCTCTCCGCTGAATGTACAAGTGTCGACAGTACCTCTCCGCTCAATGTACAAGTACCTCTCCGCTCAATGTACAAGTACCTCTCCGCTCAATGTACAAGTGTCGACAGTACCTCTCCGCTCCATGTACAAGTACCTCTCCGCTCAATGTACAAGTGTCGACAGTACCTCTACGCTCAATGTACAAGTGTCGACAGTACCTCTCCGCTCTCATGTACAAGTACCTCTCCGATCCATGTACAAGTACATCTCCGCTCCATGTACAAGTACATCTCCGCTCAATGTACAAGTACCTCTCCGCTCCATGTACAAGTACCTCTCCGCTCCATGTACAAGTACCTCTCCGCTCCATGTACAAGTACCTCTCCGCTCCATGTACAAGTACCTCTCCGCTCAATGTACAAGTACCTCTCCGCTCCATGTACAAGTACCTCTCCGCTCAATGTACAAGTACCTCTCCGCTCCATGTACAAGTACCTCTCCGCTCCATGTACAAGTACCTCTCCGCTCCATGTACAAGTACCTCTCCGCTCCATGTACAAGTACATCTCTGCTCCATGTACAAGTACCTCTCCGCTCCATGTACAAGTACCTCTCCGCTCCATGTACAAGTACATCTCTGCTCCATGTACAAGTACCTCTCCGCTCAATGTACAAGTACATCTCCGCTCCATGTACAAGTACCTCTCCGCTCCATGTACAAGTACATCTCCACTCCATGTACAAGTACCTCTCCGCTCCATGTACAAGTACCTCTCCGCTCAATGTACAAGTACATCTCCGCTCCATGTACAAGTACATCTCTGCTCCATGTACAAGTACCTCTCCGCTCAATGTACAAGTACATCTCCGCTCCATGTACAAGTACCTCTCCGCTCCATGTACAAGTACCTCTCCGGTCCATGTACAAGTACCTCTCCGCTCCATGTACAAGTACCTCTCCGCTCCATGTACAAGTACCTCTCCGCTCAATGTCAAGTGTCGACAGTACCTCTCCGCTCCATGTACAAATACCTCTCCGCTCTCATGTACAAGTACCTCTCCGCTCCATGTACAAGTACCTCTCCGCTCAATGTCAAGTGTCGACAGTACCTCTCCGCTCCATGTACAAATACCTCTCCGCTCCATGTACAAGTACCTCTCCGCTCTCATGTACAAGTACCTCTCCGCTCCATGTACAAGTAGCTCTCCGCTCAATGTACAAGTGTCGACAGTACCTTTCCGCTCCATGTACAAATACCTCTCCGCTCTCATGTACAAGTACCTCTCCGCTCCATGTACAAGTACCTCTCCGCTCAATGTACAAATACCTCTCCGCTCCATGTACAAGTAGCTCTCCGCTGAATGTACAAGTGTCGACAGTACCTCTCCGCTCAATGTACAAGTACCTCTCCGCTCAATGTACAAATACCTCTCCGCTCCATGTACAAGTACCTCTCCGCTCAATGTCAAGTATCGACAGTACCTCTCCGCTCCATGTACAAGTACCTCTCCGCTGAATGTACAAGTGTCGACAGTACCTCTCCGCTCAATGTACAAGTACCTCTCCGCTCCATGTACAAGTACCTCTCCGCTCTCATGTACAAGTACCTCTCCGCTCCATGTACAAGTACCTCTCCGCTCAATGTACAAGTACCTCTGCGCTCCATGTACAAGTACCTCTCCGCTCAATGTACAAGTACCTCTCCGCTCAATGTACAAGTGTCGACAGTACCTCTCCGCTCCATGTACAAGTACCTCTCCGCTCAATGTACAAGTGTCGACAGTACCTCTACGCTCAATGTACAAGTGTCGACAGTACCTCTCCGCTCTCATGTACAAGTACCTCTCCGATCCATGTACAAGTACATCTCCGCTTTATGTACAAGTACATCTCCGCTCAATGTACAAGTACCTCTCCGCTCCATGTACAAGTACCTCTCCGCTCCATGTACAAGTACCTCTCCGCTCCATGTACAAGTACCTCTCCGCTCCATGTACAAGTACCTCTCCGCTCAATGTACAAGTACCTCTCCGCTCCATGTACAAGTACCTCTCCGCTCAATGTACAAGTACCTCTCCGCTCCATGTACAAGTACCTCTCCGCTCCATGTACAAGTACCTCTCCGCTCCATGTACAAGTACCTCTCCGCTCAATGTCAAGTATCGACAGTACCTCTCCGCTCCATGTACAAGTACCTCTCCGCTGAATGTACAAGTGTCGACAGTACCTTTCCGCTCAATGTACAAGTACCTCTCCGCTCCATGTACAAGTACCTCTCCGCTCTCATGTACAAGTACCTCTCCGCTCCATGTACAAGTACCTCTCCGCTCAATGTACAAGTACCTCTGCGCTCCATGTACAAGTACCTCTCCGCTCAATGTACAAGTACCTCTCCGCTCAATGTACAAGTGTCGACAGTACCTCTCCGCTCCATGTACAAGTACCTCTCCGCTCAATGTACAAGTGTCGACAGTACCTCTACGCTCAATGTACAAGTGTCGACAGTACCTCTCCGCTCTCATGTACAAGTACCTCTCCGATCCATGTACAAGTACATCTCCGCTCCATGTACAAGTACATCTCCGCTCAATGTACAAGTACCTCTCCGCTCCATGTACAAGTACCTCTCCGCTCCATGTACAAGTACCTCTCCGCTCCATGTACAAGTACCTCTCCGCTCCATGTACAAGTACCTCTCCGCTCAATGTACAAGTACCTCTCCGCTCCATGTACAAGTACCTCTCCGCTCCATGTACAAGTACCTCTCCGCTCCATGTACAAGTACCTCTCCGCTCAATGTACAAGTACCTCTCCGCTCCATGTACAAGTACCTCTCCGCTCCATGTACAAGTACCTCTCCGCTCAATGTACAAGTACCTCTCCGCTCCCTGTACAAGTACATCTCTGCTCCATGTACAAGTACCTCTCCGCTCCATGTACAAGTACCTCTCCGCTCAATGTACAAGTGTCGACAGTACCTCTCCGCTCCATGTACAAGTACCTCTCCGCTCCATGTACAAGTACCTCTCCGCTCAATGTACAAGTGTCGACAGTACCTCTCCGCTCCATCTACAAGTACCTCTCCGCTCAATGTACAAGTACCTCTCCGCTGAATGTACAAGTACCTCTCCGCTCCATGTACAAGTACCTCTCCGCTCCATGTACAAATACCTCTCCGCTCCATGTACAAGTACCTCTCCGCTCCATGTACAAGCACCTCTCCGCTACATGTACAAGTACCTCTCCGCTCCATGTACAAGTACCTCTCCGCTCCATGTACAAGTACCTCTCCGCTCAATGTACAAGTACCTCTCCGCTCCATGTACAAATACCTCTCCGCTCCATGTACAAATACCTCTCCGCTCCATGTACAAGTACCTCTCCGCTCCATGTACCAGGACCTCTCCGCTCAATGTACAAGTACATCTCCGCTCAATGTACAAGTACATCTCCGCTCAATGTACAAGTACGTCTCCGCTCAATGTACAAGTACCTCTCCGCTCAATGTACAAGTACCTCTCCGCTCCATGTACAAGTACCTCTCCGCTCAATGTACAAGTACATCTCCGCTCCATGTACCAGTACCTCTCCGCTCAATGTACAAGTACCTCTCCGCTCAATGTACAAGTACATCTCCGCTCCATGTACAAGTACGTCTCCGCTCAATGTATAAGTACCTCTCCGCTCCATGTACAAGTACCTCTCCGCTCCATGTACAAGTACATCTCCGCTCCATGTACAAGTACATCTCCGCTCCATGTACAAGTACCTCTCCGCTCCATGTACAAGTACCTCTCCGCTCCATGTACAAGTACATCTCCGCTCCATGTACAAGTACCTCTCCGCTCAATGTACAAGTACATCTCCGCTCCATGTACAAGTACATCTCCACTCCATGTACAAGTACCTCTCCGCTCAATGTACAAGTACATCTCCGCTCCATGTACCAGTACCTCTCCGCTCAATGTACAAGTACATCTCCACTCCATGTACAAGTACCTCTCCGCTCAATGTACAAGTACATCTCCGCTCCATGTACCAGTACCTCTCCGCTCAATGTACAAGTACATCTCCACTCCATGTACAAGTACCTCTCCGCTCAATGTACAAGTACATCTCCGCTCCATGTACCAGTACCTCTCCGCTCAATGTACAAGTACATCTCCGCTCCATGTACAAGTACCTCTCCGCTCAATGTACAAGTACCTCTCCGCTCAATGTACAAGTACATCTCCGCTCCATGTACCAGTACCTCTCCGCTCAATGTACAAGTACATCTGCGCTCCATGTAGGGCTGGGTATCGTTCAAAATTTTTCGATATCGATACCGTTTCGATACTTGGATTTCGATACCGGTTCCTGAACGATACTTTTTTCGATACCAATTTTTAGAAAAATCCATTTTAACAAAAATAAAACTGCATTACACATTGAAATTATTTTACAAATCTTTAGTTTCCCCCCATCTTAAGTTTTACAGCAGAAAAAAATAAAACCTACTGTATTTAACATAACTTTAAGTTCTCTAAACGTATTGCCGTCCCTACAAAAAATATTGGAGTACTACAAAGGAAAGAAATGTAGCTAAAACAAATAAATCAGTGGAATAGTTTTCAGTGCAAAACAGAGAGTTGCAAATCAGGGTTTAATGCTCACTGATGCAACAGAACTCTATTCTTGTACAAACTGATGAGATGGCTCCACTTCATGCATGGAAGACTAGTTGAGCATTGACTAGCCTATCAATATAGCCTTATATGCCACAAAGTGAATCGCATTTATATTCAACAAACTATCATGACATCAGCGTTTGTTAACGAGTTGCTAAAAATACATGGGCGATAACTGCCCGCTTGCACATAACGCTAATTAATTAAACATTAACGCTAGCGTTGCAGATCAGTGTGCTCACTGCTGCAACAGAACGTCATTCTTGTCAAATCTGACGAGACAGCTCAACTTCACTGACTAGCCAATCAATATAAATGAATCGCATTTACATTCAACAAACTATCATGACATCAGCGTTTGTTAACGAGTTGCTAAAAATACACAATGCCCGCTTGCGCATAACGTTACGGCGGCAATTAATTAAACGATCTAATGCTACAACTCACAGCCAGATGCATGGATTTGTCAGACTGAGGGATCTGATAACCGCTAACTTGCGGTAAGCTGAGCTGACCCACCTCTCAATTATTTCTCTTGTCTGTGGAAACCAGTCCGTGTTGTTTCTGTTTCTTTTCCTGCTTTTCATCATCTTCGCCATATGGTAATCCAGGATAGGAGTAGCTTGAGTGGCTAACTTCTTGTATACTATCCGCACCGCACGCCTGGCTCACAGTCACAACAAACACACCGGCTAAAGTGGGCGTAACGTTTCCTGCATGCCTCTACATGACAGCCAATCACCAGCCGTATTAGAGCGCGGCGTGCAAGCATGTCGCATGCTTATAGGCTCAATGACGCTGTTTTGTTTTGGTATCGAAAATTGGTATCGATTGACAAGGGAGGCTTCGATACCCCTTAGTATCGATGTTTCCATTTCGGTGCCAAGTAAGTATCGAAACTCGATACCCAGCCCTAGCTCCATGTACAAGTACCTCTCCGCTCAATGTACAAGTACCTCTCCGCTCAATGTACAAGTACCTCTCCGCTCCATGTACAAGTACCTCTCCGCTCCATGTACAAGTACCTCTCCGCTCCATGTACAAGTACCTCTCCGCTCCATGTACAAGTACATCTCTGCTCCATGTACAAGTACCTCTCCGCTCAATGTACAAGTACATCTCCGCTCCATGTACAAGTACCTCTCCGCTCCATGTACAAGTACATCTCCGCTCCATGTACAAGTACCTCTCCGCTCCATGTACAAGTACCTCTCCGCTCAATGTACAAGTACATCTCCGCTCCATGTACAAGTACCTCTCCGCTCCATGTACAAGTACATCTCCGCTCCATGTACAAGTACCTCTCCGCTCAATGTACAAGTACATCTCCGCTCCATGTACAAGTACATCTCCACTCCATGTACAAGTACCTCTCCGCTCAATGTACAAGTACATCTCCGCTCCATGTACCAGTACCTCTCCGCTCAATGTACAAGTACATCTCCACTCCATGTACAAGTACCTCTCCGCTCAATGTACAAGTACATCTCCGCTCCATGTACCAGTACCTCTCCGCTCCATGTACAAGTACCTCTCCGCTCCATGTACAAGTACATCTCTGCTCCATGTACAAGTACCTCTCCGCTCAATGTACAAGTACATCTCCGCTCCATGTACAAGTACCTCTCCGCTCCATGTACAAGTACATCTCCGCTCCATGTACAAGTACCTCTCCGCTCCATGTACAAGTACCTCTCCGCTCAATGTACAAGTACATCTCCGCTCCATGTACAAGTACATCTCTGCTCCATGTACAAGTACCTCTCCGCTCAATGTACAAGTACATCTCCGCTCCATGTACAAGTACCTCTCCGCTCCATGTACAAGTACCTCTCCGGTCCATGTACAAGTACCTCTCCGCTCCATGTACAAGTACCTCTCCGCTCCATGTACAAGTACCTCTCCGCTCCATGTACAAGTACCTCTCCGCTCAATGTACAAGTACATCTCCGCTCCATGTACCAGTACCTCTCCGCTCAATGTACAAGTACATCTCCACTCCATGTACAAGTACCTCTCCGCTCAATGTACAAGTACATCTCCGCTCCATGTACCAGTACCTCTCCGCTCCATGTACAAGTACCTCTCCGCTCCATGTACAAGTACATCTCTGCTCCATGTACAAGTACCTCTCCGCTCAATGTACAAGTACATCTCCGCTCCATGTACAAGTACCTCTCCGCTCCATGTACAAGTACATCTCCGCTCCATGTACAAGTACCTCTCCGCTCCATGTACAAGTACCTCTCCGCTCAATGTACAAGTACATCTCCGCTCCATGTACAAGTACATCTCTGCTCCATGTACAAGTACCTCTCCGCTCAATGTACAAGTACATCTCCGCTCCATGTACAAGTACCTCTCCGCTCCATGTACAAGTACCTCTCCGGTCCATGTACAAGTACCTCTCCGCTCCATGTACAAGTACCTCTCCGCTCCATGTACAAGTACCTCTCAGCTCCATGTACAAGTACCTCTCCGCTCAATGTCAAGTGTCGACAGTACCTCTCCGCTCCATGTACAAATACCTCTCCGCTCTCATGTACAAGTACCTCTCCGCTCCATGTACAAGTACCTCTCCGCTCAATGTCAAGTGTCGACAGTACCTCTCCGCTCCATGTACAAATACCTCTCCGCTCCATGTACAAGTACCTCTCCGCTCTCATGTACAAGTACCTCTCCGCTCCATGTACAAGTAGCTCTCCGCTCAATGTACAAGTGTCGACAGTACCTTTCCGCTCCATGTACAAATACCTCTCCGCTCTCATGTACAAGTACCTCTCCGCTCCATGTACAAGTACCTCTCCGCTCAATGTACAAATACCTCTCCGCTCCATGTATAAGTACCTCTCCGCTCTATGTACAAGTACCTCTCCGCTCCATGTACAAGTACCTCTCCGCTCAATGTACAAATACCTCTCCGCTCCATGTACAAGTAGCTCTCCGCTGAATGTACAAGTGTCGACAGTACCTCTCCGCTCAATGTACAAGTACCTCTCCGCTCAATGTACAAATACCTCTCCGCTCCATGTACAAGTACCTCTCCGCTCAATGTCAAGTATCGACAGTACCTCTCCGCTCCATGTACAAGTACCTCTCCGCTGAATGTACAAGTGTCGACAGTACCTATCCGCTCAATGTACAAGTACCTCTCCGCTCCATGTACAAGTACCTCTCCGCTCTCATGTACAAGTACCTCTCCGCTCCATGTACAAGTACCTCTCCGCTCAATGTACAAGTACCTCTGCGCTCCATGTACAAGTACCTCTCCGCTCAATGTACAAGTACCTCTCCGCTCAATGTACAAGTGTCGACAGTACCTCTCCGCTCCATGTACAAGTACCTCTCCGCTCAATGTACAAGTGTCGACAGTACCTCTACGCTCAATGTACAAGTGTCGACAGTACCTCTCCGCTCTCATGTACAAGTACCTCTCCGATCCATGTACAAGTACATCTCCGCTCCATGTACAAGTACATCTCCGCTCAATGTACAAGTACCTCTCCGCTCCATGTACAAGTACCTCTCCGCTCCATGTACAAGTACCTCTCCGCTCCATGTACAAGTACCTCTCCGCTCCATGTACAAGTACCTCTCCGCTCAATGTACAAGTACCTCTCCGCTCCATGTACAAGTACCTCTCCGCTCAATGTACAAGTACCTCTCCGCTCCATGTACAAGTACCTCTCCGCTCCATGTACAAGTACCTCTCCGCTCCATGTACAAGTACCTCTCCGCTCAATGTCAAGTATCGACAGTACCTCTCCGCTCCATGTACAAGTACCTCTCCGCTGAATGTACAAGTGTCGACAGTACCTCTCCGCTCAATGTACAAGTACCTCTCCGCTCCATGTACAAGTACCTCTCCGCTCTCATGTACAAGTACCTCTCCGCTCCATGTACAAGTACCTCTCCGCTCAATGTACAAGTACCTCTGCGCTCCATGTACAAGTACCTCTCCGCTCAATGTACAAGTACCTCTCCGCTCAATGTACAAGTGTCGACAGTACCTCTCCGCTCCATGTACAAGTACCTCTCCGCTCAATGTACAAGTGTCGACAGTACCTCTACGCTCAATGTACAAGTGTCGACAGTACCTCTCCGCTCTCATGTACAAGTACCTCTCCGATCCATGTACAAGTACATCTCCGCTCCATGTACAAGTACATCTCCGCTCAATGTACAAGTACCTCTCCGCTCCATGTACAAGTACCTCTCCGCTCCATGTACAAGTACCTCTCCGCTCCATGTACAAGTACCTCTCCGCTCCATGTACAAGTACCTCTCCGCTCAATGTACAAGTACCTCTCCGCTCCATGTACAAGTACCTCTCCGCTCCATGTACAAGTACCTCTCCGCTCCATGTACAAGTACCTCTCCGCTCAATGTACAAGTACCTCTCCGCTCCATGTACAAGTACCTCTCCGCTCCATGTACAAGTACCTCTCCGCTCCATGTACAAGTACCTCTCCGCTCAATGTACAAGTACCTCTCCGCTCCCTGTACAAGTACATCTCCGCTCCATGTACAAGTACCTCTCCGCTCCATGTACAAGTACCTCTCCGCTCAATGTACAAGTGTCGACAGTACCTCTCCGCTCCATGTACAAGTACCTCTCCGCTCCATGTACAAGTACCTCTCCGCTCAATGTACAAGTGTCGACAGTACCTCTCCGCTCCATCTACAAGTACCTCTCCGCTCAATGTACAAGTACCTCTCCGCTGAATGTACAAGTACCTCTCCGCTCCATGTACAAGTACCTCTCCGCTCCATGTACAAATACCTCTCCGCTCCATGTACAAGTACCTCTCCGCTCCATGTACAAGCACCTCTCCGCTACATGTACAAGTACCTCTCCGCTCCATGTACAAGTACCTCTCCGCTCCATGTACAAGTACCTCTCCGCTCAATGTACAAGTACCTCTCCGCTCCATGTACAAATACCTCTCCGCTCCATGTACAAATACCTCTCCGCTCCATGTACAAGTACCTCTCCGCTCCATGTACCAGTACCTCTCCGCTCAATGTACAAGTACATCTCCGCTCAATGTACAAGTACATCTCCGCTCAATGTACAAGTACGTCTCCGCTCAATGTACAAGTACCTCTCCGCTCAATGTACAAGTACCTCTCCGCTCCATGTACAAGTACCTCTCCGCTCAATGTACAAGTACATCTCCGCTCCATGTACCAGTACCTCTCCGCTCAATGTACAAGTACCTCTCCGCTCAATGTACAAGTACATCTCCGCTCCATGTACAAGTACGTCTCCGCTCAATGTATAAGTACCTCTCTGCTCCATGTACAAGTACCTCTCCGCTCCATGTACAAGTACATCTCCGCTCCATGTACAAGTACATCTCCGCTCCATGTACAAGTACCTCTCCGCTCCATGTACAAGTACCTCTCCGCTCCATGTACAAGTACATCTCCGCTCCATGTACAAGTACCTCTCCGCTCAATGTACAAGTACCTCTCCGCTCAATGTACAAGTACATCTCCGCTCCATGTACCAGTACCTCTCCGCTCAATGTACAAGTACATCTCCACTCCATGTACAAGTACCTCTCCGCTCAATGTACAAGTACATCTCCGCTCCATGTACCAGTACCTCTCCGCTCAATGTACAAGTACATCTCCGCTCCATGTACAAGTACCTATCCGCTCAATGTACAAGTACCTCTCCGCTCAATGTACAAGTACATCTCCGCTCCATGTACCAGTACCTCTCCGCTCAATGTACAAGTACATCTGCGCTCCATGTAGGGCTGGGTATCGTTCAAAATTTTTCGATATCGATACCGTTTCGATACTTGGATTTCGATACCGGTTCCTGAACGATACTTTTTTCGATACCAATTTTTAGAAAAATCCATTTTAACAAAAATAAAACTGCATTACACATTGAAATTATTTTACAAATCTTTAGTTTCCCCCCATCTTAAGTTTTACAGCAGAAAAAAATAAAACCTACTGTATTTAACATAACTTTAAGTTCTCTAAACGTATTGCCGTCCCTACAAAAAATATTGGAGTACTACAAAGGAAAGAAATGTAGCTAAAACAAATAAATCAGTGGAATAGTTTTCAGTGCAAAACAGAGAGTTGCAAATCAGGGTTTAATGCTCACTGATGCAACAGAACTCTATTCTTGTACAAACTGATGAGATGGCTCCACTTCATGCATGGAAGACTAGTTGAGCATTGACTAGCCTATCAATATAGCCTTATATGCCACAAAGTGAATCGCATTTATATTCAACAAACTATCATGACATCAGCGTTTGTTAACGAGTTGCTAAAAATACATGGGCGATAACTGCCCGCTTGCACATAACGCTAATTAATTAAACATTAACGCTAGCGTTGCAGATCAGTGTGCTCACTGCTGCAACAGAACGTCATTCTTGTCAAATCTGACGAGACAGCTCAACTTCACTGACTAGCCAATCAATATAAATGAATCGCATTTACATTCAACAAACTATCATGACATCAGCGTTTGTTAACGAGTTGCTAAAAATACACAATGCCCGCTTGCGCATAACGTTACGGCGGCAATTAATTAAACAATCTAATGCTACAACTCACAGCCAGATGCATGGATTTGTCAGACTGAGGGATCTGATAACCGCTAACTTGCGGTAAGCTGAGCTGACCCACCTCTCAATTATTTATCTTGTCTGTGGAAACCAGTCCGTGTTGTTTCTGTTTCTTTTCCTGCTTTTCATCATCTTCGCCATATGGTACTCCAGGATAGGAGTAGCTTGAGTGGCTAACTTCTTGTATACTATCCGCACCGCACGCCTGGCTCACAGTCACAACAAACACACCGGCTAAAGTGGGCGTAACGTTTCCTGCATGCCTCTACATGACAGCCAATCACCAGCCGTATTAGAGCGCGGCGTGCAAGCATGTCGCATGCTTATAGGCTCAATGACGCTGTTTTGTTTTGGTATCGAAAATTGGTATCGATTGACAAGGGAGGCTTCGATACCCCTTAGTATCGATGTTTCCATTTCGGTGCCAAGTAAGTATCGAAACTCGATACCCAGCCCTAGCTCCATGTACAAGTACCTCTCCGCTCAATGTACAAGTACCTCTCCGCTCAAGGTACAAGTACCTCTCCGCTCCATGTACAAGTACCTCTCCGCTCCATGTACAAGTACCTCTCCGCTCCATGTACAAGTACCTCTCCGCTCCATGTACAAGTACATCTCTGCTCCATGTACAAGTACCTCTCCGCTCAATGTACAAGTACATCTCCGCTCCATGTACAAGTACCTCTCCGCTCCATGTACAAGTACATCTCCGCTCCATGTACAAGTACCTCTCCGCTCCATGTACAAGTACCTCTCCGCTCAATGTACAAGTACATCTCCGCTCCATGTACAAGTACCTCTCCGCTCCATGTACAAGTACATCTCCGCTCCATGTACAAGTACCTCTCCGCTCAATGTACAAGTACATCTCCGCTCCATGTACAAGTACATCTCCACTCCATGTACAAGTACCTCTCCGCTCAATGTACAAGTACATCTCCGCTCCATGTACCAGTACCTCTCCGCTCAATGTACAAGTACATCTCCACTCCATGTACAAGTACCTCTCCGCTCAATGTACAAGTACATCTCCGCTCCATGTACCAGTACCTCTCCGCTCCATGTACAAGTACCTCTCCGCTCCATGTACAAGTACATCTCTGCTCCATGTACAAGTACCTCTCCGCTCAATGTACAAGTACATCTCCGCTCCATGTACAAGTACCTCTCCGCTCCATGTACAACTACAGCTCCGCTCCATGTACAAGTACCTCTCCGCTCCATGTACAAGTACCTCTCCGCTCAATGTACAAGTACATCTCCGCTCCATGTACAAGTACATCTCTGCTCCATGTACAAGTACCTCTCCGCTCAATGTACAAGTACATCTCCGCTCCATGTACAAGTACCTCTCCGCTCCATGTACAAGTACCTCTCCGGTCCATGTACAAGTACCTCTCCGCTCCATGTACAAGTACCTCTCCGCTCCATGTACAAGTACCTCTCCGCTCAATGTCAAGTGTCGACAGTACCTCTCCGCTCCATGTACAAATACCTCTCCGCTCTCATGTACAAGTACCTCTCCGCTCCATGTACAAGTACCTCTCCGCTCAATGTCAAGTGTCGACAGTACCTCTCCGCTCCATGTACAAATACCTCTCCGCTCCATGTACAAGTACCTCTCCGCTCTCATGTACAAGTACCTCTCCGCTCCATGTACAAGTAGCTCTCCGCTCAATGTACAAGTGTCGACAGTACCTTTCCGCTCCATGTACAAATACCTCTCCGCTCTCATGTACAAGTACCTCTCCGCTCCATGTACAAGTACCTCTCCGCTCAATGTACAAATACCTCTCCGCTCCATGTATAAGTACCTCTCCGCTCTATGTACAAGTACCTCTCCGCTCCATGTACAAGTACCTCTCCGCTCAATGTACAAATACCTCTCCGCTCCATGTACAAGTAGCTCTCCGCTGAATGTACAAGTGTCGACAGTACCTCTCCGCTCAATGTACAAGTACCTCTCCGCTCAATGTACAAATACCTCTCCGCTCCATGTACAAGTACCTCTCCGCTCAATGTCAAGTATCGACAGTACCTCTCCGCTCCATGTACAAGTACCTCTCCGCTGAATGTACAAGTGTCGACAGTACCTCTCCGCTCAATGTACAAGTACCTCTCCGCTCCATGTACAAGTACCTCTCCGCTCTCATGTACAAGTACCTCTCCGCTCCATGTACAAGTACCTCTCCGCTCAATGTACAAGTACCTCTGCGCTCCATGTACAAGTACCTCTCCGCTCAATGTACAAGTACCTCTCCGCTCAATGTACAAGTGTCGACAGTACCTCTCCGCTCCATGTACAAGTACCTCTCCGCTCAATGTACAAGTGTCGACAGTACCTCTACGCTCAATGTACAAGTGTCGACAGTACCTCTCCGCTCTCATGTACAAGTACCTCTCCGATCCATGTACAAGTACATCTCCGCTCCATGTACAAGTACATCTCCGCTCAATGTACAAGTACCTCTCCGCTCCATGTACAAGTACCTCTCCGCTCCATGTACAAGTACCTCTCCGCTCCATGTACAAGTACCTCTCCGCTCCATGTACAAGTACCTCTCCGCTCAATGTACAAGTACCTCTCCGCTCCATGTACAAGTACCTCTCCGCTCAATGTACAAGTACCTCTCCGCTCCATGTACAAGTACCTCTCCGCTCCATGTACAAGTACCTCTCCGCTCCATGTACAAGTACCTCTCCGCTCAATGTCAAGTATCGACAGTACCTCTCCGCTCCATGTACAAGTACCTCTCCGCTGAATGTACAAGTGTCGACAGTACCTCTCCGCTCAATGTACAAGTACCTCTCCGCTCCATGTACAAGTACCTCTCCGCTCTCATGTACAAGTACCTCTCCGCTCCATGTACAAGTACCTCTCCGCTCAATGTACAAGTACCTCTGCGCTCCATGTACAAGTACCTCTCCGCTCAATGTACAAGTACCTCTCCGCTCAATGTACAAGTGTCGACAGTACCTCTCCGCTCCATGTACAAGTACCTCTCCGCTCAATGTACAAGTGTCGACAGTACCTCTACGCTCAATGTACAAGTGTCGACAGTACCTCTCCGCTCTCATGTACAAGTACCTCTCCGATCCATGTACAAGTACATCTCCGCTCCATGTACAAGTACATCTCCGCTCAATGTACAAGTACCTCTCCGCTCCATGTACAAGTACCTCTCCGCTCCATGTACAAGTACCTCTCCGCTCCATGTACAAGTACCTCTCCGCTCCATGTACAAGTACCTCTCCGCTCAATGTACAAGTACCTCTCCGCTCCATGTACAAGTACCTCTCCGCTCCATGTACAAGTACCTCTCCGCTCCATGTACAAGTACCTCTCCGCTCAATGTACAAGTACCTCTCCGCTCCATGTACAAGTACCTCTCCGCTCCATGTACAAGTACCTCTCCGCTCCATGTACAAGTACCTCTCCGCTCAATGTACAAGTACCTCTCCGCTCCCTGTACAAGTACATCTCCGCTCCATGTACAAGTACCTCTCCGCTCCATGTACAAGTACCTCTCCGCTCAATGTACAAGTGTCGACAGTACCTCTCCGCTCCATGTACAAGTACCTCTCCGCTCCATGTACAAGTACCTCTCCGCTCAATGTACAAGTGTCGACAGTACCTCTCCGCTCCATCTACAAGTACCTCTCCGCTCAATGTACAAGTACATCTCCGCTCCATGTACCAGTACCTCTCCGCTCAATGTACAAGTACATCTGCGCTCCATGTAGGGCTGGGTATCGTTCAAAATTTTTCGATATCGATACCGTTTCGATACTTGGATTTCGATACCGGTTCCTGAACGATACTTTTTTCGATACCAATTTTTAGAAAAATCCATTTTAACAAAAATAAAACTGCATTACACATTGAAATTATTTTACAAATCTTTAGTTTCCCCCCATCTTAAGTTTTACAGCAGAAAAAAATAAAACCTACTGTATTTAACATAACTTTAAGTTCTCTAAACGTATTGCCGTCCCTACAAAAAATATTGGAGTACTACAAAGGAAAGAAATGTAGCTAAAACAAATAAATCAGTGGAATAGTTTTCAGTGCAAAACAGAGAGTTGCAAATCAGGGTTTAATGCTCACTGATGCAACAGAACTCTATTCTTGTACAAACTGATGAGATGGCTCCACTTCATGCATGGAAGACTAGTTGAGCATTGACTAGCCTATCAATATAGCCTTATATGCCACAAAGTGAATCGCATTTATATTCAACAAACTATCATGACATCAGCGTTTGTTAACGAGTTGCTAAAAATACATGGGCGATAACTGCCCGCTTGCACATAACGCTAATTAATTAAACATTAACGCTAGCGTTGCAGATCAGTGTGCTCACTGCTGCAACAGAACGTCATTCTTGTCAAATCTGACGAGACAGCTCAACTTCACTGACTAGCCAATCAATATAAATGAATCGCATTTACATTCAACAAACTATCATGACATCAGCGTTTGTTAACGAGTTGCTAAAAATACACAATGCCCGCTTGCGCATAACGTTACGGCGGCAATTAATTAAACGATCTAATGCTACAACTCACAGCCAGATGCATGGATTTGTCAGACTGAGGGATCTGATAACCGCTAACTTGCGGTAAGCTGAGCTGACCCACCTCTCAATTATTTCTCTTGTCTGTGGAAACCAGTCCGTGTTGTTTCTGTTTCTTTTCCTGCTTTTCATCATCTTCGCCATATGGTAATCCAGGATAGGAGTAGCTTGAGTGGCTAACTTCTTGTATACTATCCGCACCGCACGCCTGGCTCACAGTCACAACAAACACACCGGCTAAAGTGGGCGTAACGTTTCCTGCATGCCTCTACATGACAGCCAATCACCAGCCGTATTAGAGCGCGGCGTGCAAGCATGTCGCATGCTTATAGGCTCAATGACGCTGTTTTGTTTTGGTATCGAAAATTGGTATCGATTGACAAGGGAGGCTTCGATACCCCTTAGTATCGATGTTTCCATTTCGGTGCCAAGTAAGTATCGAAACTCGATACCCAGCCCTAGCTCCATGTACAAGTACCTCTCCGCTCAATGTACAAGTACCTCTCCGCTCAATGTACAAGTACCTCTCCGCTCCATGTACAAGTACCTCTCCGCTCCATGTACAAGTACCTCTCCGCTCCATGTACAAGTACCTCTCCGCTCCATGTACAAGTACATCTCTGCTCCATGTACAAGTACCTCTCCGCTCAATGTACAAGTACATCTCCGCTCCATGTACAAGTACCTCTCCGCTCCATGTACAAGTACATATCCGCTCCATGTACAAGTACCTCTCCGCTCCATGTACAAGTACCTCTCCGCTCAATGTACAAGTACATCTCCGCTCCATGTACAAGTACCTCTCCGCTCCATGTACAAGTACATCTCCGCTCCATGTACAAGTACCTCTCCGCTCAATGTACAAGTACATCTCCGCTCCATGTACAAGTACATCTCCACTCCATGTACAAGTACCTCTCCGCTCAATGTACAAGTACATCTCCGCTCCATGTACAAGTACCTCTCCGCTCCATGTACAAGTACCTCTCCGCTCCATGTACAAGTACCTCTCCGCTCCATGTACAAGTACATCTCTGCTCCATGTACAAGTACCTCTCCGCTCAATGTACAAGTACATCTCCGCTCCATGTACAAGTACCTCTCCGCTCCATGTACAAGTACATCTCCGCTCCATGTACAAGTACCTCTCCGCTCCATGTACAAGTACCTCTCCGCTCAATGTACAAGTACATCTCCGCTCCATGTACAAGTACCTCTCCGCTCCATGTACAAGTACATCTCCGCTCCATGTACAAGTACCTCTCCGCTCAATGTACAAGTACATCTCCGCTCCATGTACAAGTACATCTCCACTCCATGTACAAGTACCTCTCCGCTCAATGTACAAGTACATCTCCGCTCCATGTACCAGTACCTCTCCGCTCAATGTACAAGTACATCTCCACTCCATGTACAAGTACCTCTCCGCTCAATGTACAAGTACATCTCCGCTCCATGTACCAGTACCTCTCCGCTCCATGTACAAGTACCTCTCCGCTCCATGTACAAGTACATCTCTGCTCCATGTACAAGTACCTCTCCGCTCAATGTACAAGTACATCTCCGCTCCATGTACAAGTACCTCTCCGCTCCATGTACAACTACAGCTCCGCTCCATGTACAAGTACCTCTCCGCTCCATGTACAAGTACCTCTCCGCTCAATGTACAAGTACATCTCCGCTCCATGTACAAGTACATCTCTGCTCCATGTACAAGTACCTCTCCGCTCAATGTACAAGTACATCTCCGCTCCATGTACAAGTACCTCTCCGCTCCATGTACAAGTACCTCTCCGGTCCATGTACAAGTACCTCTCCGCTCCATGTACAAGTACCTCTCCGCTCCATGTACAAGTACCTCTCCGCTCAATGTCAAGTGTCGACAGTACCTCTCCGCTCCATGTACAAATACCTCTCCGCTCTCATGTACAAGTACCTCTCCGCTCCATGTACAAGTACCTCTCCGCTCAATGTCAAGTGTCGACAGTACCTCTCCGCTCCATGTACAAATACCTCTCCGCTCCATGTACAAGTACCTCTCCGCTCTCATGTACAAGTACCTCTCCGCTCCATGTACAAGTAGCTCTCCGCTCAATGTACAAGTGTCGACAGTACCTTTCCGCTCCATGTACAAATACCTCTCCGCTCTCATGTACAAGTACCTCTCCGCTCCATGTACAAGTACCTCTCCGCTCAATGTACAAATACCTCTCCGCTCCATGTATAAGTACCTCTCCGCTCTATGTACAAGTACCTCTCCGCTCCATGTACAAGTACCTCTCCGCTCAATGTACAAATACCTCTCCGCTCCATGTACAAGTAGCTCTCCGCTGAATGTACAAGTGTCGACAGTACCTCTCCGCTCAATGTACAAGTACCTCTCCGCTCAATGTACAAATACCTCTCCGCTCCATGTACAAGTACCTCTCCGCTCAATGTCAAGTATCGACAGTACCTCTCCGCTCCATGTACAAGTACCTCTCCGCTGAATGTACAAGTGTCGACAGTACCTCTCCGCTCAATGTACAAGTACCTCTCCGCTCCATGTACAAGTACCTCTCCGCTCTCATGTACAAGTACCTCTCCGCTCCATGTACAAGTACCTCTCCGCTCAATGTACAAGTACCTCTGCGCTCCATGTACAAGTACCTCTCCGCTCAATGTACAAGTACCTCTCCGCTCAATGTACAAGTGTCGACAGTACCTCTCCGCTCCATGTACAAGTACCTCTCCGCTCAATGTACAAGTGTCGACAGTACCTCTACGCTCAATGTACAAGTGTCGACAGTACCTCTCCGCTCTCATGTACAAGTACCTCTCCGATCCATGTACAAGTACATCTCCGCTCCATGTACAAGTACATCTCCGCTCAATGTACAAGTACCTCTCCGCTCCATGTACAAGTACCTCTCCGCTCCATGTACAAGTACCTCTCCGCTCCATGTACAAGTACCTCTCCGCTCCATGTACAAGTACCTCTCCGCTCAATGTACAAGTACCTCTCCGCTCCATGTACAAGTACCTCTCCGCTCAATGTACAAGTACCTCTCCGCTCCATGTACAAGTACCTCTCCGCTCCATGTACAAGTACCTCTCCGCTCCATGTACAAGTACCTCTCCGCTCAATGTCAAGTATCGACAGTACCTCTCCGCTCCATGTACAAGTACCTCTCCGCTGAATGTACAAGTGTCGACAGTACCTCTCCGCTCAATGTACAAGTACCTCTCCGCTCCATGTACAAGTACCTCTCCGCTCTCATGTACAAGTACCTCTCCGCTCCATGTACAAGTACCTCTCCGCTCAATGTACAAGTACCTCTGCGCTCCATGTACAAGTACCTCTCCGCTCAATGTACAAGTACCTCTCCGCTCAATGTACAAGTGTCGACAGTACCTCTCCGCTCCATGTACAAGTACCTCTCCGCTCAATGTACAAGTGTCGACAGTACCTCTACGCTCAATGTACAAGTGTCGACAGTACCTCTCCGCTCTCATGTACAAGTACATCTCCGATCCATGTACAAGTACATCTCCGCTCCATGTACAAGTACATCTCCGCTCAATGTACAAGTACCTCTCCGCTCCATGTACAAGTACCTCTCCGCTCCATGTACAAGTACCTCTCCGCTCCATGTACAAGTACCTCTCCGCTCCATGTACAAGTACCTCTCCGCTCAATGTACAAGTACCTCTCCGCTCCATGTACAAGTACCTCTCCGCTCCATGTACAAGTACCTCTCCGCTCCATGTACAAGTACCTCTCCGCTCAATGTACAAGTACCTCTCCGCTCCATGTACAAGTACCTCTCCGCTCCATGTACAAGTACCTCTCCGCTCCATGTACAAGTACCTCTCCGCTCAATGTACAAGTACCTCTCCGCTCCCTGTACAAGTACATCTCCGCTCCATGTACAAGTACCTCTCCGCTCCATGTACAAGTACCTCTCCGCTCAATGTACAAGTGTCGACAGTACCTCTCCGCTCCATGTACAAGTACCTCTCCGCTCCATGTACAAGTACCTCTCCGCTCAATGTACAAGTGTCGACAGTACCTCTCCGCTCCATCTACAAGTACCTCTCCGCTCAATGTACAAGTACATCTCCGCTCCATGTACCAGTACCTCTCCGCTCAATGTACAAGTACATCTGCGCTCCATGTAGGGCTGGGTATCGTTCAAAATTTTTCGATATCGATACCGTTTCGATACTTGGATTTCGATACCGGTTCCTGAACGATACTTTTTTCGATACCAATTTTTAGAAAAATCCATTTTAACAAAAATAAAACTGCATTACACATTGAAATTATTTTACAAATCTTTAGTTTCCCCCCATCTTAAGTTTTACAGCAGAAAAAAATAAAACCTACTGTATTTAACATAACTTTAAGTTCTCTAAACGTATTGCCGTCCCTACAAAAAATATTGGAGTACTACAAAGGAAAGAAATGTAGCTAAAACAAATAAATCAGTGGAATAGTTTTCAGTGCAAAACAGAGAGTTGCAAATCAGGGTTTAATGCTCACTGATGCAACAGAACTCTATTCTTGTACAAACTGATGAGATGGCTCCACTTCATGCATGGAAGACTAGTTGAGCATTGACTAGCCTATCAATATAGCCTTATATGCCACAAAGTGAATCGCATTTATATTCAACAAACTATCATGACATCAGCGTTTGTTAACGAGTTGCTAAAAATACATGGGCGATAACTGCCCGCTTGCACATAACGCTAATTAATTAAACATTAACGCTAGCGTTGCAGATCAGTGTGCTCACTGCTGCAACAGAACGTCATTCTTGTCAAATCTGACGAGACAGCTCAACTTCACTGACTAGCCAATCAATATAAATGAATCGCATTTACATTCAACAAACTATCATGACATCAGCGTTTGTTAACGAGTTGCTAAAAATACACAATGCCCGCTTGTGCATAACGTTACGGCGGCAATTAATTAAACGATCTAATGCTACAACTCACAGCCAGATGCATGGATTTGTCAGACTGAGGGATCTGATAACCGCTAACTTGCGGTAAGCTGAGCTGACCCACCTCTCAATTATTTCTCTTGTCTGTGGAAACCAGTCCGTGTTGTTTCTGTTTCTTTTCCTGCTTTTCATCATCTTCGCCATATGGTAATCCAGGATAGGAGTAGCTTGAGTGGCTAACTTCTTGTATACTATCCGCACCGCACGCCTGGCTCACAGTCACAACAAACACACCGGCTAAAGTGGGCGTAACGTTTCCTGCATGCCTCTACATGACAGCCAATCACCAGCCGTATTAGAGCGCGGCGTGCAAGCATGTCGCATGCTTATAGGCTCAATGACGCTGTTTTGTTTTGGTATCGAAAATTGGTATCGATTGACAAGGGAGGCTTCGATACCCCTTAGTATCGATGTTTCCATTTCGGTGCCAAGTAAGTATCGAAACTCGATACCCAGCCCTAGCTCCATGTACAAGTACCTCTCCGCTCAATGTACAAGTACCTCTCCGCTCAATGTACAAGTACCTCTCCGCTCCATGTACAAGTACCTCTCCGCTCCATGTACAAGTACCTCTCCGCTCCATGTACAAGTACCTCTCCGCTCCATGTACAAGTACATCTCTGCTCCATGTACAAGTACCTCTCCGCTCAATGTACAAGTACATCTCCGCTCCATGTACAAGTACCTCTCCGCTCCATGTACAAGTACATCTCCGCTCCATGTACAAGTACCTCTCCGCTCCATGTACAAGTACCTCTCCGCTCAATGTACAAGTACATCTCCGCTCCATGTACAAGTACCTCTCCGCTCCATGTACAAGTACATCTCCGCTCCATGTACAAGTACCTCTCCGCTCAATGTACAAGTACATCTCCGCTCCATGTACAAGTACATCTCCACTCCATGTACAAGTACCTCTCCGCTCAATGTACAAGTACATCTCCGCTCCATGTACCAGTACCTCTCCGCTCAATGTACAAGTACATCTCCACTCCATGTACAAGTACCTCTCCGCTCAATGTACAAGTACATCTCCGCTCCATGTACCAGTACCTCTCCGCTCCATGTACAAGTACCTCTCCGCTCCATGTACAAGTACATCTCTGCTCCATGTACAAGTACCTCTCCGCTCAATGTACAAGTACATCTCCGCTCCATGTACAAGTACCTCTCCGCTCCATGTACAAGTACATCTCCGCTCCATGTACAAGTACCTCTCCGCTCCATGTACAAGTACCTCTCCGCTCAATGTACAAGTACATCTCCGCTCCATGTACAAGTACATCTCTGCTCCATGTACAAGTACCTCTCCGCTCAATGTACAAGTACATCTCCGCTCCATGTACAAGTACCTCTCCGCTCCATGTACAAGTACCTCTCCGCTCAATGTCAAGTGTCGACAGTACCTCTCCGCTCCATGTACAAATACCTCTCCGCTCCATGTACAAGTACCTCTCCGCTCTCATGTACAAGTACCTCTCCGCTCCATGTACAAGTAGCTCTCCGCTCAATGTACAAGTGTCGACAGTACCTTTCCGCTCCATGTACAAATACCTCTCCGCTCTCATGTACAAGTACCTCTCCGCTCCATGTACAAGTACCTCTCCGCTCAATGTACAAATACCTCTCCGCTCCATGTATAAGTACCTCTCCGCTCTATGTACAAGTACCTCTCCGCTCCATGTACAAGTACCTCTCTGCTCAATGTACAAATACCTCTCCGCTCCATGTACAAGTAGCTCTCCGCTGAATGTACAAGTGTCGACAGTACCTCTCCGCTCAATGTACAAGTACCTCTCCGCTCAATGTACAAATACCTCTCCGCTCCATGTACAAGTACCTCTCCGCTCAATGTCAAGTATCGACAGTACCTCTCCGCTCCATGTACAAGTACCTCTCCGCTGAATGTACAAGTGTCGACAGTACCTCTCCGCTCAATGTACAAGTACCTCTCCGCTCCATGTACAAGTACCTCTCCGCTCTCATGTACAAGTACCTCTCCGCTCCATGTACAAGTACCTCTCCGCTCAATGTACAAGTACCTCTGCGCTCCATGTACAAGTACCTCTCCGCTCAATGTACAAGTACCTCTCCGCTCAATGTACAAGTGTCGACAGTACCTCTCCGCTCCATGTACAAGTACCTCTCCGCTCAATGTACAAGTGTCGACAGTACCTCTACGCTCAATGTACAAGTGTCGACAGTACCTCTCCGCTCTCATGTACAAGTACCTCTCCGATCCATGTACAAGTACATCTCCGCTCCATGTACAAGTACATCTCCGCTCAATGTACAAGTACCTCTCCGCTCCATGTACAAGTACCTCTCCGCTCCATGTACAAGTACCTCTCCGCTCCATGTACAAGTACCTCTCCGCTCCATGTACAAGTACCTCTCCGCTCAATGTACAAGTACCTCTCCGCTCCATGTACAAGTACCTCTCCGCTCAATGTACAAGTACCTCTCCGCTCCATGTACAAGTACCTCTCCGCTCCATGTACAAGTACCTCTCCGCTCCATGTACAAGTACCTCTCCGCTCAATGTCAAGTATCGACAGTACCTCTCCGCTCCATGTACAAGTACCTCTCCGCTGAATGTACAAGTGTCGACAGTACCTCTCCGCTCAATGTACAAGTACCTCTCCGCTCCATGTACAAGTACCTCTCCGCTCTCATGTACAAGTACCTCTCCGCTCCATGTACAAGTACCTCTCCGCTCAATGTACAAGTACCTCTGCGCTCCATGTACAAGTACCTCTCCGCTCAATGTACAAGTACCTCTCCGCTCAATGTACAAGTGTCGACAGTACCTCTCCGCTCCATGTACAAGTACCTCTCCGCTCAATGTACAAGTGTCGACAGTACCTCTACGCTCAATGTACAAGTGTCGACAGTACCTCTCCGCTCTCATGTACAAGTACCTCTCCGATCCATGTACAAGTACATCTCCGCTCCATGTACAAGTACATCTCCGCTCAATGTACAAGTACCTCTCCGCTCCATGTACAAGTACCTCTCCGCTCCATGTACAAGTACCTCTCCGCTCCATGTACAAGTACCTCTCCGCTCCATGTACAAGTACCTCTCCGCTCAATGTACAAGTACCTCTCCGCTCCATGTACAAGTACCTCTCCGCTCCATGTACAAGTACCTCTCCGCTCCATGTACAAGTACCTCTCCGCTCAATGTACAAGTACCTCTCCGCTCCATGTACAAGTACCTCTCCGCTCCATGTACAAGTACCTCTCCGCTCCATGTACAAGTACCTCTCCGCTCAATGTACAAGTACCTCTCCGCTCCCTGTACAAGTACATCTCCGCTCCATGTACAAGTACCTCTCCGCTCCATGTACAAGTACCTCTCCGCTCAATGTACAAGTGTCGACAGTACCTCTCCGCTCCATGTACAAGTACCTCTCCGCTCCATGTACAAGTACCTCTCCGCTCCATGTACAAGTACCTCTCCGCTCCATGTACAAGTACCTCTCCGCTCCATGTACAAGTACCTCTCCGCTCAATGTACAAGTACCTCTCCGCTCCCTGTACAAGTACATCTCCGCTCCATGTACAAGTACCTCTCCGCTCCATGTACAAGTACCTCTCCGCTCAATGTACAAGTGTCGACAGTACCTCTCCGCTCCATGTACAAGTACCTCTCCGCTCCATGTACAAGTACCTCTCCGCTCAATGTACAAGTGTCGACAGTACCTCTCCGCTCCATCTACAAGTACCTCTCCGCTCAATGTACAAGTACATCTCCGCTCCATGTACCAGTACCTCTCCGCTCAATGTACAAGTACATCTGCGCTCCATGTAGGGCTGGGTATCGTTCAAAATTTTTCGATATCGATACCGTTTCGATACTTGGATTTCGATACCGGTTCCTGAACGATACTTTTTTCGATACCAATTTTTAGAAAAATCCATTTTAACAAAAATAAAACTGCATTACACATTGAAATTATTTTACAAATCTTTAGTTTCCCCCCATCTTAAGTTTTACAGCAGAAAAAAATAAAACCTACTGTATTTAACATAACTTTAAGTTCTCTAAACGTATTGCCGTCCCTACAAAAAATATTGGAGTACTACAAAGGAAAGAAATGTAGCTAAAACAAATAAATCAGTGGAATAGTTTTCAGTGCAAAACAGAGAGTTGCAAATCAGGGTTTAATGCTCACTGATGCAACAGAACTCTATTCTTGTACAAACTGATGAGATGGCTCCACTTCATGCATGGAAGACTAGTTGAGCATTGACTAGCCTATCAATATAGCCTTATATGCCACAAAGTGAATCGCATTTATATTCAACAAACTATCATGACATCAGCGTTTGTTAACGAGTTGCTAAAAATACATGGGCGATAACTGCCCGCTTGCACATAACGCTAATTAATTAAACATTAACGCTAGCGTTGCAGATCAGTGTGCTCACTGCTGCAACAGAACGTCATTCTTGTCAAATCTGACGAGACAGCTCAACTTCACTGACTAGCCAATCAATATAAATGAATCGCATTTACATTCAACAAACTATCATGACATCAGCGTTTGTTAACGAGTTGCTAAAAATACACAATGCCCGCTTGCGCATAACGTTACGGCGGCAATTAATTAAACGATCTAATGCTACAACTCACAGCCAGATGCATGGATTTGTCAGACTGAGGGATCTGATAACCGCTAACTTGCGGTAAGCTGAGCTGACCCACCTCTCAATTATTTCTCTTGTCTGTGGAAACCAGTCCGTGTTGTTTCTGTTTCTTTTCCTGCTTTTCATCATCTTCGCCATATGGTAATCCAGGATAGGAGTAGCTTGAGTGGCTAACTTCTTGTATACTATCCGCACCGCACGCCTGGCTCACAGTCACAACAAACACACCGGCTAAAGTGGGCGTAACGTTTCCTGCATGCCTCTACATGACAGCCAATCACCAGCCGTATTAGAGCGCGGCGTGCAAGCATGTCGCATGCTTATAGGCTCAATGACGCTGTTTTGTTTTGGTATCGAAAATTGGTATCGATTGACAAGGGAGGCTTCGATACCCCTTAGTATCGATGTTTCCATTTCGGTGCCAAGTAAGTATCGAAACTCGATACCCAGCCCTAGCTCCATGTACAAGTACCTCTCCGCTCAATGTACAAGTACCTCTCCGCTCAATGTACAAGTACCTCTCCGCTCCATGTACAAGTACCTCTCCGCTCCATGTACAAGTACCTCTCCGCTCCATGTACAAGTACCTCTCCGCTCCATGTACAAGTACATCTCTGCTCCATGTACAAGTACCTCTCCGCTCAATGTACAAGTACATCTCCGCTCCATGTACAAGTACCTCTCCGCTCCATGTACAAGTACATCTCCGCTCCATGTACAAGTACCTCTCCGCTCCATGTACAAGTACCTCTCCGCTCAATGTACAAGTACATCTCCGCTCCATGTACAAGTACCTCTCCGCTCCATGTACAAGTACATCTCCGCTCCATGTACAAGTACCTCTCCGCTCAATGTACAAGTACATCTCCGCTCCATGTACAAGTACATCTCCACTCCATGTACAAGTACCTCTCCGCTCAATGTACAAGTACATCTCCGCTCCATGTACCAGTACCTCTCCGCTCAATGTACAAGTACATCTCCACTCCATGTACAAGTACATCTCCGCTCAATGTACAAGTACATCTCCGCTCCATGTACCAGTACCTCTCCGCTCCATGTACAAGTACCTCTCCGCTCCATGTACAAGTACATCTCTGCTCCATGTACAAGTACCTCTCCGCTCAATGTACAAGTACATCTCCGCTCCATGTACAAGTACCTCTCCGCTCCATGTACAAGTACATCTCCGCTCCATGTACAAGTACCTCTCCGCTCCATGTACAAGTACCTCTCCGCTCAATGTACAAGTACATCTCCGCTCCATGTACAAGTACATCTCTGCTCCATGTACAAGTACCTCTCCGCTCAATGTACAAGTACATCTCCGCTCCATGTACAAGTACCTCTCCGCTCCATGTACAAGTACCTCTCCGGTCCATGTACAAGTACCTCTCCGCTCCATGTACAAGTACCTCTCCGCTCCATGTACAAGTACCTCTCCGCTCAATGTCAAGTGTCGACAGTACCTCTCCGCTCCATGTACAAATACCTCTCCGCTCTCATGTACAAGTACCTCTCCGCTCCATGTACAAGTACCTCTCCGCTCAATGTCAAGTGTCGACAGTACCTCTCCGCTCCATGTACAAATACCTCTCCGCTCCATGTACAAGTACCTCTCCGCTCTCATGTACAAGTACCTCTCCGCTCCATGTACAAGTAGCTCTCCGCTCAATGTACAAGTGTCGACAGTACCTTTCCGCTCCATGTACAAATACCTCTCCGCTCTCATGTACAAGTACCTCTCCGCTCCATGTACAAGTACCTCTCCGCTCAATGTACAAATACCTCTCCGCTCCATGTATAAGTACCTCTCCGCTCTATGTACAAGTACCTCTCCGCTCCATGTACAAGTACCTCTCCGCTCAATGTACAAATACCTCTCCGCTCCATGTACAAGTAGCTCTCCGCTGAATGTACAAGTGTCGACAGTACCTCTCCGCTCAATGTACAAGTACCTCTCCGCTCAATGTACAAATACCTCTCCGCTCCATGTACAAGTACCTCTCCGCTCAATGTCAAGTATCGACAGTACCTCTCCGCTCCATGTACAAGTACCTCTCCGCTGAATGTACAAGTGTCGACAGTACCTCTCCGCTCAATGTACAAGTACCTCTCCGCTCCATGTACAAGTACCTCTCCGCTCTCATGTACAAGTACCTCTCCGCTCCATGTACAAGTACCTCTCCGCTCAATGTACAAGTACCTCTGCGCTCCATGTACAAGTACCTCTCCGCTCAATGTACAAGTACCTCTCCGCTCAATGTACAAGTGTCGACAGTACCTCTCCGCTCCATGTACAAGTACCTCTCCGCTCAATGTACAAGTGTCGACAGTACCTCTACGCTCAATGTACAAGTGTCGACAGTACCTCTCCGCTCTCATGTACAAGTACCTCTCCGATCCATGTACAAGTACATCTCCGCTCCATGTACAAGTACATCTCCGCTCAATGTACAAGTACCTCTTCGCTCCATGTACAAGTACCTCTCCGCTCCATGTACAAGTACCTCTCCGCTCCATGTACAAGTACCTCTCCGCTCCATGTACAAGTACCTCTCCGCTCAATGTACAAGTACCTCTCCGCTCCATGTACAAGTACCTCTCCGCTCAATGTACAAGTACCTCTCCGCTCCATGTACAAGTACCTCTCCGCTCCATGTACAAGTACCTCTCCGCTCCATGTACAAGTACCTCTCCGCTCAATGTCAAGTATCGACAGTACCTCTCCGCTCCATGTACAAGTACCTCTCCGCTGAATGTACAAGTGTCGACAGTACCTCTCCGCTCAATGTACAAGTACCTCTCCGCTCCATGTACAAGTACCTCTCCGCTCTCATGTACAAGTACCTCTCCGCTCCATGTACAAGTACCTCTCCGCTCAATGTACAAGTACCTCTGCGCTCCATGTACAAGTACCTCTCCGCTCAATGTACAAGTACCTCTCCGCTCAATGTACAAGTGTCGACAGTACCTCTCCGCTCCATGTACAAGTACCTCTCCGCTCAATGTACAAGTGTCGACAGTACCTCTACGCTCAATGTACAAGTGTCGACAGTACCTCTCCGCTCTCATGTACAAGTACCTCTCCGATCCATGTACAAGTACATCTCCGCTCCATGTACAAGTACATCTCCGCTCAATGTACAAGTACCTCTCCGCTCCATGTACAAGTACCTCTCCGCTCCATGTACAAGTACCTCTCCGCTCCATGTACAAGTACCTCTCCGCTCCATGTACAAGTACCTCTCCGCTCAATGTACAAGTACCTCTCCGCTCCATGTACAAGTACCTCTCCGCTCCATGTACAAGTACCTCTCCGCTCCATGTACAAGTACCTCTCCGCTCAATGTACAAGTACCTCTCCGCTCCATGTACAAGTACCTCTCCGCTCCATGTACAAGTACCTCTCCGCTCCATGTACAAGTACCTCTCCGCTCAATGTACAAGTACCTCTCCGCTCCCTGTACAAGTACATCTCCGCTCCATGTACAAGTACCTCTCCGCTCCATGTACAAGTACCTCTCCGCTCAATGTACAAGTGTCGACAGTACCTCTCCGCTCCATGTACAAGTACCTCTCCGCTCCATGTACAAGTACCTCTCCGCTCAATGTACAAGTGTCGACAGTACCTCTCCGCTCCATCTACAAGTACCTCTCCGCTCAATGTACAAGTACCTCTCTGCTGAATGTACAAGTACCTCTCCGCTCCATGTACAAGTACCTCTCCGCTCCATGTACAAATACCTCTCCGCTCCATGTACAAGTACCTCTCCGCTCCATGTACAAGCACCTCTCCGCTACATGTACAAGTACCTCTCCGCTCCATGTACAAGTACCTCTCCGCTCCATGTACAAGTACCTCTCCGCTCAATGTACAAGTACCTCTCCGCTCCATGTACAAATACCTCTCCGCTCCATGTACAAATACCTCTCCGCTCCATGTACAAGTACCTCTCCGCTCCATGTACCAGTACCTCTCCGCTCAATGTACAAGTACATCTCCGCTCAATGTACAAGTACATCTCCGCTCAATGTACAAGTACGTATCCGCTCAATGTACAAGTACCTCTCCGCTCAATGTACAAGTACCTCTCCGCTCCATGTACAAGTACCTCTCCGCTCAATGTACAAGTACATCTCCGCTCCATGTACCAGTACCTCTCCGCTCAATGTACAAGTACCTCTCCGCTCAATGTACAAGTACATCTCCGCTCCATGTACAAGTACGTCTCCGCTCAATGTATAAGTACCTCTCCGCTCCATGTACAAGTACCTCTCCGCTCCATGTACAAGTACATCTCCGCTCCATGTACAAGTACATCTCCGCTCCATGTACAAGTACCTCTCCGCTCCATGTACAAGTACCTCTCCGCTCCATGTACAAGTACATCTCCGCTCCATGTACAAGTACCTCTCCGCTCAATGTACAAGTACATCTCCGCTCCATGTACAAGTACATCTCCACTCCATGTACAAGTACCTCTCCGCTCAATGTACAAGTACATCTCCGCTCCATGTACCAGTACCTCTCCGCTCCATGTACAAATACCTCTCCGCTCCATGTACAAGTACCTCTCCGCTCCATGTACAAGCACCTCTCCGCTACATGTACAAGTACCTCTCCGCTCCATGTACAAGTACCTCTCCGCTCCATGTACAAGTACCTCTCCGCTCAATGTACAAGTACCTCTCCGCTCCATGTACAAGTACCTCTCCGCTCAATGTCAAGTGTCGACAGTACCTCTCCGCTCCATGTACAAATACCTCTCCGCTCTCATGTACAAGTACCTCTCCGCTCCATGTACAAGTACCTCTCCGCTCAATGTCAAGTGTCGACAGTACCTCTCCGCTCCATGTACAAATACCTCTCCGCTCCATGTACAAGTACCTCTCCGCTCTCATGTACAAGTACCTCTCCGCTCCATGTACAAGTAGCTCTCCGCTCAATGTACAAGTGTCGACAGTACCTTTCCGCTCCATGTACAAATACCTCTCCGCTCTCATGTACAAGTACCTCTCCGCTCCATGTACAAGTACCTCTCCGCTCAATGTACAAATACCTCTCCGCTCCATGTATAAGTACCTCTCCGCTCTATGTACAAGTACCTCTCCGCTCCATGTACAAGTACCTCTCCGCTCAATGTACAAATACCTCTCCGCTCCATGTACAAGTAGCTCTCCGCTGAATGTACAAGTGTCGACAGTACCTCTCCGCTCAATGTACAAGTACCTCTCCGCTCAATGTACAAATACCTCTCCGCTCCATGTACAAGTACCTCTCCGCTCAATGTCAAGTATCGACAGTACCTCTCCGCTCCATGTACAAGTACCTCTCCGCTGAATGTACAAGTGTCGACAGTACCTCTCCGCTCAATGTACAAGTACCTCTCCGCTCCATGTACAAGTACCTCTCCGCTCTCATGTACAAGTACCTCTCCGCTCCATGTACAAGTACCTCTCCGCTCAATGTACAAGTACCTCTGCGCTCCATGTACAAGTACCTCTCCGCTCAATGTACAAGTACCTCTCCGCTCAATGTACAAGTGTCGACAGTACCTCTCCGCTCCATGTACAAGTACCTCTCCGCTCAATGTACAAGTGTCGACAGTACCTCTACGCTCAATGTACAAGTGTCGACAGTACCTCTCCGCTCTCATGTACAAGTACCTCTCCGATCCATGTACAAGTACATCTCCGCTCCATGTACAAGTACATCTCCGCTCAATGTACAAGTACCTCTTCGCTCCATGTACAAGTACCTCTCCGCTCCATGTACAAGTACCTCTCCGCTCCATGTACAAGTACCTCTCCGCTCCATGTACAAGTACCTCTCCGCTCAATGTACAAGTACCTCTCCGCTCCATGTACAAGTACCTCTCCGCTCAATGTACAAGTACCTCTCCGCTCCATGTACAAGTACCTCTCCGCTCCATGTACAAGTACCTCTCCGCTCCATGTACAAGTACCTCTCCGCTCAATGTCAAGTATCGACAGTACCTCTCCGCTCCATGTACAAGTACCTCTCCGCTGAATGTACAAGTGTCGACAGTACCTCTCCGCTCAATGTACAAGTACCTCTCCGCTCCATGTACAAGTACCTCTCCGCTCTCATGTACAAGTACCTCTCCGCTCCATGTACAAGTACCTCTCCGCTCAATGTACAAGTACCTCTGCGCTCCATGTACAAGTACCTCTCCGCTCAATGTACAAGTACCTCTCCGCTCAATGTACAAGTGTCGACAGTACCTCTCCGCTCCATGTACAAGTACCTCTCCGCTCAATGTACAAGTGTCGACAGTACCTCTACGCTCAATGTACAAGTGTCGACAGTACCTCTCCGCTCTCATGTACAAGTACCTCTCCGATCCATGTACAAGTACATCTCCGCTCCATGTACAAGTACATCTCCGCTCAATGTACAAGTACCTCTCCGCTCCATGTACAAGTACCTCTCCGCTCCATGTACAAGTACCTCTCCGCTCCATGTACAAGTACCTCTCCGCTCCATGTACAAGTACCTCTCCGCTCAATGTACAAGTACCTCTCCGCTCCATGTACAAGTACCTCTCCGCTCCATGTACAAGTACCTCTCCGCTCCATGTACAAGTACCTCTCCGCTCAATGTACAAGTACCTCTCCGCTCCATGTACAAGTACCTCTCCGCTCCATGTACAAGTACCTCTCCGCTCCATGTACAAGTACCTCTCCGCTCAATGTACAAGTACCTCTCCGCTCCCTGTACAAGTACATCTCCGCTCCATGTACAAGTACCTCTCCGCTCCATGTACAAGTACCTCTCCGCTCAATGTACAAGTGTCGACAGTACCTCTCCGCTCCATGTACAAGTACCTCTCCGCTCCATGTACAAGTACCTCTCCGCTCAATGTACAAGTGTCGACAGTACCTCTCCGCTCCATCTACAAGTACCTCTCCGCTCAATGTACAAGTACCTCTCTGCTGAATGTACAAGTACCTCTCCGCTCCATGTACAAGTACCTCTCCGCTCCATGTACAAATACCTCTCCGCTCCATGTACAAGTACCTCTCCGCTCCATGTACAAGCACCTCTCCGCTACATGTACAAGTACCTCTCCGCTCCATGTACAAGTACCTCTCCGCTCCATGTACAAGTACCTCTCCGCTCAATGTACAAGTACCTCTCCGCTCCATGTACAAATACCTCTCCGCTCCATGTACAAATACCTCTCCGCTCCATGTACAAGTACCTCTCCGCTCCATGTACCAGTACCTCTCCGCTCAATGTACAAGTACATCTCCGCTCAATGTACAAGTACATCTCCGCTCAATGTACAAGTACGTATCCGCTCAATGTACAAGTACCTCTCCGCTCAATGTACAAGTACCTCTCCGCTCCATGTACAAGTACCTCTCCGCTCAATGTACAAGTACATCTCCGCTCCATGTACCAGTACCTCTCCGCTCAATGTACAAGTACCTCTCCGCTCAATGTACAAGTACATCTCCGCTCCATGTACAAGTACGTCTCCGCTCAATGTATAAGTACCTCTCCGCTCCATGTACAAGTACCTCTCCGCTCCATGTACAAGTACATCTCCGCTCCATGTACAAGTACATCTCCGCTCCATGTACAAGTACCTCTCCGCTCCATGTACAAGTACCTCTCCGCTCCATGTACAAGTACATCTCCGCTCCATGTACAAGTACCTCTCCGCTCAATGTACAAGTACATCTCCGCTCCATGTACAAGTACATCTCCACTCCATGTACAAGTACCTCTCCGCTCAATGTACAAGTACATCTCCGCTCCATGTACCAGTACCTCTCCGCTCCATGTACAAATACCTCTCCGCTCCATGTACAAGTACCTCTCCGCTCCATGTACAAGCACCTCTCCGCTACATGTACAAGTACCTCTCCGCTCCATGTACAAGTACCTCTCCGCTCCATGTACAAGTACCTCTCCGCTCAATGTACAAGTACCTCTCCGCTCCATGTACAAATACCTCTCCGCTCCATGTACAAATACCTCTCCGCTCCATGTACAAGTACCTCTCCGCTCCATGTACCAGTACCTCTCCGCTCAATGTACAAGTACATCTCCGCTCAATGTACAAGTACATCTCCGCTCAATGTACAAGTACGTATCCGCTCAATGTACAAGTACCTCTCCGCTCAATGTACAAGTACCTCTCCGCTCCATGTACAAGTACCTCTCCGCTCAATGTACAAGTACATCTCCGCTCCATGTACCAGTACCTCTCCGCTCAATGTACAAGTACCTCTCCGCTCAATGTACAAGTACATCTCCGCTCCATGTACAAGTACGTCTCCGCTCAATGTATAAGTACCTCTCCGCTCCATGTACAAGTACCTCTCCGCTCCATGTACAAGTACATCTCCGCTCCATGTACAAGTACATCTCCGCTCCATGTACAAGTACCTCTCCGCTCCATGTACAAGTACCTCTCCGCTCCATGTACAAGTACATCTCCGCTCCATGTACAAGTACCTCTCCGCTCAATGTACAAGTACATCTCCGCTCCATGTACAAGTACATCTCCACTCCATGTACAAGTACCTCTCCGCTCAATGTACAAGTACATCTCCGCTCCATGTACCAGTACCTCTCCGCTCAATGTACAAGTACATCTCCGCTCCATGTACCAGTACCTCTCCGCTCAATGTACAAGTACATCTCCACTCCATGTACAAGTACCTCTCCGCTCAATGTACAAGTACATCTCCGCTCCATGTACCAGTACCTCTCCGCTCAATGTACAAGTACATCTCCGCTCCATGTACAAGTACCTCTCCGCTCAATGTACAAGTACCTCTCCGCTCAATGTACAAGTACATCTCCGCTCCATGTACCAGTACCTCTCCGCTCAATGTACAAGTACATCTGCGCTCCATGTAGGGCTGGGTATCGTTCAAAATTTTTCGATATCGATACCGTTTCGATACTTGGATTTCGATACCGGTTCCTGAACGATACTTTTTTCGATACCAATTTTTAGAAAAATCCATTTTAACAAAAATAAAACTGCATTACACATTGAAATTATTTTACAAATCTTTAGTTTCCCCCCATCTTAAGTTTTACAGCAGAAAAAAATAAAACCTACTGTATTTAACATAACTTTAAGTTCTCTAAACGTATTGCCGTCCCTACAAAAAATATTGGAGTACTACAAAGGAAAGAAATGTAGCTAAAACAAATAAATCAGTGGAATAGTTTTCAGTGCAAAACAGAGAGTTGCAAATCAGGGTTTAATGCTCACTGATGCAACAGAACTCTATTCTTGTACAAACTGATGAGATGGCTCCACTTCATGCATGGAAGACTAGTTGAGCATTGACTAGCCTATCAATATAGCCTTATATGCCACAAAGTGAATCGCATTTATATTCAACAAACTATCATGACATCAGCGTTTGTTAACGAGTTGCTAAAAATACATGGGCGATAACTGCCCGCTTGCACATAACGCTAATTAATTAAACATTAACGCTAGCGTTGCAGATCAGTGTGCTCACTGCTGCAACAGAACGTCATTCTTGTCAAATCTGACGAGACAGCTCAACTTCACTGACTAGCCAATCAATATAAATGAATCGCATTTACATTCAACAAACTATCATGACATCAGCGTTTGTTAACGAGTTGCTAAAAATACACAATGCCCGCTTGCGCATAACGTTACGGCGGCAATTAATTAAACGATCTAATGCTACAACTCACAGCCAGATGCATGGATTTGTCAGACTGAGGGATCTGATAACCGCTAACTTGCGGTAAGCTGAGCTGACCCACCTCTCAATTATTTCTCTTGTCTGTGGAAACCAGTCCGTGTTGTTTCTGTTTCTTTTCCTGCTTTTCATCATCTTCGCCATATGGTAATCCAGGATAGGAGTAGCTTGAGTGGCTAACTTCTTGTATACTATCCGCACCGCACACCTGGCTCACAGTCACAACAAACACACCGGCTAAAGTGGGCGTAACGTTTCCTGCATGCCTCTACATGACAGCCAATCACCAGCCGTATTAGAGCGCGGCGTGCAAGCATGTCGCATGCTTATAGGCTCAATGACGCTGTTTTGTTTTGGTATCGAAAATTGGTATCGATTGACAAGGGAGGCTTCGATACCCCTTAGTATCGATGTTTCCATTTCGGTGCCAAGTAAGTATCGAAACTCGATACCCAGCCCTAGCTCCATGTACAAGTACCTCTCCGCTCAATGTACAAGTACCTCTCCGCTCAATGTACAAGTACCTCTCCGCTCCATGTACAAGTACCTCTCCGCTCCATGTACAAGTACCTCTCCGCTCCATGTACAAGTACCTCTCCGCTCCATGTACAAGTACATCTCTGCTCCATGTACAAGTACCTCTCCGCTCAATGTACAAGTACATCTCCGCTCCATGTACAAGTACCTCTCCGCTCCATGTACAAGTACATCTCCGCTCCATGTACAAGTACCTCTCCGCTCCATGTACAAGTACCTCTCCGCTCAATGTACAAGTACATCTCCGCTCCATGTACAAGTACCTCTCCGCTCCATGTACAAGTACATCTCCGCTCCATGTACAAGTACCTCTCCGCTCAATGTACAAGTACATCTCCGCTCCATGTACAAGTACATCTCCACTCCATGTACAAGTACCTCTCCGCTCAATGTACAAGTACATCTCCGCTCCATGTACCAGTACCTCTCCGCTCAATGTACAAGTACATCTCCACTCCATGTACAAGTACCTCTCCGCTCAATGTACAAGTACATCTCCGCTCCATGTACCAGTACCTCTCCGCTCCATGTACAAGTACCTCTCCGCTCCATGTACAAGTACATCTCTGCTCCATGTACAAGTACCTCTCCGCTCAATGTACAAGTACATCTCCGCTCCATGTACAAGTACCTCTCCGCTCCATGTACAAGTACATCTCCGCTCCATGTACAAGTACCTCTCCGCTCCATGTACAAGTACCTCTCCGCTCAATGTACAAGTACATCTCCGCTCCATGTACAAGTACATCTCTGCTCCATGTACAAGTACGTCTCCGCTCAATGTACAAGTACCTCTCCGCTCAATGTACAAGTACCTCTCCGCTCCATGTACAAGTACCTCTCCGCTCAATGTACAAGTACATCTCCGCTCCATGTACCAGTACCTCTCCGCTCAATGTACAAGTACCTCTCCGCTCAATGTACAAGTACATCTCCGCTCCATGTACAAGTACGTCTCCGCTCAATGTATAAGTACCTCTCCGCTCCATGTACAAGTACCTCTCCGCTCCATGTACAAGTACATCTCCGCTCCATGTACAAGTACATCTCCGCTCCATGTACAAGTACCTCTCCGCTCCATGTACAAGTACCTCTCCGCTCCATGTACAAGTACATCTCCGCTCCATGTACAAGTACCTCTCCGCTCAATGTACAAGTACATCTCCGCTCCATGTACAAGTACATCTCCACTCCATGTACAAGTACCTCTCCGCTCAATGTACAAGTACATCTCCGCTCCATGTACCAGTACCTCTCCGCTCAATGTCAAGTATCGACAGTACCTCTCCGCTCCATGTACAAGTACCTCTCCGCTGAATGTACAAGTGTCGACAGTACCTCTCCGCTCAATGTACAAGTACCTCTCCGCTCCATGTACAAGTACCTCTCCGCTCTCATGTACAAGTACCTCTCCGCTCCATGTACAAGTACCTCTCCGCTCAATGTACAAGTACCTCTGCGCTCCATGTACAAGTACCTCTCCGCTCAATGTACAAGTACCTCTCCGCTCAATGTACAAGTGTCGACAGTACCTCTCCGCTCCATGTACAAGTACCTCTCCGCTCAATGTACAAGTGTCGACAGTACCTCTACGCTCAATGTACAAGTGTCGACAGTACCTCTCCGCTCTCATGTACAAGTACCTCTCCGATCCATGTACAAGTACATCTCCGCTCCATGTACAAGTACATCTCCGCTCAATGTACAAGTACCTCTCCGCTCCATGTACAAGTACCTCTCCGCTCCATGTACAAGTACCTCTCCGCTCCATGTACAAGTACCTCTCCGCTCCATGTACAAGTACCTCTCCGCTCAATGTACAAGTACCTCTCCGCTCCATGTACAAGTACCTCTCCGCTCCATGTACAAGTACCTCTCCGCTCCATGTACAAGTACCTCTCCGCTCAATGTACAAGTACCTCTCCGCTCCATGTACAAGTACCTCTCCGCTCCATGTACAAGTACCTCTCCGCTCCATGTACAAGTACCTCTCCGCTCAATGTACAAGTACCTCTCCGCTCCCTGTACAAGTACATCTCCGCTCCATGTACAAGTACCTCTCCGCTCCATGTACAAGTACCTCTCCGCTCAATGTACAAGTGTCGACAGTACCTCTCCGCTCCATGTACAAGTACCTCTCCGCTCCATGTACAAGTACCTCTCCGCTCAATGTACAAGTGTCGACAGTACCTCTCCGCTCCATCTACAAGTACCTCTCCGCTCAATGTACAAGTACCTCTCTGCTGAATGTACAAGTACCTCTCCGCTCCATGTACAAGTACCTCTCCGCTCCATGTACAAATACCTCTCCGCTCCATGTACAAGTACCTCTCCGCTCCATGTACAAGCACCTCTCCGCTACATGTACAAGTACCTCTCCGCTCCATGTACAAGTACCTCTCCGCTCCATGTACAAGTACCTCTCCGCTCAATGTACAAGTACCTCTCCGCTCCATGTACAAATACCTCTCCGCTCCATGTACAAATACCTCTCCGCTCCATGTACAAGTACCTCTCCGCTCCATGTACCAGTACCTCTCCGCTCAATGTACAAGTACATCTCCGCTCAATGTACAAGTACATCTCCGCTCAATGTACAAGTACGTATCCGCTCAATGTACAAGTACCTCTCCGCTCAATGTACAAGTACCTCTCCGCTCCATGTACAAGTACCTCTCCGCTCAATGTACAAGTACATCTCCGCTCCATGTACCAGTACCTCTCCGCTCAATGTACAAGTACCTCTCCGCTCAATGTACAAGTACATCTCCGCTCCATGTACAAGTACGTCTCCGCTCAATGTATAAGTACCTCTCCGCTCCATGTACAAGTACCTCTCCGCTCCATGTACAAGTACATCTCCGCTCCATGTACAAGTACATCTCCGCTCCATGTACAAGTACCTCTCCGCTCCATGTACAAGTACCTCTCCGCTCCATGTACAAGTACATCTCCGCTCCATGTACAAGTACCTCTCCGCTCAATGTACAAGTACATCTCCGCTCCATGTACAAGTACATCTCCACTCCATGTACAAGTACCTCTCCGCTCAATGTACAAGTACATCTCCGCTCCATGTACCAGTACCTCTCCGCTCAATGTACAAGTACATCTCCACTCCATGTACAAGTACCTCTCCGCTCAATGTACAAGTACATCTCCGCTCCATGTACCAGTACCTCTCCGCTCAATGTACAAGTACATCTCCACTCCATGTACAAGTACCTCTCCGCTCAATGTACAAGTACATCTCCGCTCCATGTACCAGTACCTCTCCGCTCAATGTACAAGTACATCTCCGCTCCATGTACAAGTACCTCTCCGCTCAATGTACAAGTACCTCTCCGCTCAATGTACAAGTACATCTCCGCTCCATGTACCAGTACCTCTCCGCTCAATGTACAAGTACATCTGCGCTCCATGTAGGGCTGGGTATCGTTCAAAATTTTTCGATATCGATACCGTTTCGATACTTGGATTTCGATACCGGTTCCTGAACGATACTTTTTTCGATACCAATTTTTAGAAAAATCCATTTTAACAAAAATAAAACTGCATTACACATTGAAATTATTTTACAAATCTTTAGTTTCCCCCCATCTTAAGTTTTACAGCAGAAAAAAATAAAACCTACTGTATTTAACATAACTTTAAGTTCTCTAAACGTATTGCCGTCCCTACAAAAAATATTGGAGTACTACAAAGGAAAGAAATGTAGCTAAAACAAATAAATCAGTGGAATAGTTTTCAGTGCAAAACAGAGAGTTGCAAATCAGGGTTTAATGCTCACTGATGCAACAGAACTCTATTCTTGTACAAACTGATGAGATGGCTCCACTTCATGCATGGAAGACTAGTTGAGCATTGACTAGCCTATCAATATAGCCTTATATGCCACAAAGTGAATCGCATTTATATTCAACAAACTATCATGACATCAGCGTTTGTTAACGAGTTGCTAAAAATACATGGGCGATAACTGCCCGCTTGCACATAACGCTAATTAATTAAACATTAACGCTAGCGTTGCAGATCAGTGTGCTCACTGCTGCAACAGAACGTCATTCTTGTCAAATCTGACGAGACAGCTCAACTTCACTGACTAGCCAATCAATATAAATGAATCGCATTTACATTCAACAAACTATCATGACATCAGCGTTTGTTAACGAGTTGCTAAAAATACACAATGCCCGCTTGCGCATAACGTTACGGCGGCAATTAATTAAACGATCTAATGCTACAACTCACAGCCAGATGCATGGATTTGTCAGACTGAGGGATCTGATAACCGCTAACTTGCGGTAAGCTGAGCTGACCCACCTCTCAATTATTTCTCTTGTCTGTGGAAACCAGTCCGTGTTGTTTCTGTTTCTTTTCCTGCTTTTCATCATCTTCGCCATATGGTAATCCAGGATAGGAGTAGCTTGAGTGGCTAACTTCTTGTATACTATCCGCACCGCACGCCTGGCTCACAGTCACAACAAACACACCGGCTAAAGTGGGCGTAACGTTTCCTGCATGCCTCTACATGACAGCCAATCACCAGCCGTATTAGAGCGCGGCGTGCAAGCATGTCGCATGCTTATAGGCTCAATGACGCTGTTTTGTTTTGGTATCGAAAATTGGTATCGATTGACAAGGGAGGCTTCGATACCCCTTAGTATCGATGTTTCCATTTCGGTGCCAAGTAAGTATCGAAACTCGATACCCAGCCCTAGCTCCATGTACAAGTACCTCTCCGCTCAATGTACAAGTACCTCTCCGCTCAATGTACAAGTACCTCTCCGCTCCATGTACAAGTACCTCTCCGCTCCATGTACAAGTACCTCTCCGCTCCATGTACAAGTACCTCTCCGCTCCATGTACAAGTACATCTCTGCTCCATGTACAAGTACCTCTCCGCTCAATGTACAAGTACATCTCCGCTCCATGTACAAGTACCTCTCCGCTCCATGTACAAGTACATCTCCGCTCCATGTACAAGTACCTCTCCGCTCCATGTACAAGTACCTCTCCGCTCAATGTACAAGTACATCTCCGCTCCATGTACAAGTACCTCTCCGCTCCATGTACAAGTACATCTCCGCTCCATGTACAAGTACCTCTCCGCTCAATGTACAAGTACATCTCCGCTCCATGTACAAGTACATCTCCACTCCATGTACAAGTACCTCTCCGCTCAATGTACAAGTACATCTCCGCTCCATGTACCAGTACCTCTCCGCTCAATGTACAAGTACATCTCCACTCCATGTACAAGTACCTCTCCGCTCAATGTACAAGTACATCTCCGCTCCATGTACCAGTACCTCTCCGCTCCATGTACAAGTACCTCTCCGCTCCATGTACAAGTACATCTCTGCTCCATGTACAAGTACCTCTCCGCTCAATGTACAAGTACATCTCCGCTCCATGTACAAGTACCTCTCCGCTCCATGTACAAGTACATCTCCGCTCCATGTACAAGTACCTCTCCGCTCCATGTACAAGTACCTCTCCGCTCAATGTACAAGTACATCTCCGCTCCATGTACAAGTACATCTCTGCTCCATGTACAAGTACGTCTCCGCTCAATGTACAAGTACCTCTCCGCTCAATGTACAAGTACCTCTCCGCTCCATGTACAAGTACCTCTCCGCTCAATGTACAAGTACATCTCCGCTCCATGTACCAGTACCTCTCCGCTCAATGTACAAGTACCTCTCCGCTCAATGTACAAGTACATCTCCGCTCCATGTACAAGTACGTCTCCGCTCAATGTATAAGTACCTCTCCGCTCCATGTACAAGTACCTCTCCGCTCCATGTACAAGTACATCTCCGCTCCATGTACAAGTACATCTCCGCTCCATGTACAAGTACCTCTCCGCTCCATGTACAAGTACCTCTCCGCTCCATGTACAAGTACATCTCCGCTCCATGTACAAGTACCTCTCCGCTCAATGTACAAGTACATCTCCGCTCCATGTACAAGTACATCTCCACTCCATGTACAAGTACCTCTCCGCTCAATGTACAAGTACATCTCCGCTCCATGTACCAGTACCTCTCCGCTCAATGTACAAGTACATCTCCACTCCATGTACAAGTACCTCTCCGCTCAATGTACAAGTACATCTCCGCTCCATGTACCAGTACCTCTCCGCTCAATGTACAAGTACATCTCCACTCCATGTACAAGTACCTCTCCGCTCAATGTACAAGTACATCTCCGCTCCATGTACCAGTACCTCTCCGCTCAATGTACAAGTACATCTCCGCTCCATGTACAAGTACCTCTCCGCTCAATGTACAAGTACCTCTCCGCTCAATGTACAAGTACATCTCCGCTCCATGTACCAGTACCTCTCCGCTCAATGTACAAGTACATCTGCGCTCCATGTAGGGCTGGGTATCGTTCAAAATTTTTCGATATCGATACCGTTTCGATACTTGGATTTCGATACCGGTTCCTGAACGATACTTTTTTCGATACCAATTTTTAGAAAAATCCATTTTAACAAAAATAAAACTGCATTACACATTGAAATTATTTTACAAATCTTTAGTTTCCCCCCATCTTAAGTTTTACAGCAGAAAAAAATAAAACCTACTGTATTTAACATAACTTTAAGTTCTCTAAACGTATTGCCGTACCTACAAAAAATATTGGAGTACTACAAAGGAAAGAAATGTAGCTAAAACAAATAAATCAGTGGAATAGTTTTCAGTGCAAAACAGAGAGTTGCAAATCAGGGTTTAATGCTCACTGATGCAACAGAACTCTATTCTTGTACAAACTGATGAGATGGCTCCACTTCATGCATGGAAGACTAGTTGAGCATTGACTAGCCTATCAATATAGCCTTATATGCCACAAAGTGAATCGCATTTATATTCAACAAACTATCATGACATCAGCGTTTGTTAACGAGTTGCTAAAAATACATGGGCGATAACTGCCCGCTTGCACATAACGCTAATTAATTAAACATTAACGCTAGCGTTGCAGATCAGTGTGCTCACTGCTGCAACAGAACGTCATTCTTGTCAAATCTGACGAGACAGCTCAACTTCACTGACTAGCCAATCAATATAAATGAATCGCATTTACATTCAACAAACTATCATGACATCAGCGTTTGTTAACGAGTTGCTAAAAATACACAATGCCCGCTTGCGCATAACGTTACGGCGGCAATTAATTAAACGATCTAATGCTACAACTCACAGCCAGATGCATGGATTTGTCAGACTGAGGGATCTGATAACCGCTAACTTGCGGTAAGCTGAGCTGACCCACCTCTCAATTATTTCTCTTGTCTGTGGAAACCAGTCCGTGTTGTTTCTGTTTCTTTTCCTGCTTTTCATCATCTTCGCCATATGGTAATCCAGGATAGGAGTAGCTTGAGTGGCTAACTTCTTGTATACTATCCGCACCGCACGCCTGGCTCACAGTCACAACAAACACACCGGCTAAAGTGGGCGTAACGTTTCCTGCATGCCTCTACATGACAGCCAATCACCAGCCGTATTAGAGCGCGGCGTGCAAGCATGTCGCATGCTTATAGGCTCAATGACGCTGTTTTGTTTTGGTATCGAAAATTGGTATCGATTGACAAGGGAGGCTTCGATACCCCTTAGTATCGATGTTTCCATTTCGGTGCCAAGTAAGTATCGAAACTCGATACCCAGCCCTAGCTCCATGTACAAGTACCTCTCCGCTCAATGTACAAGTACCTCTCCGCTCAATGTACAAGTACCTCTCCGCTCCATGTACAAGTACCTCTCCGCTCCATGTACAAGTACCTCTCCGCTCCATGTACAAGTACCTCTCCGCTCCATGTACAAGTACATCTCTGCTCCATGTACAAGTACCTCTCCGCTCAATGTACAAGTACATCTCCGCTCCATGTACAAGTACCTCTCCGCTCCATGTACAAGTACATCTCCGCTCCATGTACAAGTACCTCTCCGCTCCATGTACAAGTACCTCTCCGCTCAATGTACAAGTACATCTCCGCTCCATGTACAAGTACCTCTCCGCTCCATGTACAAGTACATCTCCGCTCCATGTACAAGTACCTCTCCGCTCAATGTACAAGTACATCTCCGCTCCATGTACAAGTACATCTCCACTCCATGTACAAGTACCTCTCCGCTCAATGTACAAGTACATCTCCGCTCCATGTACCAGTACCTCTCCGCTCAATGTACAAGTACATCTCCACTCCATGTACAAGTACCTCTCCGCTCAATGTACAAGTACATCTCCGCTCCATGTACCAGTACCTCTCCGCTCCATGTACAAGTACCTCTCCGCTCCATGTACAAGTACATCTCTGCTCCATGTACAAGTACCTCTCCGCTCAATGTACAAGTACATCTCCGCTCCATGTACAAGTACCTCTCCGCTCCATGTACAAGTACATCTCCGCTCCATGTACAAGTACCTCTCCGCTCCATGTACAAGTACCTCTCCGCTCAATGTACAAGTACATCTCCGCTCCATGTACAAGTACATCTCTGCTCCATGTACAAGTACCTCTCCGCTCAATGTACAAGTACATCTCCGCTCCATGTACAAGTACCTCTCCGCTCCATGTACAAGTACCTCTCCGGTCCATGTACAAGTACCTCTCCGCTCCATGTACAAGTACCTCTCCGCTCCATGTACAAGTACCTCTCCGCTCAATGTCAAGTGTCGACAGTACCTCTCCGCTCCATGTACAAATACCTCTCCGCTCTCATGTACAAGTACCTCTCCGCTCCATGTACAAGTACCTCTCCGCTCAATGTCAAGTGTCGACAGTACCTCTCCGCTCCATGTACAAATACCTCTCCGCTCCATGTACAAGTACCTCTCCGCTCTCATGTACAAGTACCTCTCCGCTCCATGTACAAGTAGCTCTCCGCTCAATGTACAAGTGTCGACAGTACCTTTCCGCTCCATGTACAAATACCTCTCCGCTCTCATGTACAAGTACCTCTCCGCTCCATGTACAAGTACCTCTCCGCTCAATGTACAAATACCTCTCCGCTCCATGTATAAGTACCTCTCCGCTCTATGTACAAGTACCTCTCCGCTCCATGTACAAGTACCTCTCCGCTCAATGTACAAATACCTCTCCGCTCCATGTACAAGTAGCTCTCCGCTGAATGTACAAGTGTCGACAGTACCTCTCCGCTCAATGTACAAGTACCTCTCCGCTCAATGTACAAATACCTCTCCGCTCCATGTACAAGTACCTCTCCGCTCAATGTCAAGTATCGACAGTACCTCTCCGCTCCATGTACAAGTACCTCTCCGCTGAATGTACAAGTGTCGACAGTACCTCTCCGCTCAATGTACAAGTACCTCTCCGCTCCATGTACAAGTACCTCTCCGCTCTCATGTACAAGTACCTCTCCGCTCCATGTACAAGTACCTCTCCGCTCAATGTACAAGTACCTCTGCGCTCCATGTACAAGTACCTCTCCGCTCAATGTACAAGTACCTCTCCGCTCAATGTACAAGTGTCGACAGTACCTCTCCGCTCCATGTACAAGTACCTCTCCGCTCAATGTACAAGTGTCGACAGTACCTCTACGCTCAATGTACAAGTGTCGACAGTACCTCTCCGCTCTCATGTACAAGTACCTCTCCGATCCATGTACAAGTACATCTCCGCTCCATGTACAAGTACATCTCCGCTCAATGTACAAGTACCTCTCCGCTCCATGTACAAGTACCTCTCCGCTCCATGTACAAGTACCTCTCCGCTCCATGTACAAGTACCTCTCCGCTCCATGTACAAGTACCTCTCCGCTCAATGTACAAGTACCTCTCCGCTCCATGTACAAGTACCTCTCCGCTCAATGTACAAGTACCTCTCCGCTCCATGTACAAGTACCTCTCCGCTCCATGTACAAGTACCTCTCCGCTCCATGTACAAGTACCTCTCCGCTCAATGTCAAGTATCGACAGTACCTCTCCGCTCCATGTACAAGTACCTCTCCGCTGAATGTACAAGTGTCGACAGTACCTCTCCGCTCAATGTACAAGTACCTCTCCGCTCCATGTACAAGTACCTCTCCGCTCTCATGTACAAGTACCTCTCCGCTCCATGTACAAGTACCTCTCCGCTCAATGTACAAGTACCTCTGCGCTCCATGTACAAGTACCTCTCCGCTCAATGTACAAGTACCTCTCCGCTCAATGTACAAGTGTCGACAGTACCTCTCCGCTCCATGTACAAGTACCTCTCCGCTCAATGTACAAGTGTCGACAGTACCTCTACGCTCAATGTACAAGTGTCGACAGTACCTCTCCGCTCTCATGTACAAGTACCTCTCCGATCCATGTACAAGTACATCTCCGCTCCATGTACAAGTACATCTCCGCTCAATGTACAAGTACCTCTCCGCTCCATGTACAAGTACCTCTCCGCTCCATGTACAAGTACCTCTCCGCTCCATGTACAAGTACCTCTCCGCTCCATGTACAAGTACCTCTCCGCTCAATGTACAAGTACCTCTCCGCTCCATGTACAAGTACCTCTCCGCTCCATGTACAAGTACCTCTCCGCTCCATGTACAAGTACCTCTCCGCTCAATGTACAAGTACCTCTCCGCTCCATGTACAAGTACCTCTCCGCTCCATGTACAAGTACCTCTCCGCTCCATGTACAAGTACCTCTCCGCTCAATGTACAAGTACCTCTCCGCTCCCTGTACAAGTACATCTCCGCTCCATGTACAAGTACCTCTCCGCTCCATGTACAAGTACCTCTCCGCTCAATGTACAAGTGTCGACAGTACCTCTCCGCTCCATGTACAAGTACCTCTCCGCTCCATGTACAAGTACCTCTCCGCTCAATGTACAAGTGTCGACAGTACCTCTCCGCTCCATCTACAAGTACCTCTCCGCTCAATGTACAAGTACCTCTCTGCTGAATGTACAAGTACCTCTCCGCTCCATGTACAAGTACCTCTCCGCTCCATGTACAAATACCTCTCCGCTCCATGTACAAGTACCTCTCCGCTCCATGTACAAGCACCTCTCCGCTACATGTACAAGTACCTCTCCGCTCCATGTACAAGTACCTCTCCGCTCCATGTACAAGTACCTCTCCGCTCAATGTACAAGTACCTCTCCGCTCCATGTACAAATACCTCTCCGCTCCATGTACAAATACCTCTCCGCTCCATGTACAAGTACCTCTCCGCTCCATGTACCAGTACCTCTCCGCTCAATGTACAAGTACATCTCCGCTCAATGTACAAGTACATCTCCGCTCAATGTACAAGTACGTCTCCGCTCAATGTACAAGTACCTCTCCGCTCAATGTACAAGTACCTCTCCGCTCCATGTACAAGTACCTCTCCGCTCAATGTACAAGTACATCTCCGCTCCATGTACCAGTACCTCTCCGCTCAATGTACAAGTACCTCTCCGCTCAATGTACAAGTACATCTCCGCTCCATGTACAAGTACGTCTCCGCTCAATGTATAAGTACCTCTCCGCTCCATGTACAAGTACCTCTCCGCTCCATGTACAAGTACATCTCCGCTCCATGTACAAGTACATCTCCGCTCCATGTACAAGTACCTCTCCGCTCCATGTACAAGTACCTCTCCGCTCCATGTACAAGTACATCTCCGCTCCATGTACAAGTACCTCTCCGCTCAATGTACAAGTACATCTCCGCTCCATGTACAAGTACATCTCCACTCCATGTACAAGTACCTCTCCGCTCAATGTACAAGTACATCTCCGCTCCATGTACCAGTACCTCTCCGCTCAATGTACAAGTACATCTCCACTCCATGTACAAGTACCTCTCCGCTCAATGTACAAGTACATCTCCGCTCCATGTACCAGTACCTCTCCGCTCAATGTACAAGTACATCTCCACTCCATGTACAAGTACCTCTCCGCTCAATGTACAAGTACATCTCCGCTCCATGTACCAGTACCTCTCCGCTCAATGTACAAGTACATCTCCGCTCCATGTACAAGTACCTCTCCGCTCAATGTACAAGTACCTCTCCGCTCAATGTACAAGTACATCTCCGCTCCATGTACCAGTACCTCTCCGCTCAATGTACAAGTACATCTGCGCTCCATGTAGGGCTGGGTATCGTTCAAAATTTTTCGATATCGATACCGTTTCGATACTTGGATTTCGATACCGGTTCCTGAACGATACTTTTTTCGATACCAATTTTTAGAAAAATCCATTTTAACAAAAATAAAACTGCATTACACATTGAAATTATTTTACAAATCTTTAGTTTCCCCCCATCTTAAGTTTTACAGCAGAAAAAAATAAAACCTACTGTATTTAACATAACTTTAAGTTCTCTAAACGTATTGCCGTCCCTACAAAAAATATTGGAGTACTACAAAGGAAAGAAATGTAGCTAAAACAAATAAATCAGTGGAATAGTTTTCAGTGCAAAACAGAGAGTTGCAAATCAGGGTTTAATGCTCACTGATGCAACAGAACTCTATTCTTGTACAAACTGATGAGATGGCTCCACTTCATGCATGGAAGACTAGTTGAGCATTGACTAGCCTATCAATATAGCCTTATATGCCACAAAGTGAATCGCATTTATATTCAACAAACTATCATGACATCAGCGTTTGTTAACGAGTTGCTAAAAATACATGGGCGATAACTGCCCGCTTGCACATAACGCTAATTAATTAAACATTAACGCTAGCGTTGCAGATCAGTGTGCTCACTGCTGCAACAGAACGTCATTCTTGTCAAATCTGACGAGACAGCTCAACTTCACTGACTAGCCAATCAATATAAATGAATCGCATTTACATTCAACAAACTATCATGACATCAGCGTTTGTTAACGAGTTGCTAAAAATACACAATGCCCGCTTGCGCATAACGTTACGGCGGCAATTAATTAAACGATCTAATGCTACAACTCACAGCCAGATGCATGGATTTGTCAGACTGAGGGATCTGATAACCGCTAACTTGCGGTAAGCTGAGCTGACCCACCTCTCAATTATTTCTCTTGTCTGTGGAAACCAGTCCGTGTTGTTTCTGTTTCTTTTCCTGCTTTTCATCATCTTCGCCATATGGTAATCCAGGATAGGAGTAGCTTGAGTGGCTAACTTCTTGTATACTATCCGCACCGCACGCCTGGCTCACAGTCACAACAAACACACCGGCTAAAGTGGGCGTAACGTTTCCTGCATGCCTCTACATGACAGCCAATCACCAGCCGTATTAGAGCGCGGCGTGCAAGCATGTCGCATGCTTATAGGCTCAATGACGCTGTTTTGTTTTGGTATCGAAAATTGGTATCGATTGACAAGGGAGGCTTCGATACCCCTTAGTATCGATGTTTCCATTTCGGTGCCAAGTAAGTATCGAAACTCGATACCCAGCCCTAGCTCCATGTACAAGTACCTCTCCGCTCAATGTACAAGTACCTCTCCGCTCAATGTACAAGTACCTCTACGCTCCATGTACAAGTACCTCTCCGCTCCATGTACAAGTACCTCTCCGCTCCATGTACAAGTACCTCTCCGCTCCATGTACAAGTACATCTCTGCTCCATGTACAAGTACCTCTCCGCTCAATGTACAAGTACATCTCCGCTCCATGTACAAGTACCTCTCCGCTCCATGTACAAGTACATCTCCGCTCCATGTACAAGTACCTCTCCGCTCCATGTACAAGTACCTCTCCGCTCAATGTACAAGTACCTCTCCGCTCCATGTACAAGTACATCTCCGCTCCATGTACAAGTACCTCTCCGCTCAATGTACAAGTACATCTCCGCTCCATGTACAAGTACATCTCCACTCCATGTACAAGTACCTCTCCGCTCAATGTACAAGTACATCTCCGCTCCATGTACCAGTACCTCTCCGCTCAATGTACAAGTACATCTCCACTCCATGTACAAGTACCTCTCCGCTCAATGTACAAGTACATCTCCGCTCCATGTACCAGTACCTCTCCGCTCAATGTACAAGTACATCTCCACTCCATGTACAAGTACCTCTCCGCTCAATGTACAAGTACATCTCCGCTCCATGTACCAGTACCTCTCCGCTCAATGTACAAGTACATCTCCGCTCCATGTACAAGTACCTCTCCGCTCAATGTACAAGTACCTCTCCGCTCAATGTACAAGTACATCTCCGCTCCATGTACCAGTACCTCTCCGCTCAATGTACAAGTACATCTGCGCTCCATGTAGGGCTGGGTATCGTTCAAAATTTTTCGATATCGATACCGTTTCGATACTTGGATTTCGATACCGGTTCCTGAACGATACTTTTTTCGATACCAATTTTTAGAAAAATCCATTTTAACAAAAATAAAACTGCATTACACATTGAAATTATTTTACAAATCTTTAGTTTCCCCCCATCTTAAGTTTTACAGCAGAAAAAAATAAAACCTACTGTATTTAACATAACTTTAAGTTCTCTAAACGTATTGCCGTCCCTACAAAAAATATTGGAGTACTACAAAGGAAAGAAATGTAGCTAAAACAAATAAATCAGTGGAATAGTTTTCAGTGCAAAACAGAGAGTTGCAAATCAGGGTTTAATGCTCACTGATGCAACAGAACTCTATTCTTGTACAAACTGATGAGATGGCTCCACTTCATGCATGGAAGACTAGTTGAGCATTGACTAGCCTATCAATATAGCCTTATATGTGTCATGCACTAGGGGATGCATGGCAAAAACAGGGAGTCCACACAAGAACGTAATGTTTTATAATTATATTTATTGTATTAAAGTAATTAAAACATAGAAAAACAACGACGTGTGGGATGTGAGGATATCAGTTATCAATAATGTGTGCAGTGTATGGATGTATGGAGAATGGTGGGTGGTGTTGTATTACCTGGTGCAAAACATAACCAAACAAAAAGGGAGGTTAGGCCCTTGAGCCGGGTGGCAGTCCTGCTTGCAGGAAGGACAGAGAGAGACTGAGCTGCAGCCAGGGGAGCTCCCTATATAGTCCCCTAAGCCACACCCACCTCAGGTGAGCACAATTGGGCTGACGGCCTGCTGCACTCTGCCATCACAGAGGCTTCCCTCTAGCTTACAGTGAGACAGAGTGGGCGGGGCCGTCACACCCCCCTCCATAAAAATGATGTTCCACATCATCTAAAAGAAAAACAAACAACAAATTAGCAACCAATAAACAAATATTATCCCAACTTGACCAACCTAAACAAATCAAATAGCCACTTGTCATCTTTGAATTAATACCTTATAACCATGCCCCTGGACGGTTTACAACAGTTTACAGCTCACCAAAACAAAATAAACTTTACTGTCTGCGTTTACCCACACTTGTCTGTGCACCTGTACACTACCTACCCATACTACCTGCTTCCCCACCATCCTGCCACCAGCCTCGGCAACCTTGGTACCAGGAGCAATTTAAGAGAGCCGGAGACAGGATAGTCTAGAATGGGAAAAACAAGCAAAAACAGGAAATGTAAGTGAACAGGATAACACCTTAATGTATACGTGACAGTGCATCTGGAACCCACTTGCGAAAGAGCAAGTTGTGTTGCACAAAATACCTATGTGCACTATTGTTCATTTTGTCAACCGACATGGCTTTGTCCAACAGCTCTTGCAAGCTAGGATCATTTTTCTGTTCTACAGCCAAATCCCTATGTGACATAGATTTAAACTGCTCAGGCAAAGTCAAATCAACCAGACCAGACCTCTCGCCCTGATCAACACTCTGATTCTCATGTGAGGCGGCCATGGCACGTGTAACAGCGCAAGCTGAATACACCACTGCCCCATCAGATACACTGTCCTGCTGAACATCTCCAGGCCACTTCCTGGTAATTACATTTGGTACTTGGTCAGACCAAATTCGTTCCCCACAAAGGTCGTTACCCAGGATGATGTCCACCCCTGCAACTGGCAACTCCGGTCTCACCCCCATGTGAACCTCTCCATTTACCAACTCTGAAGTGAGGGACATTTTATGGATTGGCACAGGAAACACAAACATGCCCATTCCCTGGATCAAAATGCTCTCCCCTGTATCAGTCTCAGTTGTAAACGGCAATACTGACTCTCGTACAAAGGAATCTAGTGATCCACAGTCTCGTAGCACCTTCACTGGTACTCGTTTGTCACTTCCCATCACAGACACAAAACCATTAGAAATGAATGGCAAGTATGCATCAGCAGTTTTTGGCTTCAAGAGCGCACTCTGCTGTCCTAAAGGCAAAGCTACTGGACTGAGTGAATTGGCCAGTGCCACTGGTTTAACCTGTGAGCTGGTGGACCCGTCCTTAGATTTGAGGACCGGACACTCATTTTTCCAGTGTCCTGCAAATTTACAATAATGACATACACCCACTGATTTGTCATCTGTACCTGGTGTCACCCTGTTGTCGGCCATATTTTTGTAAACCTCTGGAGCACCTTTTACACGAGGAAATGTATTGAACACATTCTCAGCAGCATGAGCACTGTAACTATTCTTGTGAATTAACACGTACTCATCTGCCAAAACTGCTGCCTCAGTTGCCGTTTTTACTTTGTGCTCAGTGATGTATATAGCAACATTAGACGGTAGAGTGTTCTTAAACTGCTCCAAGACCATGAGGTTAAACAATTGTTCAAAATTCTCAACCTCAGATGATGAACACCAGCGCGAAAACTGTGTACTCAATTCTCTGACAAACTCCACATGTGACTGTTTGTCACATTTCCTCCAGCCCCGAGCCCTCTGCCTGTAAGCCTCTGGCACCATCTCGTATATTTTTAACACTGCTTCTTTAACTTTTGCATAACTCCTAGAGTCCATAGATGTTAACGCAGCAAATGCCTCTTGTGCTTTCCCTGTGAGTACCGACTGCACCATTATAGCGCAATCTGCATCTGTCCAATTTTGTGCCTCTGCAATTCTGTCAAATAAGAGAAAGAAGGTGTCAGGATCCTTTTCACTGAACCTGGGAAGGAGCCTCAGGCTACTGCCAATGTCCATAGATTTGACACCTCCTCCCCTTTCAGTATTACCATTATTCAATGCATCTGCTGATAATTTACCCTGTTCAATCAACTCTAGCTTTTTGCTTTCCAAATCTAATTTGGCCAATTCAGTTCGTTGTTTCATTTTTTCCAATTCCATCAAATGATTGTATTTTAACACCAAAAGTTATTTTTTCCATCTGAAATCAACCTCCGAATTGACCTCATCATTCTCATCTTCAACAGGCTGCAAAATGCCCTTGTCTACCAAACCACTGATTAGACTGGCCTTCATTGCTGCCTTGAGCTTTTCTGTCACTGTGATGTCATAATGTTTAGCAATGTCCAATAGCTGATCCTTCGAACAAAGATCGAGTAACCCCACTGCCGGGGACCTAATAAACTTATCTGTAGTTGAAGTCATTTCTTTTTTTTTTCTCTCTTGCGTATGCAATTTACAACAAACAAAAAAACAACAACAAAACCCTAAGTGTTGGGGCTGTGCCTTACAAGGTGCAGCATAACTTCAAAAAAAAAAAAAAAAAAATGGAACAAACCCCCCCTAACTTATCTAACATTCCTAAATAAACTTACCTAACTTAGCCTACGTTCGGCACTCGGGCATGAGGATTCCTCCCCTCCAGCCACCTAGTGTGACCCCCAAGATCCGCCGCTAAACAAAAACTCCACTAAGGGTAAATTAAAGAAACAAACAAACAACCAATACCCTAACGGTAAGGGCCGCTCAGGGATTTGTTCCAACTAACAAACTCTAAACGAACACCTGCAAGTCACATCCCCAACACTTACCTCCCATTGCAAATCTATACTCTGGGGCTGGGGCCAAATGCTCTCTCCGTCCGGCTCCTAACCAAAACCAAACAAACAAATTCAAGTGTGAAACTCCCAACCAAGACAACCTAAAAAAAAAAATCTTTTTTTTTTTTTTTTTTTTTTTAACTAAACAACCCAATTAATTAATCAATTATGTACGGACGAGCCCCCATTTTGTCATGCACTAGGGGATGCATGGCAAAAACAGGGAGTCCACACAAGAACGTAATGTTTTATAATTATATTTATTGTATTAAAGTAATTAAAACATAGAAAAACAACGACGTGTGGGATGTGAGGATATCAGTTATCAATAATGTGTGCAGTGTATGGATGTATGGAGAATGGTGGGTGGTGTTGTATTACCTGGTGCAAAACATAACCAAACAAAAAGGGAGGTTAGGCCCTTGAGCCGGGTGGCAGTCCTGCTCGCAGGAAGGACAGAGAGAGACTGAGCTGCAGCCAGGGGAGCTCCCTATATAGTCCCCTAAGCCACACCCACCTCAGGTGAGCACAATTGGGCTGACGGCCTGCTGCACTCTGCCATCACAGAGGCTTCCCTCTAGCTTACAGTGAGACAGAGTGGGCGGGGCCGTCACATATGCCACAAAGTGAATCGCATTTATATTCAACAAACTATCATGACATCAGCGTTTGTTAACGAGTTGCTAAAAATACATGGGCGATAACTGCCCGCTTGCACATAACGCTAATTAATTAAACATTAACGCTAGCGTTGCAGATCAGTGTGCTCACTGCTGCAACAGAACGTCATTCTTGTCAAATCTGACGAGACAGCTCAACTTCACTGACTAGCCAATCAATATAAATGAATCGCATTTACATTCAACAAACTATCATGACATCAGCGTTTGTTAACGAGTTGCTAAAAATACACAATGCCCGCTTGCGCATAACGTTACGGCGGCAATTAATTAAACGATCTAATGCTACAACTCACAGCCAGATGCATGGATTTGTCAGACTGAGGGATCTGATAACCGCTAACTTGCGGTAAGCTGAGCTGACCCACCTCTCAATTATTTCTCTTGTCTGTGGAAACCAGTCCGTGTTGTTTCTGTTTCTTTTCCTGCTTTTCATCATCTTCGCCATATGGTAATCCAGGATAGGAGTAGCTTGAGTGGCTAACTTCTTGTATACTATCCGCACCGCACGCCTGGCTCACAGTCACAACAAACACACCGGCTAAAGTGGGCGTAACGTTTCCTGCATGCCTCTACATGACAGCCAATCACCAGCCGTATTAGAGCGCGGCGTGCAAGCATGTCGCATGCTTATAGGCTCAATGACGCTGTTTTGTTTTGGTATCGAAAATTGGTATCGATTGACAAGGGAGGCTTCGATACCCCTTAGTATCGATGTTTCCATTTCGGTGCCAAGTAAGTATCGAAACTCGATACCCAGCCCTAGCTCCATGTACAAGTACCTCTCCGCTCAATGTACAAGTACCTCTCCGCTCAATGTACAAGTACCTCTCCGCTCCATGTACAAGTACCTCTCCGCTCCATGTACAAGTACCTCTCCGCTCCATGTACAAGTACCTCTCCGCTCCATGTACAAGTACATCTCTGCTCCATGTACAAGTACCTCTCCGCTCAATGTACAAGTACATCTCCGCTCCATGTACAAGTACCTCTCCGCTCCATGTACAAGTACATCTCCGCTCCATGTACAAGTACCTCTCCGCTCCATGTACAAGTACCTCTCCGCTCAATGTACAAGTACATCTCCGCTCCATGTACAAGTACATCTCTGCTCCATGTACAAGTACCTCTCCGCTCAATGTACAAGTACATCTCCGCTCCATGTACAAGTACCTCTCCGCTCCATGTACAAGTACCTCTCCGGTCCATGTACAAGTACCTCTCCGCTCCATGTACAAGTACCTCTCCGCTCCATGTACAAGTACCTCTCCGCTCAATGTCAAGTGTCGACAGTACCTCTCCGCTCCATGTACAAATACCTCTCCGCTCTCATGTACAAGTACCTCTCCGCTCCATGTACAAGTACCTCTCCGCTCAATGTCAAGTGTCGACAGTACCTCTCCGCTCCATGTACAAATACCTCTCCGCTCCATGTACAAGTACCTCTCCGCTCTCATGTACAAGTACCTCTCCGCTCCATGTACAAGTAGCTCTCCGCTCAATGTACAAGTGTCGACAGTACCTTTCCGCTCCATGTACAAATACCTCTCCGCTCTCATGTACAAGTACCTCTCCGCTCCATGTACAAGTACCTCTCCGCTCAATGTACAAATACCTCTCCGCTCCATGTATAAGTACCTCTCCGCTCTATGTACAAGTACCTCTCCGCTCCATGTACAAGTACCTCTCCGCTCAATGTACAAATACCTCTCCGCTCCATGTACAAGTAGCTCTCCGCTGAATGTACAAGTGTCGACAGTACCTCTCCGCTCAATGTACAAGTACCTCTCCGCTCAATGTACAAATACCTCTCCGCTCCATGTACAAGTACCTCTCCGCTCAATGTCAAGTATCGACAGTACCTCTCCGCTCCATGTACAAGTACCTCTCCGCTGAATGTACAAGTGTCGACAGTACCTCTCCGCTCAATGTACAAGTACCTCTCCGCTCCATGTACAAGTACCTCTCCGCTCTCATGTACAAGTACCTCTCCGCTCCATGTACAAGTACCTCTCCGCTCAATGTACAAGTACCTCTGCGCTCCATGTACAAGTACCTCTCCGCTCAATGTACAAGTACCTCTCCGCTCAATGTACAAGTGTCGACAGTACCTCTCCGCTCCATGTACAAGTACCTCTCCGCTCAATGTACAAGTGTCGACAGTACCTCTACGCTCAATGTACAAGTGTCGACAGTACCTCTCCGCTCTCATGTACAAGTACCTCTCCGATCCATGTACAAGTACATCTCCGCTCCATGTACAAGTACATCTCCGCTCAATGTACAAGTACCTCTCCGCTCCATGTACAAGTACCTCTCCGCTCCATGTACAAGTACCTCTCCGCTCCATGTACAAGTACCTCTCCGCTCCATGTACAAGTACCTCTCCGCTCAATGTACAAGTACCTCTCCGCTCCATGTACAAGTACCTCTCCGCTCAATGTACAAGTACATCTCCACTCCATGTACAAGTACCTCTCCGCTCAATGTACAAGTACATCTCCGCTCCATGTACCAGTACCTCTCCGCTCAATGTACAAGTACATCTCCACTCCATGTACAAGTACCTCTCCGCTCAATGTACAAGTACATCTCCGCTCCATGTACCAGTACCTCTCCGCTCAATGTACAAGTACATCTCCACTCCATGTACAAGTACCTCTCCGCTCAATGTACAAGTACATCTCCGCTCCATGTACCAGTACCTCTCCGCTCAATGTACAAGTACATCTCCGCTCCATGTACAAGTACCTCTCCGCTCAATGTACAAGTACCTCTCCGCTCAATGTACAAGTACATCTCCGCTCCATGTACCAGTACCTCTCCGCTCAATGTACAAGTACATCTGCGCTCCATGTAGGGCTGGGTATCGTTCAAAATTTTTCGATATCGATACCGTTTCGATACTTGGATTTCGATACCGGTTCCTGAACGATACTTTTTTCGATACCAATTTTTAGAAAAATCCATTTTAACAAAAATAAAACTGCATTACACATTGAAATTATTTTACAAATCTTTAGTTTCCCCCCATCTTAAGTTTTACAGCAGAAAAAAATAAAACCTACTGTATTTAACATAACTTTAAGTTCTCTAAACGTATTGCCGTCCCTACAAAAAATATTGGAGTACTACAAAGGAAAGAAATGTAGCTAAAACAAATAAATCAGTGGAATAGTTTTCAGTGCAAAACAGAGAGTTGCAAATCAGGGTTTAATGCTCACTGATGCAACAGAACTCTATTCTTGTACAAACTGATGAGATGGCTCCACTTCATGCATGGAAGACTAGTTGAGCATTGACTAGCCTATCAATATAGCCTTATATGCCACAAAGTGAATCGCATTTATATTCAACAAACTATCATGACATCAGCGTTTGTTAACGAGTTGCTAAAAATACATGGGCGATAACTGCCCGCTTGCACATAACGCTAATTAATTAAACATTAACGCTAGCGTTGCAGATCAGTGTGCTCACTGCTGCAACAGAACGTCATTCTTGTCAAATCTGACGAGACAGCTCAACTTCACTGACTAGCCAATCAATATAAATGAATCGCATTTACATTCAACAAACTATCATGACATCAGCGTTTGTTAACGAGTTGCTAAAAATACACAATGCCCGCTTGCGCATAACGTTACGGCGGCAATTAATTAAACGATCTAATGCTACAACTCACAGCCAGATGCATGGATTTGTCAGACTGAGGGATCTGATAACCGCTAACTTGCGGTAAGCTGAGCTGACCCACCTCTCAATTATTTCTCTTGTCTGTGGAAACCAGTCCGTGTTGTTTCTGTTTCTTTTCCTGCTTTTCATCATCTTCGCCATATGGTAATCCAGGATAGGAGTAGCTTGAGTGGCTAACTTCTTGTATACTATCCGCACCGCACGCCTGGCTCACAGTCACAACAAACACACCGGCTAAAGTGGGCGTAACGTTTCCTGCATGCCTCTACATGACAGCCAATCACCAGCCGTATTAGAGCGCGGCGTGCAAGCATGTCGCATGCTTATAGGCTCAATGACGCTGTTTTGTTTTGGTATCGAAAATTGGTATCGATTGACAAGGGAGGCTTCGATACCCCTTAGTATCGATGTTTCCATTTCGGTGCCAAGTAAGTATCGAAACTCGATACCCAGCCCTAGCTCCATGTACAAGTACCTCTCCGCTCAATGTACAAGTACCTCTCCGCTCAATGTACAAGTACCTCTCCGCTCCATGTACAAGTACCTCTCCGCTCCATGTACAAGTACCTCTCCGCTCCATGTACAAGTACCTCTCCGCTCCATGTACAAGTACATCTCTGCTCCATGTACAAGTACCTCTCCGCTCAATGTACAAGTACATCTCCGCTCCATGTACAAGTACCTCTCCGCTCCATGTACAAGTACATCTCCGCTCCATGTACAAGTACCTCTCCGCTCCATGTACAAGTACCTCTCCGCTCAATGTACAAGTACATCTCCGCTCCATGTACAAGTACATCTCTGCTCCATGTACAAGTACCTCTCCGCTCAATGTACAAGTACATCTCCGCTCCATGTACAAGTACCTCTCCGCTCCATGTACAAGTACCTCTCCGGTCCATGTACAAGTACCTCTCCGCTCCATGTACAAGTACCTCTCCGCTCCATGTACAAGTACCTCTCCGCTCAATGTCAAGTGTCGACAGTACCTCTCCGCTCCATGTACAAATACCTCTCCGCTCTCATGTACAAGTACCTCTCCGCTCCATGTACAAGTACCTCTCCGCTCAATGTCAAGTGTCGACAGTACCTCTCCGCTCCATGTACAAATACCTCTCCGCTCCATGTACAAGTACCTCTCCGCTCTCATGTACAAGTACCTCTCCGCTCCATGTACAAGTAGCTCTCCGCTCAATGTACAAGTGTCGACAGTACCTTTCCGCTCCATGTACAAATACCTCTCCGCTCTCATGTACAAGTACCTCTCCGCTCCATGTACAAGTACCTCTCCGCTCAATGTACAAATACCTCTCCGCTCCATGTATAAGTACCTCTCCGCTCTATGTACAAGTACCTCTCCGCTCCATGTACAAGTACCTCTCCGCTCAATGTACAAATACCTCTCCGCTCCATGTACAAGTAGCTCTCCGCTGAATGTACAAGTGTCGACAGTACCTCTCCGCTCAATGTACAAGTACCTCTCCGCTCAATGTACAAATACCTCTCCGCTCCATGTACAAGTACCTCTCCGCTCAATGTCAAGTATCGACAGTACCTCTCCGCTCCATGTACAAGTACCTCTCCGCTGAATGTACAAGTGTCGACAGTACCTCTCCGCTCAATGTACAAGTACCTCTCCGCTCCATGTACAAGTACCTCTCCGCTCTCATGTACAAGTACCTCTCCGCTCCATGTACAAGTACCTCTCCGCTCAATGTACAAGTACCTCTGCGCTCCATGTACAAGTACCTCTCCGCTCAATGTACAAGTACCTCTCCGCTCAATGTACAAGTGTCGACAGTACCTCTCCGCTCCATGTACAAGTACCTCTCCGCTCAATGTACAAGTGTCGACAGTACCTCTACGCTCAATGTACAAGTGTCGACAGTACCTCTCTGCTCTCATGTACAAGTACCTCTCCGATCCATGTACAAGTACATCTCCGCTCCATGTACAAGTACATCTCCGCTCAATGTACAAGTACCTCTCCGCTCCATGTACAAGTACCTCTCCGCTCCATGTACAAGTACCTCTCCGCTCCATGTACAAGTACCTCTCCGCTCCATGTACAAGTACCTCTCCGCTCCATGTACAAGTACCTCTCCGCTCAATGTACAAGTACCTCTCCGCTCCATGTACAAGTACCTCTCCGCTCCATGTACAAGTACCTCTCCGCTCCATGTACAAGTACCTCTCCGCTCAATGTCAAGTATCGACAGTACCTCTCCGCTCCATGTACAAGTACCTCTCCGCTGAATGTACAAGTGTCGACAGTACCTCTCCGCTCAATGTACAAGTACCTCTCCGCTCCATGTACAAGTACCTCTCCGCTCTCATGTACAAGTACCTCTCCGCTCCATGTACAAGTACCTCTCCGCTCAATGTACAAGTACCTCTGCGCTCCATGTACAAGTACCTCTCCGCTCAATGTACAAGTACCTCTCCGCTCAATGTACAAGTGTCGACAGTACCTCTCCGCTCCATGTACAAGTACCTCTCCGCTCAATGTACAAGTGTCGACAGTACCTCTACGCTCAATGTACAAGTGTCGACAGTACCTCTCCGCTCTCATGTACAAGTACCTCTCCGATCCATGTACAAGTACATCTCCGCTCCATGTACAAGTACATCTCCGCTCAATGTACAAGTACCTCTCCGCTCCATGTACAAGTACCTCTCCGCTCCATGTACAAGTACCTCTCCGCTCCATGTACAAGTACCTCTCCGCTCCATGTACAAGTACCTCTCCGCTCAATGTACAAGTACCTCTCCGCTCCATGTACAAGTACCTCTCCGCTCAATGTACAAGTACATCTCCACTCCATGTACAAGTACCTCTCCGCTCAATGTACAAGTACATCTCCGCTCCATGTACCAGTACCTCTCCGCTCAATGTACAAGTACATCTCCACTCCATGTACAAGTACCTCTCCGCTCAATGTACAAGTACATCTCCGCTCCATGTACCAGTACCTCTCCGCTCAATGTACAAGTACATCTCCACTCCATGTACAAGTACCTCTCCGCTCAATGTACAAGTACATCTCCGCTCCATGTACCAGTACCTCTCCGCTCAATGTACAAGTACATCTCCGCTCCATGTACAAGTACCTCTCCGCTCAATGTACAAGTACCTCTCCGCTCAATGTACAAGTACATCTCCGCTCCATGTACCAGTACCTCTCCGCTCAATGTACAAGTACATCTGCGCTCCATGTAGGGCTGGGTATCGTTCAAAATTTTTCGATATCGATACCGTTTCGATACTTGGATTTCGATACCGGTTCCTGAACGATACTTTTTTCGATACCAATTTTTAGAAAAATCCATTTTAACAAAAATAAAACTGCATTACACATTGAAATTATTTTACAAATCTTTAGTTTCCCCCCATCTTAAGTTTTACAGCAGAAAAAAATAAAACCTACTGTATTTAACATAACTTTAAGTTCTCTAAACGTATTGCCGTCCCTACAAAAAATATTGGAGTACTACAAAGGAAAGAAATGTAGCTAAAACAAATAAATCAGTGGAATAGTTTTCAGTGCAAAACAGAGAGTTGCAAATCAGGGTTTAATGCTCACTGATGCAACAGAACTCTATTCTTGTACAAACTGATGAGATGGCTCCACTTCATGCATGGAAGACTAGTTGAGCATTGACTAGCCTATCAATATAGCCTTATATGCCACAAAGTGAATCGCATTTATATTCAACAAACTATCATGACATCAGCGTTTGTTAACGAGTTGCTAAAAATACATGGGCGATAACTGCCCGCTTGCACATAACGCTAATTAATTAAACATTAACGCTAGCGTTGCAGATCAGTGTGCTCACTGCTGCAACAGAACGTCATTCTTGTCAAATCTGACGAGACAGCTCAACTTCACTGACTAGCCAATCAATATAAATGAATCGCATTTACATTCAACAAACTATCATGACATCAGCATTTGTTAACGAGTTGCTAAAAATACACAATGCCCGCTTGCGCATAACGTTACGGCGGCAATTAATTAAACGATCTAATGCTACAACTCACAGCCAGATGCATGGATTTGTCAGACTGAGGGATCTGATAACCGCTAACTTGCGGTAAGCTGAGCTGACCCACCTCTCAATTATTTCTCTTGTCTGTGGAAACCAGTCCGTGTTGTTTCTGTTTCTTTTCCTGCTTTTCATCATCTTCGCCATATGGTAATCCAGGATAGGAGTAGCTTGAGTGGCTAACTTCTTGTATACTATCCGCACCGCACGCCTGGCTCACAGTCACAACAAACACACCGGCTAAAGTGGGCGTAACGTTTCCTGCATGCCTCTACATGACAGCCAATCACCAGCCGTATTAGAGCGCGGCGTGCAAGCATGTCGCATGCTTATAGGCTCAATGACGCTGTTTTGTTTTGGTATCGAAAATTGGTATCGATTGACAAGGGAGGCTTCGATACCCCTTAGTATCGATGTTTCCATTTCGGTGCCAAGTAAGTATCGAAACTCGATACCCAGCCCTAGCTCCATGTACAAGTACCTCTCCGCTCAATGTACAAGTACCTCTCCGCTCAATGTACAAGTACCTCTCCGCTCCATGTACAAGTACCTCTCCGCTCCATGTACAAGTACCTCTCCGCTCCATGTACAAGTACCTCTCCGCTCCATGTACAAGTACATCTCTGCTCCATGTACAAGTACCTCTCCGCTCAATGTACAAGTACATCTCCGCTCCATGTACAAGTACCTCTCCGCTCCATGTACAAGTACATCTCCGCTCCATGTACAAGTACCTCTCCGCTCCATGTACAAGTACCTCTCCGCTCAATGTACAAGTACATCTCCGCTCCATGTACAAGTACATCTCTGCTCCATGTACAAGTACCTCTCCGCTCAATGTACAAGTACATCTCCGCTCCATGTACAAGTACCTCTCCGCTCCATGTACAAGTACCTCTCCGGTCCATGTACAAGTACCTCTCCGCTCCATGTACAAGTACCTCTCCGCTCCATGTACAAGTACCTCTCCGCTCAATGTCAAGTGTCGACAGTACCTCTCCGCTCCATGTACAAATACCTCTCCGCTCTCATGTACAAGTACCTCTCCGCTCCATGTACAAGTACCTCTCCGCTCAATGTCAAGTGTCGACAGTACCTCTCCGCTCCATGTACAAATACCTCTCCGCTCCATGTACAAGTACCTCTCCGCTCTCATGTACAAGTACCTCTCCGCTCCATGTACAAGTAGCTCTCCGCTCAATGTACAAGTGTCGACAGTACCTTTCCGCTCCATGTACAAATACCTCTCCGCTCTCATGTACAAGTACCTCTCCGCTCCATGTACAAGTACCTCTCCGCTCAATGTACAAATACCTCTCCGCTCCATGTATAAGTACCTCTCCGCTCTATGTACAAGTACCTCTCCGCTCCATGTACAAGTACCTCTCCGCTCAATGTACAAATACCTCTCCGCTCCATGTACAAGTAGCTCTCCGCTGAATGTACAAGTGTCGACAGTACCTCTCCGCTCAATGTACAAGTACCTCTCCGCTCAATGTACAAATACCTCTCCGCTCCATGTACAAGTACCTCTCCGCTCAATGTCAAGTATCGACAGTACCTCTCCGCTCCATGTACAAGTACCTCTCCGCTGAATGTACAAGTGTCGACAGTACCTCTCCGCTCAATGTACAAGTACCTCTCCGCTCCATGTACAAGTACCTCTCCGCTCTCATGTACAAGTACCTCTCCGCTCCATGTACAAGTACCTCTCCGCTCAATGTACAAGTACCTCTGCGCTCCATGTACAAGTACCTCTCCGTTCAATGTACAAGTACCTCTCCGCTCAATGTACAAGTGTCGACAGTACCTCTCCGCTCCATGTACAAGTACCTCTCCGCTCAATGTACAAGTGTCGACAGTACCTCTACGCTCAATGTACAAGTGTCGACAGTACCTCTCCGCTCTCATGTACAAGTACCTCTCCGATCCATGTACAAGTACATCTCCGCTCCATGTACAAGTACATCTCCGCTCAATGTACAAGTACCTCTCCGCTCCATGTACAAGTACCTCTCCGCTCCATGTACAAGTACCTCTCCGCTCCATGTACAAGTACCTCTCCGCTCCATGTACAAGTACCTCTCCGCTCAATGTACAAGTACCTCTCCGCTCCATGTACAAGTACCTCTCCGCTCAATGTACAAGTACCTCTCCGCTCCATGTACAAGTACCTCTCCGCTCCATGTACAAGTACCTCTCCGCTCCATGTACAAGTACCTCTCCGCTCAATGTCAAGTATCGACAGTACCTCTCCGCTCCATGTACAAGTACCTCTCCGCTGAATGTACAAGTGTCGACAGTACCTCTCCGCTCAATGTACAAGTACCTCTCCGCTCCATGTACAAGTACCTCTCCGCTCTCATGTACAAGTACCTCTCCGCTCCATGTACAAGTACCTCTCCGCTCAATGTACAAGTACCTCTGCGCTCCATGTACAAGTACCTCTCCGCTCAATGTACAAGTACCTCTCCGCTCAATGTACAAGTGTCGACAGTACCTCTCCGCTCCATGTACAAGTACCTCTCCGCTCAATGTACAAGTGTCGACAGTACCTCTACGCTCAATGTACAAGTGTCGACAGTACCTCTCCGCTCTCATGTACAAGTACCTCTCCGATCCATGTACAAGTACATCTCCGCTCCATGTACAAGTACATCTCCGCTCAATGTACAAGTACCTCTCCGCTCCATGTACAAGTACCTCTCCGCTCCATGTACAAGTACCTCTCCGCTCCATGTACAAGTACCTCTCCGCTCCATGTACAAGTACCTCTCCGCTCAATGTACAAGTACCTCTCCGCTCCATGTACAAGTACCTCTCCGCTCAATGTACAAGTACCTCTCCGCTCCATGTACAAGTACCTCTCCGCTCCATGTACAAGTACCTCTCCGCTCCATGTACAAGTACCTCTCCGCTCAATGTCAAGTATCGACAGTACCTCTCCGCTCCATGTACAAGTACCTCTCCGCTGAATGTACAAGTGTCGACAGTACCTCTCCGCTCAATGTACAAGTACCTCTCCGCTCCATGTACAAGTACCTCTCCGCTCTCATGTACAAGTACCTCTCCGCTCCATGTACAAGTACCTCTCCGCTCAATGTACAAGTACCTCTGCGCTCCATGTACAAGTACCTCTCCGCTCAATGTACAAGTACCTCTCCGCTCAATGTACAAGTGTCGACAGTACCTCTCCGCTCCATGTACAAGTACCTCTCCGCTCAATGTACAAGTGTCGACAGTACCTCTACGCTCAATGTACAAGTGTCGACAGTACCTCTCCGCTCTCATGTACAAGTACCTCTCCGATCCATGTACAAGTACATCTCCGCTCCATGTACAAGTACATCTCCGCTCAATGTACAAGTACCTCTCCGCTCCATGTACAAGTACCTCTCCGCTCCATGTACAAGTACCTCTCCGCTCCATGTACAAGTACCTCTCCGCTCCATGTACAAGTACCTCTCCGCTCAATGTACAAGTACCTCTCCGCTCCATGTACAAGTACCTCTCCGCTCAATGTACAAGTACATCTCCACTCCATGTACAAGTACCTCTCCGCTCAATGTACAAGTACATCTCCGCTCCATGTACCAGTACCTCTCCGCTCAATGTACAAGTACATCTCCACTCCATGTACAAGTACCTCTCCGCTCAATGTACAAGTACATCTCCGCTCCATGTACCAGTACCTCTCCGCTCAATGTACAAGTACATCTCCACTCCATGTACAAGTACCTCTCCGCTCAATGTACAAGTACATCTCCGCTCCATGTACCAGTACCTCTCCGCTCAATGTACAAGTACATCTCCGCTCCATGTACAAGTACCTCTCCGCTCAATGTACAAGTACCTCTCCGCTCAATGTACAAGTACATCTCCGCTCCATGTACCAGTACCTCTCCGCTCAATGTACAAGTACATCTGCGCTCCATGTAGGGCTGGGTATCGTTCAAAATTTTTCGATATCGATACCGTTTCGATACTTGGATTTCGATACCGGTTCCTGAACGATACTTTTTTCGATACCAATTTTTAGAAAAATCCATTTTAACAAAAATAAAACTGCATTACACATTGAAATTATTTTACAAATCTTTAGTTTCCCCCCATCTTAAGTTTTACAGCAGAAAAAAATAAAACCTACTGTATTTAACATAACTTTAAGTTCTCTAAACGTATTGCCGTCCCTACAAAAAATATTGGAGTACTACAAAGGAAAGAAATGTAGCTAAAACAAATAAATCAGTGGAATAGTTTTCAGTGCAAAACAGAGAGTTGCAAATCAGGGTTTAATGCTCACTGATGCAACAGAACTCTATTCTTGTACAAACTGATGAGATGGCTCCACTTCATGCATGGAAGACTAGTTGAGCATTGACTAGCCTATCAATATAGCCTTATATGCCACAAAGTGAATCGCATTTATATTCAACAAACTATCATGACATCAGCGTTTGTTAACGAGTTGCTAAAAATACATGGGCGATAACTGCCCGCTTGCACATAACGCTAATTAATTAAACATTAACGCTAGCGTTGCAGATCAGTGTGCTCACTGCTGCAACAGAACGTCATTCTTGTCAAATCTGACGAGACAGCTCAACTTCACTGACTAGCCAATCAATATAAATGAATCGCATTTACATTCAACAAACTATCATGACATCAGCGTTTGTTAACGAGTTGCTAAAAATACACAATGCCCGCTTGCGCATAACGTTACGGCGGCAATTAATTAAACGATCTAATGCTACAACTCACAGCCAGATGCATGGATTTGTCAGACTGAGGGATCTGATAACCGCTAACTTGCGGTAAGCTGAGCTGACCCACCTCTCAATTATTTCTCTTGTCTGTGGAAACCAGTCCGTGTTGTTTCTGTTTCTTTTCCTGCTTTTCATCATCTTCGCCATATGGTAATCCAGGATAGGAGTAGCTTGAGTGGCTAACTTCTTGTATACTATCCGCACCGCACGCCTGGCTCACAGTCACAACAAACACACCGGCTAAAGTGGGCGTAACGTTTCCTGCATGCCTCTACATGACAGCCAATCACCAGCCGTATTAGAGCGCGGCGTGCAAGCATGTCGCATGCTTATAGGCTCAATGACGCTGTTTTGTTTTGGTATCGAAAATTGGTATCGATTGACAAGGGAGGCTTCGATACCCCTTAGTATCGATGTTTCCATTTCGGTGCCAAGTAAGTATCGAAACTCGATACCCAGCCCTAGCTCCATGTACAAGTACCTCTCCGCTCAATGTACAAGTACCTCTCCGCTCAATGTACAAGTACCTCTCCGCTCCATGTACAAGTACCTCTCCGCTCCATGTACAAGTACCTCTCCGCTCCATGTACAAGTACCTCTCCGCTCCATGTACAAGTACATCTCTGCTCCATGTACAAGTACCTCTCCGCTCAATGTACAAGTACATCTCCGCTCCATGTACAAGTACCTCTCCGCTCCATGTACAAGTACCTCTCCGGTCCATGTACAAGTACCTCTCCGCTCCATGTACAAGTACCTCTCCGCTCCATGTACAAGTACCTCTCCGCTCAATGTCAAGTGTCGACAGTACCTCTCCGCTCCATGTACAAATACCTCTCCGCTCTCATGTACAAGTACCTCTCCGCTCCATGTACAAGTACCTCTCCGCTCAATGTCAAGTGTCGACAGTACCTCTCCGCTCCATGTACAAATACCTCTCCGCTCCATGTACAAGTACCTCTCCGCTCTCATGTACAAGTACCTCTCCGCTCCATGTACAAGTAGCTCTCCGCTCAATGTACAAGTGTCGACAGTACCTTTCCGCTCCATGTACAAATACCTCTCCGCTCTCATGTACAAGTACCTCTCCGCTCCATGTACAAGTACCTCTCCGCTCAATGTACAAATACCTCTCCGCTCCATGTATAAGTACCTCTCCGCTCTATGTACAAGTACCTCTCCGCTCCATGTACAAGTACCTCTCCGCTCAATGTACAAATACCTCTCCGCTCCATGTACAAGTAGCTCTCCGCTGAATGTACAAGTGTCGACAGTACCTCTCCGCTCAATGTACAAGTACCTCTCCGCTCAATGTACAAATACCTCTCCGCTCCATGTACAAGTACCTCTCCGCTCAATGTCAAGTATCGACAGTACCTCTCCGCTCCATGTACAAGTACCTCTCCGCTGAATGTACAAGTGTCGACAGTACCTCTCCGCTCAATGTACAAGTACCTCTCCGCTCCATGTACAAGTACCTCTCCGCTCTCATGTACAAGTACCTCTCCGCTCCATGTACAAGTACCTCTCCGCTCAATGTACAAGTACCTCTGCGCTCCATGTACAAGTACCTCTCCGTTCAATGTACAAGTACCTCTCCGCTCAATGTACAAGTGTCGACAGTACCTCTCCGCTCCATGTACAAGTACCTCTCCGCTCAATGTACAAGTGTCGACAGTACCTCTACGCTCAATGTACAAGTGTCGACAGTACCTCTCCGCTCTCATGTACAAGTACCTCTCCGATCCATGTACAAGTACATCTCCGCTCCATGTACAAGTACATCTCCGCTCAATGTACAAGTACCTCTCCGCTCCATGTACAAGTACCTCTCCGCTCCATGTACAAGTACCTCTCCGCTCCATGTACAAGTACCTCTCCGCTCCATGTACAAGTACCTCTCCGCTCAATGTACAAGTACCTCTCCGCTCCATGTACAAGTACCTCTCCGCTCAATGTACAAGTACCTCTCCGCTCCATGTACAAGTACCTCTCCGCTCCATGTACAAGTACCTCTCCGCTCCATGTACAAGTACCTCTCCGCTCAATGTCAAGTATCGACAGTACCTCTCCGCTCCATGTACAAGTACCTCTCCGCTGAATGTACAAGTGTCGACAGTACCTCTCCGCTCAATGTACAAGTACCTCTCCGCTCCATGTACAAGTACCTCTCCGCTCTCATGTACAAGTACCTCTCCGCTCCATGTACAAGTACCTCTCCGCTCAATGTACAAGTACCTCTGCGCTCCATGTACAAGTACCTCTCCGCTCAATGTACAAGTACCTCTCCGCTCAATGTACAAGTGTCGACAGTACCTCTCCGCTCCATGTACAAGTACCTCTCCGCTCAATGTACAAGTGTCGACAGTACCTCTACGCTCAATGTACAAGTGTCGACAGTACCTCTCCGCTCTCATGTACAAGTACCTCTCCGATCCATGTACAAGTACATCTCCGCTCCATGTACAAGTACATCTCCGCTCAATGTACAAGTACCTCTCCGCTCCATGTACAAGTACCTCTCCGCTCCATGTACAAGTACCTCTCCGCTCCATGTACAAGTACCTCTCCGCTCCATGTACAAGTACCTCTCCGCTCAATGTACAAGTACCTCTCCGCTCCATGTACAAGTACCTCTCCGCTCAATGTACAAGTACCTCTCCGCTCCATGTACAAGTACCTCTCCGCTCCATGTACAAGTACCTCTCCGCTCCATGTACAAGTACCTCTCCGCTCAATGTCAAGTATCGACAGTACCTCTCCGCTCCATGTACAAGTACCTCTCCGCTGAATGTACAAGTGTCGACAGTACCTCTCCGCTCAATGTACAAGTACCTCTCCGCTCCATGTACAAGTACCTCTCCGCTCTCATGTACAAGTACCTCTCCGCTCCATGTACAAGTACCTCTCCGCTCAATGTACAAGTACCTCTGCGCTCCATGTACAAGTACCTCTCCGCTCAATGTACAAGTACCTCTCCGCTCAATGTACAAGTGTCGACAGTACCTCTCCGCTCCATGTACAAGTACCTCTCCGCTCAATGTACAAGTGTCGACAGTACCTCTACGCTCAATGTACAAGTGTCGACAGTACCTCTCCGCTCTCATGTACAAGTACCTCTCCGATCCATGTACAAGTACATCTCCGCTCCATGTACAAGTACATCTCCGCTCAATGTACAAGTACCTCTCCGCTCCATGTACAAGTACCTCTCCGCTCCATGTACAAGTACCTCTCCGCTCCATGTACAAGTACCTCTCCGCTCCATGTACAAGTACCTCTCCGCTCAATGTACAAGTACCTCTCCGCTCCATGTACAAGTACCTCTCCGCTCAATGTACAAGTACATCTCCACTCCATGTACAAGTACCTCTCCGCTCAATGTACAAGTACATCTCCGCTCCATGTACCAGTACCTCTCCGCTCAATGTACAAGTACATCTCCACTCCATGTACAAGTACCTCTCCGCTCAATGTACAAGTACATCTCCGCTCCATGTACCAGTACCTCTCCGCTCAATGTACAAGTACATCTCCACTCCATGTACAAGTACCTCTCCGCTCAATGTACAAGTACATCTCCGCTCCATGTACCAGTACCTCTCCGCTCAATGTACAAGTACATCTCCGCTCCATGTACAAGTACCTCTCCGCTCAATGTACAAGTACCTCTCCGCTCAATGTACAAGTACATCTCCGCTCCATGTACCAGTACCTCTCCGCTCAATGTACAAGTACATCTGCGCTCCATGTAGGGCTGGGTATCGTTCAAAATTTTTCGATATCGATACCGTTTCGATACTTGGATTTCGATACCGGTTCCTGAACGATACTTTTTTCGATACCAATTTTTAGAAAAATCCATTTTAACAAAAATAAAACTGCATTACACATTGAAATTATTTTACAAATCTTTAGTTTCCCCCCATCTTAAGTTTTACAGCAGAAAAAAATAAAACCTACTGTATTTAACATAACTTTAAGTTCTCTAAACGTATTGCCGTCCCTACAAAAAATATTGGAGTACTACAAAGGAAAGAAATGTAGCTAAAACAAATAAATCAGTGGAATAGTTTTCAGTGCAAAACAGAGAGTTGCAAATCAGGGTTTAATGCTCACTGATGCAACAGAACTCTATTCTTGTACAAACTGATGAGATGGCTCCACTTCATGCATGGAAGACTAGTTGAGCATTGACTAGCCTATCAATATAGCCTTATATGCCACAAAGTGAATCGCATTTATATTCAACAAACTATCATGACATCAGCGTTTGTTAACGAGTTGCTAAAAATACATGGGCGATAACTGCCCGCTTGCACATAACGCTAATTAATTAAACATTAACGCTAGCGTTGCAGATCAGTGTGCTCACTGCTGCAACAGAACGTCATTCTTGTCAAATCTGACGAGACAGCTCAACTTCACTGACTAGCCAATCAATATAAATGAATCGCATTTACATTCAACAAACTATCATGACATCAGCGTTTGTTAACGAGTTGCTAAAAATACACAATGCCCGCTTGCGCATAACGTTACGGCGGCAATTAATTAAACGATCTAATGCTACAACTCACAGCCAGATGCATGGATTTGTCAGACTGAGGGATCTGATAACCGCTAACTTGCGGTAAGCTGAGCTGACCCACCTCTCAATTATTTCTCTTGTCTGTGGAAACCAGTCCGTGTTGTTTCTGTTTCTTTTCCTGCTTTTCATCATCTTCGCCATATGGTAATCCAGGATAGGAGTAGCTTGAGTGGCTAACTTCTTGTATACTATCCGCACCGCACGCCTGGCTCACAGTCACAACAAACACACCGGCTAAAGTGGGCGTAACGTTTCCTGCATGCCTCTACATGACAGCCAATCACCAGCCGTATTAGAGCGCGGCGTGCAAGCATGTCGCATGCTTATAGGCTCAATGACGCTGTTTTGTTTTGGTATCGAAAATTGGTATCGATTGACAAGGGAGGCTTCGATACCCCTTAGTATCGATGTTTCCATTTCGGTGCCAAGTAAGTATCGAAACTCGATACCCAGCCCTAGCTCCATGTACAAGTACCTCTCCGCTCAATGTACAAGTACCTCTCCGCTCAATGTACAAGTACCTCTCCGCTCCATGTACAAGTACCTCTCCGCTCCATGTACAAGTACCTCTCCGCTCCATGTACAAGTACCTCTCCGCTCCATGTACAAGTACATCTCTGCTCCATGTACAAGTACCTCTCCGCTCAATGTACAAGTACATCTCCGCTCCATGTACAAGTACCTCTCCGCTCCATGTACAAGTACATCTCCGCTCCATGTACAAGTACCTCTCCGCTCCATGTACAAGTACCTCTCCGCTCAATGTACAAGTACATCTCCGCTCCATGTACAAGTACATCTCTGCTCCATGTACAAGTACCTCTCCGCTCAATGTACAAGTACATCTCCGCTCCATGTACAAGTACCTCTCCGCTCCATGTACAAGTACCTCTCCGGTCCATGTACAAGTACCTCTCCGCTCCATGTACAAGTACCTCTCCGCTCCATGTACAAGTACCTCTCCGCTCAATGTCAAGTGTCGACAGTACCTCTCCGCTCCATGTACAAATACCTCTCCGCTCTCATGTACAAGTACCTCTCCGCTCCATGTACAAGTACCTCTCCGCTCAATGTCAAGTGTCGACAGTACCTCTCCGCTCCATGTACAAATACCTCTCCGCTCCATGTACAAGTACCTCTCCGCTCTCATGTACAAGTACCTCTCCGCTCCATGTACAAGTAGCTCTCCGCTCAATGTACAAGTGTCGACAGTACCTTTCCGCTCCATGTACAAATACCTCTCCGCTCTCATGTACAAGTACCTCTCCGCTCCATGTACAAGTACCTCTCCGCTCAATGTACAAATACCTCTCCGCTCCATGTATAAGTACCTCTCCGCTCTATGTACAAGTACCTCTCCGCTCCATGTACAAGTACCTCTCCGCTCAATGTACAAATACCTCTCCGCTCCATGTACAAGTAGCTCTCCGCTGAATGTACAAGTGTCGACAGTACCTCTCCGCTCAATGTACAAGTACCTCTCCGCTCAATGTACAAATACCTCTCCGCTCCATGTACAAGTACCTCTCCGCTCAATGTCAAGTATCGACAGTACCTCTCCGCTCCATGTACAAGTACCTCTCCGCTGAATGTACAAGTGTCGACAGTACCTCTCCGCTCAATGTACAAGTACCTCTCCGCTCCATGTACAAGTACCTCTCCGCTCTCATGTACAAGTACCTCTCCGCTCCATGTACAAGTACCTCTCCGCTCAATGTACAAGTACCTCTGCGCTCCATGTACAAGTACCTCTCCGCTCAATGTACAAGTACCTCTCCGCTCAATGTACAAGTGTCGACAGTACCTCTCCGCTCCATGTACAAGTACCTCTCCGCTCAATGTACAAGTGTCGACAGTACCTCTACGCTCAATGTACAAGTGTCGACAGTACCTCTCCGCTCTCATGTACAAGTACCTCTCCGATCCATGTACAAGTACATCTCCGCTCCATGTACAAGTACATCTCCGCTCAATGTACAAGTACCTCTCCGCTCCATGTACAAGTACCTCTCCGCTCCATGTACAAGTACCTCTCCGCTCCATGTACAAGTACCTCTCCGCTCCATGTACAAGTACCTCTCCGCTCAATGTACAAGTACCTCTCCGCTCCATGTACAAGTACCTCTCCGCTCAATGTACAAGTACCTCTCCGCTCCATGTACAAGTACCTCTCCGCTCCATGTACAAGTACCTCTCCGCTCCATGTACAAGTACCTCTCCGCTCAATGTCAAGTATCGACAGTACCTCTCCGCTCCATGTACAAGTACCTCTCCGCTGAATGTACAAGTGTCGACAGTACCTCTCCGCTCAATGTACAAGTACCTCTCCGCTCCATGTACAAGTACCTCTCCGCTCTCATGTACAAGTACCTCTCCGCTCCATGTACAAGTACCTCTCCGCTCAATGTACAAGTACCTCTGCGCTCCATGTACAAGTACCTCTCCGCTCAATGTACAAGTACCTCTCCGCTCAATGTACAAGTGTCGACAGTACCTCTCCGCTCCATGTACAAGTACCTCTCCGCTCAATGTACAAGTGTCGACAGTACCTCTACGCTCAATGTACAAGTGTCGACAGTACCTCTCCGCTCTCATGTACAAGTACCTCTCCGATCCATGTACAAGTACATCTCCGCTCCATGTACAAGTACATCTCCGCTCAATGTACAAGTACCTCTCCGCTCCATGTACAAGTACCTCTCCGCTCCATGTACAAGTACATCTCTGCTCCATGTACAAGTACCTCTCCGCTCAATGTACAAGTACATCTCCGCTCCATGTACAAGTACCTCTCCGCTCCATGTACAAGTACATCTCCGCTCCATGTACAAGTACCTCTCCGCTCCATGTACAAGTACCTCTCCGCTCAATGTACAAGTACATCTCCGCTCCATGTACAAGTACCTCTCCGCTCCATGTACAAGTACCTCTCCGCTCCATGTACAAGTACCTCTCCGCTCAATGTCAAGTATCGACAGTACCTCTCCGCTCCATGTACAAGTACCTCTCCGCTGAATGTACAAGTGTCGACAGTACCTCTCCGCTCAATGTACAAGTACCTCTCCGCTCCATGTACAAGTACCTCTCCGCTCTCATGTACAAGTACCTCTCCGCTCCATGTACAAGTACCTCTCCGCTCAATGTACAAGTACCTCTGCGCTCCATGTACAAGTACCTCTCCGCTCAATGTACAAGTACCTCTCCGCTCAATGTACAAGTGTCGACAGTACCTCTCCGCTCCATGTACAAGTACCTCTCCGCTCAATGTACAAGTGTCGACAGTACCTCTACGCTCAATGTACAAGTGTCGACAGTACCTCTCCGCTCTCATGTACAAGTACCTCTCCGATCCATGTACAAGTACATCTCCGCTCCATGTACAAGTACATCTCCGCTCAATGTACAAGTACCTCTCCGCTCCATGTACAAGTACCTCTCCGCTCCATGTACAAGTACATCTCTGCTCCATGTACAAGTACCTCTCCGCTCAATGTACAAGTACATCTCCGCTCCATGTACAAGTACCTCTCCGCTCCATGTACAAGTACATCTCCGCTCCATGTACAAGTACCTCTCCGCTCCATGTACAAGTACCTCTCCGCTCAATGTACAAGTACATCTCCGCTCCATGTACAAGTACCTCTCCGCTCCATGTACAAGTACATCTCCGCTCGATGTACAAGTACCTCTCCGCTCAATGTACAAGTACATCTCCGCTCCATGTACAAGTACATCTCCACTCCATGTACAAGTACCTCTCCGCTCAATGTACAAGTACATCTCCGCTCCATGTACCAGTACCTCTCCGCTCAATGTACAAGTACATCTCCACTCCATGTACAAGTACCTCTCCGCTCAATGTACAAGTACATCTCCGCTCCATGTACCAGTACCTCTCCGCTCAATGTACAAGTACATCTCCACTCCATGTACAAGTACCTCTCCGCTGAATGTACAAGTGTCGACAGTACCTCTCCGCTCAATGTACAAGTACCTCTCCGCTCCATGTACAAGTACCTCTCCGCTCTCATGTACAAGTACCTCTCCGCTCCATGTACAAGTACCTCTCCGCTCAATGTACAAGTACCTCTGCGCTCCATGTACAAGTACCTCTCCGCTCAATGTACAAGTACCTCTCCGCTCAATGTACAAGTGTCGACAGTACCTCTCCGCTCCATGTACAAGTACCTCTCCGCTCAATGTACAAGTGTCGACAGTACCTCTACGCTCAATGTACAAGTGTCGACAGTACCTCTCCGCTCTCATGTACAAGTACCTCTCCGATCCATGTACAAGTACATCTCCGCTCCATGTACAAGTACATCTCCGCTCAATGTACAAGTACCTCTCCGCTCCATGTACAAGTACCTCTCCGCTCCATGTACAAGTACATCTCTGCTCCATGTACAAGTACCTCTCCGCTCAATGTACAAGTACATCTCCGCTCCATGTACAAGTACCTCTCCGCTCCATGTACAAGTACATCTCCGCTCCATGTACAAGTACCTCTCCGCTCCATGTACAAGTACCTCTGCGCTCCATGTACAAGTACCTCTCCGCTCAATGTACAAGTACCTCTCCGCTCAATGTACAAGTGTCGACAGTACCTCTCCGCTCCATGTACAAGTACCTCTCCGCTCAATGTACAAGTGTCGACAGTACCTCTACGCTCAATGTACAAGTGTCGACAGTACCTCTCCGCTCTCATGTACAAGTACCTCTCCGATCCATGTACAAGTACATCTCCGCTCCATGTACAAGTACATCTCCGCTCAATGTACAAGTACCTCTCCGCTCCATGTACAAGTACCTCTCCGCTCCATGTACAAGTACCTCTCCGCTCCATGTACAAGTACCTCTCCGCTCAATGTACAAGTACCTCTCCGCTCCATGTACAAGTACCTCTCCGCTCAATGTACAAGTACCTCTCCGCTCCATGTACAAGTACCTCTCCGCTCCATGTACAAGTACCTCTCCGCTCCATGTACAAGTACCTCTCCGCTCAATGTCAAGTATCGACAGTACCTCTCCGCTCCATGTACAAGTACCTCTCCGCTGAATGTACAAGTGTCGACAGTACCTCTCCGCTCAATGTACAAGTACCTCTCCGCTCCATGTACAAGTACCTCTCCGCTCTCATGTACAAGTACCTCTCCGCTCCATGTACAAGTACCTCTCCGCTCAATGTACAAGTACCTCTGCGCTCCATGTACAAGTACCTCTCCGCTCAATGTACAAGTACCTCTCCGCTCAATGTACAAGTGTCGACAGTACCTCTCCGCTCCATGTACAAGTACCTCTCCGCTCAATGTACAAGTGTCGACAGTACCTCTACGCTCAATGTACAAGTGTCGACAGTACCTCTCCGCTCTCATGTACAAGTACCTCTCCGATCCATGTACAAGTACATCTCCGCTCCATGTACAAGTACATCTCCGCTCAATGTACAAGTACCTCTCCGCTCCATGTACAAGTACCTCTCCGCTCCATGTACAAGTACATCTCTGCTCCATGTACAAGTACCTCTCCGCTCAATGTACAAGTACCTCTCCGCTCCATGTACAAGTACCTCTCCGCTCAATGTACAAGTACATCTCCGCTCCATGTACAAGTACCTCTCCGCTCCATGTACAAGTACCTCTCCGCTCCATGTACAAGTACCTCTCCGCTCAATGTCAAGTATCGACAGTACCTCTCCGCTCCATGTACAAGTACCTCTCCGCTGAATGTACAAGTGTCGACAGTACCTCTCCGCTCAATGTACAAGTACCTCTCCGCTCCATGTACAAGTACCTCTCCGCTCTCATGTACAAGTACCTCTCCGCTCCATGTACAAGTACCTCTCCGCTCAATGTACAAGTACCTCTGCGCTCCATGTACAAGTACCTCTCCGCTCAATGTACAAGTACCTCTCCGCTCAATGTACAAGTGTCGACAGTACCTCTCCGCTCCATGTACAAGTACCTCTCCGCTCAATGTACAAGTGTCGACAGTACCTCTACGCTCAATGTACAAGTGTCGACAGTACCTCTCCGCTCTCATGTACAAGTACCTCTCCGATCCATGTACAAGTACATCTCCGCTCCATGTACAAGTACATCTCCGCTCAATGTACAAGTACCTCTCCGCTCCATGTACAAGTACCTCTCCGCTCCATGTACAAGTACATCTCTGCTCCATGTACAAGTACCTCTCCGCTCAATGTACAAGTACATCTCCGCTCCATGTACAAGTACCTCTCCGCTCCATGTACAAGTACATCTCCGCTCCATGTACAAGTACCTCTCCGCTCCATGTACAAGTACCTCTCCGCTCAATGTACAAGTACATCTCCGCTCCATGTACAAGTACCTCTCCGCTCCATGTACAAGTACATCTCCGCTCCATGTACAAGTACCTCTCCGCTCAATGTACAAGTACATCTCCGCTCCATGTACAAGTACATCTCCACTCCATGTACAAGTACCTCTCCGCTCAATGTACAAGTACATCTCCGCTCCATGTACCAGTACCTCTCCGCTCAATGTACAAGTACATCTCCACTCCATGTACAAGTACCTCTCCGCTCAATGTACAAGTACATCTCCGCTCCATGTACCAGTACCTCTCCGCTCAATGTACAAGTACATCTCCACTCCATGTACAAGTACCTCTCCGCTCAATGTACAAGTACATCTCCGCTCCATGTACCAGTACCTCTCCGCTCAATGTACAAGTACATCTCCGCTCCATGTACAAGTACCTCTCCGCTCAATGTACAAGTACCTCTCCGCTCAATGTACAAGTACATCTCCGCTCCATGTACCAGTACCTCTCCGCTCAATGTACAAGTACATCTGCGCTCCATGTAGGGCTGGGTATCGTTCAAAATTTTTCGATATCGATACCGTTTCGATACTTGGATTTCGATACCGGTTCCTGAACGATACTTTTTTCGATACCAATTTTTAGAAAAATCCATTTTAACAAAAATAAAACTGCATTACACATTGAAATTATTTTACAAATCTTTAGTTTCCCCCCATCTTAAGTTTTACAGCAGAAAAAAATAAAACCTACTGTATTTAACATAACTTTAAGTTCTCTAAACGTATTGCCGTCCCTACAAAAAATATTGGAGTACTACAAAGGAAAGAAATGTAGCTAAAACAAATAAATCAGTGGAATAGTTTTCAGTGCAAAACAGAGAGTTGCAAATCAGGGTTTAATGCTCACTGATGCAACAGAACTCTATTCTTGTACAAACTGATGAGATGGCTCCACTTCATGCATGGAAGACTAGTTGAGCATTGACTAGCCTATCAATATAGCCTTATATGCCACAAAGTGAATCGCATTTATATTCAACAAACTATCATGACATCAGCGTTTGTTAACGAGTTGCTAAAAATACATGGGCGATAACTGCCCGCTTGCACATAACGCTAATTAATTAAACATTAACGCTAGCGTTGCAGATCAGTGTGCTCACTGCTGCAACAGAACGTCATTCTTGTCAAATCTGACGAGACAGCTCAACTTCACTGACTAGCCAATCAATATAAATGAATCGCATTTACATTCAACAAATGATGGTCTCGACCTAGTTTCAAGATGAAGACCAGACACGCTGCCTCACGCCACATGTAATCTAGAAACATAGCGACCTCAGCATCACACGTAATGCTAGCGTGACACACAAGTGCAGTAATCCCAGAGTGACGCGCTAATGCCGTCAGTGCAGTAGTGACGCACTTGCCTAGGTGACGGCGTTAATGTCGTCAGTACCGAGGCTATGACGCGACAGTACTTATAGCCACGCCGAGCGCACCACAGCCCTTGTTCCCTGCCCTCTAGCCGCTGCACTAAGCTGATCCAATTCCTTCTCTGGAAGCCGCGTTTCACCTCTCAAGCTGCCCATTCCTCCAGATCCTGCTATCAGCCATCCGCATTCATACCAGCCATCCGCACTAACGAGACCACTCACCGTTCGCTCCTGCACCATGTCGGGCCGTGAAAACGAAGACTTCGAAGCGCAGTACCAGTTCGAGCTCGAGGCATCCAGCTCCGACGAGGACTTGCCCGTCGAACCATCCACGCCCGGGCACGGGCTGCAACAGGCAAGCGCACGGCAGCAGGCTTCGGCAGCACCAAACGCAGCTCAGACGGGGGACCTCATCGCCAGGGGAAGACAAGCGGGGCCGGCGCGCAGAGGAGGTAGAGCGCGCGGCCGAGGAAAGAAAGCAAACGGTGCCAAGTCACGAGGACAAGCAACAACTCGCAGCCGCGCAAGAGTCGAAGTGGAGAGCGCTCCGGGCCCGGGCACGAGCACTCGGGGGCGCGGAGGGAAGCAAACGCGCGCCCCCGCGAGGAGCGCAGCAGCGCCGGCCAAAGCATACGGCAGGCCATTAGGGCCAAAAATCGTCGCGAAAATCAATAACGCCGCTCAAATCAATAACGCCGCTCAAATTCCCACGAGGAGCTCAGCCGCCCCGCCTGAGGCACATGGCAGGCCAACAGCTCCGCAAATCCCCTCAGGCTTCCCACCCGCCGCGGCAGGCCCCCCGGCCCCGCCCAGGCGGCAGGAGGGGGAGCTGGCCGCAGCCATGCGTTCCATAGCAGAGACCCTTAGCGGGTTCCAGGCTAGCCTGGATGCCATGCGCCCAGCGCAGCCACCAGTCCAGCAGGCGGTGCCCATACAACCAGCAGTGCCCGCAGACCCAACCCCCATGCCTTACCCAACCCCCATGCCTTATCCACCGGCGGCAGCAGTAGCGGAACCCAGCATGCTCCTCGCCCCTCCCACTCACCCATTCTTTCCCAGGCAACCAGCGGCGGGCGCAGCGCAGCCCAGCACGCTGCCTGCCCTACCCGCCACACCGTACCCATGTTGGCCCTTCCAACCGGCGGCGGCCTCAGCACAGCCCAGCGCGCCACCCGCTCCTCCCGCCCAGACGTGGACCTTCCAACCGGCGGTGGCCTCAGCCCAGCCCAGCGCGCCACCTGCTCAGATGTGGCCCTTCCAACCGGCGGCGGCCTCAGCCCAGCCCAGCGCGCCACCGGCTCCTCCCGCCCAGATGTATTCCCTGGCTTCAGCGCTGCCCGAGTTTACTTTCGGTAAGCGTTACATTCCCCAGTCGGCCGGCATCTCTCCCAAGCTAAAGTCCAAAATCCTGCAGGGCCAGGACGTCAATCTAGTCAGCATTCTCCTGCCCTCACCGGAATGCAGCAAGAAAATCACGAGCGCGGACACCAGCGCTCTAAGTTCGTCCGACCCCCGCCTACACAGGGACCTCACCATAACGGAGTTCACGAGCGCGTTCGGAGTTTTCCGAGACGTAATTTGTACAGCGTACCCCGAACGCCGAGCCGAGCTGGACAGATATCTGGCATTAATAACGGATCTCGCCTTGAGGTTCGGGAGGGGCGTCTTCTACCAATACCACAAAGCGTTCTCCCGCAAGGCCGCCCTGAGCATTTCCGAAGCTAACTCCCGGGTAGACTGGTCCGTCCTGGACGGTGACCTAATGACGATGCTGGGAGGGGCAGGGCAGGTGATCACGTGCTTCTCCTGCGGCGAACCAGGGCACACGGCGCCTCTCTGCCCAAAAGCGGCCTTCCAGCCTCCCGCCAGCCGCGACAGCGCTCCCCACTCGACCTGCACGGCTCAGGTCCCCAACGGGTCCGTCTCGAGCCATCAGGTGGGTGTCCCAGACTACCCGCCAATATGCAGAAATTTCAACGAGAAATCGTGTAACTACGCTAACTGTTCGTTCCTACACGTGTGCTCCGACTGCGGGGACGCCCACCCCCGCTCCCTCTGCCCCCGAAGGTTCCGCCCCCAGAGGCAGGACCCCAACACCAAGAGGGACAAAACGGGCTTTCAACGGCCCTAAAATGCCACCCGTCCACGCCCATCGACGTCCCGGCCCTAGCCCAGGAACTCTCCCAGCACCCCAATCGCGTATTCGTCGATTACTTACTGACCGGCCTCTCTCAGGGCCCCAAGGTCGGGGGGGCTGGCCAGCTCCACTGCCAGAGCCTACGACGGCGCCTGGCGGTCGTTCGCTTTCTCCTGTGCCTCGCTCAATCTCCCCGTTGTCCCAATCCTGATCCCCAACGTATGTGCCTTCATAACGTTCTGCGTATCCGTCCGCCACCTCCGTCCCCCCTACGTCCGTAGCATGGTGGCGGGGATCCAATTCCACGCCAGGCGCTACGACCCCGAATTTCCCAGTCTATTTTCCGTCCCCGTTATAAAAGCTCTGCTAAAGGGCATCGCCAAAGCCTTCCCGACCGCCCCCGACTCCATGCGTCCCATAACCCTCCCCGTGCTACAGCAGCTTCTAGGGCGCACGAGAGACGGCTGTTTCTCTCCCCTGCAAGATTCACTCCTAGAGTGCGTGTTCCTGCTAGCCTTCTATGGGTTCCTCCGCGTCGGCGAGTTCACATGCCCGGCGTCGTTCGACCCCTCCCGGGACGTGACCCGGTCCGACCTAAGCTTTCACCCCGATCACTATAGTCTCTCCCTTAAGCACACCAAGGCGGGCAGAGCCTGCTCCATTACCATCGCCCGCAACGATTCCCCCTTCTGCCCCTTTGCCTCCATGGCCCGCTACATAGAGATTCGACCCCAAACCGGCCCACCCGCCCCCTGTTCCTCATCTCGCCCCACCATCTCACGACAAGAACCTGGTTCACTCTCCACCTCAAGCGGATCCTCCAGATGTGCAACCTCCCAGCGGAGCACTATTCCGGCCACTCCTTCAGAATCGGCGCGGCCACATCAGCCGCCGCGCAAGGGGTGTCCTCCGCCTCCCTGCAACAGATGGGCCGCTGGTCCTCGTCAGCCTACGCGGCCTACATCCGACCAGAGCTGGCCACCACATTGTCCGCCCAAAGATCTCTCCTCCCCTAGGCGTCACATGGTAAGCATGGCATCCATTCCTGCATTCCCCGCAATAGCCGTTACTTCGCATTTCATTGGTGGTGGACTCCCCGAATCAGTGTTCTAGGTGCCGAGCAGCCTGCAAGTGTTCCAGGTGCCGAGCAGCCTGCAGCCACACCACTAATCCAGACCCCAGCAGACCACTCAAAGTGTTCCACGTGTCGAGCAGCCTGCTTGGGGGGGTTCGGGCTCGAGGGGGGCTCGAGCCAACCGGTCGGCGACAAGCGTCGCCCAAGCCACCCGGTCGGCGACAAGCGTCGCCTTCTCGAGCCAACCGGTCGGCGACAAGCGTCGCCTTCCGCCCAGCGGGGTTCGAGCCAACCGTTCGCGGGGGGGAGGCGGGTTCGAGGGGGGCTCGAGCCAACCGGTCGGCGACAAGCGTCGCCTTCTCGAGCCAACCGGTCGGCGACAAGCGTCGCCTTCCGCCCAGCGGGGTTCGAGCCAACCGTTCGGCGACAAGCGGGTTCGAGGGGGGTTCGAGCCAACCGGTCGGCGACAAGCGTCGCCCGAGCCAACCGGTCGGCGACAAGCGTCGCCTTCTCGAGCCAACCGGTCGGCGACAAGCGTCGCCTTCCGCCCAGCGGGGTTCGAGCCAACCGTTTGCGGGGGGGGGGGGGCGGGTTCGAGGGGGGCTCGAGCCAACCGGTCGGCGACAAGCGTCGCCTTCTCGAGCCAACCGGTCGGCGACAAGCGTCGCCGTCCGCCCAGCGGGGTTCGAGCCAACCGTTCGGTGACAAGCGGGTTCGAGGGGGGTTCGAGCCAACCGGTCGGCGACAAGCGTCGCCCGAGCCAACCGGTCGGCGACAAGCGTCGCCTTCTCGAGCCAACCGGTCGGCGACAAGCGTCGCCTTCCGCCCAGCGGGGTTCGAGCCAACCATTCGGCGACAAGCGTCGCCTTCTCAAGCCAACAGGCCGGCGACAAGCGTCGCCTTCCGCCCAGCGCCCGCCGTATCGCGAGGCGAGCTGACCGGCAGTTTGGGGGGGGAGTTCAACGCCGAACTATGCCAACGCCGAATTATGCCGAACTATGCCAACGCCGAATTATGCCGTAAGTCGCCGTGCTGCCGAGCCAACCGGCCGGCGACGTTTCTCTCTTTTGGGGGGTTCTCCGAGCAGATGCCCTCCCGCCTCAAGAAGAGAGGCATCCTGCCACGGAGTCACTACGCCAAAGAATCAGTTGCCATGCTGCCACGCCATCAGAATTAATGCCATACCGCTTCAGGCCATGAATCCTATCGCCATGCCATACTTTAAAAAAGCTTGCTGATTAACCTTACCCTCTGGTCTCTCATGATTGAAATGATGGTCTCGACCTAGTTTCAAGATGAAGACCAGACACGCTGCCTCACGCCACATGTAATCTAGAAACATAGCGACCTCAGCATCACACGTAATGCTAGCGTGACACACAAGTGCAGTAATCCCAGAGTGACGCGCTAATGCCGTCAGTGCAGTAGTGACGCACTTGCCTAGGTGACGGCGTTAATGTCGTCAGTACCGAGGCTATGACGCGACAGTACTTATAGCCACGCCGAGCGCACCACAGCCCTTGTTCCCTGCCCTCTAGCCGCTGCACTAAGCTGATCCAATTCCTTCTCTGGAAGCCGCGTTTCACCCCACCCACCTCCCCAGTCCACCACCAATGTATTGACTCCCGAAGAATCCCCTACGGGGGGGGGGTTCTCCGAGCAGATGCCCTCCCGCCTCAAGAAGAGAGGCATCCTGCCACGGAGTCACTACGCCAAAGAATCAGTTGCCATGCTGCCACGCCATCAGAATTAATGCCATACCGCTTCAGGCCATGAATCCTATCGCCATGCCATACTTTAATAAAGCTTGCTGATTAACCTTACCCTCTGGTCTCTCATGATTGAAACTATCATGACATCAGCGTTTGTTAACGAGTTGCTAAAAATACACAATGCCCGCTTGCGCATAACGTTACGGCGGCAATTAATTAAACGATCTAATGTTACAACTCACAGCCAGATGCATGGATTTGTCAGACTGAGGGATCTGATAACCGCTAACTTGCGGTAAGCTGAGCTGACCCACCTCTCAATTATTTCTCTTGTCTGTGGAAACCAGTCCGTGTTGTTTCTGTTTCTTTTCCTGCTTTTCATCATCTTCGCCATATGGTAATCCAGGATAGGAGTAGCTTGAGTGGCTAACTTCTTGTATACTATCCGCACCGCACGCCTGGCTCACAGTCACAACAAACACACCGGCTAAAGTGGGCGTAACGTTTCCTGCATGCCTCTACATGACAGCCAATCACCAGCCGTATTAGAGCGCGGCGTGCAAGCATGTCGCATGCTTATAGGCTTAATGACGCTGTTTTGTTTTGGTATCGAAAATTGGTATCGATTGACAAGGGAGGCTTCGATACCCCTTAGTATCGATGTTTCCATTTCGGTGCCAAGTAAGTATCGAAACTCGATACCCAGCCCTAGCTCCATGTACAAGTACCTCTCCGCTCAATGTACAAGTACCTCTCCGCTCAATGTACAAGTACCTCTCCGCTCCATGTACAAGTACCTCTCCGCTCCATGTACAAGTACCTCTCCGCTCCATGTACAAGTACATCTCTGCTCCATGTACAAGTACCTCTCCGCTCAATGTACAAGTACATCTCCGCTCCATGTACAAGTACCTCTCCGCTCCATGTACAAGTACATCTCCGCTCCATGTACAAGTACCTCTCCGCTCCATGTACAAGTACCTCTCCGCTCAATGTACAAGTACATCTCCGCTCCATGTACAAGTACATCTCTGCTCCATGTACAAGTACCTCTCCGCTCAATGTACAAGTACATCTCCGCTCCATGTACAAGTACCTCTCCGCTCCATGTACAAGTACCTCTCCGCTCCATGTACAAGTACCTCTCTGCTCCATGTACAAGTACCTCTCCGCTCCATGTACAAGTACCTCTCCGCTCAATGTCAAGTGTCGACAGTACCTCTCCGCTCCATGTACAAATACCTCTCCGCTCTCATGTACAAGTACCTCTCCGCTCCATGTACAAGTACCTCTCCGCTCAATGTCAAGTGTCGACAGTACCTCTCCGCTCCATGTACAAATACCTCTCCGCTCCATGTACAAGTACCTCTCCGCTCTCATGTACAAGTACCTCTCCGCTCCATGTACAAGTAGCTCTCCGCTCAATGTACAAATACCTCTCCGCTCCATGTACAAGTACCTCTCCGCTCAATGTCAAGTATCGACAGTACCTCTCCGCTCCATGTACAAGTACCTCTCCGCTGAATGTACAAGTGTCGACAGTACCTCTCCGCTCAATGTACAAGTACCTCTCCGCTCCATGTACAAGTACCTCTCCGCTCTCATGTACAAGTACCTCTCCGCTCCATGTACAAGTACCTCTCCGCTCAATGTACAAGTACCTCTGCGCTCCATGTACAAGTACCTCTCCGCTCAATGTACAAGTACCTCTCCGCTCAATGTACAAGTGTCGACAGTACCTCTCCGCTCCATGTACAAGTACCTCTCCGCTCAATGTACAAGTGTCGACAGTACCTCTACGCTCAATGTACAAGTGTCGACAGTACCTCTCCGCTCTCATGTACAAGTACCTCTCCGATCCATGTACAAGTACATCTCCGCTCCATGTACAAGTACATCTCCGCTCAATGTACAAGTACCTCTCCGCTCCATGTACAAGTACCTCTCCGCTCCATGTACAAGTACCTCTCCGCTCCATGTACAAGTACCTCTCCGCTCCATGTACAAGTACCTCTCCGCTCCATGTACAAGTACCTCTCCGCTCAATGTCAAGTGTCGACAGTACCTCTCCGCTCCATGTACAAATACCTCTCCGCTCTCATGTACAAGTACCTCTCCGCTCCATGTACAAGTACCTCTCCGCTCAATGTCAAGTGTCGACAGTACCTCTCCGCTCCATGTACAAATACCTCTCCGCTCCATGTACAAGTACCTCTCCGCTCTCATGTACAAGTACCTCTCCGCTCCATGTACAAGTAGCTCTCCGCTCAATGTACAAGTGTCGGCAGTACCTTTCCGCTCCATGTACAAATACCTCTCCGCTCTCATGTACAAGTACCTCTCCGCTCCATGTACAAGTACCTCTCCGCTCAATGTACAAATACCTCTCCGCTCCATGTATAAGTACCTCTCCGCTCTATGTACAAGTACCTCTCCGCTCCATGTACAAGTACCTCTCCGCTCAATGTACAAATACCTCTCCGCTCCATGTACAAGTAGCTCTCCGCTGAATGTACAAGTGTCGACAGTACCTCTCCGCTCAATGTACAAGTACCTCTCCGCTCAATGTACAAATACCTCTCCGCTCCATGTACAAGTACCTCTCCGCTCAATGTCAAGTATCGACAGTACCTCTCCGCTCCATGTACAAGTACCTCTCCGCTGAATGTACAAGTGTCGACAGTACCTCTCCGCTCAATGTACAAGTACCTCTCCGCTCCATGTACAAGTACCTCTCCGCTCTCATGTACAAGTACCTCTCCGCTCCATGTACAAGTACCTCTCCGCTCAATGTACAAGTACCTCTGCGCTCCATGTACAAGTACCTCTCCGCTCAATGTACAAGTACCTCTCCGCTCAATGTACAAGTGTCGACAGTACCTCTCCGCTCCATGTACAAGTACCTCTCCGCTCAATGTACAAGTGTCGACAGTACCTCTACGCTCAATGTACAAGTGTCGACAGTACCTCTCCGCTCTCATGTACAAGTACCTCTCCGATCCATGTACAAGTACATCTCCGCTCCATGTACAAGTACATCTCCGCTCAATGTACAAGTACCTCTCCGCTCCATGTACAAGTACCTCTCCGCTCCATGTACAAGTACCTCTCCGCTCCATGTACAAGTACCTCTCCGCTCCATGTACAAGTACCTCTCCGCTCAATGTACAAGTACCTCTCCGCTCCATGTACAAGTACCTCTCCGCTCAATGTACAAGTACCTCTCCGCTCCATGTACAAGTACCTCTCCGCTCCATGTACAAGTACCTCTCCGCTCCATGTACAAGTACCTCTCCGCTCAATGTCAAGTATCGACAGTACCTCTCCGCTCCATGTACAAGTACCTCTCCGCTGAATGTACAAGTGTCGACAGTACCTCTCCGCTCAATGTACAAGTACCTCTCCGCTCCATGTACAAGTACCTCTCCGCTCTCATGTACAAGTACCTCTCCGCTCCATGTACAAGTACCTCTCCGCTCAATGTACAAGTACCTCTGCGCTCCATGTACAAGTACCTCTCCGCTCAATGTACAAGTACCTCTCCGCTCAATGTACAAGTGTCGACAGTACCTCTCCGCTCCATGTACAAGTACCTCTCCGCTCAATGTACAAGTGTCGACAGTACCTCTACGCTCAATGTACAAGTGTCGACAGTACCTCTCCGCTCTCATGTACAAGTACCTCTCCGATCCATGTACAAGTACATCTCCGCTCCATGTACAAGTACATCTCCGCTCAATGTACAAGTACCTCTCCGCTCCATGTACAAGTACCTCTCCGCTCCATGTACAAGTACCTCTCCGCTCCATGTACAAGTACCTCTCCGCTCCATGTACAAGTACCTCTCCGCTCAATGTACAAGTACCTCTCCGCTCCATGTACAAGTACCTCTCCGCTCCATGTACAAGTACCTCTCCGCTCCATGTACAAGTACCTCTCCGCTCAATGTACAAGTACCTCTCCGCTCCATGTACAAGTACCTCTCCGCTCCATGTACAAGTACCTCTCCGCTCCATGTACAAGTACCTCTCCGCTCAATGTACAAGTACCTCTCCGCTCCCTGTACAAGTACATCTCCGCTCCATGTACAAGTACCTCTCCGCTCCATGTACAAGTACCTCTCCGCTCAATGTACAAGTGTCGACAGTACCTCTCCGCTCCATGTACAAGTACCTCTCCGCTCCATGTACAAGTACCTCTCCGCTCAATGTACAAGTGTCGACAGTACCTCTCCGCTCCATCTACAAGTACCTCTCCGCTCAATGTACAAGTACCTCTCCGCTGAATGTACAAGTACCTCTCCGCTCCATGTACAAGTACCTCTCCGCTCCATGTACAAATACCTCTCCGCTCCATGTACAAGCACCTCTCCGCTACATGTACAAGTACCTCTCCGCTCCATGTACAAGTACCTCTCCGCTCCATGTACAAGTACCTCTCCGCTCAATGTACAAGTACCTCTCCGCTCCATGTACAAATACCTCTCCGCTCCATGTACAAATACCTCTCCGCTCCATGTACAAGTACCTCTCCGCTCCATGTACCAGTACCTCTCCGCTCAATGTACAAGTACATCTCCGCTCAATGTACAAGTACATCTCCGCTCAATGTACAAGTACGTCTCCGCTCAATGTAGAAGTACCTCTCCGCTCAATGTACAAGTACCTCTCCGCTCCATGTACAAGTACCTCTCCGCTCAATGTACAAGTACATCTCCGCTCCATGTACCAGTACCTCTCCGCTCAATGTACAAGTACCTCTCCGCTCAATGTACAAGTACATCTCCGCTCCATGTACAAGTACGTCTCCGCTCAATGTATAAGTACCTCTCCGCTCCATGTACAAGTACCTCTCCGCTCCATGTACAAGTACATCTCCGCTCCATGTACAAGTACATCTCCGCTCCATGTACAAGTACCTCTCCGCTCCATGTACAAGTACCTCTCCGCTCCATGTACAAGTACATCTCCGCTCCATGTACAAGTACCTCTCCGCTCAATGTACAAGTACATCTCCGCTCCATGTACAAGTACATCTCCACTCCATGTACAAGTACCTCTCCGCTCAATGTACAAGTACATCTCCGCTCCATGTACCAGTACCTCTCCGCTCAATGTACAAGTACATCTCCACTCCATGTACAAGTACCTCTCCGCTCAATGTACAAGTACATCTCCGCTCCATGTACCAGTACCTCTCCGCTCAATGTACAAGTACATCTCCACTCCATGTACAAGTACCTCTCCGCTCAATGTACAAGTACATCTCCGCTCCATGTACCAGTACCTCTCCGCTCAATGTACAAGTACATCTCCGCTCCATGTACAAGTACCTCTCCGCTCAATGTACAAGTACCTCTCCGCTCAATGTACAAGTACATCTCCACTCCATGTACAAGTACCTCTCCGCTCAATGTACAAGTACATCTCCGCTCCATGTACCAGTACCTCTCCGCTCAATGTACAAGTACATCTCCACTCCATGTACAAGTACCTCTCCGCTCAATGTACAAGTACATCTCCGCTCCATGTACCAGTACCTCTCCGCTCAATGTACAAGTACATCTCCGCTCCATGTACAAGTACCTCTCCGCTCAATGTACAAGTACCTCTCCGCTCAATGTACAAGTACATCTCCGCTCCATGTACCAGTACCTCTCCGCTCAATGTACAAGTACATCTGCGCTCCATGTAGGGCTGGGTATCGTTCAAAATTTTTCGATATCGATACCGTTTCGATACTTGGATTTCGATACCGGTTCCTGAACGATACTTTTTTCGATACCAATTTTTAGAAAAATCCATTTTAACAAAAATAAAACTGCATTACACATTGAAATAATTTTACAAATCTTTAGTTTCCCCCCATCTTAAGTTTTACAGCAGAAAAAAATAAAACCTACTGTATTTAACATAACTTTAAGTTCTCTAAACGTATTGCCGTCCCTACAAAAAATATTGGAGTACTACAAAGGAAAGAAATGTAGCTAAAACAAATAAATCAGTGGAATAGTTTTCAGTGCAAAACAGAGAGTTGCAAATCAGGGTTTAATGCTCACTGATGCAACAGAACTCTATTCTTGTACAAACTGATGAGATGGCTCCACTTCATGCATGGAAGACTAGTTGAGCATTGACTAGCCTATCAATATAGCCTTATATGCCACAAAGTGAATCGCATTTATATTCAACAAACTATCATGACATCAGCGTTTGTTAACGAGTTGCTAAAAATACATGGGCGATAACTGCCCGCTTGCACATAACGCTAATTAATTAAACATTAACGCTAGCGTTGCAGATCAGTGTGCTCACTGCTGCAACAGAACGTCATTCTTGTCAAATCTGACGAGACAGCTCAACTTCACTGACTAGCCAATCAATATAAATGAATCGCATTTACATTCAACAAACTATCATGACATCAGCGTTTGTTAACGAGTTGCTAAAAATACACAATGCCCGCTTGCGCATAACGTTACGGCGGCAATTAATTAAACGATCTAATGCTACAACTCACAGCCAGATGCATGGATTTGTCAGACTGAGGGATCTGATAACCGCTAACTTGCGGTAAGCTGAGCTGACCCACCTCTCAATTATTTCTCTTGTCTGTGGAAACCAGTCCGTGTTGTTTCTGTTTCTTTTCCTGCTTTTCATCATCTTCGCCATATGGTAATCCAGGATAGGAGTAGCTTGAGTGGCTAACTTCTTGTATACTATCCGCACCGCACGCCTGGCTCACAGTCACAACAAACACACCGGCTAAAGTGGGCGTAACGTTTCCTGCATGCCTCTACATGACAGCCAATCACCAGCCGTATTAGAGCGCGGCGTGCAAGCATGTCGCATGCTTATAGGCTCAATGACGCTGTTTTGTTTTGGTATCGAAAATTGGTATCGATTGACAAGGGAGGCTTCGATACCCCTTAGTATCGATGTTTCCATTTCGGTGCCAAGTAAGTATCGAAACTCGATACCCAGCCCTAGCTCCATGTACAAGTACCTCTCCGCTCAATGTACAAGTACCTCTCCGCTCAATGTACAAGTACCTCTCCGCTCCATGTACAAGTACCTCTCCGCTCCATGTACAAGTACCTCTCCGCTCCATGTACAAGTACCTCTCCGCTCCATGTACAAGTACATCTCTGCTCCATGTACAAGTACCTCTCCGCTCAATGTACAAGTACATCTCCGCTCCATGTACAAGTACCTCTCCGCTCCATGTACAAGTACATCTCCGCTCCATGTACAAGTACCTCTCCGCTCCATGTACAAGTACCTCTCCGCTCAATGTACAAGTACCTCTCCGCTCCATGTACAAGTACATCTCCGCTCCATGTACAAGTACCTCTCCGCTCAATGTACAAGTACATCTCCGCTCCATGTACAAGTACATCTCCACTCCATGTACAAGTACCTCTTCGCTCAATGTACAAGTACATCTCCGCTCCATGTACCAGTACCTCTCCGCTCAATGTACAAGTACATCTCCACTCCATGTACAAGTACCTCTCCGCTCAATGTACAAGTACATCTCCGCTCCATGTACCAGTACCTCTCCGCTCAATGTACAAGTACATCTCCACTCCATGTACAAGTACCTCTCCGCTCAATGTACAAGTACATCTCCGCTCCATGTACCAGTACCTCTCCGCTCAATGTACAAGTACATCTCCACTCCATGTACAAGTACCTCTCCGCTCAATGTACAAGTACATCTCCGCTCCATGTACCAGTACCTCTCCGCTCAATGTACAAGTACATCTCCGCTCCATGTACAAGTACCTCTCCGCTCAATGTACAAGTACCTCTCCGCTCAATGTACAAATACCTCTCCGCTCCATGTACAAGTACCTCTCCGCTCAATGTCAAGTATCGACAGTACCTCTCCGCTCCATGTACAAGTACCTCTCCGCTGAATGTACAAGTGTCGACAGTACCTCTCCGCTCAATGTACAAGTACCTCTCCGCTCCATGTACAAGTACCTCTCCGCTCTCATGTACAAGTACCTCTCCGCTCCATGTACAAGTACCTCTCCGCTCAATGTACAAGTACCTCTGCGCTCCATGTACAAGTACCTCTCCGCTCAATGTACAAGTACCTCTCCGCTCAATGTACAAGTGTCGACAGTACCTCTCCGCTCCATGTACAAGTACCTCTCCGCTCAATGTACAAGTGTCGACAGTACCTCTACGCTCAATGTACAAGTGTCGACAGTACCTCTCCGCTTTCATGTACAAGTACCTCTCCGATCCATGTACAAGTACATCTCCGCTCCATGTACAAGTACATCTCCGCTCAATGTACAAGTACCTCTCCGCTCCATGTACAAGTACCTCTCCGCTCCATGTACAAGTACCTCTCCGCTCCATGTACAAGTACCTCTCCGCTCCATGTACAAGTACCTCTCCGCTCCATGTACAAGTACCTCTCCGCTCAATGTCAAGTGTCGACAGTACCTCTCCGCTCCATGTACAAATACCTCTCCGCTCTCATGTACAAGTACCTCTCCGCTCCATGTACAAGTACCTCTCCGCTCAATGTCAAGTGTCGACAGTACCTCTCCGCTCCATGTACAAATACCTCTCCGCTCCATGTACAAGTACCTCTCCGCTCTCATGTACAAGTACCTCTCCGCTCCATGTACAAGTAGCTCTCCGCTCAATGTACAAGTGTCGGCAGTACCTTTCCGCTCCATGTACAAATACCTCTCCGCTCTCATGTACAAGTACCTCTCCGCTCCATGTACAAGTACCTCTCCGCTCAATGTACAAATACCTCTCCGCTCCATGTATAAGTACCTCTCCGCTCTATGTACAAGTACCTCTCCGCTCCATGTACAAGTACCTCTCCGCTCAATGTACAAATACCTCTCCGCTCCATGTACAAGTAGCTCTCCGCTGAATGTACAAGTGTCGACAGTACCTCTCCGCTCAATGTACAAGTACCTCTCCGCTCAATGTACAAATACCTCTCCGCTCCATGTACAAGTACCTCTCCGCTCAATGTCAAGTATCGACAGTACCTCTCCGCTCCATGTACAAGTACCTCTCCGCTGAATGTACAAGTGTCGACAGTACCTCTCCGCTCAATGTACAAGTACCTCTCCGCTCCATGTACAAGTACCTCTCCGCTCTCATGTACAAGTACCTCTCCGCTCCATGTACAAGTACCTCTCCGCTCAATGTACAAGTACCTCTGCGCTCCATGTACAAGTACCTCTCCGCTCAATGTACAAGTACCTCTCCGCTCAATGTACAAGTGTCGACAGTACCTCTCCGCTCCATGTACAAGTACCTCTCCGCTCAATGTACAAGTGTCGACAGTACCTCTACGCTCAATGTACAAGTGTCGACAGTACCTCTCCGCTCTCATGTACAAGTACCTCTCCGATCCATGTACAAGTACATCTCCGCTCCATGTACAAGTACATCTCCGCTCAATGTACAAGTACCTCTCCGCTCCATGTACAAGTACCTCTCCGCTCCATGTACAAGTACCTCTCCGCTCCATGTACAAGTACCTCTCCGCTCCATGTACAAGTACCTCTCCGCTCAATGTACAAGTACCTCTCCGCTCCATGTACAAGTACCTCTCCGCTCAATGTACAAGTACCTCTCCGCTCCATGTACAAGTACCTCTCCGCTCCATGTACAAGTACCTCTCCGCTCCATGTACAAGTACCTCTCCGCTCAATGTCAAGTATCGACAGTACCTCTCCGCTCCATGTACAAGTACCTCTCCGCTGAATGTACAAGTGTCGACAGTACCTCTCCGCTCAATGTACAAGTACCTCTCCGCTCCATGTACAAGTACCTCTCCGCTCTCATGTACAAGTACCTCTCCGCTCCATGTACAAGTACCTCTCCGCTCAATGTACAAGTACCTCTGCGCTCCATGTACAAGTACCTCTCCGCTCAATGTACAAGTACCTCTCCGCTCAATGTACAAGTGTCGACAGTACCTCTCCGCTCCATGTACAAGTACCTCTCCGCTCAATGTACAAGTGTCGACAGTACCTCTACGCTCAATGTACAAGTGTCGACAGTACCTCTCCGCTCTCATGTACAAGTACCTCTCCGATCCATGTACAAGTACATCTCCGCTCCATGTACAAGTACATCTCCGCTCAATGTACAAGTACCTCTCCGCTCCATGTACAAGTACCTCTCCGCTCCATGTACAAGTACCTCTCCGCTCCATGTACAAGTACCTCTCCGCTCCATGTACAAGTACCTCTCCGCTCAATGTACAAGTACCTCTCCGCTCCATGTACAAGTACCTCTCCGCTCCATGTACAAGTACCTCTCCGCTCCATGTACAAGTACCTCTCCGCTCAATGTACAAGTACCTCTCCGCTCCATGTACAAGTACCTCTCCGCTCCATGTACAAGTACCTCTCCGCTCCATGTACAAGTACCTCTCCGCTCAATGTACAAGTACCTCTCCGCTCCCTGTACAAGTACATCTCCGCTCCATGTACAAGTACCTCTCCGCTCCATGTACAAGTACCTCTCCGCTCAATGTACAAGTGTCGACAGTACCTCTCCGCTCCATGTACAAGTACCTCTCCGCTCCATGTACAAGTACCTCTCCGCTCAATGTACAAGTGTCGACAGTACCTCTCCGCTCCATCTACAAGTACCTCTCCGCTCAATGTACAAGTACCTCTCCGCTGAATGTACAAGTACCTCTCCGCTCCATGTACAAGTACCTCTCCGCTCCATGTACAAATACCTCTCCGCTCCATGTACAAGCACCTCTCCGCTACATGTACAAGTACCTCTCCGCTCCATGTACAAGTACCTCTCCGCTCCATGTACAAGTACCTCTCCGCTCAATGTACAAGTACCTCTCCGCTCCATGTACAAATACCTCTCCGCTCCATGTACAAATACCTCTCCGCTCCATGTACAAGTACCTCTCCGCTCCATGTACCAGTACCTCTCCGCTCAATGTACAAGTACATCTCCGCTCAATGTACAAGTACATCTCCGCTCAATGTACAAGTACGTCTCCGCTCAATGTAGAAGTACCTCTCCGCTCAATGTACAAGTACCTCTCCGCTCCATGTACAAGTACCTCTCCGCTCAATGTACAAGTACATCTCCGCTCCATGTACCAGTACCTCTCCGCTCAATGTACAAGTACCTCTCCGCTCAATGTACAAGTACATCTCCGCTCCATGTACAAGTACGTCTCCGCTCAATGTATAAGTACCTCTCCGCTCCATGTACAAGTACCTCTCCGCTCCATGTACAAGTACATCTCCGCTCCATGTACAAGTACATCTCCGCTCCATGTACAAGTACCTCTCCGCTCCATGTACAAGTACCTCTCCGCTCCATGTACAAGTACATCTCCGCTCCATGTACAAGTACCTCTCCGCTCAATGTACAAGTACATCTCCGCTCCATGTACAAGTACATCTCCACTCCATGTACAAGTACCTCTCCGCTCAATGTACAAGTACATCTCCGCTCCATGTACCAGTACCTCTCCGCTCAATGTACAAGTACATCTCCACTCCATGTACAAGTACCTCTCCGCTCAATGTACAAGTACATCTCCGCTCCATGTACCAGTACCTCTCCGCTCAATGTACAAGTACATCTCCACTCCATGTACAAGTACCTCTCCGCTCAATGTACAAGTACATCTCCGCTCCATGTACCAGTACCTCTCCGCTCAATGTACAAGTACATCTCCGCTCCATGTACAAGTACCTCTCCGCTCAATGTACAAGTACCTCTCCGCTCAATGTACAAGTACATCTCCGCTCCATGTACCAGTACCTCTCCGCTCAATGTACAAGTACATCTGCGCTCCATGTAGGGCTGGGTATCGTTCAAAATTTTTCGATATCGATACCGTTTCGATACTTGGATTTCGATACCGGTTCCTGAACGATACTTTTTTCGATACCAATTTTTAGAAAAATCCATTTTAACAAAAATAAAACTGCATTACACATTGAAATTATTTTACAAATCTTTAGTTTCCCCCCATCTTAAGTTTTACAGCAGAAAAAAATAAAACCTACTGTATTTAACATAACTTTAAGTTCTCTAAACGTATTGCCGTCCCTACAAAAAATATTGGAGTACTACAAAGGAAAGAAATGTAGCTAAAACAAATAAATCAGTGGAATAGTTTTCAGTGCAAAACAGAGAGTTGCAAATCAGGGTTTAATGCTCACTGATGCAACAGAACTCTATTCTTGTACAAACTGATGAGATGGCTCCACTTCATGCATGGAAGACTAGTTGAGCATTGACTAGCCTATCAATATAGCCTTATATGCCACAAAGTGAATCGCATTTATATTCAACAAACTATCATGACATCAGCGTTTGTTAACGAGTTGCTAAAAATACATGGGCGATAACTGCCCGCTTGCACATAACGCTAATTAATTAAACATTAACGCTAGCGTTGCAGATCAGTGTGCTCACTGCTGCAACAGAACGTCATTCTTGTCAAATCTGACGAGACAGCTCAACTTCACTGACTAGCCAATCAATATAAATGAATCGCATTTACATTCAACAAACTATCATGACATCAGCGTTTGTTAACGAGTTGCTAAAAATACACAATGCCCGCTTGCGCATAACGTTACGGCGGCAATTAATTAAACGATCTAATGCTACAACTCACAGCCAGATGCATGGATTTGTCAGACTGAGGGATCTGATAACCGCTAACTTGCGGTAAGCTGAGCTGACCCACCTCTCAATTATTTCTCTTGTCTGTGGAAACCAGTCCGTGTTGTTTCTGTTTCTTTTCCTGCTTTTCATCATCTTCGCCATATGGTAATCCAGGATAGGAGTAGCTTGAGTGGCTAACTTCTTGTATACTATCCGCACCGCACGCCTGGCTCACAGTCACAACAAACACACCGGCTAAAGTGGGCGTAACGTTTCCTGCATGCCTCTACATGACAGCCAATCACCAGCCGTATTAGAGCGCGGCGTGCAAGCATGTCGCATGCTTATAGGCTCAATGACGCTGTTTTGTTTTGGTATCGAAAATTGGTATCGATTGACAAGGGAGGCTTCGATACCCCTTAGTATCGATGTTTCCATTTCGGTGCCAAGTAAGTATCGAAACTCGATACCCAGCCCTAGCTCCATGTACAAGTACCTCTCCGCTCAATGTACAAGTACCTCTCCGCTCAATGTACAAGTACCTCTCCGCTCCATGTACAAGTACCTCTCCGCTCCATGTACAAGTACCTCTCCGCTCCATGTACAAGTACCTCTCCGCTCCATGTACAAGTACATCTCTGCTCCATGTACAAGTACCTCTCCGCTCAATGTACAAGTACATCTCCGCTCCATGTACAAGTACCTCTCCGCTCCATGTACAAGTACATCTCCGCTCCATGTACAAGTACCTCTCCGCTCCATGTACAAGTACCTCTCCGCTCAATGTACAAGTACATCTCCGCTCCATGTACAAGTACATCTCTGCTCCATGTACAAGTACCTCTCCGCTCAATGTACAAGTACATCTCCGCTCCATGTACAAGTACCTCTCCGCTCCATGTACAAGTACCTCTCCGGTCCATGTACAAGTACCTCTCCGCTCCATGTACAAGTACCTCTCCGCTCCATGTACAAGTACCTCTCCGCTCAATGTCAAGTGTCGACAGTACCTCTCCGCTCCATGTACAAATACCTCTCCGCTCTCATGTACAAGTACCTCTCCGCTCCATGTACAAGTACCTCTCCGCTCAATGTCAAGTGTCGACAGTACCTCTCCGCTCCATGTACAAATACCTCTCCGCTCCATGTACAAGTACCTCTCCGCTCTCATGTACAAGTACCTCTCCGCTCCATGTACAAGTACCTCTCCGCTCAATGTACAAGTACCTCTGCGCTCCATGTACAAGTACCTCTCCGCTCAATGTACAAGTACCTCTCCGCTCAATGTACAAGTGTCGACAGTACCTCTCCGCTCCATGTACAAGTACCTCTCCGCTCAATGTACAAGTGTCGACAGTACCTCTACGCTCAATGTACAAGTGTCGACAGTACCTCTCCGCTCTCATGTACAAGTACCTCTCCGATCCATGTACAAGTACATCTCCGCTCCATGTACAAGTACATCTCCGCTCAATGTACAAGTACCTCTCCGCTCCATGTACAAGTACCTCTCCGCTCCATGTACAAGTACCTCTCCGCTCCATGTACAAGTACCTCTCCGCTCCATGTACAAGTACCTCTCCGCTCCATGTACAAGTACCTCTCCGCTCAATGTCAAGTGTCGACAGTACCTCTCCGCTCCATGTACAAATACCTCTCCGCTCTCATGTACAAGTACCTCTCCGCTCCATGTACAAGTACCTCTCCGCTCAATGTCAAGTGTCGACAGTACCTCTCCGCTCCATGTACAAATACCTCTCCGCTCCATGTACAAGTACCTCTCCGCTCTCATGTACAAGTACCTCTCCGCTCCATGTACAAGTAGCTCTCCGCTCAATGTACAAGTGTCGGCAGTACCTTTCCGCTCCATGTACAAATACCTCTCCGCTCTCATGTACAAGTACCTCTCCGCTCCATGTACAAGTACCTCTCCGCTCAATGTACAAATACCTCTCCGCTCCATGTATAAGTACCTCTCCGCTCTATGTACAAGTACCTCTCCGCTCCATGTACAAGTACCTCTCCGCTCAATGTACAAATACCTCTCCGCTCCATGTACAAGTAGCTCTCCGCTGAATGTACAAGTGTCGACAGTACCTCTCCGCTCAATGTACAAGTACCTCTCCGCTCAATGTACAAATACCTCTCCGCTCCATGTACAAGTACCTCTCCGCTCAATGTCAAGTATCGACAGTACCTCTCCGCTCCATGTACAAGTACCTCTCCGCTGAATGTACAAGTGTCGACAGTACCTCTCCGCTCAATGTACAAGTACCTCTCCGCTCCATGTACAAGTACCTCTCCGCTCTCATGTACAAGTACCTCTCCGCTCCATGTACAAGTACCTCTCCGCTCAATGTACAAGTACCTCTGCGCTCCATGTACAAGTACCTCTCCGCTCAATGTACAAGTACCTCTCCGCTCAATGTACAAGTGTCGACAGTACCTCTCCGCTCCATGTACAAGTACCTCTCCGCTCAATGTACAAGTGTCGACAGTACCTCTACGCTCAATGTACAAGTGTCGACAGTACCTCTCCGCTCTCATGTACAAGTACCTCTCCGATCCATGTACAAGTACATCTCCGCTCCATGTACAAGTACATCTCCGCTCAATGTACAAGTACCTCTCCGCTCCATGTACAAGTACCTCTCCGCTCCATGTACAAGTACCTCTCCGCTCCATGTACAAGTACCTCTCCGCTCCATGTACAAGTACCTCTCCGCTCAATGTACAAGTACCTCTCCGCTCCATGTACAAGTACCTCTCCGCTCAATGTACAAGTACCTCTCCGCTCCATGTACAAGTACCTCTCCGCTCCATGTACAAGTACCTCTCCGCTCCATGTACAAGTACCTCTCCGCTCAATGTCAAGTATCGACAGTACCTCTCCGCTCCATGTACAAGTACCTCTCCGCTGAATGTACAAGTGTCGACAGTACCTCTCCGCTCAATGTACAAGTACCTCTCCGCTCCATGTACAAGTACCTCTCCGCTCTCATGTACAAGTACCTCTCCGCTCCATGTACAAGTACCTCTCCGCTCAATGTACAAGTACCTCTGCGCTCCATGTACAAGTACCTCTCCGCTCAATGTACAAGTACCTCTCCGCTCAATGTACAAGTGTCGACAGTACCTCTCCGCTCCATGTACAAGTACCTCTCCGCTCAATGTACAAGTGTCGACAGTACCTCTACGCTCAATGTACAAGTGTCGACAGTACCTCTCCGCTCTCATGTACAAGTACCTCTCCGATCCATGTACAAGTACATCTCCGCTCCATGTACAAGTACATCTCCGCTCAATGTACAAGTACCTCTCCGCTCCATGTACAAGTACCTCTCCGCTCCATGTACAAGTACCTCTCCGCTCCATGTACAAGTACCTCTCCGCTCCATGTACAAGTACCTCTCCGCTCAATGTACAAGTACCTCTCCGCTCCATGTACAAGTACCTCTCCGCTCCATGTACAAGTACCTCTCCGCTCCATGTACAAGTACCTCTCCGCTCAATGTACAAGTACCTCTCCGCTCCATGTACAAGTACCTCTCCGCTCCATGTACAAGTACCTCTCCGCTCCATGTACAAGTACCTCTCCGCTCAATGTACAAGTACCTCTCCGCTCCCTGTACAAGTACATCTCCGCTCCATGTACAAGTACCTCTCCGCTCCATGTACAAGTACCTCTCCGCTCAATGTACAAGTGTCGACAGTACCTCTCCGCTCCATGTACAAGTACCTCTCCGCTCCATGTACAAGTACCTCTCCGCTCAATGTACAAGTGTCGACAGTACCTCTCCGCTCCATCTACAAGTACCTCTCCGCTCAATGTACAAGTACCTCTCCGCTGAATGTACAAGTACCTCTCCGCTCCATGTACAAGTACCTCTCCGCTCCATGTACAAATACCTCTCCGCTCCATGTACAAGCACCTCTCCGCTACATGTACAAGTACCTCTCCGCTCCATGTACAAGTACCTCTCCGCTCCATGTACAAGTACCTCTCCGCTCAATGTACAAGTACCTCTCCGCTCCATGTACAAATACCTCTCCGCTCCATGTACAAATACCTCTCCGCTCCATGTACAAGTACCTCTCCGCTCCATGTACCAGTACCTCTCCGCTCAATGTACAAGTACATCTCCGCTCAATGTACAAGTACATCTCCGCTCAATGTACAAGTACGTCTCCGCTCAATGTAGAAGTACCTCTCCGCTCAATGTACAAGTACCTCTCCGCTCCATGTACAAGTACCTCTCCGCTCAATGTACAAGTACATCTCCGCTCCATGTACCAGTACCTCTCCGCTCAATGTACAAGTACCTCTCCGCTCAATGTACAAGTACATCTCCGCTCCATGTACAAGTACGTCTCCGCTCAATGTATAAGTACCTCTCCGCTCCATGTACAAGTACCTCTCCGCTCCATGTACAAGTACATCTCCGCTCCATGTACAAGTACATCTCCGCTCCATGTACAAGTACCTCTCCGCTCCATGTACAAGTACCTCTCCGCTCCATGTACAAGTACATCTCCGCTCCATGTACAAGTACCTCTCCGCTCAATGTACAAGTACATCTCCGCTCCATGTACAAGTACATCTCCACTCCATGTACAAGTACCTCTCCGCTCAATGTACAAGTACATCTCCGCTCCATGTACCAGTACCTCTCCGCTCAATGTACAAGTACATCTCCACTCCATGTACAAGTACCTCTCCGCTCAATGTACAAGTACATCTCCGCTCCATGTACCAGTACCTCTCCGCTCAATGTACAAGTACATCTCCACTCCATGTACAAGTACCTCTCCGCTCAATGTACAAGTACATCTCCGCTCCATGTACCAGTACCTCTCCGCTCAATGTACAAGTACATCTCCGCTCCATGTACAAGTACCTCTCCGCTCAATGTACAAGTACCTCTCCGCTCAATGTACAAGTACATCTCCGCTCCATGTACCAGTACCTCTCCGCTCAATGTACAAGTACATCTGCGCTCCATGTAGGGCTGGGTATCGTTCAAAATTTTTCGATATCGATACCGTTTCGATACTTGGATTTCGATACCGGTTCCTGAACGATACTTTTTTCGATACCAATTTTTAGAAAAATCCATTTTAACAAAAATAAAACTGCATTACACATTGAAATTATTTTACAAATCTTTAGTTTCCCCCCATCTTAAGTTTTACAGCAGAAAAAAATAAAACCTACTGTATTTAACATAACTTTAAGTTCTCTAAACGTATTGCCGTCCCTACAAAAAATATTGGAGTACTACAAAGGAAAGAAATGTAGCTAAAACAAATAAATCAGTGGAATAGTTTTCAGTGCAAAACAGAGAGTTGCAAATCAGGGTTTAATGCTCACTGATGCAACAGAACTCTATTCTTGTACAAACTGATGAGATGGCTCCACTTCATGCATGGAAGACTAGTTGAGCATTGACTAGCCTATCAATATAGCCTTATATGCCACAAAGTGAATCGCATTTATATTCAACAAACTATCATGACATCAGCGTTTGTTAACGAGTTGCTAAAAATACATGGGCGATAACTGCCCGCTTGCACATAACGCTAATTAATTAAACATTAACGCTAGCGTTGCAGATCAGTGTGCTCACTGCTGCAACAGAACGTCATTCTTGTCAAATCTGACGAGACAGCTCAACTTCACTGACTAGCCAATCAATATAAATGAATCGCATTTACATTCAACAAACTATCATGACATCAGCGTTTGTTAACGAGTTGCTAAAAATACACAATGCCCGCTTGCGCATAACGTTACGGCGGCAATTAATTAAACGATCTAATGCTACAACTCACAGCCAGATGCATGGATTTGTCAGACTGAGGGATCTGATAACCGCTAACTTGCGGTAAGCTGAGCTGACCCACCTCTCAATTATTTCTCTTGTCTGTGGAAACCAGTCCGTGTTGTTTCTGTTTCTTTTCCTGCTTTTCATCATCTTCGCCATATGGTAATCCAGGATAGGAGTAGCTTGAGTGGCTAACTTCTTGTATACTATCCGCACCGCACGCCTGGCTCACAGTCACAACAAACACACCGGCTAAAGTGGGCGTAACGTTTCCTGCATGCCTCTACATGACAGCCAATCACCAGCCGTATTAGAGCGCGGCGTGCAAGCATGTCGCATGCTTATAGGCTCAATGACGCTGTTTTGTTTTGGTATCGAAAATTGGTATCGATTGACAAGGGAGGCTTCGATACCCCTTAGTATCGATGTTTCCATTTCGGTGCCAAGTAAGTATCGAAACTCGATACCCAGCCCTAGCTCCATGTACAAGTACCTCTCCGCTCAATGTACAAGTACCTCTCCGCTCAATGTACAAGTACCTCTCCGCTCCATGTACAAGTACCTCTCCGCTCCATGTACAAGTACCTCTCCGCTCCATGTACAAGTACCTCTCCGCTCCATGTACAAGTACATCTCTGCTCCATGTACAAGTACCTCTCCGCTCAATGTACAAGTACATCTCCGCTCCATGTACAAGTACCTCTCCGCTCCATGTACAAGTACATCTCCGCTCCATGTACAAGTACCTCTCCGCTCCATGTACAAGTACCTCTCCGCTCAATGTACAAGTACATCTCCGCTCCATGTACAAGTACATCTCTGCTCCATGTACAAGTACCTCTCCGCTCAATGTACAAGTACATCTCCGCTCCATGTACAAGTACCTCTCCGCTCCATGTACAAGTACCTCTCCGGTCCATGTACAAGTACCTCTCCGCTCCATGTACAAGTACCTCTCCGCTCCATGTACAAGTACCTCTCCGCTCAATGTCAAGTGTCGACAGTACCTCTCCGCTCCATGTACAAATACCTCTCCGCTCTCATGTACAAGTACCTCTCCGCTCCATGTACAAGTACCTCTCCGCTCAATGTCAAGTGTCGACAGTACCTCTCCGCTCCATGTACAAATACCTCTCCGCTCCATGTACAAGTACCTCTCCGCTCTCATGTACAAGTACCTCTCCGCTCCATGTACAAGTACCTCTCCGCTCAATGTACAAGTACCTCTGCGCTCCATGTACAAGTACCTCTCCGCTCAATGTACAAGTACCTCTCCGCTCAATGTACAAGTGTCGACAGTACCTCTCCGCTCCATGTACAAGTACCTCTCCGCTCAATGTACAAGTGTCGACAGTACCTCTACGCTCAATGTACAAGTGTCGACAGTACCTCTCCGCTCTCATGTACAAGTACCTCTCCGATCCATGTACAAGTACATCTCCGCTCCATGTACAAGTACATCTCCGCTCAATGTACAAGTACCTCTCCGCTCCATGTACAAGTACCTCTCCGCTCCATGTACAAGTACCTCTCCGCTCCATGTACAAGTACCTCTCCGCTCCATGTACAAGTACCTCTCCGCTCCATGTACAAGTACCTCTCCGCTCAATGTCAAGTGTCGACAGTACCTCTCCGCTCCATGTACAAATACCTCTCCGCTCTCATGTACAAGTACCTCTCCGCTCCATGTACAAGTACCTCTCCGCTCAATGTCAAGTGTCGACAGTACCTCTCCGCTCCATGTACAAATACCTCTCCGCTCCATGTACAAGTACCTCTCCGCTCTCATGTACAAGTACCTCTCCGCTCCATGTACAAGTAGCTCTCCGCTCAATGTACAAGTGTCGGCAGTACCTTTCCGCTCCATGTACAAATACCTCTCCGCTCTCATGTACAAGTACCTCTCCGCTCCATGTACAAGTACCTCTCCGCTCAATGTACAAATACCTCTCCGCTCCATGTATAAGTACCTCTCCGCTCTATGTACAAGTACCTCTCCGCTCCATGTACAAGTACCTCTCCGCTCAATGTACAAATACCTCTCCGCTCCATGTACAAGTAGCTCTCCGCTGAATGTACAAGTGTCGACAGTACCTCTCCGCTCAATGTACAAGTACCTCTCCGCTCAATGTACAAATACCTCTCCGCTCCATGTACAAGTACCTCTCCGCTCAATGTCAAGTATCGACAGTACCTCTCCGCTCCATGTACAAGTACCTCTCCGCTGAATGTACAAGTGTCGACAGTACCTCTCCGCTCAATGTACAAGTACCTCTCCGCTCCATGTACAAGTACCTCTCCGCTCTCATGTACAAGTACCTCTCCGCTCCATGTACAAGTACCTCTCCGCTCAATGTACAAGTACCTCTGCGCTCCATGTACAAGTACCTCTCCGCTCAATGTACAAGTACCTCTCCGCTCAATGTACAAGTGTCGACAGTACCTCTCCGCTCCATGTACAAGTACCTCTCCGCTCAATGTACAAGTGTCGACAGTACCTCTACGCTCAATGTACAAGTGTCGACAGTACCTCTCCGCTCTCATGTACAAGTACCTCTCCGATCCATGTACAAGTACATCTCCGCTCCATGTACAAGTACATCTCCGCTCAATGTACAAGTACCTCTCCGCTCCATGTACAAGTACCTCTCCGCTCCATGTACAAGTACCTCTCCGCTCCATGTACAAGTACCTCTCCGCTCCATGTACAAGTACCTCTCCGCTCAATGTACAAGTACCTCTCCGCTCCATGTACAAGTACCTCTCCGCTCAATGTACAAGTACCTCTCCGCTCCATGTACAAGTACCTCTCCGCTCCATGTACAAGTACCTCTCCGCTCCATGTACAAGTACCTCTCCGCTCAATGTCAAGTATCGACAGTACCTCTCCGCTCCATGTACAAGTACCTCTCCGCTGAATGTACAAGTGTCGACAGTACCTCTCCGCTCAATGTACAAGTACCTCTCCGCTCCATGTACAAGTACCTCTCCGCTCTCATGTACAAGTACCTCTCCGCTCCATGTACAAGTACCTCTCCGCTCAATGTACAAGTACCTCTGCGCTCCATGTACAAGTACCTCTCCGCTCAATGTACAAGTACCTCTCCGCTCAATGTACAAGTGTCGACAGTACCTCTCCGCTCCATGTACAAGTACCTCTCCGCTCAATGTACAAGTGTCGACAGTACCTCTACGCTCAATGTACAAGTGTCGACAGTACCTCTCCGCTCTCATGTACAAGTACCTCTCCGATCCATGTACAAGTACATCTCCGCTCCATGTACAAGTACATCTCCGCTCAATGTACAAGTACCTCTCCGCTCCATGTACAAGTACCTCTCCGCTCCATGTACAAGTACCTCTCCGCTCCATGTACAAGTACCTCTCCGCTCCATGTACAAGTACCTCTCCGCTCAATGTACAAGTACCTCTCCGCTCCATGTACAAGTACCTCTCCGCTCCATGTACAAGTACCTCTCCGCTCCATGTACAAGTACCTCTCCGCTCAATGTACAAGTACCTCTCCGCTCCATGTACAAGTACCTCTCCGCTCCATGTACAAGTACCTCTCCGCTCCATGTACAAGTACCTCTCCGCTCAATGTACAAGTACCTCTCCGCTCCCTGTACAAGTACATCTCCGCTCCATGTACAAGTACCTCTCCGCTCCATGTACAAGTACCTCTCCGCTCAATGTACAAGTGTCGACAGTACCTCTCCGCTCCATGTACAAGTACCTCTCCGCTCCATGTACAAGTACCTCTCCGCTCAATGTACAAGTGTCGACAGTACCTCTCCGCTCCATCTACAAGTACCTCTCCGCTCAATGTACAAGTACCTCTCCGCTGAATGTACAAGTACCTCTCCGCTCCATGTACAAGTACCTCTCCGCTCCATGTACAAATACCTCTCCGCTCCATGTACAAGCACCTCTCCGCTACATGTACAAGTACCTCTCCGCTCCATGTACAAGTACCTCTCCGCTCCATGTACAAGTACCTCTCCGCTCAATGTACAAGTACCTCTCCGCTCCATGTACAAATACCTCTCCGCTCCATGTACAAATACCTCTCCGCTCCATGTACAAGTACCTCTCCGCTCCATGTACCAGTACCTCTCCGCTCAATGTACAAGTACATCTCCGCTCAATGTACAAGTACATCTCCGCTCAATGTACAAGTACGTCTCCGCTCAATGTAGAAGTACCTCTCCGCTCAATGTACAAGTACCTCTCCGCTCCATGTACAAGTACCTCTCCGCTCAATGTACAAGTACATCTCCGCTCCATGTACCAGTACCTCTCCGCTCAATGTACAAGTACCTCTCCGCTCAATGTACAAGTACATCTCCGCTCCATGTACAAGTACGTCTCCGCTCAATGTATAAGTACCTCCCTGCTCCATGTACAAGTACCTCTCCGCTCCATGTACAAGTACATCTCCGCTCCATGTACAAGTACCTCTCCGCTCCATGTACAAGTACCTCTCCGCTCCATGTACAAGTACATCTCCGCTCCATGTACAAGTACCTCTCCGCTCAATGTACAAGTACATCTCCGCTCCATGTACAAGTACATCTCCACTCCATGTACAAGTACCTCTCCGCTCAATGTACAAGTACATCTCCGCTCCATGTACCAGTACCTCTCCGCTCAATGTACAAGTACATCTCCACTCCATGTACAAGTACCTCTCCGCTCAATGTACAAGTACATCTCCGCTCCATGTACCAGTACCTCTCCGCTCAATGTACAAGTACATCTCCACTCCATGTACAAGTACCTCTCCGCTCAATGTACAAGTACATCTCCGCTCCATGTACCAGTACCTCTCCGCTCAATGTACAAGTACATCTCCGCTCCATGTACAAGTACCTCTCCGCTCAATGTACAAGTACCTCTCCGCTCAATGTACAAGTACATCTCCGCTCCATGTACCAGTACCTCTCCGCTCAATGTACAAGTACATCTGCGCTCCATGTAGGGCTGGGTATCGTTCAAAATTTTTCGATATCGATACCGTTTCGATACTTGGATTTCGATACCGGTTCCTGAACGATACTTTTTTCGATACCAATTTTTAGAAAAATCCATTTTAACAAAAATAAAACTGCATTACACATTGAAATTATTTTACAAATCTTTAGTTTCCCCCCATCTTAAGTTTTACAGCAGAAAAAAATAAAACCTACTGTATTTAACATAACTTTAAGTTCTCTAAACGTATTGCCGTCCCTACAAAAAATATTGGAGTACTACAAAGGAAAGAAATGTAGCTAAAACAAATAAATCAGTGGAATAGTTTTCAGTGCAAAACAGAGAGTTGCAAATCAGGGTTTAATGCTCACTGATGCAACAGAACTCTATTCTTGTACAAACTGATGAGATGGCTCCACTTCATGCATGGAAGACTAGTTGAGCATTGACTAGCCTATCAATATAGCCTTATATGCCACAAAGTGAATCGCATTTATATTCAACAAACTATCATGACATCAGCGTTTGTTAACGAGTTGCTAAAAATACATGGGCGATAACTGCCCGCTTGCACATAACGCTAATTAATTAAACATTAACGCTAGCGTTGCAGATCAGTGTGCTCACTGCTGCAACAGAACGTCATTCTTGTCAAATCTGACGAGACAGCTCAACTTCACTGACTAGCCAATCAATATAAATGAATCGCATTTACATTCAACAAACTATCATGACATCAGCGTTTGTTAACGAGTTGCTAAAAATACACAATGCCCGCTTGCGCATAACGTTACGGCGGCAATTAATTAAACGATCTAATGCTACAACTCACAGCCAGATGCATGGATTTGTCAGACTGAGGGATCTGATAACCGCTAACTTGCGGTAAGCTGAGCTGACCCACCTCTCAATTATTTCTCTTGTCTGTGGAAACCAGTCCGTGTTGTTTCTGTTTCTTTTCCTGCTTTTCATCATCTTCGCCATATGGTAATCCAGGATAGGAGTAGCTTGAGTGGCTAACTTCTTGTATACTATCCGCACCGCACGCCTGGCTCACAGTCACAACAAACACACCGGCTAAAGTGGGCGTAACGTTTCCTGCTTACCTCTACATGACAGCCAATCACCAGCCGTATTAGAGCGCGGCGTGCAAGCATGTCGCATGCTTATAGGCTCAATGACGCTGTTTTGTTTTTTTGGTATCGAAAATTGGTATCGATTGACAAGGGAGGCTTCGATACCCCTTAGTATCGATGTTTCCATTTCGGTGCCAAGTAAGTATCGAAACTCGATACCCAGCCCTAGCTCCATGTACAAGTACCTCTCCGCTCAATGTACAAGTACCTCTCCGCTCAATGTACAAGTACCTCTCCGCTCCATGTACAAGTACCTCTCCGCTCCATGTACAAGTACCTCTCCGCTCCATGTACAAGTACCTCTCCGCTCCATGTACAAGTACATCTCTGCTCCATGTACAAGTACCTCTCCGCTCAATGTACAAGTACATCTCCGCTCCATGTACAAGTACCTCTCCGCTCCATGTACAAGTACATCTCCGCTCCATGTACAAGTACCTCTCCGCTCCATGTACAAGTACCTCTCCGCTCAATGTACAAGTACCTCTCCGCTCCATGTACAAGTACATCTCCGCTCCATGTACAAGTACCTCTCCGCTCAATGTACAAGTACATCTCCGCTCCATGTACAAGTACATCTCCACTCCATGTACAAGTACCTCTCCGCTCAATGTACAAGTACATCTCCGCTCCATGTACCAGTACCTCTCCGCTCAATGTACAAGTACATCTCCACTCCATGTACAAGTACCTCTCCGCTCAATGTACAAGTACATCTCCGCTCCATGTACCAGTACCTCTCCGCTCAATGTACAAGTACATCTCCACTCCATGTACAAGTACCTCTCCGCTCAATGTACAAGTACATCTCCGCTCCATGTACCAGTACCTCTCCGCTCAATGTACAAGTACATCTGCGCTCCATGTAGGGCTGGGTATCGTTCAAAATTTTTCAATATCGATACCGTTTCGATACTTGGATTTCGATACCGGTTCCTGAACGATACTTTTTTCGATACCAATTTTTAGAAAAATCCATTTTAACAAAAATAAAACTGCATTACACATTGAAATTATTTTACAAATCTTTAGTTTCCCCCCATCTTAAGTTTTACAGCAGAAAAAAATAAAACCTACTGTATTTAACATAACTTTAAGTTCTCTAAACGTATTGCCGTCCCTACAAAAAATATTGGAGTACTACAAAGGAAAGAAATGTAGCTAAAACAAATAAATCAGTGGAATAGTTTTCAGTGCAAAACAGAGAGTTGCAAATCAGGGTTTAATGCTCACTGATGCAACAGAACTCTATTCTTGTACAAACTGATGAGATGGCTCCACTTCATGCATGGAAGACTAGTTGAGCATTGACTAGCCTATCAATATAGCCTTATATGCCACAAAGTGAATCGCATTTATATTCAACAAACTATCATGACATCAGCGTTTGTTAACGAGTTGCTAAAAATACATGGGCGATAACTGCCCGCTTGCACATAACGCTAATTAATTAAACATTAACGCTAGCGTTGCAGATCAGTGTGCTCACTGCTGCAACAGAACGTCATTCTTGTCAAATCTGACGAGACAGCTCAACTTCACTGACTAGCCAATCAATATAAATGAATCGCATTTACATTCAACAAACTATCATGACATCAGCGTTTGTTAACGAGTTGCTAAAAATACACAATGCCCGCTTGCGCATAACGTTACGGCGGCAATTAATTAAACGATCTAATGCTACAACTCACAGCCAGATGCATGGATTTGTCAGACTGAGGGATCTGATAACCGCTAACTTGCGGTAAGCTGAGCTGACCCACCTCTCAATTATTTCTCTTGTCTGTGGAAACCAGTCCGTGTTGTTTCTGTTTCTTTTCCTGCTTTTCATCATCTTCGCCATATGGTAATCCAGGATAGGAGTAGCTTGAGTGGCTAACTTCTTGTATACTATCCGCACCGCACGCCTGGCTCACAGTCACAACAAACACACCGGCTAAAGTGGGCGTAACGTTTCCTGCATGCCTCTACATGACAGCCAATCACCAGCCGTATTAGAGCGCGGCGTGCAAGCATGTCGCATGCTTATAGGCTCAATGACGCTGTTTTGTTTTGGTATCGAAAATTGGTATCGATTGACAAGGGAGGCTTCGATACCCCTTAGTATCGATGTTTCCATTTCGGTGCCAAGTAAGTATCGAAACTCGATACCCAGCCCTAGCTCCATGTACAAGTACCTCTCCGCTCAATGTACAAGTACCTCTCCGCTCAATGTACAAGTACCTCTCCGCTCCATGTACAAGTACCTCTCCGCTCCATGTACAAGTACCTCTCCGCTCCATGTACAAGTACCTCTCCGCTCCATGTACAAGTACATCTCTGCTCCATGTACAAGTACCTCTCCGCTCAATGTACAAGTACATCTCCGCTCCATGTACAAGTACCTCTCCGCTCCATGTACAAGTACATCTCCGCTCCATGTACAAGTACCTCTCCGCTCCATGTACAAGTACCTCTCCGCTCAATGTACAAGTACATCTCCGCTCCATGTACAAGTACATCTCTGCTCCATGTACAAGTACCTCTCCGCTCAATGTACAAGTACATCTCCGCTCCATGTACAAGTACCTCTCCGCTCCATGTACAAGTACCTCTCCGGTCCATGTACAAGTACCTCTCCGCTCCATGTACAAGTACCTCTCCGCTCCATGTACAAGTACCTCTCCGCTCAATGTCAAGTGTCGACAGTACCTCTCCGCTCCATGTACAAATACCTCTCCGCTCTCATGTACAAGTACCTCTCTGCTCCATGTACAAGTACCTCTCCGCTCAATGTCAAGTGTCGACAGTACCTCTCCGCTCCATGTACAAATACCTCTCCGCTCCATGTACAAGTACCTCTCCGCTCTCATGTACAAGTACCT